>NW_017616745.1:6122918-6820418 GCF_001879475.1 Ipomoea nil
AACAAGAAGCCGATAATCACTTCCCGCGAGATTCAGACCGGCATGAGATTGGTTCTTCCTGGCGAATTGGTAAAGCACGTTGTCTCTCTAAAAACACTAAAGCAGTCACCATATTTACAAGCTCTTAGATGAAATCATTTAAATCTATGTTTCCTTATTATATAATCTTAATTAGGGGTTAATATTATTCTTCCAAAAGGTTTAATTTCATATTATAAGTATTGTTATCTACCTTCAACTATCAGTGAATCGATTAGCATTCTCAAAAAAAAAAAAATGAATGTCTATATCTACGTGCATTTAAGATGCAACATGTGTATGATTCATTAGGCTTTGAGGCAGAAAAACACATCTGGGTACATTGCATATTAGTGGATCTGTATCTCATTGCAAAAAAATATCCATACAATTAATTAATTAATATAATTACAATTATCATTATTCTAATTCAAAAAAAAAAAAAACTAAAGAATTAATTGTAATAATAAAATTTGTTATTAATATTCTGTTACTAATTGACACAGAAATCAGACCAAAAGAAAAACGAAATTAATATTAAAAATGGACTCGAATTAAAAAATGTGCTTAATAAGTAAATAACTAATTTGCTAGACAGAAAATTTGGGTAAAGGAAAAAGAAAATAATTATTAAATATTGTACCAGATTGTTTTTATGATTGAAAATGAATATTACAAACGTACCAGATTGTTTTTATGACCAGAAATAAGAATGAATTTTACACACGAGAATCTATTATTAATATTCTGTTATACTAATAGGCATGGGAATCATGCCAAATGAAAAAAGGATTTAATATTAAAAATTTATTGGAAATATAACACAGTTTTCCCTACGAAAAAAATTAATAACCACCAAATGAAATATTAGGAAAAAATTATGAAGAAAAAAGAAATGGAAACAAATATTAACTCTTTCTATGAATGAAAAAAAGGAAATGAATATATCCATATTTCACTTAAAATATAATCAGTAATTATATTATTATAATTATATTAATTATTTATGAAGAAAAAAGGAAATGAATATGAAAGGAAAAAAATAAAATTTAGACACGAAAATCTATTATTAATATTGACACGGGAATTAGGCCAAATGAAAAAAAAAAAAGATTTAATATTAAAAATTTATTAAAAATGTAACACCGTTTTCTTTACGAAAAAATTAGTAACTACCACGTGAAATATTAGAAAAAAAATTATGAGGAAAAAAGAAATGAAAATGAATATTAACTCTTTCTATGAGTGAAAAAGGAAATGAATATATTCATATTTCACTTAAAATATAATCAGTAATTATATGATTATAGTTATTATAATTATATTAATTATTTATGAAGGAAAAATGAAATGAATATATTAATAGTTTACTGGAAATATAATCAGTAATTATATTTTTATAATTATATTACTTTTTAATTATGTGGAAATGAATATTAATTCTTTTTATGAACGAGAAAGGAAATGAATATTTCACAAAGAAATCTGTTATTAATATCATGTTACTAATCGACATGAAAATCAGGCCAATTAATCGACAATTATTAAGAAAAATGAATAAAAATCAATATTAATTCTTTTTATGAAGGAAAAAAAAAAGAAATAAATATATTCAAAAGGAAATGAAATATGATGAAAAACGAATGAATATGTTTATATTTCACTAAGAATATAACACAGCTTTTGGCATAGAAATCAGACCAAAAGAAAAAAGAAATTAATATTAAAAATGGACTCGAATTAAAAAAAAAAAGTGCTTAATAAGTAAATAACAAATTTGCTACACAGAAAATTAGGGTAAAGGAAAAAGGAAATGATTATTAAACACATACCAAATTGTTTTTGTGATTGAAAATGAATATTACAAACGTACCACATTGTTTTTATGACCAGAAATAGGAATGAATTTTACACACGAAAATCTATTATTAATATTATGTTACTAATAGGCATGGGAATCATTCCAAATGAAAAAAGGATTTAATATTAAAAATTTATTGGAAATATAACACAATTTTCCCTACAAAAAAAAATTAGTAACCACCAAATGAAATATTAGGAAAAAATTATGAAGGAAAAAGAAATGGAAACAAATATTAACTCTTTCTATGAATGAAAAAAGAAATGAATATATCCATATTTCATTTAAAATATAATCAGTAATTATATGATTATAATTATATTAATTATTTATGAAGGAAAAAGGAAATGAATATGAACAGAAAAAATGAATTTTACACACGAGAATCTATTATTAATATTTTGTTACTAATAGACACATGAATCATGCCAAATGAAAAAAAGATTTAATATTAAAAATTTAATAAAGCTTAATTGGTAACAAAATTTTATATGAAAATTAACTAATATCTAATGAATTTTTATCACACATTGAAGTCAATGTGTACTTAAAAATGGATGATGATTATCAAATGCTGAGAATAATTAAACCATTATAATTGTGAGAATAATGGAAACAAATTCTGCGTAATAAATGAGAAAATTCATTTGAAATTATATGTAATTTTATAAGAAAATAATAATTTATTAATTATTATTTACGCCAATCTATATTTATACTATTAATAAAAGTAAAATCTTCAATTAAAATGTCTTTCGCCCTTCTGATACGAGATTGCCATTCAAGTTCTAACGAAAATAATTCACGTTGATGCTCGCATATGCCATGACTATCAACAAAAGTCAGGGTCAAACACTAACTCACGTTGAGTTATTACTAAAACAACTCGTCTTTAATCACAGTTTATTGTATGTGAATTTTTCCCGAGTCATCCATCCTGATGGTCTGATGGTTTTAACTCTAGACGAGAATGGATAAAATTCCGTTACTACTACCAATGTTGTCTACAAAGAGATTTTCAATAATGTATAATTCAAGTTATTGATATTATGGTTTTTTATATACAAAGATGACAAAATTGCTATATATATCTACATAGAAAATATATCTTCCGTATAAATAATTTCTATAACTGAGTTGCTAGACAACGAGCTAATTAGTCCAATTAATACAAATTATAAACACTGATATATAAAATCTCTAAACTTGCAACACCGAATGCGTATATCTACACGTTAACTATTAATTGGGCAATTATTTACTCGAATTCAAGTATTGATAACATCAGAAAACATAATCGGTGCAACTCAATTCTTCAATTATATTTTATAATATTCGATGTTATAATTTATACAATTGTATATCGATCTAAATATTTTTAAAATATTATAACAAATTCATTCCATGTAACGCACGGGCGCAAATACTAGTGGAGATTTAAAAAAAAAAAAAAAAAAAAGGGGGGGGGGGGGGGGGGGTGGGGGAGGAGGAAGGGGGAACAGGGTCGGAGATGGGAAGAAGTTTTAATTTCGCGCCAAAGACGGGAGCGGGCATGGAGATTGCTCTACTCGCCCCATCCCGCCCCCGAAAATATATATATATATATATATATATATATATATATATCTCGAGCTAAACAAAAAGAAACTACCTACGTATTAGTGAATATAATTATAAGAAAAATATAACTTTGGTTAAGTGATGCCGGCCTATAGTCAATAACAGTAAGAAATTCGTCTATTTCAATCTCCTAATCAAGACCAACTGACTACAAATTTTTCTAATCATCTCACCAATATCAATCAACATTAAATGGTTCATTCTTTAATTTGATTATTATTAGACCCATATTAGTACTTGGTCATACTTAATATTGATTTTGAACAGGTTGTTTGCCCACCTTTCCAAAGCCAGCATATCAAGTCAAAATTAAAGTTAACCCATTTGCAT
Organism: Ipomoea nil; assembly: GCF_001879475.1. Lineage (NCBI taxonomy): Eukaryota > Viridiplantae > Streptophyta > Magnoliopsida > Solanales > Convolvulaceae > Ipomoea > Ipomoea nil. The sequence goes on from NW_017616745.1 coordinate 6,126,748, forward strand.
TCTCTCCTACAAATAAGCTTTTGGTGAGCTAATTATGTCACACAACCCTCCAACTAACTTCGTCAACAAGTTATGTCCCATTGTTTGTTTTTTTTTTTTGTTTTTTTTTTTTTTTAAATCATGAGATCAGACTGGTCCAATTAAGGGACAAAGTGCTGACCATATATAAGTTATCTCCTTTTTTTTTTTTTTTTTTTTTTTTTTTTTTTTTTTTTGTAATAACAAGATCGAAAAAACTGCAACTAGTATCCGGTGCACCGAATAAACCATCATCGTGTGAAATAGTCTACCGAGGCAAATTATGATGTGGAACTGTGTCTACCTTGCAAGGTGGACACGGTTTCAAAACTGTTCATAATTATGAAAATATAGTTCAAAAATTATGAACATAGAGTTGTACTGTGAACATAATTATGAACATATAGTTCTATGTTCAGTGGACTCGGTTCCATAGCATAACAATTGGTCTACCGAGGAGATGTAAAACATTTTTTGTCAAGTTATATATGTGACTCTCTTTCCCATTGAAGTCTCAACCCTATATTTCCACACCTCCTTAAATAAAACTAATCCAACCTATTTGGAACTACTCAAATCCCTTTGCCTCGAGCCAACACCTTTTGATATTTACTACTATATATATATATTCACTATACATTAGTGCCTGTAGAAAGAGTGGCTCATGCAAGCTAGATCTAAAGTGGAATACTACTTGATTCTGCTAATAACTTGAGCTAGCGGGCATGGCTTCTTCTTCTCTTATTAGGTTTTCCCCATTTCTTCTTTTCTTGATTCTTCCGCTTCTCCTTATAATCTCCATCAGTGACACTTTCTGCGACGGTTTAGCCACACAGCAGAGGCCATTCAACAACACAATTTCCGCCATTTTCATCTTCGGAGACTCGACGGTGGATTCCGGCAACAACAACTTCATCAGGACGATGTCTAAGTGCGACTTTGCGCCGTACGGAAGGGATTTTGATCAGAACCATACCCCCACCGGGAGGTTTACCAATGGCAGGCTCGTCACAGATTTTATCTGTAAGTAATTGTATTATGAAGATGATGATGATGAAGAAAATGTTGTTTTATGTGTTTTCACTTTTCAGTTATTGTTTATGGGGCAATCCAGTCAACTTGGTCAAACAGTTGATTTGATAATCAAGATTTTAAATGGGAGTTTATTGGTCTTTGTTATTTGAACCCGGGGCAATCTGAACTTGCTCACAAAAGGCCAAATTCTTTAACCTCTGGAACTCACACAGGATAGTGAATAGATAAATCACTTGCCCACAAAAGATGAAAATTTCTAATCTCTACAGCCCACACACCCCAGCCAAATAGGATAGTGAATGGACAAATTACTATAACTCAATTAGGTGAGAAAGACCAATGTCTGGTACCCACAAGAAGTCTACCACATTAGATGTAACTCCCACACGGCTGTTAAGGTTTAATCCTATGTCTTACCACAATCTATTACACATAAAGGATAACTTAAACTGACTTTATTGTGGTCATTTACAAACTATGATCATAAAATTTCTTTACTCACGCACTTTCTATCGACTAGTGACTGCGTGCTTTTTGCCTTTTTGTAAATTAAGAAGTTGTTGTTCATGGTTTTACACTGATGTATTGTTGTTGTTTGGAGCAGCGTGGTACGTGGGAATAAAGGAGTTTGTGCCGGCGTACTTGGACTCGAGTCTTGGCACGGAGGAGCTTATCACCGGCGTTAGCTTTGCGTCCGGTGGCAGCGGTTATGACCCTCTTACGCCTAAAATTAACGTAATTATATTCTCTTTCTCCATCTCACACGCATTACAAATACAATAATTTTAAGGTGCCTATTTGCATTGAGGGAGTAAAACAAAAAATGAATATAAAAAATTTTGGAGTTTGTATAGGGTTACTTTCATTACATTTGGTACAATCTCAAAGTTTATTGAGTTGTATCTGGTACAATTGACAAAATAAACTTTAGTAAATTAACTAAATTTATTTTGGTTAATCGTTAATAGAATTAATTAATCTCGTTGGTAACTAAATTATGTTGGTTGGCCTGTCAAAAAAAAAAAATTTTATGTTGGTTGGCGGTTAGTTAATTGTTTTGAAAAATTCAGTTATGACTTAATTATGAGTGAATTTGATTATTGTAAATATGTATCTGTGTGTGAAATTTCTAAGGTGTTAGTTGGTACCAATGACTCTTATACCTAGTATACTAGTTTTTTTGTGTGCTTTGTGCAAATGAGATAATACCCAATAATTATTTTTAAATAAGTATTTCAAAGTATATCAATGTAATATTATATAGGAGATGTCCATGCATAGGTAAATAAATGTTGAATTTGTTTATTTAAATCGGTAATTTAATTAAAGTATATAAATGCAAGATAATATATGAAAGATTGATTATAATTATCACTAAAATAAATGTTTGCAACTTTGTAATAACGCTAGTCTAAAAGCGATAGTCTAAATAAATACTATTTTTGATTTAAATTTCTATAATTCTCTTTTGGGTAGCATTATCATTATCTTCATCTTCCGTACTTATCCTCTTTTTTGTTTTTGTTTTTGTTTTTTACTTTTTTTTATTGGTATTGTGTCGTGTGCAATTGGGTTACTGGTGGTAGCATAGAGGGATACATCGCGCAGTGAGATTATAGCGTACAAAGCTTTAGATTTGTCTTGCTGTGTATATGACAGTGATCTTAGTTGTACTATGGACTTTTTCTTACAAACACCTATTGATATTTGGTAGTAGTAGTTTTTTCCTATATGTTTCATGTGTTGTAAGATGTGTATCGTAGGTTATCATGTGAAAGTATTGAACAAAATATTAATATTTATTATATTTGTATAAAATACTTGGTAAATAAATGTATATACCATATTTTGTATTATAACTTTGATATTCAATTACAAGATAATGTAAAAAGGAGACACTGGACAATGTAATGAATATAATAAATTAATAAATTTGAAGGTAAGGAATCTTTGAATTGTAGAAAATAAAGATAATATAACTAATGAAATTATATCTCTTTTTAATTTTTTGTAATGAATAATTTTTTTTAAAAAATAAATGCATTATAAGCATCTAATTCTAAATTAATTAAATGCATACGTATTATTTTTTTGTTGTAGCTACTAATTTATTTAATTTAATAAGAGTAATAAAGTGGCGTACATACTTTACATCAACAATAATGAAATCATAGATTTTTTTAATTTTAATTCGTTGTTGAGACAAATTGTTTTGAGAGTTTTTTAATGACAATTGCTACAAATGCTATCAATTGATAATAAATAATTCAAAATATATGGTCACAATAGATATTGTTATAAATATATAGTAAAAATTAAATTAACTTTCAAATTTAATAGAAGTTTTCATGCATTGATAATATTCAATCGTTATACCCTGCACCACGGCGCGCATAGCACTGTGCACCCCGCGTCTCCCAAAACGACGTCGTTTTGGTAAATTATGTAGGGAGTTGACGTGATTATGTGTATTTGTTTATACAATTATGTGTATTTTGTTTATATAATTATGTGTATTTGTTTATACAATTATGTACATTTTTTATACAATCATGTACATCTTTTTTTTTTTTTTATATACAATTATGTACATCCGAAATAGGAAATTTATGTGTATTATATTAAGAGTTGATGTTTATTATGTTAAAAGTTTATGTATATTATGTATTATGTTAGATTATATGTATTATCTTTAAAAAAAAAAAAGTATGTGTATTTTGTTATACAATTATGTACATTCATATATACAATTATGTGTAATATAAAATTATGTACATTTTTGAACATGAGATTTTTTTTTTAAAAGAAAATTAACCGACAACACAGAGTAGCAAAATTTCAAAAAATAAAAATAAAAAAATCTGATGACGTCGTCTTGCATCAAGGCGCACAATGCAATGCGCGCCCTGTTGCAGGATATAAATTGCCGTTAATATTGTGTAAGCTTATTCAATTGGGGCCAGTGGGATGTCAACATTGCCACTTCTTTGAAAAATGGTCATACCGTTTTAGAGTCCATGTGTAATTGTATTTATGTCAACTTTGTGTAAGAACAATTTTGTTTGATAAAAAAATAATAGTATAATATTTGTAAAGTAATGTATAATTGTATCATTATAAAAATACATACAAAAAATATTAATACCATAACGACCTAAATCATACCAATAATGCAAAAATATAATTGAAATATTAAGTTTTGTTATGATCTAAATAATCAAAAGAAGATTAATTAAACGAAAAAAAAAAACTTAACATAATTTTTTTTAAATGCATAAAAATCAAATAATTTTTAAAGTTCTTGATTTATAATCTTTGATGCTTTAACTTTGAATGTTATGTATTTAGTCGGACTAATTATTTGACCAAAATTTATGTTAAATTTTATATTACATATTTTTAAATATATTTTAACATATTCGTAGTATATGTTTAACTATTATTCAAACTCTAATTGAGATCGGATTCGAACTTAAAAGCATTTTTTATAGAAATTAATGAGTAAATTAAAAATAATAAATAATTAACGGAATATTCTGTTACCTAAAGTTATTATTATTTTACAAGTAGTGCTTAATTAATTGTTTGATCCAGGTTAACCTATGCCTAAAATGAAAGGAAATATTGAGTTTGTAAAAAAATGAAATAATTAATAAAGGTGTGGGTGTTGAAACAAGGCAGGGGGTGATTCCCATGGAGCAACAACTGCAATATTTCAGGGAGTACAAAGCAAGAATTGCAGGCGCCATTGGAGAGGAGAACACGAAGCTGCTGATAAGCAAAGCCGCTTTCCTCATCAGCGCCGGCACAAATGATTTGGTCGTCAACTATTACGGTACCCCTTTCCGCCGCCAGAACTTCACCATCTCCCAGTACCAGCATTTCCTGCTGCAACTCACCCACGACTTCATACAGGTAATTAAGTCCATATATATATACCGCCACATTTTCAAGAATGTATGTGTAACTATTATAGTGAATGTGCAACTTTATTCCCTTATGCCGCCACATTTTTTAGAGGTATGTTGCTGGACTTAGCCCTTTAAGCCTTGGCCGCCTAACAATTCCCTAGCCACTTGGTAACCGGCCTCCACTTAACGGGATAGACATTTGTTTGTCCGTACAATTAGAGACCAAAACAACTTAACTAAACGAGAACAATTGAGGGGCCGGGTGGTAGAGGTGTCTTACGGACGGGTTAGTCCGAAGTTTAGTCCATGTTCGATTCGTTTAAGTCGGCCTGGCCCGGTCCATTTGCTACAATAGACAGGTTAGGGCTAACTCATGTTATACTACGGACATAATCGAACTTTAATTTTTGGTCCATAGACCGGTCCGACCAGTTGGTCCGTAATTTTTTTTTAATTATATATATATATTCTAAGTCTTTAATAGAGTGATGATTCATGAGATTACCACATTAGAAACTATGATATTGATTTTATGCATATTAAATTCTTACGTATTGTCGTATTTACTATTTAGCTATTTAATTGTCTAATTAACTTGAATACTAATTAGTAATTCCTACCTTAAAATATTTTAAAGTTAAAATTTTATTTGTTTCAAATTGAAAATTTTACCTTTACTACTTAGTAGTTAGTAGTTACAATTTGTAAACTTATTCATATTAATGGTACTAGTAATTCACACGCGCGATGCACGGGAAAAAATGATGTTGTTATAAATATAAATAAAAAAATAGAAAAATAAAAATATTTTAAATTATTTAATATAATAATATTTTTGAGCTTCCATCGGTCAAGTATTTATTATTTTTATTGAATACAAAATTAAAATTAAAATTAAAATTAAAATTTTGTATGGTTAATATAATCTCTAATTATGTACATATTCAAATAAAATTATAGAGAGAATTTACATAATTACATTGATTTATTCTTAATTGTATTTCATCTATATTATAATTTTCACAATACGAATAATAACTAAGATAATTACATTTAGAAAGCAAATTTCAAATTTTGTATGAGTAAATTTAAAATAAATGTAATCCTTTGTTATGGGGGAGAGAAAAATAGCTATTTTATTTTTCAAATGTTGTTTTTTTTTAATATATATATATATATATATATATATATATATATATATATATATATATATATTATTTTATAGTAAATGATGTTGTGGCTATTTTACAATAATAAAAAGGATAGAGATAATAATTGTAATAATAATTACTCACCAAAATAATAATTGTAACATTAATTACTTCCCAAACCATATAGCTTTATTATAGTTAATATTACATTTTAATTATTGATTTCTTTATTGTCTTGTAATATTTCTTAAGTTAAATAGTTGAAAATAAATATTTGGTAAGATATTAAGGGGTGGTATCCCCCTAGTGTGTACCGTATCCGGTAACTCGATAAGGTGAGTAAATTTTGAAAAAGTCTCCCATTGGATGAAAGTGTGTGAATAAGGCATATAGATGAATTGGGTGGCCGGTGGTGGATTCAGTACAATATTGTAGTCATCCCGACTTATTGTCACTTTTACTCGGAAACATGTCCAGATCGAGTGATCATTTTAAATTTGTAACTAATTGTAGGAATTAATAAAGGAGGGAGCTCAGCTGATCGGAATTGTTGGGCTGCCGCCGATTGGGTGTTTACCCATTGTGATTACAACATTTTCCGGCCGCCCATTTTCCGGCCGTCAATGTCTTGATACGTACTCTGCGGTTGCGAGAGAGTACAACCAGATGCTGCAGGACAGCTTGCAGACAATGAAAAATGAATGCAAGAGAATAGTCTATGCTGATATCTACAAACCTATAGATGATATGGTACAAAACCCTACAAAATATGGTAAGTTATTGCAATTTAAATTTTATATAATAAATTCCGTGCATTGTACATATAAATTATTAATAAAAATAAGGAATAATGGTCAAATAATCTATTGAACTTCACACAATAATGTAATTAGACCACTGAACCTAAAAGAACTATAATTGAATCCATAATTTAACACATTTCATGCAATTCATCCAATTTGTAGGTTTCCTCAGTTTCTAACCAGTCACCCAAATGTAAAATAATTTTTTTAAATATATATTTAAAATAAAATAAAATATATATAAAAAAAAAACTTTGTATCTGCCAGAGACTCTTCGTCTCCCTGGCCGTAGACGAAGATACTTTCTTCGTCTTGGGCGGAGACGCTCCTTTTTTTAAAAAAAATAATAAATAATTATTTTTTAAAAATATTTTAAATTTGGGTGACCTGTTAGAAACTGTAAAAATCTATAAATTGGACGAATAGTATGAAATGGGTTAGTTTAGTGATTCAATTGTAGTTTTTGTTTTTTTTTTTTTTTGGTTTTTTTTATAGGTTCAATGACCCAATTGTATTATTATGTGCAGTTCAATGACTTATTTGACACTTATTTCTAAAAACAAAGATATAAGAGTCTCTTTCCACATGTTTTTTTTTAATTTAGATTTTGCGTATCACTGTTTCTTGGTTTTACCAGTATAAATAATAAGACAAAAACTTGTGTGAGATCGTCTCACATATCTTTGTCAAAGAGACATGTTGGATCAGGATGAAATGTGATGAAATGTAATACTTATATTAGCAAATGTAATACTAAATTAAGAATAAAATATTTATTACTTATTTGGAAAAATGTAATACTTTTTACATTATTGTGATGTAAAAGTATTACATTTTCCTTTATAAGTGCAACACTACTTATAAGGGAAAATATAATACATTTGATGAAAAAAAAATAATACTTTTACATCAAAATATAAAAGTATTACAGTTGTCCTAAAAATATTATGTTTTTCTTTATACGTAACAAATATTTTATTTCTGCTTTAATATTACATTTGTTAGTTTAAGTATTACATTTGTATATTGAACCGACCTGACCCGTCTCACACAAGTGTGACCCTAATGATTTTATTGTATATAAACCAATGCTATGTTGATAGTTTTTACCATTTTTTATTTGAAACACTACTTATGATTTTTTACAAAGTAGTATATGTTCTATATTTTTTATACTTTATCAAACTTTTTCAACCCAAAGAATAATCAATAACCTCACCACAAAGGTTCGATCCATTGACCCTTTTTTTTTTTTTTTTTGAAATAGTGACCTTATTATAATATGTAGAAAACCTATAATGAAGCCTTAATCTATCACCCATAAATTACCCTCCGCCCCGGCCTCCCCACCACATTCCAAAAGAAACGAAGAAAGAATAGCCTAACAACATATCAATAGTCAATAGTACTATGAAAAATTGTGTTAACAAATGTTTTGTTTTTTTTTTTTTTTTTTGTAGGTTTTGAGGATGTTCATTCAGGTTGTTGCGGAAGTGGGTATTTTGAAGTGTCAATTTTATGCAATTTAAGATCAGTTATTTGTCCAAATGCTTCTAAATATGTATTTTGGGACTCGGTACACCCAACCGAAGCTACGTATTATAATTTGTTTGAGGCCTTAAGGCCAACTATCGATATTGTCATAAAAAGCTAACATTTCAATAATTATAAGAAACAGAAAGCTTGGAACATCATATATGGGCAAAATGTCCTTGTGTTACTATTAAATGCCTTGAGATTAGTGTAGATGTGTGCGATTTATGTATTACATGAGGAGCTACTAAAAAAAAAAAAAACAAATTATGTATATTGTAATTAATGTCTTTAAAATTTTGGAATTTGTGTTTCAATCGAACTTATTATAGCTTCCTCAACAATGGTTTTTGATGCTTTTTGTATTAAAAATTGAAAGATGGCTTTTTTTGTTAACGTAGACAATGAGTTTTAAGGTGTTTTTTACTCTTGCAAGGTCAAGTTTTTTGTGGGTCTCAAATGAGAGAGAGATGACATAAGGTTACTGCCTTTCTCTGCATATTGAATTGGGCGCACATTTAGCGCCCAACTGGTTGTTGCAGTGCACGTGCCGACGCATCGTTTGCTATGTTTTTTTTTTTTTGTTCGCGTCAGACATTCAGACCTTTTTTTTTCCGTTCTTCTCTTTCCATTCTCTCTCTCTTAATCGACACATAAAAAATGGTGAAAATTTTGAAGCTGATGAGATTGCTCTTAGAATCTTAGGGAAGAACTTGGCTGGTTTTTTTTTTTTTTTTTTTTTTTTTAAAAATCAAACCACACGAATTTCATTAGCTAAACCAAGTCATTACACATACTCACAAAGCATTAGAAATAAAGAACTTGGCTGTTAAATTCAAGACCTTACTATAGGTCAAGTAAACCAACTCCTTACAATGAAAAATGGTGGGTGAAGATGCTCAAATTATTGTTCAGAGCATCTGGGTGGATGTAAATTATGGTAACTCAGCTGAACACAGATGCTAGATCTTTGCTTACTGTGCACAAGTCCGGATTTTGGACTGTGCAACCAGCCCAACAACACATGATCTCAAATTTTAGAGGGCCCAATATTTAATTCTTACCTACCTAGTTAAGATATTATTTTTTAAAATTACACTTAATTTTAAAAGATTGCATGGAGGAATGGTAGAATTGTGTGACTATTTTGTTTAATCTAGGAGGTCGGAGGTTTGATTCCAACTTAGCGCACATTTTTCATTTATAAAAAAAAAACTTTTATTATTATTAGAAAAAGATTGCGCTTTTGGTTGTGCCTCATTTATTCCGGCCCTGACTGTGCACAAAGAGCTAACGGAGCGTTATGCTGTGCAACCGTGTGCACCATGCAAGGTGCACACAGAATTGGATGATTAGGAATGGCAATGGGGCGGGGTGGGTGCGGGGGACATATCCCCCGCCCCCGCACCCGCATTTCCAACCCACTCCCCGCACCCGCGCGGGTAATGAAAATCTTACCCCATACCCGCCCCCGCGGGAATTTTGCGGGTGCGGGTAATACCCAACCCGCAACTCTAATTATTTATATTACACTTAAATCTAATAAAAATCTTATACTACAATTGTAATTATCACATTGATTTTTTTATAAGTTTGAACATAAATCTAAAATTTAATACGAGCCAATGAAGTTAGTTCTTAATTGGAACTAAAATTGTGTTGATAGTCTAAATTGTATTAAGTGTTTACTCATTATGTTATTTGTGTTGTTCCTATTCAAATTTCATAAACAAAAAACTAAGAAGTTTAATTCATTATGCATTTTCAATTATAAAATATACATAAACTTATATAATAAATGAATACTAATAACAATATATATAAGTGCGGGGCGGGGATACCTCCCCCCGCCCCCGACCCCATACCCGCGCGGGTATATAAATTTCTCTCCATACCCGCACCCATTACCCAAATTGTGCGGGTATTTTATGTTGGGTTGGGCTTCCCTCCTATGTGGTAAATAGCTCATGTTTGGACCAAGCCAATTTGTATCCACTATATTTTTTGTTGGAACTCCACTCATCTTGAGCCCTAATTATAATTATTATAATTATAATTATAATAATTATTATTATATAATTTAGGGAGATGGCAGAATCTTCAATTCTTACCTAATTGTTAAAGGGAATCCAATCTTCCTTTTTTGCTAAGGAAACAATTTTCCTTCTTTTGATTCTTTCCTCCAAAATTATATATATATGTTACGGCAGTAGGGCAGAGAAGTTCCAAGCGGCGAAACCTTTTTTTTTGCTCCAATTCGGCAAAGAGAGAGAAGAAGAGCTAGATTCTTGGGTGATTTATTCATCAAATATTTTGGAGGTCAGCTTATTTGTTCCAGGCATCTTTTGGGTATTCTCGTACTATTTGTATTCTTTTCATCTTGCTTGTGGTGGTTGAATATTTTAAGTACGAGTTGGTATTCTGTTTAGGCCTGTGGAATATAATAGAAGTCTTTGGCCTAGAGTTATTGTATTTGATGATTTGTGGATGTTTGACTCGTGTGGTAGCCTGAAACTTTGTACCCAAGATTTATTATAGTGGATTATTGGTTGGTGGTGGTCCCGTGGTTTTTTCCCCGATTTGGGGTTTTCCACGTAAATCGTGTGTTCTTGTGTTTGATATTTATTTTTGGGCTATTGTGTATCATCTTGTGTTTGTGCTCCTGTCGGTTCTGTGATTTTTCATTGTCGCAGGGAGTGGGATTTTCCCAACAAAGTGGTATCAGAGCCCTGGTTGTTGATTGGGTACATTTGACATGGAGACAAATATGAGTAATATGGTACGATTGAATGGTAGAAATTATCACATTTGGAAGGCCAAGATGAAGGATCTTCTGTTTGTGAAGAAATTACATCTACCTGTGTTTGCAACTGCAAAGCCAGAAAGCATGTCAGACGAAGAGTGGGACTTTGAGCACCAACAAGTTTGTGGTTATATTCGCCAATGGGTTGAAGATAATGTTATGAATCACATTATCAACGAGACACATGCCAGAAGCCTATGGGATAAACTTGAGACCCTGTATGCTTCCAAGACAGGCAATAACAAATTGTTTTTACTAAAACAATTGATGAATCTAAGATTCAGGGAAGGTACATTGATCAATGATCATGTCAATGATTTTCAGGGTGTTCTTGATCAGTTGTCTAGCATGGGCATCAAATTTGAGGATGAGGTACTTGGTCTCTGGTTGCTTAACACTCTACCTGATTCTTGGGAAACACTTCGGGTTTCTTTGACCAATTCTGCTCCCAACGGCGTTGTGACTATGGAGTATGTCAAGAGTGGTATCTTGAATGAAGAGTCAAGAAGAAGATCTCAAGACACCTCCACTTCTCAATCAGATATTTTGGTTACAAATGATAGGGGGAGAAACAAACAAAGGGGTCAGAAGGGTAGAGATAAAAGCAGAAGTAAGTCAAGGTCTTGGCACACGGATGTTGAATGTTATCATTGTGGCAAGAAGGGTCACATCAAGAAAAATTGCTTCAAGTTGAAAAGGGAACAGAAGCAAGACAAGAAAGATGATCACACAGAGAACCAGGTTGCAACAGTTAGAGCAGATTTGCTTCTTGCTTGTGATGAGAACGCCGTCAACATTGCATGCCATGAGACAACTTGGATTGTAGATTCAGGCGCATCTTACCATGTTACACCAAGGAAGGAATTCTTTACTTCATATACTCCAGGTGATTTTGGAGAGCTAAGAATGGGTGATGATGGTCAGGTGAAGGTGATTGGTACCGGTACAGTTTGTCTTGAGACCAGCAATGGCACAAAGCTGGAACTTAAAAATGTAAAGCATGCACCAGGTATCAGACTGAATCTCATTTCTACAGGAAAACTCGATGATGATGGTTTCTGTTGTTTCTTTGGTGATGGACATTGGAAAATCACTAAAGGCTCGCTGGTTATTGCATGAGGTAACAAGTCTTCTAACTTGTACTCTTTACAAAGCTCTATTTCTGGTGATTCAGTGAATGTGGCAGCAAAAGAATGTGCATCAGAGTTGTGGCATAAACGACTTGGCCACATGAGTGTGAAGGGGATTGATTACCTTGCCAAGAAGAAGAAGCTTTCAGGAGTAAAGGAAGCTAGATTGGACAGATGTGTTCATTGCCTGGCAGGGAAACAGAAAAGAGTTTCTTTTATGAGCAACTCTCCTTCGAAGAAGCCGGAGCCACTTGAGTTGATACATTCTGATGTGTGTGGACCAATGAAGGTTAGATCAATTGGAGGTGCATCTTACTTTGTGACCTTCATTGATGATTATTCTAGGAAACTCTGGGTTTACACTTTGAAGCACAAAAGTGATGTGTTTGGTGTGTTTAAAGAGTTTCATGCCCTTGTTGAGAGACAGACAGGGAAGAAATTGAAGTGCATCCGTACTGATAATGGCGGTGAGTACCATGGCCCATTTGATGAGTATTGCAGAATGCACGGTATTAGACATCAGAAAACTCCTCATAAAACTCCTCAATTAAATGGCTTAGCAGAGAGGATGAATCGGACAATTATGGAGAGAGTCAGATGTATGCTTGATGACGCAAAGTTGCCTAGTTCTTTTTGGGCAGAGGCAGTTTCCACAGCTGTTCATGTTATCAACTTATCTCCCGTTATTGCTTTGAATAATGAAGTTCCTGATAAGGTTTGGTGTGGAAAGGAAGTTTCTTATGATCACCTCAGAGTCTTCAGTTGTAAGGCATTTGTGCATGTCCCAAGAGATGAAAGATCTAAGTTGGACTCGAAGACTAGACATTGCATTTTCATTGGTTATGGTCTTGATGAATTTGGCTACAAGCTGTATGATCCAGTTGAGAAGAAACTTGTGAGAAGTCGTGATGTAGTGTTCTTTGAAGATCAAACCATTGAAGGTGTTGACAAAGTGAGAAAGCCAGAATCTCAAGACAGCGGAAGTTTGGTTGACTGTGAGCCAGTTTCAAGCGAAGATACACATGATGTTGATGAGGTTCAAGAGAATGGCCAGAACGGTGATATTGTACCAGACAATCAGGATGATACAGCTGATGTGGATGGTCATGTTGATGATGTTGTGCACCAGGAACAAGAAGTTCCTTCGCAGGTTCCAGTTGATCCTCCTAGAAGGTCTAACAGGGAACGGAGACCATCTACTCGTTACTCTTCCAGTCAGTATGTGCTATTAACTGATGGGGGAGAACCTGAGTTCTATGAAGAAGCTATGGAGAGTGAGCAAAAGAGACAATGGCTTGAGGCTATGCACGATGAGATGAATTCCCTATATGCAAATGATACCTTTGAGTTGGTAAGGGCACCAAAGAACAGGAAAACTTTGAAGAACAGGTGGGTCTACAGATTGAAACATGAAGAGGGCACTTCAGTTCCACGATTCAAAGCTCGACTGGTGGTGAAAGGTTTTAGCCAGAAAAAAGGTATTGATTTTGATGAAATTTTCTCTCCTGTTGTGAAATTTTCATCCATTAGAGTTGTGTTGGGTCTAGCAGCTCGTTTGGATTTAGAAATTGAGCAGATGGATGTAAAGACAGCTTTTCTCCATGGTGATTTAGATGAGGAGATATATATGGAGCAACCTGAGGGATTCGAAGTCAAAGGGAAAGAGGATTATGTTTGCAGATTAAAGAAGAGTTTGTATGGATTGAAGCAAGCTCCGAGGCAGTGGTATAAAAATTTTACTTCCGTTATGAGTAAGCATGGGTACAAGAAGACTTCTTCAGACCACTGTGTTTTTGTAAACAGATTATCTGATGATGACTTTGTTATATTGTTGCTTTATGTTGATGATATGTTGATTGTTGGTCGCAATGTTTCAAGAATTCAACAGTTGAAACAAGAGTTGAGTAAATCCTTCTCTATGAAGGACATGGGACCAGCAAAGCAAATTCTTGGGATGAAGATCATTCGTGACAGGCAGAACAAGAAGTTGTGGTTATCTCAAGAGAAGTATATAGAGAAAGTACTTGAGAGATTTAATATGGATAAAGCTAAGCCAGTGAATACACCTCTTGGTATGCATTTCAAGTTAAGTAAGAAGCAATGTGCCTCTAGTGAGAAAGAGAATGAAGAAATGCAAAGAGTTCCCTATTCTTCAGTTGTTGGTAGTTTGATGTATGCCATGGTATGTACGAGACCAGATATTGCTCATGCAGTGGGTGTTGTTAGCAGATTTCTCTTAAATTCAGGGAGAGAACATTGGGATGCTGTGAAGTGGGTTCTGAGATATCTTCGGGGTACTTCAAGTCTGAGTTTGTATTTTGGTACAGAGAAACCTATTCTTGTCGGGTACACTGATTCAGATATGGCCGGGGACATTGACACCAGGAAATCTACTTCAGGTTATCTAATTACCTATGCAGGGGGAGCAGTTTCATGACAATCAAGATTGCAAAAGTGTGTTGCTTTGTCTACCACTGAAGCTGAGTTCATAGCATCCGTTGAGGCCAGTAAAGAAATGCTATGGATGAAGAAGTTTGTTCAGGAGCTCGGGTTTGTTCAAGACAGGTATGTGCTCTATTGTGATAGTCAAAGTGCAGTTCATCTTGCAAAGAACTCCACGTTCCATTACAGGTCAAAACATATTGACACGAGATATCATTGGATTAGATATATCTTGGAGTGCAAGATGCTTGAACTTGAAAAGATTCATACTGATGATAATGGGTCTGACATGATGACTAAAGCATTGCCAAGAGGGAAGTTTGAGGATTGTTGCTCTATCGCCAGGATGGCGATATCTTCCACATAGTCGGGAGGGGGAGATTTGTTGGGTTGGGCTTCCCTCCTATGTGGTAAATAGCTCATGTTTGGACCAAGCCAATTTGTATCCACTATATTTTTTGTTGGAACTCCACTCATCTTGAGCCCTAATTATAATTATTATAATTATAATTATAATTATAATAATAATTATTATATAATTTAGGGAGATGGCAGAATCTTCAATTCTTACCTAATTGTTAAAGGGAATCCAATCTTCCTTTTTTGCT
The DNA here is from genome assembly GCF_001879475.1 of Ipomoea nil. Lineage (NCBI taxonomy): Eukaryota > Viridiplantae > Streptophyta > Magnoliopsida > Solanales > Convolvulaceae > Ipomoea > Ipomoea nil. The sequence goes on from NW_017616745.1 coordinate 6,142,182, forward strand.
AAGGAAACAATTTTCCTTCTTTTGATTCTTTCCTCCAAAATTATATATATATGTTACGGCAGTAGGGCAGAGAAGTTCCAAGCGGCGAAACCTTTTTTTTTGCTCCAATTCGGCAAAGAGAGAGAAGAAGAGCTAGATTCTTGGGTGATTTATTCATCAAATATTTTGGAGGTCAGCTTATTTGTTCCAGGCATCTTTTGGGTATTCTCGTACTATTTGTATTCTTTTCATCTTGCTTGTGGTGGTTGAATATTTTAAGTACGAGTTGGTATTCTGTTTAGGCCTATGGAATATAATAGAAGTCTTTGGCCTAGAGTTATTGTATTTGATGATTTGTGGATGTTTGGCTCGTGTGGTAGCCTGAAACTTTGTACCCAAGATTTATTATAGTGGATTATTGGTTGGTGGTGGTCCCGTGGTTTTTTCCCCGATTTGGGGTTTTCCACGTAAATCGTGTGTTCTTGTGTTTGATATTTATTTTTGGGCTATTGTGTATCATCTTGTGTTTGTGCTCCTGTCGGTTCTGTGATTTTTCATTGTCGCAGGGAGTGGGATTTTCCCAACATTTTAAAACCCGTAGGGGCGAGGATGTGGGGAACCCGTTGGGTGCGGGTAGAATTTCCATCAATTTGGATCCATAATTTCTATACTATAGATTCATAATTTCTATACTGTAGATTCATAATTTCTAAACTGTAGATTCATAATTTCTATACGATAGATTCATAATTTCTATACTATACATTCATAATTTCTGTACTATACATTCATAATTTCTATACTGTAGATTCATAATTTATAAACTGTAGATTCATAATTTCTATACTATAGATTCATAATTTTTAAACTGTATAGTTATCAAATTATGAACATATAGTTCAGTGATTTGTGAATACAGAGTTCAACAATTGGGAATATGAGCATTGAAAATTATGAACATAGAGTTTTATTGTAATTGTGAATATAGAGTTCGATAATTCTGAATCTATAGTATAGAAATTATGAATCCAATTCCGTATGCACCATGCATGGTGCACACGGTTGCACAACATAATTTGCCGGAGCTAACCTCTTCACTTTGACAAGTAGCTCTCACATTCGATCCCGAGTCATTATTCTCAAATATTACTTTTGTGATCAATTGAGTTGCTCATGCTAGCAAGATGCTCAAGTTATGAATATATAGAGAATCATTATGCTGTTTGTGTTTTCTTTACCATCTGCAAAATAGTTAGCAACAAATTGTATTATTGATATTTTATATGTTAGTTTATTTCATAAATGGTTGATTGATTATAATATTTAAAATTAATCAATGATTTTCATTTAGATCCGATTAAATTAATCATTTTCCCATCTTATTTAAGTTTTCATTTAAGTATCTATTGTAACCTCATGTTATGTTCTCATATATATTCTCAACAACTGTATTGTGACAACAAATTAATGTATCAAATACAATGATAATATTATCTCCAAATATTTAATTGGATATTTTTCCATACCTATTTGCCATCTATTGACAACACAAAACATGAAAACAATGATTAAAATTTTGTTTAAATATATGCAAGATAAGGTTGCTAAGGTAGTGCAAAAATTTTCATAGTACAAAAAATGAGAAACAGAAATAAGGAAAACATAAAAATGCATAATACAAAATACAAAAAAAAAATATAAATATAAACTATATTGGTGGCGTAAATTAGATAGGGATCTAGTGATTTGTTGTAGTATGCTGAGTGAATCAGAGTGTATATAAGTGGTACACATATACAGTTGGTTAAAAGACTATGAATGATCGAGTTTTGCTAGTGAGTAAGATGAACATAATGAGAATGAATACAAAAATTGTACAAGATGAGCCCCTTGAAGTGGGGTTGAGTGAGCTATTTATACTACACATAGAAAGTGATCTACTGACTTGTTAAGTTATACCTAAATGCATAGGTTGAGCTACAAGTAGGTATAGCCAGTCACAGGCAAATTATTGTGTGGACCATGAATATCAGATACATTTTTAATATATTAAAAATACATTATTTTTGTACTCAAGGTACATTATATAAAATAATGTACCCTTAATATATTAAAAATGTACTTGCAAGAAATGTACCCTTTAGTATATTAAAATGTACTTTTTATTTATGGTCCATGCAATAATGATTGCGAATCACAGATACGTGTTTATTTACAAATATTTTCATTGTATACTATTTTTATTTTTTAAGAAATGAATTTTAAACTTTTTTAAAGTTAGGGAAATGTTTATATGCTAAAACCATTGATATATTTAGAAGGGGGCCAATAGTCATTATTCCGTTGTAGTCTAGTTGGTTAGGATACTCGGCTCTCACCCGAGAGACCCGGGTTCGATTCCCGGCAACGGAACTTTTTAATCTTTTGCTATGTCTCACCCTACTGTGACACACGCCAAGGAGACGGTCCAATCAGCTCTCACCCGAGAGACCCGGGTTCGATCCCCGGCAACGGAAAACATTATTTTTAGCCATTTCTTTTCTCCTGCGGTGGCGGTCTAATCACAGGCATTGGCGGGAAGGAGAAAGGGCGCACTGTTTTCCCTTTAAAAAACTCGCACGAGAGCTTAGGTTTTCCAGTTGCCGAACAGAATCGCAGCGAAAATGGAGAAGCAGAGCAGAGGGAGAGGAATCGAGGAGAATACAATGGCGATTCTCGACACTTCCGGCTTCAACAGGGACTCTCACCACCGCAACGACGACCGTACGTCTTCAATTCCGTTTCTTTGCACGCTAATATACTCTGGTGGTAGTTCATACGTGTAGTTTGGTACACGGAAAAGTTAATTGCAGTTTTTGCTGTTTGTTAACTTTCAGGGCTTGCTTTCATGGAAGCTGTCCGCTCCGCTTCTCTAGTTCCCGATGATGGAATTGCTCCTACCAAGTACTTAATCTTCTTATTGTGTACTCGTATGCATATACATAAAGTCACAAAGTTTGTGTGTTTGCGTTCGTTGATGACGCTATTGTATAATTGCTTGAGAAGATTTTTTTAAAAAAATTAGTCTTTTTGCAATTTGTTTGAGGGGCAAGCCTGCATTTGAAACGAATCAAAATGAAAAATTTGTGCTCGTTTTATGATGTCTTGTATGGAGATATTGGGGGCTTTTGCTCAATTTACTACTGGAAACTCCAGTAGCCATTGATTGCGGAGAATACTTGGCTGCTGTATTAGCTTTATGATTTTATATGGCAACAGTCTCATTGTTACTGTTTCAATGATGGTGGAAGTATTATTGAATCACACAGCTTTAGTTAATGCCAAATTAAAATAAATCCTTGTTTTTCTTGATTCAAAAGTTAGATCTTTTTTCATTTTTTTTTTCAAAAGAAATGTGTTCTTTAAGTCACTGTTGTGCACTGGAAAGTATACAAAAAGTTTCATGAGTAGAGTGGGGAACTTCGTTTTATCTCCTATTAACTTCTTTTTCTCCTATTTATTTTCTAAAGATCATTTTATATGTTGGGTGTATTTCACAATATGCTTGAATTTTTGTTTTTATTTTTCTTTTACTTGTTTGGTTTTCAAAGTTGAAGGGATTCTACTTAACCCAGTAAAGATTCATTTTAGTTCTCCTCTTCTCCTTTCCCAGTGGTTTGAAGAAAATGATTCAGCTGTATTGTTTTGTTATAAATGTTAAGTTATTCATTGCACTCAAAAGTTTATAAATTGTTTTTATATCATTATTTACTGTATTGAAATTTAGAATACCTTCATCTTCTGTGTTTGATTTACCATTGTGGTATGTGAAAGTTTCTGTAGTTACTTTTTTCAAATTACTGGACAGAACAATGTTTGGAGCAATTTTTCAAATTCTCAAGGATGAGAGTACATTGGAACTTGTAGTAGCAAGCTATCAACTTTTAAATGAGTTGGATAAGGTAGCTTCTTTCTTTTTATTAGTTTTTGTCTATGTTTTCAGATTAGGACCTAATGTTTATAACATATATACTTGTGGTATCATTTTGAACCCAGCGTTTTCCTCGGGTGTACCTGCCCGAGATTGAGATGTCAGAATCATCTTCACCAACTGAACTAGTTGTGGTTGAAGAGGTACTGTTGTCACTCATACCTGATGATATAATTGTATTTCGTGTCAATCCGAGATCAAATTCTATAGGTGGCAGCTAATTCCCTTTATTCATGTTAGGCTTGGTCTCCATTTAGTTTTGGGTTGGATAGTGAAAAGGAGGAATCAAATAAAGTCTCAGGAAGATCGATTAAACCCTTGGTGAGTTAGACGTGCTATAACACCTTTCTTCTGTTAGCATGTTGCATTTCGAATTTTCGATGAACTGTATTGTGATCTGAATTCTCTTGCTTTGTCTTTCAATAATTTCTTTTAGGGATTCCATTATCTTGTGCAAGACCTTGGTGAAGTGGTCAAGGAGGGGAAACCTGAGGCAACAGATATTAAGGTTACATTCATAGAATTTGAAGTTTGTGTTTTCTTTGTTGTAAATGTGTATTTTTTTCTTCATATAACTTGTGCCTCTTCATAATCAGTGCATGTGATTGGTTGAGACTTCAGAGGTTTGCCTAACTTTTATTTGTTTTTCTTAGTACTATACTACTATTTTTCATTCTTGAAAAACTTCTTGGTTGACATTTTCTTCAAAATTTAATGATATGGATCCAAATTCAGTGAGTTTAAATGATTCTTGTTCTCATTTGAGCTTCTGTTTTTTTTTTTTTTTTGTTTTTTTTTTTTTTCATCTCTTTATGGCATTCTATATTTGTATTTTAAAGGAGCTGGGTTTGTTTGTTTGTTTGTTTGTTTGTTTTTTTTCCTTCTTTTTGTCTTTTTGTTTTTTTGTTAATCTCTGTTTAAAATGTTGTAATGCTATGTTCCATGCTTGTTAGAATCTACCTTTGCATCTGGTGGGGTCCAACCTATATTTTTCGTATTTAATATGAGTAATGTCATAGAACCATTATTATTTTCACTTGCAATGCAAGGTATTCTAGGTTTAATGGACTCTCAGTTAGATTAGGACTTCTCATTCTATCCTCCATGTGTCTATATGGCAACTTGTAATCCCTACCTGGTACCTACTCTTCTACAGTTCTACTTAAAAGAAAACTGTTACTACTTACTATTAGAATTTTGTAGTGAAGTGATCTTATTTGAAATCATCAAATTAAATGGTCTGACTCAATTCTATGGCAGACATTGAGGAACATGTTGCTATTTCAGTATCTTGTAAATGTTCTTGAAAGAGATGCTTTACCTCGTATCCATTCATACAAAGGTATATTATTTCTAACAAGTGTCTAGTATTATAATTTCGTAATTTTTAGATGTGGGTTTTAGAACTTCAGGTTAATCTGGTTTAGTTTTTGTATGGCAGAAAATATGAACTGGAATCTTATACGGGAGTCATTGCTTAACATGCTTCTGGTATGCGTAATTATTTGCTGAGAGGAATCAGATCAATAATATGTGTGTGCTTCTGCAGCAGTGCTCTTTTATTGTTTCTCATCTTCAATTTTACAGGGATCAAGAAAACTAATCTACAAAACCTTAATCAAGGACTGTCTGTCTGCTATGTGCTATATGCATCATGAAATGAGCCAAACGCAAAATTTGTCAATGGAGCTATCTGCAAATTGCAATACTGCTGTGGTTATGGCATTACCTGAAGTTAAAAGTTGTGCGTGTGTTGCCCTTAAGAAGCTCCTATTATTGGTGAGTCCATAATCTCTATAGTTAGAAAATTTCTTGAGTTACAGTGTTCACTAACCATAGCTTATTCCGCAAGACAGATAATCGAGCTTGATTCTGTAAGGAACTCAGCAGATTTACAAGGCTTGACCAATAGAGCCGATGGTGTGAGGTATTTTCTTTTACTTCTTTTCCCTTGCAACTGCTGCTTATAATCATATTATGTTTATCAAAAGAAGTTTGGTACTGGCTATGATGCAGAACTCCTGTTTCGGAGATTATTCTGGACGAAATCACTTATAATAGTGATATTCTGTCCTCATTTTTTCAGGTACTTTCTATTTATCTCAGTGTGATCCTACTTTCTGTTTTAGTGTTTTAGTCCAATTTATGTCAAGCATAAATTAGTTCCTAATTGGGCTTTTAAGTTCGCTTACATTGATGAAGGTATTAAAATCCTCACAGATATTTGATGAACCAAAACAGAAGCTGAAATTAATTGTGCAATATCTCCAGAAGTACATTCCCAAGGTAAATTGCCTCTCTTATGCATATTTGAACAATATATGCACAGCCTAAACTGGAGTCCACAATTAAATTAAATGTTCATGAACACAATCTTCCTTTTGTCTTTTCCTATGCAAACAAAAGTAATGATTTTAACAACCTTGGGCCTTCACTATTAAACCATTTGTCTATTCAAAGTATTTTGGTAGTGCTGCCATTTTGTATAAGAGCATTCTTTTCTTGTGATTAGGCATTACCATCTATCTACTGGTTAATCCCCCAAAACCCTCTTTACTGGTTCTCACAATTTTCAGATTTGCAACCTGCATAGATCCTCAAAACGGTTTTCTTATCTTTCTTTTTTTTTTTTTTTTTTTTTTTTTTTTTTTTTTTTTAATATGTATATATTATTATTATGCAGTCTTCTGTGCGCACAAGAAGGTCTAATGGTTCAGCAAATGATGCAACATTCGAGAGCATTTTGAAATGTTTCTCAAATGCAAATAGCACAAAGAGCATTATAAAGAAAATCAGTGGAGATGTTGCTCAGTTGCTTCTAGGACATGCATTTCAGGTAATTGGAGTGGAAATAAAAAAGTGGTCTTCAAAGTCCTTTCTGTGCTTTTATATGCCTTTATATTTTATGTCGCTACTATTCTACAGTAATTGATTGGGTGTCAATTTCCTTTATAGGCTTACTTATCAATGTGCGATACTGACTCTGAGGAAGGTGTCAAAAGCTTTTCTCTTCCAGAAGTCTGCCAGAACATAATTACTGCTTTCACTTGTATTAAAAGAGAAGACAAGTAAGATTCCCTCGTTAACCCTGTTCTTCGCACCCCATTTCTGCATATCGTGTCCTTATCCAAGGACTTGACATTACGAAACTCTGAGGAGAGCAATATTATACAAGACTTGACATTTCTCCATACTATACAATATCATTACCTGTTCTTTGTGCCTCATTTCTGCATATTGTGTTCTTGTCCAAGGCTTGACATTACTATTTACTAAACTATGAGGAGAGCACTATTTTACAAATCCCCCCCACCCACCCCACCCTCTCTCCCCCAACACACACAACCCTCACTCCCTAAGTTGAGAACACTAATTTATTGCCCGCATGGGCAGCTCAACTGGTCACAAAATGCCAAAGATCGAGTCTCACTAACGACAGTTTGGGAATAACCTCCCAAATGAGGGGGACTCCTTGTGCGTAGTGAGCAAAAGTATAACATCTGTTGATCAGTTGAGTTTTCATGATTTACCCCTCCACAATCCTGTCGGGCGGGGGTGTGGGGGCGCCTGGGGTGGACAGTTCCACCTTTTTGTCACAAGAGAAAACAAATTTATTTTACAGTGAGATCATGAAGCTATTATCACATTGAACTGCTATGCAGTCAAAATTTACATTTGCTTTTATAGAAGCACTTCCCAACATGCATATTGGAAATTGGAATGCAGGGGAACAGAAATTTCAGTTTTTAGTAAGGAAACGCTATTTACAGCAGCAACCATCCTCTCATTGAAGTCGTAGGAGCACGAGATGCAGCTGTTACATTTTGGTAAGATTGTGTACATTAGGACGAGCGAAGTCATGACTGGCTACAATCTGCAGAGATTCGGTTTTTGGTAAGGAAACACAATTTACAGCAGCCACCGCCCTCTCTCTTTGATGTCGTAGGAGCATAAGACGCAGCTGTTATTTTTTTGTGATATTGTGCATGTTATGACCCGAGAAGTCATGCATGACTGGCCACAATCTGCAGAGAACAAGAACATGGTAACTCCATACCATGGAGTTGCTTTTATGTCCATAACTTCTTGCTAAAATCTACTTTTACTCTCCTCTAGGCTCTAGTCCTCTAAGCCATTGATTCTGATAACTTCTGGCATATATCTGTAGCATACTAGCATGTGTATTCACTTGTAGTCTCCTCCAGTCCTTCTGAGGCTTATAGCATATATAACTGTGTAGTTTTTGTAACCATGAAATGAAATTCTGAGTTTCCTTTTCAAAATGAATTTTCTGACCAAGTAAAACTTAGGTATGTTTGGAATGGTACTTTCAATATTCAAATAATGTATTTTTATTATATTAACTAATTTTTCAAGCGTATTGCGCAAATGAGATAATGTCTAATGTTTATTTTTAAATAAGTATTTCAAAGTATATCAATACAAGATTATATATGATATGTTATGTTCATGCATAGGTAATTGAATGTTGAATTTGTTCATTTAAATCGGTAATTCAAAGTATATGAATGCAAGATAATATATGAGATATTGATTATAATTGTTAATAAAATAAATGTTTGCAACTTTGTAATAACGTTAGACTTGCTTTAATAGGATTTTAAAAGCAGCCATAAAAATTATTTGTTTATGTGTGTGAAAGAAGTGAATGAGAGCCAAAGAAGTGATTTAGTAATATATATATATATATATATATATATATATATATATATATATTGTGACGATTTTATTCAGGCACCCGAAACCGAAACAGAGAATAAAGAAAATTATCCATGACTAACAACATTTATTTTATAATCTTTTAGACGTTCATCATTTTCTTGTTGGGCGGCTCTGCAATATATACTTCATTACGAACGGCCATTTCAGAAACATATTTATCTTCCTGAATTTTTCACTTTTAGATTTATTTAGCTGTGATTTGGTGCCCGTTATTTTTAAATTCTCAAACACCCCTCTCAGACTAATTTTTCCGGTGGAAATATTACTTCCGTTGTCATTGCATGTTAATCAATTAGTTTTTTTAATAGAATTAGTTCTCCTGGCTTGCATGTTAATATACTTTATCTATAATTATGGTGAGTGGATTAATTGCTTGGGTGGTGCTTAGTCGGGAGTTGTTTATGTTAAAGTTTGTTAACTGGGTCTTTATTTGTCTGTGCATCGGCACTGTGGCCCAAATCTTGGGCTATTTAATTCAAATCTATTTCCTTTATTTTAAGTTATTTTTGGTTAGACATTTTATTCTTTTCCTCATGCTAAGTAATTAATGAGAAGCTAAGAAAGTGAGTAAGGCAAGAATCTAGCATAGAAGCTTAAGGAATTTGTAAGGAAATTAGATTGTTTGAACTCTTGGATGGTTACAAATGATCCCCTCGATGGGTATTTATACGCATTCCACATCCTCAATATATGGTGGAGATCTACTTAATCCTACGGCTAGAATTTACTCTCTATAATCCTCTCAAAATCTCTATACAAATTTGAGAATTCTCTAAGGTTATATAATGTTCTAAGCACGTCTATACAACCTCTAGTTGCTATGTACATGTCTCTAGACTTTTCTACAAACTATGAGATGCTATGTACAAGTATAAGAAAGCTCTAGAGCGATGTAGCAAACCTCGAAATCTCGTAGGAAAGCTGTACAGGCACTACATCCTCCCCCACCTAATTTGGTGACGCCCTCATCGCCTTGTAAGCTTCCAATTTGTCTTGAAACTGCCACAAGTCTTCCTCGGGCTCCCATGTTGCTTCGGACTCGGGCAATCCTTTCCATTTGATGAGGTAGTGTGTTTGAGGTGGAACTTCTCTTTTACGAATTACCTTTGATGTGAGCACTTCGTCTATGTCTTGATCAAAAGACTTTGTTACTACAGGTGGTGCTCTTTGAGATAACCCCCAGCTTGGATCCTCCATATCCTTATGATATGGCTTAAGCATGCTCACATGGAAGACTGGATGAATTTTAAGTGAACTTGGTAGGTCAAGGTGATAGGAAATCTTACCTACCTTGGCGACAATCGGGAACGACCCTTCATATCTTCAAACTAGCACTTTATGTAAGCCTCGAAATGCCTTGAATTGTTGCGGAAAAAATTTGATGAGGGTTAGATCCCCAACGTTATATTCTTGTGGCCTCCACTTTTTGTCCGCCCACTTCTTCATACGTTTGTGAGCCTCTCTAAACATGAGCGAGCTAGATCGACTTGTTCATCCATGCTTTGCCCATCTTGACCGCTCATGGACTATGCGTATCTTAAAGTGGGGTGATCAAAGTATGAGGAGTTAGTGGTTTTTGCCCCATAACGATCTCGAACGGACTCCTTCCCGTGGCCTCACTCTTTTACAAATTGTAAGAGAATTGGGCAATATCAAGCAACTTGGCACAATCTCGTTGGTTGGCACCCACAAAGTGTCGCAAATAACACTCTAATAGACCATTCACCCTTTCGGTTTGGGGGTGAAAGGTAGTAGAAAAATTGAGCGTTGTAGCTAGTATCTTGAATAGCGTCCGCCATTACTTGCACATGAAACGGGGTCTCGATTGCTGATTATGTTCCTTCGCAAGCCCTAGTACTTCACCACATTATTGAAAAATGCCTATGTCGCTTCCTCTGTTGTGCACTCCTTTGTACATGCCTACATGAGATGAATGTCCCATACTTAGAGCGCACTCCGCGCTCGCTGGGGCGCGTTAGTGGCGGCCACTATGACTTCTAACTGTTGCTTTCCTTTAAAAAAAAAATTGTCTAAATTTTTTTCTCTCTCTCCTACATAACTTCATAAAATATTGTGCAAAAACTGAACAGATAAAATCAAAATAACATGAATCAATCCATTTTAGCAATCAAAGTCAACAGCTACGTGGACTATGATCCCAAAATAGCATAGCCCTAATCCCTTATTCCGTTCTTGGGCTCTCGGCTTCTCTTCTCCACTCCACAGCCACATACGACGGTTCACCGCTTCTCCCTCCCTCGTCTCTCACTGAGACTTCACTTCATCGATTCAGGCGTCTCAGCGTCGACCATACGGGACTCAGGCACTCACTCAGCGGCTCTGCTTCACTGAGTCACTGTAATCCAAGGCTCAAGGTAAATTTTTATTTCTTACATATTAAAATTAAAAGGGATTGCATACATTATATTCTGCCATTGCTGCTACTCTCTGGATTTCGTACATTAAATTTTTACATATTTCATACAAAATCGTATCTTGCCCACTGTGGACTTTGTTGTTGGTGTTTGAAAATTAATTCTGAAGCCTGGACAGTATGTTATTGGGTTGAAATTTTTAATTTTTCTTTAATTGTTCATTAATATTTTATGTAAATTTTTGAGAAATAACCAAAGGAGTTGCTGGGTTTGTATCACTGTGTTTGAGAAAATTAATCCTGGAGTCTCAAGTATTGCACAATAGAATTTTTAATTATTAATTGTGGAATAATATGTTAATCTTTCAGCTTTTCGCTAACTGACATAACCGACCGGAACCTATTGTTTTTCTGGCCGGTTATAGCATTTACTTCCGTCTGTTATGATGGTGAAAATTTTCAATAGGTTTTACAGTTTTTTGGTCGGTTAGACTGACCGTTTGCTCACCCTTAGACTGTTCAGTCTTGAAACTTTTAGGACTCCATAATGCAAAGGTTACTAAAGATTGCCAGGCTGTCACGTCCGGCCGCTACTTATTTTTGCGGCCATGGTTCATTTCAATCCACGGTGGCGAAGCAGCACCATACCATTTCAGTTCCGCGAGGGGTTTCTGGTAACTTGCAGAAGAATGCTCTTCCTGGCGATTTGTTGAAATGGGGGTCGCTTGGGTTCTGTAGAACGTCGAGATTCGCCAATGGGTTCACTCCGCTGCAGCTGAAGCCGCTTGACTCGATCATGAGCGTGGAGAGGGCAAAGAACAAGTCCGCTGAGGAACTTGCTGATATATGGGATGATGTAAAGTTTCCTACTTTTCTCTAGTTTTAGTTTCTGTTAAACCAATTATGTTTGGGTTGTGATCTCTGATGCTGGTTTTTGATTCTCCATATTTTAGTTTCTACTGCTGATTAGAGTCCATAAGGCTTTATTATGATTGCTATAATAAAACTCGAAGAAAAGAATGTGCTTTCTTGTAATCTGCATTGTATGGTTTTCTTTCTACTAAGGGGAAGCGCTACTCGAGAGTGGGCACTGGAAGCTCGCTTTGTGACCGAGAGTGCGCACTGGTGAAGCCAGCTTTGTGAGAGGTCTGAAAGTGGGCCTTGTGACCCTAGCCACAAGGAGGTAAACCAGCCTAGGTTGCTCATAGCTGACCGGTTCAAACCGAGAAGGCTAGGACCTCACGGTTACCAAGCTAACTGCTTGACCAACTCGGCTGGGCTTGCCCCTTTATAAGGCTTTCTTTCAAACCATGGGCGATATGGGATGTTTAGGAAGTGCATTCAAACTATGTGGGAATAATTTTATCCTTCTGCATTATTTTCTTGAAACTGAACATCTTTAGTGGAGTGGCATTAAAATTGTATGGAGTAAATGCTTTTCAGAGTTCAGATGGTGCTATCAAGAATAGTTAACACCTTTGTCTTTTGCCCCTCAATGTTCTGATCTTGAATGTAACTAGAGGTCATAGTGTTCAGGTTCCATAGCTAGGAGCATTGCCGAGTGGATGATGCACCCTTTACTTTAATTTGGATGTTATGTTGCATAAAGTGTCTGTTTTCCATGAAATGGTGCATTGCATTTTGATTGAAAAGACTTCACATGTTGTAAGATGTTTTATGTATAGTAACATTCTTTCTGTATTTTCTTTTTTACTGGTATTATACTGTATCAGTACCACTTGGGAAGAGGTCACATTGGAGTATCGATGACAGCAAAATTATACCATCTATTGGAGCAAAGATCTGGAAGTTGGTAATCTATTCACAATTTCCTGCTCAATGTCAACTTTTCTTATTTATAATTGAGTTAATTACCGAAATAGTCCTTGACTATAACGAAATTACCGATTTGGCCCTTGACTATTTTTTGACCAATTAAGTGCTTCAACTTTAAAAATCTGGACCAATTTGGCCCTCCGTTTATTTTTCCATTAGACATCCGTTAACTCGGGACCAAATTGGTAATTTTGCTATAGTCAAGGGGCCATTTCGGTCATCACATGCACTATTTTCTCCGAAAAATTAATTACTAAAATGGTTCCTTGACTATAGTGAAATTACTAATTTGGTCCCGAGTTAACGTATGTCTAACGGCAAAACAAACGGAGGACCAAATTGGTTAAGATTTTTAAGGTTGAGGGACTTAATTGGTAAAAAAAAATAGTCAAGGACCAAATTGGTAATTTTGCTATAGTCAAGGGACCATTTCGGTAATTAACTCTTTATAATTCTATATCCGTCATGCAGCCGATATTTTGTGATCCCACTGTGGAGAGGGAGTGGATACTCGACAATGTTTGTGCAAGGTCAGAACTATGAAACTGATCTTATTATTGTATAGTATGTAATATCTGGCAAAATGTCAATACTTTCACCTTTTTTTTTTTTTTTTTTTTTTTTTTTTTTTTTCTTTTCTTTCTGTTTTAAGCCATTTTGTATGCTTAAGAATGAGGCCTTTTGCCAGTAATGGCATTTTAATTTACTTCATAAACGAATCATGCCAGGGCTTAAATTGTCGGTGACTCATAAGGCTCCCAAATCACCAATATCTGCTTTAAAGTTTAAACAGTTGATTATATGAATATATGATTGTCTAGAGTACCGTACTTTAACTGAAACTCTTCTCCCGACTACTTATGCATAGCTATTCCTCTCCCTGTTCTTCAGTATGCCAGTTTGCTTTTTATTATCCCGCCATCCTGGGGTGACAAGGGTGGGTGTTGTTCCAGTCGATACCAGAGAAGGGAGAGAGGCCCGCTTTTATGGATCTTTCTTCTGCCCGACTATTTTTTATTTTTATTTTTGGTCAGACCACAAGGTGTCCTGAGCAGGCTCTAACTGTAGGAGCCACATTTAAGCCCGTACTATACTCAGACTAATCCCTATTCGCACCGGCCCAGCCCAATTAAGGGGCAAAGTGCTGGCCAGATTGGTTTTTCCATACGAAAGGGGGTTCGAACTCTCGACCCCGCTATTCTTAAGGGGCAAAGTGCTGGTCAGATTGGTTTTTCCATACGAGAGGGGGTTCGAACTCCCGACTTCTGCCCGACTATTTATGCTTAGCTATTCTTCTCCCTGTTATTCAGTATGCCAGTTCGCCTTTTATTATCCCGCTATCCTGTGTGACAAGGGTGGCTGTCGTTCTAGTCAATACCCGAGAGGGAGAGAGGCTCGCTTTGTATAAATCTTTCTTCTGCAGTTATTTGTTGTGCAAGAGATAAAGGGACTAAATTTTCTTCTTCATGCCTGTTAACATCTGTGCAGTACAGACACCGCACATCCTCATCACGGGTCTCGAGGACTACAAAGCAAGAGGAACACAAGCCGCCCCATACTTCACCATTTCTTATTACACAGAGTTTGCGGAAAGCAAGGACCTGGTGCTTGTAAGGGGAGATATCGTCTTCACGAGCAAACTCACTGATACCGAAGCGAAATGGCTATTGGAGACTGCACACTCTTTCTATCTGAACGATACCAGGTACAAACTCGTCGAACGCTTCAACAAAGAAACGAGGGACTTTGAGTTCGAGGATGTTTTGCGAGCGCTGGAAATGCCCATCTTGTAGGCGAAGCAAATGTGATAAAAATATTTCCCTGCGAGCTCTGAGCCATTTGAAATAAGGCGAGTTCGGTTAGGTAGCTGCCAAGGTTGCCTGCAACTTGAAGATGCAGTCTTAGATTATCCACAATGTTTCATGGGAGGGACAATCTCTGAAATGCCTTCAAAATCCTTCAAGGCTTGAGTTTATTAACTGTATTCATGGCATTAGTGGAACTTGTTGATTAGATTAGTGAATTTTACTATGAATCAATTAAATGAACATTGGCCAAATTAGCATTAAAAAAATTTGTATGTTTCAAATAAAGGAGAGTGACACTTTTATCTCTCACTTATGATTTGTGTATGAGTTTAGTCCCAATCAACCACTTTATTAAGTGGCAAAGTATTTTTTTTTTTTTTTTTAATACTACTAACTCTATTATAATGTACTAATGTAGTATCTGTTTATAGCTACTTTCTTAACAAATTGAAGCACAAAGAGTTAATATCACCCTTCACTAAGGTTCGAACCCACAACCTTCATTATAAGGGAGCAATTTGGTGTCATTGAATCACACGGTCCTTGGCAAGTGACAAGTTTAGTTCTAAAGAGATTGAATCTTCAAGGGTCCTTGGCAAGTGACAAGTTTAGTTCTAAAGAGATTGAATCTTCAAGTTTAATAATAACTGAAAGACTAAGTGGGTGTTTGGTAAATGGCTGTTAGCTGAGTGAGTTCGAACTGATTTTCTCAAAAAGCTGATCGAAAATACTACTTTGAACAACTTTTTGAATTTTAGCATTTTGAAACAATAAGTTATTACAAAAAGCTAAAAGCTAATTAATCGAACACGATCAGAGTCTATATCTACACTTCAAATAATTAAATGATTAAATTTGCACCACCACTGGACACTGGTGGTGGACTAAAAGTTTTCTTTTCCTTTAAACAATTTACGAAAACAAACAAATCTCGATTTTAGTTCTTGACTATTATAATATTGTCACAATTAGTCATAATCTTTTAATTTTGTCTCATTACATAATTGGTTTTCATTTGTTTGTCACAATTAATCATCCGTTTAAATTTATACCATTCAACGATTTAACACATAGGGTTAGCGTGTAATTTCATCATTCAATTAAAAGATTTAACGAGAGATATAATGAAATTAAATATTAGAGCAAGAAGCTTGAATGATTTATGATTAAATTATATGTTATCCCTCATTATTAAATGTTGGATGACAAAAATTTAAATGGAACACTACTTAAGACAAGCAAATAACATTAAATGATGTAATGATGCAAAATTAAAAGAACAAGACTAAACATGTAAATGCTAGAGTAGTCGATGACTATAAGAAAACAACACTTTTGGTTTTTAAAATTATACGGAGTACTATTTTGTAAATTCAATTACTATTTTCAACGTGACTATTTTAGTAATTTTACAGTAGCTATTTCGTAAGTAATGTAGCTTGATATCTTTGGTTATGAATTTATAAAATACCACTATCTTAGATCAAATATATTGTGCTTTCAAAAAAAAAAAAAAAACAAATATATTGTGGTCTGATATCATCACTATTACCTTGCATATAAAAGGTCTCAGGTTTGAATTCCATCTTAATCAATGATTGGCATAATATTATCTCGAATAATTTGTGTTAACTCAACATTATTGTGAAATGAACTACTTTACCTAAACAAAGTAGCTACATCACGTCGGCACGAGCTTAACTCACTGGTCTGGTTTTGAATCTCAGTAGCAACAGTGATAGTGTGCCAGCTCTATGTTGGCCCTTTTCGGTGAAGAAAAGCAAGGATGTCAATTTTAGCCTGAACCAGATGGATTGACCTAATAAACCCTAAACTGATAAGCTCGATGGCTCGATAGGGCTAGCTCGAAATTTTATGGGCTAGTCTGATACCTCTTTCCTTATTAAAAGTTATTCTTTATTATAGATTATAGAAGTAATGTGAAACATAACAAACATGGAACTTATAGGTTTAGATCAGATCGGAAAAATATACAACCCAACTTGTCTAAAACAAGGGCATTTTTTAATTGCTTTAAATGTGTGTACCTATAAACCCGACATTCCGACAATCCGTAGTTTAGAATTAAGACCAACTCTAACTCGACTATAAAATAATAAAATAACCGATTAATCCGAATTGATAAGTTCAACCGAGCTAGCCCGAACAGAGCGAGCTGGCCCGATTGACAACCCTAAAGAAAAGTAGCTACATCAGTTGAAAATCCCAAAATTAGGATACGAAACATTACACTAATACGGAGTAATTTTTAGATTACATTAAAATACCTTTTGGTTTCCTCACCCCTGAAGAAAACTTGAAACCCTCTATTACATTGGCTAAGTCAATGAATCTTCATACTTGAATTGATTGCGTAAATTACCAATCTCCCACTACAGAAGAAGCAGCAGTGAGTAGTCTGCTTGAGCGAGCAAAAATGGCAGACGCATCGGACGAGGCCAATGACATCGAGAAGCTCTACGAGTATGGCGAGCGCCTCAACGAGGCCAAAGACAAGTCCCAGGTCCGTACGTTTATCCTAATTCCGCCCCTTCCGATTCGCTTCCCTCATCCCTCGTCTTCCTAGGGTTTCCACTTGATGTGTTCCTGTGTTTGTGCTAATTCGGTCCCGATTTCTTGCGTAGCAAGTGGAGGACTACGAGAGTATACTCACGGCAGCTAAAAGCAACAGCATCAAAGCCAGGCAATTGGCTGCGCAGCTCATTCCCAGGTTCTTCAAGTACTTCCCTAGCTTGTCTGTCAGCGCGGTAGATGCACACCTCGATTTGTGTGAAGCAGAGGAGCTTGGGGTCAGTCCTTCCTCATCTCTTTCTAGTTATTTGGGCGCCTTATTGTGTTTCTATTTATAAGATGGGATTTTGTTGTCAAGTAGGTTAGTTCCAATTGGTTGGGTAATGTAATCTTGAAAAAAAAAACCTTGCTTATAGTGCAATTCATTAGGGGCTAAATTGAATGTAGGGATTGTTGATTTATCATCTTCTTCGAGGAAGAAATTCTATGAGTATTGGGCTTGATGTTGTGGTTAAATGATCACCATTTACCATTAAGTCATGTAGCACAAGGCATCAAACCTCTTTGACAACAAAGATTGTTACATTCAGTCATTCACAGCACTTGTATGTTGTGGGAGGCTACTGAATCTCATATTGTAAGAGGAACAATATGGCATGGATTGTGTTACACTTTCTTTTAACATATTATTCAAAATAAATTATGGTTTGCATCTTTCACCATTTTCATGCAGTTTGTTTCTTGGTTGTGCTTGTTTTTTCTTTTTCTTTCTTAGTGTTGGTGGTTGGGTGTGGTAGACTGGTAGGAGTATGCTAGTTTTGTCAAGTGATACAATTCTGTTAGTTCCTGAACTGCATATGAAGTTGGTGAGCTGTTAATGACTACATTTTGTCTAGATGTTTTTTTGGGTGTTTGTTTTTGAATTTATTTTTCCATCTACCACATTCAGATCCGAGTTCAAGCCATTCGTGGTCTTCCTCTTTTCTGCAAGGATACACCGGAGCATCTTTCCAAAATTGTTGACATACTTGCTCAGCTTCTTACTGCTGGTAACGAATTTTTACATATTCCATTCTATTTTGAGATTATTTTGAAAAGTTTTTGGAATTTTATCTCCTAGTATTTTGTGATTCTTGCAGAAGAAAATGTGGAACGCGATGCGGTACATAAAGCCCTTTTATCCTTATTGAGGCAGGATGTGAAAGGTAATTTCATTTATCTTAAAGATGCATATCTTTGCACTCTTAATATTAAGTTCAAATTTAAGATCAAGCCTATTCATAAACATTATTTATCATTACCAAATGCCCTATTCTTTTGTTGGCCTCTAACAGTGTGCTTCTCAATCATTTTTCCATATAAACATGTGAAATAATTGTTATAAGGTAATATTAAATTGTTCAACATAATTATTTTCTTCCCACTAAGAACTCAATGGTGCTATACCTATGTGGTTGCACTATTATTATTTTTTATGTTACAGGTAAGGCATGAATGGAATAGTCAAATCTAACTGAAGCAATTTCTTGACTTTGAATAGTCAAATCTTACCTCTAACATTTGAATATTCTTTTAACTGTGTGAATACTTGACTTCCACTTTATTTTAGCACTAAGTTTCATTTCAATGTATTTAGATTTAGGATGTCAATAGTTCATTTCATTTAATTGATGAACCACTAGTGAATGGGCTTAAACTTTGACTGTTAAGGGAACTGATTATCTTCTTGATTCAAAGCCAAACTTTTTTGCCTAGAGTCTTTTATATTTTTATCTGAGATTTGTTTTTATCAAATTTGGTGCCAGCTTCATTGACAGCTCTCTTTAAACACATTGAGAGTATTGATGAGCAGATGACTGATGAAAATCTCCGTGAGAGGACATTGATATTTATTAGAGACAAGGTAATAACACCTTTGATTTGACTTAAGGTACATTTATGTATCTCCAACCTGCATGTAAGTGATTTCTCCATGACATTATGCACAGGTTTTTCCTATTAAAACTGAGCTCTTGAAGCCCCCAGATCAAATGGAAAGACATATAACTGATTTGATAAAAAAGGTACACCAACACTTCTACTATTGTCTTCTAGCTGCTTGGATGAGGGTTTCTTTAATATTCTAGCTTACAGTTGCTTCTGCTTACTATATTATAGATCTGTTATTTCAAAGAGTTAATATGGACCTATTTTTGTACCAAGTGAAGAATATTAGCAGTAGTAACAAGTTGATAATAACACAAATACATTAAATATCAGATAAGGAACTTTTTTTTTTTTTTTTTTTTTTTTTTTTTTTTTTTTTTTTCGTTAGGAATACAATATAACTCAGTTCTCTTTCAGAGTCTGCAAGATGTGACAGGAGCGGAATTTAAAATGTTTATGGATTTTCTTAAAAATTTGAGCATTTTTGGAGAGAAAGCACCCCCGGAGTGTGTGCAAGAACTTATTGAGATCATTGAAGGCCAAGCTGATCTGGATGCTCAGTTCAATGTAAGCAATTATCTTGCACTCACAATCCCCTTCTCTCTCCCCCTATACTGTCTTACAAATGCAGGGTGTTGTGTACACTCACAAAGGTGGTCATACATATTGAAGAAATATACTTTGGACTTATAAGCAACACATGCTCAGTGTAGCCTACATCTGGGTTTCTTTGTCTTGTCTTTTTCATCGAGCCTTTTGATTAGTGAACCTCTTAATATCCTTAGATGTCATACTAATCACAATGCACTTTAGTATCCACCTGATAAGCTCTGTCTTTGTCTACACTTTGGAAACATATTTTACTGTGCCTAGTTTTTTCTAACGGTTGGATTTCAGAGCAGCACATATGTTCTTGATTAAGGTTTTTATACTGGACTGATAATGATAGTATATGGGATTATGGGATCATAAAATTTTAGGTGATTTCAGTCACCATATGTGCTAATTGCTCTACTTATAGTTTCCAAAGTTCCATGGTGCTATGTTGTCAGGTTCAGGTAGATGGGTATGTAGATTTTGAAGTTGATCTTTTGATCCTATGTAATGAAGCATGATGCTTCATCTGAACCTTGGATTCATTTGCTTATTGTTTACTAGCTTATTATTCCAGAAATTAGTTTGTTGATTCCTAAAAAGATAGATGTGGTAGAGATCAGGTTCCAGGTTTTTTTTCTTCTTTGTTAATTCTATTTTGAATATGGAGTCATCTAATAAATTTATGAGGTCTGGAGATTTTATTATAAAGGTCATAAATGGGAGAAGGCTGCTGCAGAGCAGGTCTAAATGTTAACAAGTCGGCTGGAGTTAAAATCAATATCAATTTGTGAGAGAGCTGCATATGAACACTTGCATTGTTAATATGAATTCTTTTAAAAAAAGAGAGAACAAGAGACAACAGATTGATATTAATATTTGAATAATTTGGTTTCTCCTTTATATCTTAAGTAGTTAAGTGTTTGCTGTGCTCCTTTAATTGCTACAATCTAAGTTGTGTTTGCCACTATAATTTCTCTTTACATGGGGTCTCCTAGCTGCTTTTCTTCTTTTAAGGGTAACCAATTCTAGTTTCTAACATAATGGCATGTGAACTTGATAGTGATAGGGGGTATTTTAAGGATGAGAGAAAGAATTCTAATTTTCTAGAAGCTCCTAATTGAGGCTTGCTTTTTAGGAAAAGCCTCTTTTCTAAGAAGGCAGCAGCCTGGTCTTCTCTGGGGCTTCCATCCTCCCTTTGGTTCAAAATTGTGAACTGAATGACATACATTATCTTACTATCTTTTGCTGTGTAGGTTGATGATGGAGACCACATTGATAGATTGATATCATGCTTGTATATGGCCATTCCATTTTTTGAGGTTTGAGATAATGCTTAAATCTTTATTAACTGTTATCTTTCTGTAGACAAATGTTTTAACTAATTGAACTTATACACTGCATGCAGAGGGGTGCATCAAATAGCAAGTTTCTCAACTATTTGAACAAGCACATTTTCCCTGTTTTTGATAAGGTAATGTCTTAGAGTTGACTATTTCATTTAGTATTCATATTTCATCATAGGAAGGGATGGCCCTTTAATTTTTGGGTGACTGAAACACATTTTTGTAAAGATATTTACTCATGATTCTAGGAAGAGGAGTTACATTTGGTATTCTAACATGTTCTGAAGGTTAGTTTCTGAAGTTTGTTCTAACCTCTCTTCTCTGACAGCTTCCTGAAGATCGAAAAGTGGACTTGCTCAAAAACCTTGCAGAGAGTTCACCATACACAGCACCTCAGGATTCGAGACATATCCTACCCTCAGTTGTTCAGCTCCTAAAGGTGATCAATTAGAGCCATAATTTTCATCCATTATTACATCCCTGATATCTTAGTAGTTGTTTTCCTTGCATGGAAGCATAGATGATTCTCCTTGTATGCCAACTCTTTTATACAAAGTTACCAAATCTCTCAACTCTGTCATGTTCATATATCTACAAATCAAAACCTTCTCTGAATATATTATTATTTTTGGGAGGATCTTATGCTTTGTTTCAATTTTTCCCTTATGATACTGCTTTCTTTGTGATTGTGTTCTGAGTACTTGACTCAATAACATATTAATGCAGAAATACATGCCTCGAAGAAAAGCCGGAGAAGAGATGAACTTCACATATGTTGAATGTTTGCTTTACACTTTCAACAATTTAGCTCACAAGGTATTTAAAATTTAATTGACACTTAAAATATATGGATTATCTATAAGTGTTGAATACTTATTTAGTCTTTGTGGTTGGATAGGCTCCAAATGCCACTAATAGCCTGTGTGGTTACAAAATAGTCACTGGCCAACCATCAGACAGGCTTGGGGAAGACTTCTCTGAGTGTTACAAAGATTTCACAGAGCGGTACTTCATTTTTCCCCCCTCTATTCTTTCTTCTTTCCATTTTGGTGTTGTGAATATTGGGAAAATAGTTAATTCATCACAAACACACTTATGAATTCACACAGTTTTGATAAATAAAAGAAATCTTATGGATAGTTAAAAAAAAGGAACTGTCACACTTAAGAAGAGTTGAAGAAATTTCAAAGTCACGTATAGAAGATCTATCATATATAGTGAGGTTCAGTGCCTTAACGCGTCTATGGCCTAGTAGCTTGGATCGCCTGGGAATTATGAGAACCTGCTAGTTTTAAGAATGAACAGCTTTAGTGAAGCAAAAAGATAATGTTTTGACGGTTACGTGAAAGTGAAATATATGCTGATAAGAATTCTTGATATAATTGTAAATTTTTATGTGCAATCTTATCAGAAACAGAATGAGAAAACCATAGTCACATAATCATCTCTGTTGAAAAGCAGTGGAATTTCTATTATTAAGCTTCAGAATTGAGATTACACAAGGCCACATCATATGTAGTCATTCAAATGAGACACAAGAGTAAATGATAGGGCTGCTCAAGGTAACTACTACTGACATACAAGACTTAGGAAAAGACAAGACAAAATACATCAACAATATCAATGAAGCAATTAATGAAAAGTGAATATTTTACATGACATTGTTGGAACTACTAATTGTTTTGGAGGGAGATAATATGTGTCAATTAGGGTGATAGGCTGATAGCAGAAGTTCAGAATTCAGATAGCTTTGTTATAACCTGTGGCAATCACCCTTTAGTATACTGTCTATCTGCACGGGAACTCATTGTCCTTTTCTTGTGCTGATTCAGGTTAAAGTGTGTTGAAGACCTAGCTAGGGCCACTATAAAGAAATTGACTCAGGGAATGGCTGAACACAACAAAGAACTAGCTGCAGTTAAAACTGATGAAGAGAAAGCCAAGATTGTGAGTCTGTTCTCAAAGCTTTTGGTATTTCTTTTTAGTCACTTTATAGTATATGTTGGAGAGTAAAGTATGTTTTTTTTAACTGCAGAAAACTCAAAAACAGAATGCCACAGCTGGGTTACGAACCTGCAATAACATATTGGCTATGACACAGGTGACTGGAAGACATTATTATTTTTCCTAAATATTATGATCAGAAATTGGTTGTGTTTCTAACAGTATTTTTTATGACTTGCAACTCAGCCTCTACATTCAAAATCACCTACATTTATTGGGGACAAAAAGGTCAATCTTTCCTGGAGGGAAGTTCCAAAATCCTCTGCACCATCAACTGCTAAGGCGGCTGGGTATGTTAAAGCTCTTCCCATGTTCCTTCTTAAGATGGTTTGTGCTTTTGCAAAAAAAGTTTATTCAACTTCTTGTGTTTGTTCTCATAGTTGAATCATATCTCCTAGACTAGAAAGCACCACTGACTGCATGCCAATTGAATTATCACATTTTCTGGGTCAGACAAGTGGGGAAGTGCATTAAGTTTAATATATTCTGTATGAACACAAATACACAATCAGATATTCAGATGCCACAGTTTGTCCAGAAATGAGAATTGAGTGTGTGATTTGTCAGCGTTTTTAGACTTAATAATATTTACCCATTTTTGTGTATGGAACAATCTAGAAGGGTTGTATACTCATTTTGGAGATATTCAATCTATTTTCTCTGCAGAGCAAAGCGATCTGCTGGTGCTGTCAATGGTTCCAGCAATATGGGTTCAAAGAAGGGCCGTGGAGGTGGCAATCCCCACCAGCTGGTCAATAGGGCTTTTGAAGGTCTGGGATATGGTGGTAGAAGTGGTGGAAGGGGCAGAGGTCGGGGACGGGGTCCACGCGGTAGGGGAAGAGGATATCGCTAGGTATGGTCCCAGCGACATTGTAGCGATTAAAATCTGCACTCAGAAAGCTGATTGGAGGAGTGAAAAATGTCTGTAGATGCAATATTATCAGGAGGGAGAAGCTGATAACTTACTGAACTGGCATCACTATATTTTCCGAGCCACATACATGGTTTGAATACTTGATACCCAGATTCCCGTCATTTTGCAAAGTTGAAATTTATTTCCTGCAAGGTTAACTGGAGACACCCCATCCAAGAAAAAACACTGGCCACACAATGTGAGGAAAATTATGTCGGAACCTTTTCTAGTAACGTTGATAATCTTGTAATTCTTTGTTGTATCCATGGTTATGCACCCTTCTCTTGTGTACTTAGAATTTGAGCACTGAACTGATTTCTTGACTGCTGTCTACTGCTATTAGATTTTGTGCCTTCGCGGAGTACTTGATAATATTATGGTAATGCTACTTACTTTGGTTATAAGTAGGTTTCTCATGGGACTAATGAACACATCACATCGTGTTTGTATCACTTTTGCCATTTTCATAGGAAGATAGATGATGTTTTACTATACATATTCTCATTTTATGCTTTACTATGCAACGAGTATTATTAGTTATTGTAGATTATTCTTATGGGTGTTTGGTTCAGGTAATCTGAGTCTGGTAATGTTATATTACCTTGTTTGATTCAAGTTATGATATTATTTGGTAATGTTATATTACATCAAAGCTGATATGACGGTAATGTGATTACCTTGAATTATTTTAACTTTGTCCTTAACTAATAATAATCATAATAATAACAACATATATAAAATAAATATATGTTTAAATAATTAAATATATATATTTATATATTTATTTTTTATTAATATTTTAGTATTGATATACATTCATACATATAAATAAATAAATACATATGCACATACATGATTTCGTGAACCAAACGCTGCTTAGGAAGATACTTAGAGTGCATTTACTAATGAGTCATTTTATACAAATGAACATATAAATTAATTGAGTTTTTATTTTTTTGAATGACAAGAAAACTTGTAATTACTATTTATACTCGAGGAATGAGGTATGCACTAGATAAATTTTATTTTTATATAGTAGTTCTCAAAATTAGGGATTTTTTTTTTTTTTTACTATTTTATCATTTTTATATTTGATTTTTTATTATTATTGTAAATTTTTTTTTTTGTCACATTTGGTCTTTTTATTCAATTGGTTTTTTGTCAATTCTTTATGATTTATTGATTTTTATTAACATTAACTCCAATATCAATCAAGGACCTTGTGGTGGTCTATTGGTATTAAGTTGCTCCCCTATGTGTGGGAGGTTGTGAGTTTGAGCTTCATTGGAGGTGGACTATTGACTCTTTGTCTTTATAAACATATACTAAGTTGTAATAGAGTCAGTAGTATTAAAAAAAAGACTTCGATATCATTTAGACACCCGAAATGCTCTTTCAAATAACAAACATAATTGTTATGTAGGTGATTTTAGCAAATGTTAGATGGAAAATTAATTAGAATGATCAAATGTGGTTAGGGATGGCAATGTGCCCCGTCTCCAACGGGGATCCCCGATCCCCGCCCCGAAAAAGACGGGGATGGAAAAAATTAACGGGAACGGAGACGGGGATACCCGCTCCATCCCCGTCCCCGTCCCCAAATATATATATATATATACACACACACACACACTAACAGTATACTATATATAAATGTGTGTAATGAAATATATATATGTTTTATAATTAATATTGACACAGTATATATATTCTATACTAACAGTATAAAATATATATACTAATTAATGTTGATAGAGTAACTAACAAAAAAAAAAAGAGGATCACAAATAGTAAAGATGAAGATCGATAATGACAATGCTACTCAAAATAGAATTAAGAAGGCTTAAAAAAATTCTAACCAAAAGTATTATTTATTTATACTATCATTTTTAGACTAAATATTTAGACTATCGATTTTACAAAGTTACAAACATTTATTTTAGTGACAATTATAATGAATCTCCTATATTATCTTAGCTTGCATCCATATACTTTGATTAAATGAACAAATTTGACATTCAATTAACTTCTCCTATATAATCGTGCATTGATATATTTTGAAATATTTATTTAAATATAAATATTGGGCATAAGTCCATCTGCGCAATACATGTGTAAAACTAGTATATATATAGAGCAAAAACCATTCCTCTCTACGCTAATCAATAAATAATGAGTTATTGTTTATGTCACAAAATTTGACTCTTATCCACTAAAAACATGATTCATGATATTTAAATAAACATAATATAAGCCAAACACTTTGTGCTCATATGACATCTCCCATGTGAGAGGTCATGAGATCGCCTCTCAATGGAGGGGTTGTAGTATATTTGAACAGATACTAGCAGCATTCAAATATATATATATATATATATATATATATATATATATATATATATATATATAAACGCATAAAAGTTAATTTTTCATCAATTTACTTAACAATTCGCTTATTAACTATGTTAAACTAAATTTTTTTCTTCCTATTTTTCATTGCTCCCACTAATAAGAAGGTGTGTATCGGATCCATCATTATACTAGTGTAGTGTAGTACAGTTCATGTTGTTGCGCATGTGCTGTTAGGTTTTAGTGGAGGAGCTTAATTGATTTATCAAAACAGGAAAGATACAACAATAATTCATTCTATGCATGTGCATATATGTTTCACTCAAAGTGCAACACTAGCAAATAGTCCTCATCAGCGTAAAACAAATCTTCTTCCATATTATTTAGTCACGAGGAAACCAGTAATCACTATACGAAAATGTGCAATAAATTTTTTTTACTCTTGCGTAATAGTTTGCATATATACGACACATGATAGAGATAAATCGTACTAATAAAATTCTGTGCGATGAGTTTGATTGAGAAGTAGGTAAGAAAATCATGTTTCACCCACTCTACTACCATTCCGGAGTATCTTCTTGTTAAGGATATATGTGGCTGACGTTTTCTATTTTTGTATTTGTTCTAGTTATACTCCTTTAGAATAGCTATGTTAGATTAGTTGTTACAACTCCTTAGCTATTAACTACATGGTATCAGAGCCATACTCTCCATAATATATATATATATATATATATATATATATATATATATATATATATATATATATATATATATATTCCCCTTACCCACCTTGTGAGTTCATGACCTCCCAATTTGTTGTGACCACCACTGATGTTATTCAGCTCAATGCTCCATCCAACTTTCCTATCAAACTCACCCCACACTTCTTGGGGCAACATTACTGTTACCATTCTTGAATAAGTAATATTAATCTCACTTTTTAAAATATATTTTTAATCATTGTCATTGCATGTCTATTGGGGCAACATAAATTAGGACGAATAATCTTGTGTAAAATTGTTAGATGAGTAATACATTTTAATTAAAAGTATTATAAATCTTACATAAGAATTATTCACTGTGACATGACATTTTTCTAGTTTTTTTTCTCCTCTAATCCCTTGAAAATACACCAAACATTTTTTTTTATATAACCCAAACCCCCAAGCAATTGTGCATACAAAATGTGCAACCCAAGCTTACCCAAAGGAACATTACTTGCTCTCGAAGAGAGTGACCGAATAAATAAAATATAATTCTTGAGCTCGTTGCACCCTCTCGATCAAGCCCGAAATATTAGGCACAATACATTAATGAAAAATATTATGCATACTCTCATTTTCTACTCCTAACTTCTACTTCACCTTCAAATTCTAAATGTACACTTTTCTAGAAAACCAGGGATGGAGTCACTGTGGGGGCAACTGCCCCCCTCCAACCACCCCATCCCTTTATATATATATATATATATATATATATATATATATATATATATATATATATATATATATATATATATATATATATATATATATATATATATATATATATATATATAGCATTAAAGTTTATTTAAAACCTATATTTGTCTTTTCTTCTCTCATTTATTTTATCTCTTCCATCCATTCACAAGATAAATTAAATATTTTTAGACTATTTTTTATGAATTATTTAATTGATAAATTAAATATTCTTTTAGTCTACTTTTTATGAATCATTTAATACATAGATAAGGGTCAAATAAGCTCTCAAACTATATTGATTTGTGCAATTAGGTCCTTCAATTTCAAAAAGCTCCAATCAGAACCCCAAACTTATATATATATATATATATATATATATATATATATATATATATATATATATATATATATATATATATATATATATATATATATATATATATATATATATATAAGTCCAATTAGCCCTATTTTGCCTGTTGCCTTCAGGTTACCGGTCAACTACTTAATGATTGGATTTTTCAAATTTGATTTGACAAGCTGATGTGGCTTTCACATATTTTAAAAAATAATATATTAAATTTAATCTAATTTTTTAATAATAGTAATCATAAATTTTTTTTTAAAAAAAAAAAATTAAAATCTTCTCAATTTTATTCGTTGTTCACCATCCACGCGAATGATCACCGCCCACCGCTCGCTATCAGCGGCTCACCGCACACCTGGAAGAAGAAGGCAATGACGGCGGCAAGCAAATGGAGCAGCGGCAGGTCGGCGGTTGCAATAACGCAACAATGGTGGCTGAAACAGAAAAGCGTATTTTCATAATAACAAAGAAAAACAAAAATAAGATAATAATAATAATAATAATAATAATAATAATAATAATAATATGACATGGCATTAACTTGTAAATAATTTATAAAAAATAGGTAAAAAGGGGGTTTTTTTTTTTTTTTAAAGGAACCATCAAGGTATATATTAGAGATATGCTGAAATAGAATCCGGAGGGACACATTCCCAGTACATATATAGGAGTAGATAGATCAAAAGCAGAAGAAGCTAAAGTATGTGCTATAATATTATTTGATCTAGGAATAAAATTAATCGAACAAAAATCAAATAGAGACATAGATGATCTGCATCCATCTATAGCATAACCAACATATGAGCGAATCAGTGTAGTGGCAGAAGATAGATAATGCTGAAGTGTCTGGCAATCTGTATAGAGCTTTACAGACCGTTCACCACGACCCCATAACCATGATAAGGCTTCTTTGCACACCAGTGTCTCGACCATTAACGGTGAGGAACAATTTGAAAGGGTTGCAGCGTGAGTCGAAATATATCCACCTCCTCCATCTAAGAGAACCGCCCCTATTGTAGTTGTGTTGGACGCGTGGTGGTATCCAGCATCCATGCGGCATACTCTCGGCTGCTGGGTAGAGGTGTTGGCAGCGTCCGGCAGTGGTATAGTGATGTTGGCAGTAGCCGGTGGTGGTGCGAAGGGTATAACAGCAGCAGCCGTTCCAGAGGCCACGGTAGTGGCAGGTGGCAGGTGTGCGGACGGTGGCGAGTGCACAGTGCGCCAGGCGTGTAAGGCGGCCATAGCGGACGCTAAGAGTCTCCTCGGCATCGGCAAAATGGCTTCCCAAACCGCCCCATTTCTTGATCTCCAGATATAATAAAGAATCGCAGCTGTGTACATAACACCATCAGTATCAAAAATATTCAAGATTGCACTAAACCAATCATGAAAAACATTTGTAACAATGTTGAGGATTGTAAGGTTGGATTGGTTCCAAACGGATCTTGCATAATCACACAAGACTAATAAGTGCATAGTATCCTCATGCAAACTCCACACATGGCACTGCACAAATCGGATGAACATCTACCATCTTTATAAGCAAGTTATTTGTAGTGGGGATGATATCACTAATTGCTCTCCACAGGAAGGTTTTCCACTTGGGGGTAAAAAGGGGTTAATTGCTTGATTTTTGTGAGTTCTATGAGCTAATTGGAGCTTTTTAAAGTTCAAGTGTTTAATTGTACATTTTAGTATAGTTTGAGAGGTTATTTGACCCTTATCCCTTTCATTAATGTAGTATACAAGTTTATATTATACTTCATTGTATTCGAATTAATTTAGAAAAACTTAAAGTTGCCCGCATGGGTAGCTCAACTGGTCATAGAGGTTAAACTTTGGAAGAACAGTGTGGGAGCAACTTCTCAAAGTGAAGGGGGCTCCTTGTGCGCAGTGAGCACCGGTCTAGCCTCTGTGGTTCATGTTCAGTTTTGGAAGAAAAACTTAAAGTTGATCTAACTAAAAGAAATTTAAATTAAAAAGTATTTATGAATATAGTGTTATTCAAATTATTTTATCTAATTGATTATGTTTCATATTTTGTCATAAATATTTTCATATTTTTACCACACCCAAGTATATTTTTGGCTCTGACCCTAAGTATCATGTAATCTATAAAAAAAACAAAAAAACAAAAAAAACATTATATTGTAATTTATAATGTATTTTGTTTTTTAATCTTATTATGATTGTTTGATATTTTGTCATTGGCATTTCAAACGTCATTTAAACTTCGCTCTCACTCAGTTGATTTTCTGGATCCGTCCTTGCTAAAAACCTATATGATAAAAATAATCTATTCTTATTTGCCACGTCAGAGAATAAAAGTGAGGGTGTAAAATTCTACATTAATTAACCAAGTTCGCAATGTAAACCTTCAGTGAGCGTTTGGTTCGGGTTATATATAATAACTAGGATTATATTGTGTTTGTTATCTAACATTCCTATGTTTGGTTGGAGTTATATAACATTCCCTTGGAATCCAATATTGCCTCCACATAAGATTTTTCCTTGTTTTTGAGGGAATGTGATTCCCTTGTTCATCTTAGGTAATGTTAAATTCTCTTGCCATTTTATCTTCTTTGCCCTTAACATCAAAGTGAAAGCTTGATTTTGAACTTTATTTTATTTATTTTATTTTTATGAAAAAGGACTAGATAAGGGAAAACATAAATTTGAAAAAGAAAGAATATTATATTATAGCAGTTTGACACATTTTCATGTTTGCAAGGTGATTTGTAATATGAGGGTATTAAGGTAAAATAACCATTATAACATAAACAACAAATCATCAACCAAACAAGTTTATATTACATATATCCCAGATTTTACCAAATACTGGATTCTAACATTCCTAGTAATCTAACATTCTGTGAACCAAACGCCTCCTCAGAGTGGAATAAATTAAGGTGGCGTTTGGTTCATAGAATAGGTTATGTTATCAAGTCAAAAGTAGCAGCAGTTGCCCTAACACCTGAAAACTAAGCTGTTTGGTCTTTAAGAGTGCAGTGTTTAGTATAGCTGAAGGAGGAGATGGAATAAGGTGGGAGACAGCACAAAGCACACTAAATATATAATGGCATATATGGGTCGTCGTCTGATCTTGATATATACATATATACTTGAGTGATCGAGGGAATGAAATTATTATTATTAGAAATGAGAAGCGAAGCCACATTGTGGGGACGAAATTAAAGGGGTTTTCTTTAGATCAAATGTAGTTTTTTCTAGCTTCTTTAACGCGTTTGTCTGTCCTTTCGGATTCCTATAAATACCCACCAATTCCATGCATTAATCAGATGAGCTTTCTTGTCTGATCTTCCAATGGCGAAGCATATACTCTTCTTTGTGCTGCTACTGGGGCTTGGAATTTGCTCAGCAGCCAGAATTCTATTGAATTATGATGCTGGGTATGGCGCCGGCTCTGGTGGTGGTGGTGGTGGAGGTGGAGGGGAAGGAGGCGGGTATGGTGGTGTAGGTTATGGGAGTGGAGGTGGTGGCGGGTCTGGGTATGGAGGCGGTGGAGAGCATGGTGTAGGGTATGGTGGAGGGGGCGGAGGGGGAAGTGGCGGTGGAGATGGTTATGGTGCCGGTGGAGAGCATGGTGGTGGGTATGGGAGTGGGGGTGGTGAAGGAGGCGGCGCGGGAGGCTATGGAGGCCGTGGGGGTGGAGGTGGGAAAGGTGGTGGAGGAGGTTATGCCGCCGGTGGAGAGCATGGTGGTGGGTATGGGAGTGGGGGTGGTGAAGGAGGAGGTGCGGGAGGGTATGGGGGTGGTGGAGAACATGGCATTGGGTATGGTGGTGGAGGTGGCGGTGGAACTGGTGGTGGAGGCGGTTATGGCGCCGGATATGGTGCTGGAGGAGGAGGAGGTGAAGGGGCAGGGGGTGGATACGGTGCAGGAGGACAAAAAGGTGGAGGACAAGGGGGTGGCGCCGGAGGAGCCGGAGAAGCATCCGGCGGTGGTGGCGGAGGACACGGAGGCGGTGCTGGAGGAGGTTACGCCGGAGGAGCATCCGGGGGTGGCTGCGGACAGGGAGGCGGTGCTGGAGGAGGTTATGCAGGGGGAGCCGGAGGAACTTCAGGTGGCGGCGGAGGAGGACACGGTGGCGGTGGCGGTGGAGGTTACGCAGGAGGAGCCGGCGGAGCATCCGGTGGTGGATATGGTAGTGGAGGAGGAGAGGGTGGGGGAGCAGGAGGGGCATACGGAGGAGGATACCCTGGTGGCGGCGGCAGCGGCGGTGGAGCTGGTGGAGGAAGTGCGTACGGCGGCGGAGGTGAGCACGCAGGTGGATATGGTGGCGGCGCAGGCGGTGGTCACGGTGGTGGCTACGCTCCTTAAGCATTACAAAATGGAAGCTTGGAAGGATTCGTCTTCTTGCCTATATGAAATAATAATAATAATAATATTTGGAAGAATAATAATATATAATAAGAACATAATTACGTACTTAATTAATTACGTGAGGGCAAATTAAATTATTAATAGGGAAATTAAAACTACTATTTCTATATGTATTAATTAATGTTTGTTCTAATCAATATACTTAAATTTATGATTTTACATGGTGTATTATTTTTTCTTTTTTTCTTTTTACACTACCAGCAGTCATTCTTAGCTTGTCTCACAATCTATCAACTCTACAATATTAATAAAGATCAATCAATTTAAACTCTTCAAAGAATAATCATAAAAATTTAAGAAAATTCATGGTAATTCACAATCCAATTTGCATAGAAATTAATTTCTCTACGTGTTTATTAATTAAGTAAATTCACTATCATTGTATAAGCGCTTTAACTATTTTAATACATAAGTAAGCACATATAGAATCCATGCAAGACAGTTTTATAAAATAGTCATGTGTATTAAATCTTTGAATAAAACGATTCATTATTATTTTTATTATTTTTTGAAAAAGTTTTTCATAATTATTGAAATGATAAGTAGTACAGAATACATGAAGGTAAATTAAATTACCTATAATTGACCTACTCAGAAAGTTAATAGACACCTCTCAACAAAAGTCAAATTTGGAACCAATTACTAATTCAATGTCCTATCATATTAGATGAAAACAATTATTATTATAATGAATAATGAATAATATGATATCTATCAACATTAATTAGTTAGTTAGTTAGTTAGTATGTATTTTAATTTTTGAAACTAGTATTTAAATTTTAATATTTTATTATTAAAAATTAAAATTATTTAACATTTTGAGTAGGAGTTGACGGGGAATAGGGAATCCCCGACCCCGTCTAATTCTTGGCAGGGGACAGGGATGGGGACGGAGTCGCGGGGACAGGGACGGGGAGTATACTCCCCGCTCCCGCCCCGTCCCGTTGCCATCCGTAAATGTGGTATGAATTTTATAATGGAATAAGGGTCAAAATGGTCACTCAACTGCACACCAAATTACAATTAGGCCATGAACTTAAAAACAATGCATTTAGATTCATAAACAACACAAATTCGTGTAATTCAATCCAAAATTACTTGTTTACCTGAAGTGGCGGTTACCAATTTTAAAAATTATTTTTTAAAATAATGTGAAATAAAATAATTAATTAAAATTAAAAAAAAGAAGAAGACAAGAACGGCCGGAGACGAAGGGACCTTCACCCCTTCGTTTCCATGGTTAGGAACAAAGCCAGTCGGAGACAGATCTTTGAAAGTTTTAATAAATTTATAATAATTATAAATGAACACCGTATTTTTTCGATAATTATAAAATTAACTTCACATTTTTTTTACTAAAATCTTCCGCCATTATTGAACCCTTATGAGTAGCCGAAATCAGTGTTCACTTTTACAGGAAGACCTGTTCGTGCGTGTGTGTGTGTGTGTATATATATATATATATATATATATATATATATATATATATATATATATATATATATACACACACACACACACACATTCAAATAAAAACACCCATTAAATGTTCACAAAACATGCGAATCAAATTTTATATTTACAAGAATTACAACCTCACAAGTTTGAGAGTAATTTATATAAAAAAGATAAATTTTACACTTCGCAGATATAAAAATAAAGAGATATTAATATTTAAATTATTGAATTGTCGCTCTATTTAAAACCAAATAAACAGAATAATAAACGAACGACTTAATTAAGTAAAAATACAAAACTCTAGGGATGTGTTTGGTTCGCACATAGGAATCGGAATCGGAATGGGTATCAAATACTTGGTAATGGTAATGAGTTTTGGTGAAAGTATTTAACATGTTTGGTAGTAGGGTGGAATGAGAATGGTTACTAATAGTAGTGATTAAGAATGAATAACGTAATGAAACCCTTATTGTACTTGGGTATGAGTTTTTCAATTGATGGGGTATTCGAAACCCATAATAGTGTTCTAAAACCTATTAACCAAACAACAACAATCACTTTTATACACATTCCCATGGGCAAAACCAACCAATCAAACACACCCTAGGATTACATTAAATTACCAAGATTGTTTAGGATTGAATACACTCCTAAATTATTTTCAAAAAAAAAAAAAGAATACACTCCTAAATTAGGTATTAACTCCAAATAATACTCTCGCTCTATTCTTCTCTATCGGACAGCAGACGCTGATACTCTGCTCAGCGGTTAGAGAGAGCACTCACTAAACAAAAATGGCACAATTCTGGAAGCCGGGAACTGAGCGGCCCCGCCTCGTCGACGACGAAGACGGCGGCGTTCTCCTCTACTCTTCCACTCCTTCTTCCTCCTCCGGGTATCATCCTCTCTTCCCCTTCATATATGTATATATGCGACTGAGCTTTTGTTTTCACCCTCACTTAGTTAATTTATGCTTTTTTTTTTTTCTTGTAATATTGTCTTTAACAGATTTGGATACGGAAATATAGAGAAACAGAGGCAGAGGCTACCGGTGCACAAGTACAGAACTGCCATTCTCTATCTGGTGGAGACTCATGCCACCACTATCATCGTCGGCGAAACCGGCAGTGGGAAAACAACTCAGATTCCTCAGGTATTTTCTCAGATTTGTCTAACTCTTCGTTTTTTCCCTACATTATAAAGTGTGATCATTTTTATTTCGTTATTGGACTGTTTGTACATGTGAATGCGTTGAATAGGAATTTTGATTCCAACTTTGGACTTTTGGAGGATTTTTTTTTTTTTTTTTGGAAAACATTGTTGTTTAGTACTTTATGTGAATGCAGTATTTGAAAGAAGGTGGTTGGGCAGAGGGAGGGCGCATGATTGCTTGTACTCAACCGAGGAGATTGGCTGTGCAGGTATTGCTTTTTGGACTTTAGCTATATCAAGTTCCTGTATTTGGCTCTTCACTTGACTTTAAGTTGTTTTAAGTATATTGACTGTTCTTGAACTAGGAAAGAAACAGGGACTTTATTGACAATTGATACTGGGATGAGTAGATTTGTGAGTATGTTGGTTTCTAGGGCATTTAAAGGGCTTGTTAACTACATCTTGATTTTTCTAACTCCATTGGTTGTTTCAATTTGACACTGATTTGCTTAATTGAATTTATGCCACTGTTTATTTCTAGTGCATTGCCTATTAGTCTGTCAATTGTAATGTTTAATTAGCTGCCTATGAGTAAACTTTCTAATGTCTGTCAGTTAAACTGAAAAACTTTATTGCATCGTTAATCGTGACTTTTGCAGCCTATTTCTTGTTCTTATTTTATTGTGAATATTGATAGATCATAGATGTTAGTTACATGACACTTGAAATATCTATTAGAAGGTTCTGAATTTTCTTTCTGCAGGCAGTTGCATCTAGGGTTGCTGAAGAGATGGGAGTAAAACTTGGTGAAGAAGTAGGATATACAATTCGATTTGAAGACATTACAAATACGGTGCGAATCTTCTGTATATTTTAAGATTATGAATTCTGAATTCTTTGAAAATAACACCTTACAAGTCATAGATCCATCACAGGAAAAGTTGTTAGCTGTCTGTTTTGCACTGTTAGTCACTAGATCTCTGTAGCATCATATGCTGGAGAAGAACAAACTTTGTATGTGTTCTTGTGTGACTAAGTCTGACCTTCATTAATGATGAGAATTTTCTATTCTGGCTTCACAGGACTTAACTAGAATCAAATTCCTAACTGACGGAGTATTGCTGAGGGAAATGATGGATGATCCTCTACTGAGCAAGTATAGGTACTCAGTTTGGGTATTTAAGCCTACTGCCCTACTCCCTACTTATTGAGGGGTGGTTAATATTTTTTGTTTTTGAAAAACTTGTACCTTCGCTAGTCCTTTCACTCTTTCATCTATTTACTATAATACACACTTTATTCATATACTATTTTCGGTTCATGAACATGACTGTTACTTGTTTGACCAGTGTGATAATGATAGATGAAGCACATGAAAGGTCTATTTCTACTGACATCTTATTGGGACTTCTGAAAAAGGTATGTTTACTATAAAATAAGGAATGAGCCCTCTCATGGGCCATTGCCTAAATGCATAATTTAGTTTTTTCTTACTCGAACTCATGTGGTATATCAATCTAAGCTCACTATGGGAATTCAGATTCAACGGCGCCGGCCTGAGCTGCGTCTAATCATTGCTTCAGCCACAATAGAAGCAAAATCGATGGCAGATTTTTTTAGTACCAGGTTTCTCCTTTACTGTTCTACTAACATTGTTCTATCTAATTTTACCCCATATTTAACAAATCAAAGGTGTTTTAGTTCTAAATCCAGAAGACAATAGTTGAATAGTATGAAATATCTGATTGGTAGAACTGGTCATCAGAACTTATGCATTTCTGTTCTTCAGTTAAATTTTTTTTTAAAGAGAGATAGCTTCATTGTAAGATTCTAGTAAGAGAACTTGTGGGGGTAGGGGGACAAAAGTGTTGTTCTCAAGACTACTCTGGAGGCTATCATCCAATAGAAAATATGAAGCTTTTGATAGCTAAATGGTAGTTTCTGTCTCATGTATGACTATATCACAATTAGTGCCTGGTAGTGGTAAATTGGTAATTGTTTACTTCTAGAGTTAAAATTTTGTACACATTTTTCCAGAGTAATTCCATTCTTTATAGATCTGAGTAAAAAATCTTTGCTGTAAGAATTGGAGTTGATATCATAGAAGATACTGATCCAGAGTTTTCACTCAGCCCACATTAAAGATTTGTAAAACATTTTCTATGATCTTTTGCCTTGTTGGACCCAAAAATAAAATAATTGTTGGTGCATTTATTCTCGTGTGTGCAAAGTATTCATTTGCTTGTTATGTAAATGCAATATTTCCTTCATGTTGTCCAACTTTATCTAGGACTATGAACTGAATTCATTCTGCCTTTTATCTTCTGTTTGTGCCAATCACATTACTTATCAAACATTTATACTTTAAAAAATAAATAGAAGGCGTCGCCTATCAGAGCAGGAGGAGAATGGACCTAGTAGAGAACCTGCCATTCTCTCAGTAGAGGTATATGCTCTACGCCTTGTGTTTCTTTCTGAAATTTGGTTGGCTTACATAAGGCTTTATGACTGAGTTTTAATGAAATTATGAATTTTATGTAAAAAGTAACTTTTTTATTTTTTTTTTTTATTTTATATTTTTTATACTTCAGGGCAGAGGATTTAATGTGGAGGTTTTTTATGCTGACAATCCCGTGTCTGATTATGTCCAATCTGCTGTTTCAACAGTGTTGTCAATCCATGATCATGTAAGCTGGAGCATGTGTAATAGCATTGTTGAACTGTTAAATGCCTCCTGTTTGTAGAGCTATTCTTGTGTCAGCCTTGTTGTCATATGCAAGAACCTGGTCATTTTCTATGTTGGTTAATCACTTCTGCCTTTTCATGTCCTTAAAAAAAACAAAGAAAAAGAGTAAGAAAAAGAAAAATCAGTCTTTCCCTTGAGAAACCGAGAAACATTGCCCCAAGATAGAATTAGATAGAACATGGCATACAATATGCCTGTGCTGCACTTTGCCTAGAAGTTATTTACTCATATGGGGGACATGGATGTTAAAGTCAGTTACAATTATTTTTTTCGAAAAAAAAAAATTAATTGTCCAGAAAACAAAAAGGAGAAGGAAATTTCGAGACATCCTCAGAGAATTAATTAATTAATTATTTTTTTTTCATATTTCATATCATCTTGTTTTCAGGATAAGAGTGCTTGACTGGAATTATGATAAAGATGAAGTTTCATTGTCTTTTCTTTGTTTCCTTATTTTTCATTTCTTTATTATAATACTACTGTAGGAGCCAATGGGAGATATCTTGGTGTTCCTCACTGGACAAGATGATATTGACACTGCAGTTCAGATGCTTACAGATGAAGTCCATAGTAAACAAAAGAAAGGTAGTTGCTGTAGTAGTTATAATTATGGGAAGAAATCTTATCGAATATAAGACTGTCTATGTTCTAAAAGGTTAGACTTATATTTATTGAATTAAATTAACTTTCTAAAGGTGTTCATGGCTTAAAATTATAGTGCTTTCTTCTTTTGTGCTAAGTTTAATGCAATTGTTTCATAGTCCCTAATTTCAACTTTTGAAGACTAAATTTGCATGATCTTCTTTTCAATGTTTTCACATTTTGTTGCTGGTCATGGTTGGTTTGTAGAAATGTCCACTTGAAATTTCGTCCTGCTCGTAGTTGTATTTCAAGGATTGCATAGCCATTTAAAACAAATGTTACCTCTCCACTCTTAGGGCATCCTCAATAGTTGAGGATTTTTTTCCATTTTTTTGTGGGCCCCAACATCCACCTCATCATCCACTATCTCACTCAATCACAAAAAAACCCTTCTCCACATTAGTTTGAAGTTTTTTCTCAGTTTTTTATGGACCCACAATTTGACTATCCTATATTTTAATTAATTATTTATTTATTATCATTCTAAAAATTATAATTATAATTATAATTATAAAATTAATTTAATATTATTGATAATTATAAATTTAATAATAATATTATTGATAAATATAAAATTTTAATTTAATTAATAATTACAAATTTAATAAATAAAAATAAAAATCAATTTAACAACAAAAAAAATTAAATTATAAAAATAAAAAATAAAAAAAACAAGAACTGAACGGCTAGTTCTTTGTGAGAAGAATAAAACAAAGAATAAATTTGGATAACAAAAGTTAAAAGAAAGACTCATGTCAGTGAAACAGTCGTACGATGCTGACAAAATCCTCATTTTTGCAGGAGGAGCCATACACCAAACACCTCACTTCCACATTAGTTAAAAACTCAACCTTCAAGATTTTACTGTTTGAAAAACCATGTATGAACCCCTATTGGGGATGCTCTTATGAAATATAGTGAGTAATTTTCATTACATTTACATAATGGAAACATTTTAGCTTGCAAATGACTTCTGGAAGTTACATTAATGACATTAAGGATGGTCTCGTGCTACACCCTCTCCCAAATTAGTTTCCTTCATATTTTCATTAAAACAACACTGTTCATCACAAAGGGCAGCCAGTCTGCAAATTAGTCAAAACTATCGATACAAATTGTGTTTCCAAGAACAGTCCTATGCTCCAAAATGACCCCACCCCCCCCCCCCCTTCCCCCCTTATACTATATGTGATTGTTTTAATGGAATTTTGAGGAAGTAATCATGTCGAACTCTTATGTTTCAATCTTTAATTGAACTTTTCCCAACTAGATTGGGAATAGAGCCCAGTTGAGTTTAGTTGAAGTGTTGAACTGTTTACTGAAGTTTTGATGTTAGTGAATGGATATTTTATTTCTCATAAAGAACATAGAAAAGGGGTGCACCTATACATTTTAGTTGTATATTGTTGCAAAAAGGGTGCAAACTATATGTTTTTAGTTGCATTTGGTTGCAATTATTTCACATTGCTAGATGAAAACATTTCAGGATCTCAGCTCTCCTGTTTGTTTCCTTTGTTGATAGTCTTTCATTATAATTTTCTGTATGTATATACATTCATAGCTTTTACATATATGTGTGGATGGTATACGCAGATATTTATTATGCCATGTCTAGTTTGGTGTCATAAGAATGATCAAAGGAAATATTATTTATTCCACCATATTTCCTCTAGTGATCTCTGACAGCTTGGCCTGCTTTACCATGACTCATTGGCAGGGTTGATTTTTGTACCACTCTACTCAGGACTCCCACGAGCGGATCAGGTCGGCAATTTATAGCACTGTGTTAATATTTGATATTCTTACATTTTGTGACCAACCCGCCTTTTGCATTCAATATTTCTTTATTTTATTTTATTTTATTTTTGTTTTGTTTTCTGGGCAGGATATTGTGTTTACTCCAACTCCCAGAGGAAAGAGGAAAGTGATAATATCAACAAATATTGCTGAAACATCATTAACTTTAGAGGTAGTGAGTCTTTGATTTTGGGATAAATGGGAAATGTAGATTAAGTTTATTGAGCAATAGTTCTGTTCTGTAACTGTCTTTCCTCCAGGGTATTGTCTATGTGGTTGATAGTGGATTCTCAAAACAACGGTTCTACAATCCGGTATAACACTCAACCCTTTAAAATTTATTTATTTATTTTTATTTTCACTTTCCTTTCTTTCTTTGTGCAACCAATCCAGCTTTTGGTATCAGAGGCTTGTATTGCAATTATTATGATGTGTATATGCTGTTTTGAGTACTCACAAATTGACAAGTCATGCCAAACAAGGTTGCTAAGTTCCTTACTACAAGTACTAAATATTGTAGTTAACAAGTGCTGTGAATTATGGATGTATTTCAAAAACATTTTCTGCCTGTAACAGAAGTATTTACTCCTAGCTGATTTTCAAATGGGTCATCAACTTGCTATGACAAGCTTAGTGAACATAAACTGGAAGGTGTTTTAAGCTTATAAGATTATGAAGAATAACATTCTCTATCTTAGATTTGTTGCTGCCTTAAGGAGGGACTCAACAGTAACATTAAGTTTTGCTGGCAGGTTTATTGCTATTTTATTTATTTATTTATTTATTGTTTTTGATTTTTGTTTTTGTTTTTGTTTTTTTTGTTTTGTTTTTGTTTTTTGTTTTTTTTGGGTGTTTTTTTTGTTTTTTGTTTTTTGTTTTTGTTTTGTTTTTGTTTTTTTGTTATTGTTATTGTTTTTTGCTTTTTTTGTTTTGTTTTGTTTTGTTTTGTTTCTGTTTCTTGTGAGAAATGCACCAAGTATGTGATTTTCAGATATTGCAAATGGTTTTACATTCTGATATTTGTTCTACTTTACTTAAGATTTCAGACATTGAGAATTTAATAGTGGCCCCCATATCCAAGGCTTCAGCTCGACAAAGGGCTGGTAGAGCTGGAAGAGTTCGACCTGGAAAATGTTTCAGGTATTGACAATTTGACATCATATGCAACTTGCCACCCCCATCCCCTGAGATAGCCACATGAACATAAAAGTGGTTGTAGGTGTTAGATGACACTCTATTTTTTAATATTAGTGTTATTTTTGCTTGTATGCAATCGAATTTGTTTACTAGGTACTACATATACTGGGAAAGTTTGTGTATGGTCAATAGTAGTTGTTACTTTAATTTTAAGTTGTAGATGCCCTTTATTTTATTCAGTTTTACATGCTACTTTCTTTCTGGGTGACATCCGCACTTACATTTCAATGTAAAATTTATTTGTTGGCTCTTGTTCTTCTCCATAACCAGGCTCTATACTGAAGAATATTTCTTAAATGAGATGTCTACCCAGGGAATTCCTGAGATACAGAGATCAAGCCTTGTTTCATGTGTTATTCAGGTATGCATTTAAACCAATTGATACTGGAGTCATACCTCTTTCATGATAATACACTTCTATTTTGAGTTCTGAGGTTTTAGAATGGTATTAACCTGCTCTGCAGGGGTTCCTTAGAACAACAGGGTCTCTGTTCAAGATTAGGAACTAAACAAAAATTTTGTCAACATCATCTAAGGGCTTCTCTTTATATCATGAAAATAAATGACTTTGAATGACATTCTTATTTTTATGCATGTGATGATAGGTGTGTCAAATCCCTCATAATAAGATTCTCTTTTTTGGCCAAATATCTCTTGCAAATTCAAAATCTTATTCTGCTAGTTTGTGAAGGCAATGTATTAAACAGTTTTTCTGTGTTACTGTCCTTTTCCATTTCACAGTTAAAGGCCTTGGGCATTGACAATATATTAGGGTTTGATTGGCCTGCATCTCCATCACCTGAAGCAATGATTAGAGCACTTGAGATATTGTACTCACTTGGAGTACTTGATGATGATGCTAAACTCACTTCACCTGCTGGATTTCAAGTTGCTGAGATTCCATTAGTATGTTGAAAGAATTATGGTTTAGTCTGATATTTCTATATGGTTGATTTCCTTAGTCTGGGATAGATTTACACTTCATTTCCAGTATCCTATCTTCCCTATTTAATTATTAGCCTAGAAAGTTGTCAATTGTCTCAATGTCATAATTTTTATAGGACCCAATGATCTCGAAGATGATCTTGGCTTCAAGTGAATCTGGATGTTCTGAGGAAATTATTACCATTGCTGCGGTTCTCTCAATACAGGTAACTATTTCCATTTTAATTGAAATAAAATGAAAATATTGTCATGCATTCTGTATGAGTTTTCACCTTGTACTCTAACTCTGTATTTCTTGATGTCTTTTTTAACTTGATGTAATTTGTTTTTTTTCTTGTTTTGCAGTCCATCTGGATTTCCCTGAGGGGAGTACAAAAGGAAATGGATGAAGCGAAGTTGAGATTTGCTGCAGCTGAGGTTCTATTCTTTTGAGTTTTGATCTACTCATGTAAATGTTAACTCAGCAAAAATTAATAAAACCTCAAATGACATTAATTTGATTGATGCTTTTATACTAAGTAATTGCAATTCAGTATTACAGAACTTAAGAGTGAAGCAGTACTAAGTGCTGTGAATAAAATATAAATAAGTTATCATCTTATTTATGACACACAATTACTCTGATATTTGTGATTCCAAATCCAATTTCCTTTCTATTCATATGCCAAAGAATACATGCATGTAAAGTTGAAGTCTCTAATTGGTATATCAAGAGTTTTCCACTTTGATTGTATGTAGTAAAATCTTCAGTATTGTTTCTTTGCCTCATGCCCTAATGTATATACAATTGATGCCATTCAGGGTGATCATGTCACTTTCTTAAATGTGTACAAAGGATTCATTCAGTCAAATAAATCTTCAAAGTGGTGTCAGAAGAATTTTATTAACTATCATGCCATGGTAAGTACCTAGTTCTGCAGTTGCGCATCATTTTTCAGTTATCTTTGGTTATTCTGCAGCTGCTGTTTTCATGAAGATTTTTTCTACTTTTCTAGTCTCTATGTATACTATATCATTTCCTATTGGCAATTAATCATAATTCATAAAAGGTTTGCTTTTCCTTTTTTCACCATTTTCTTAAAATGTGCTATATTTTATGCAGAAAAAGGTTATGGAAGTTAGGGAACAACTAAGAAGGATTGTGCTGCGCTTGGGCTTAAGTCTGAAATCTTGTGAAGGGGACATGCAGGTAATTTATGTGGCTTGTTCCTCTCAATTGTCTTCCATTGGTAGCATTCTGCCGATTAATCATTCTGAATTTGAAACATTGTTTTGCCTTTTCTTTTTGAAACTAATTGCTGCATCAGTTTTTATTTTATTTATTTATTTGTTGTGTGTTCTAGTCAAGTAATGGAAGTGAAAGTTGCATCTAAGAAAGACGTTGTAAAGAAAATCTGAAATAGCAAATTTGGCTTTCATCTTAATTATGCACAATTTGACAGTGCTTGCCACCGTTTTGAGACTCGAGAAGAGAGCTTTTTCTCTGGTGGGGGGTTTTGTTTGTGCTTTCCAAAATCCAAGTGTAACCTATTTCCTATCTAATAACTAGCCATGTCTAGCACTATTCATTTTTTTTTATCAATACAAGACTTCATAATGCGACTATCTTAAATTAT
Source organism: Ipomoea nil (assembly GCF_001879475.1). Lineage (NCBI taxonomy): Eukaryota > Viridiplantae > Streptophyta > Magnoliopsida > Solanales > Convolvulaceae > Ipomoea > Ipomoea nil. The sequence goes on from NW_017616745.1 coordinate 6,186,346, forward strand.
TTTGCAGGCAGTAAGGAAAGCAATTACAATGGGATTTTTTGCTAATGCTTGTCGTTTAGAAGTGAGTATTGTCTGTCTGTCTGGGTTACCTTCTCAGTTGTCCCCCTTCCCCTACGATTCTTTTATCTCTATATGATATGATACATTGGTAATCTTTCATGATGTTTCTTCAGGCATTCAGCCACAATGGCATGTACAAGACTGTCAGAGGTTCTCAAGAAGTTTATATTCATCCTTCATCTATTTTATTCAGGTAAGTAAATATATGTCTATCTTATTGCTCCTGACAACACTTGGGTGGGAGAGAAAATTAAAGCTTCGTGTTTAAAGCTTGACTGAAGTTATTTTTAGTTCACTTTTTCATAATATTAAGTTTAGTATTAGTATACAAAATTTATATATTTAGAAACTACGCTAAAAGTAATATTAAACACAAAAAAATCAAATTTAAAAATAAGTAGGATAGATAAAATGGGACAGAGGGAGTAATATTCTGCAGAGAAACAGTAGTTGAGTGATACACATAATAATCTACTTTGTATCTTTAGCTAGTTTCAAATGTATTTGATGCATTAGTCTTCGAAACACTAGTCTGCTCTAACATTGTTCACTCTTCTACCTTTTCCTTGCTTCAATACTTCCTTTGTTATCTGTCATAGGAATTTTCATCTAATGAAATACTCTGTATGTGCGATCCTCCTGGTGCAGACAATGCACTTTGATTTTAAAGCAGGAGGAGGATTCTCTTTAATCTATTTGTTCGTTCTATAATTGGAACATCTCTAAACTACGTCTCATGGCCGGCCCTTTTACCTGAGCACACCATTTTTAGACGCTAGTGATATTAGCCTTTTACCACTAGGACTAGGAGAGGGCAGACGGGGGCTTGAGAGAGGACAATGAATTGAAACATTAAGAAAAAAAAAATTGGTGGTCCGTTATATTTTCATTATAGTAACTGTGAAATGGGGTTATATTTTCATTGTAATAACTGTGAAACATGTCTCATTGGAATTTGCAGGGTCAACCCGAAGTGGGTGATATACCAATCTCTTGTTTCAACTGATCGTCAGTACATGCGCAATGTCATTTCCATAGATCCTTCTTGGTTGCGAGAGGCAGCTCCGCACTTCTACCAACCTCAACACCCCAATTCTATCCCTCGTTGATTCGTCTCCTCTTTCTTACTCCCAGAAAGTTAGCCTGATATTGTATATGCATTAGCTGAGGTATTTATTTATACATACATTACTTAGAATTGCAATATATAGTCTCAACTACACATTTCACTTCATTTTTAGACCTTATTAGTACCTTAAATTGTCGTTCTGAATTTCTAATGTTATCGGCATTCACTTCTCCCTTTGGTCTGTTGTCACACTCTTTCCACTTTTCTGGCTACAGTTCATGGATGGTCATTGGAATGTCTCTGCCTGAGCCTTGAAGTAGATATAGTATTCACTTTGAGTGATGAGGAGAACCCGCAGCCACTATTTGAGGATGTACACCGAGTAAACTCACATTGTGACCTTAGTTGACAAAGGATCACAATGAGGTAAATCAGCTTAGGTTGTCTATAGCCGCGATCTGCTCAAACCAAGAATGCTAATAGACCACTCTTGTTGAGAGTTAAACTTGTAACCTTGTGATTATTAAGTCAACAACTTAATCAACTTGGTCAGGGTTGTCCCCTATAATTTTCACCTTTTAGTTCTTGGTACTTGGTAGAAGTTTTGGGTCCATTTTGTAGGTTTCTTTTTTTGGTACAAAATCATGTACTTATAAATTATTGATATCTGTATTTGATAAAGTTATATTTCTTGCTTTGCTTAAAGTACACACGAGGATACACTGCTGCGAAGCATAAAATACGTTTTTTCGCATTATTGGCAACTTTTATTGTCTTTGAGCATCTACATTTGCACAACATTTAAGAAGCCAAGTAAGAGATAAAGGAGGGAGAGAGAAGAAGAAAACAGAGGAAAAAAAAAAAAGAAAAGAAAGCGCTTAATGCACCAGCTGGCGCGTGCGTAGCTGGACATTGTATGTACGCGAAACGTGCACATTTGCGTATTTCTTTCGATTTTTCTCTCTTCGGGCTCACAAAAAATCAATAACTTATAGGTAAACAAAATGCATTTTCTATCCTTTTTCTCTATCCTCCATTTCATGTTGGACCCCACAAAAAATCAAGAAAAAACTATAGATGGGGTTGCGCTTAAAGCACAAAGTACGGTTTTTTTTTTTTTTTTTTTTTGGGTATTATTATGAACTTCTATGATGTCGGAGTAATATTATATTGTTCCTTGCATTTAATTGAATAATTGTATTTTAATTAATTTCATAATTTTAAGACCCTAAACATCTTGCTAATGCAGTGTTATTGAATAGTGGCAAAGCATGATTAACGTTGAAGCATTGATAATATGCTAATTTCATCCAAATAGAATAAAAACTCTCCACACATGAGACATGAAATGAAATGAAATGCATAATGACAGTACTTTCAAAGGAAAAACACTGTTTCTTTAAGAATCTTGTACAAGAAAGATTTAGATCTCTCCCGTTCTTTTGGCATCCCTCAAAGAATTGTATTCTTCTTCCATAAAAAAAAAATGCATGCCACTCCTAACACAAGAACCAGAATAAGATTCCAATTAGTACAAAGACTTTGATTTTCTATTCTCTCAAAGTCTTTTCCAAGTAAGCTCACCTGTCAGTACAACAAAATTAAATTTCATTATTAAAAAAAACATTCGATTGTGTGATTTATTATACTTGGTAAAAATGTATTCTATTTCTTGCTCCAAAGATTTCAACTCAAATTTTCTTGTGCATTGGATTGTATGACACAATTTAAAATTAGAGTGGTAGCGGTTGGACTAGTCCATCAAATCATCTGGGTTGGAGCAGTCTTAAATCTCCATACTAGCTCTCCCACTCAAAAGATGTGTCTACAATTCAGCGATGGGATTAATCACTGAACTGTCCCAATTGCTCTAATATTATCGTTCTCTCTAACGCACTCACCCAAGACAATTTAACTCATAGGTAAAGCAGAATATTTCCCTATGCATGCTATAAAAAGCAAGCTAAGCTTGATTGTGAGTCTAGTCTACTTACTAGTAGCAGCAGCATATATATATATATATATAGTGCTTTTTCCTGGATCAATTATGGCATTACGCTTGATCATCTTCATCCTCATACTTGGCCTGCAGGTTGAAGCTCGAGTTCTAAGGCTAATTTCATCCGAATCCGATGATATAGATCATGATTTGATATTATTATCAGATGGAGTTGATAATGTGAAGAACAGCCAGTCTCTCAGTCTGACACCTTCACCCAAATGTGTTCACGTCTATGGCTTCTTTCCATGTGCAGAAAACATTGGAGGCTACATTTTCTTGATAGCTGTGTACCAGTTGCTTCTGGTTTTAGGAGAGAAGCTGGTGACAGAGGGAAGCAATACAATGTTCAACATCCTTGGCACTGGCTTTTTTGGTGCTACTGTTTTCAACATCCTCAAAACCTTGCCCAGAATTGTCATGGTCATTGGTATTATTGCATGTCTTCTTATTACATCATCTTTCAAACATTAATTTCAACTTCATTAATTCATACTTTTTGTATTTGTTGCAGCATCTGGGGTGTTCACCAGCAAAACGAAAGCCCAGGAGCAGGTCTCGTCTGGGCTTAGCACTAGCGTTGGAGCCACGGTTTTCAATCTCACATTGATGTGGGGAATATGTGTAATTCTTGGCAAGACAACTGTGTCGTCGTCTAAACCATCTTCGTCTTCTTCACAAAATGCAGAGCCTTCATCTCTCAAATGTCTGCACATCTTAAGGGGTGCAGTTCGACTATCAGCTTAAACTTTTAGTTGAGATGGAACATATGCTTCAGTTTGGTATCAGAGCAATATATATGTTTATGTCTGTCTGTTTTGCAGATACTGGTATTACGATAGACAAGAAGACTACCTACACTGCTGGAATCATGCTTCTGTCTACTATTCCATTTATTCTGGTGCAGCTAGTAAGTAGCTTCAGCTCGATGTTCGAAAGGCGAATCATGGTCTCCATTGCACTCGTCATATCAATCGTTTTGTTGCTGTCGTACTTCGTGTATCAGGTTAGCTGAATTTTCAATCTTATTGTCGTCATTGGCAGACTGAATATGCAAAAGAAGTTTCACTTCAATTCAGCTTGGTTGCTTAATTGTGAGCTTATTGCCTTTTTTCTGTTTTTGTTGATTCTTTGAAGGCTATGAATCCATGGATTCAGGAGAGAAGTTTGGAGTATTCAAAGTATGAAAACTTGTTGGCTGGGTTCCTGAATCATGTGCAGAGGCATGCAGGAGGGAAGCTGATCAATGAGGAAGGCCAACCCGACATTCATCTCATCAAAAGGTGATTGTTAGGATAAACGTTTATTACTAGTTAAAAACTATAGCTCGTAGCGAAGACGTAACTTTATTCCCTTATATATAGTCACATTTTTTAGGAGGGTGTTGGACTTGGTCCTTCACAGGCCTTCCGTCTAACAATTCTCCTCCCAGCACCGGCCAGTCTTAAAGTGCTCAAAAGCTATAACTCACAACGAAAAAACAACTGTATTTACCTACCTTATATACAGTCACATTTTTTAGAGGCACTGTGTTGGACTTGACCCTTCACCGGCCTCCGTCCTACAACCCACCTAGTCACCAATTGCGGTCTTTGCGCCCAACAATTCCCTTCCCAGCTAGTCTTAACTACACAGTTCAAGTGCCCAAAAACTGTAGCTCACAACGGAAAAAACTTATTTCCTTATATACCATCACATTTTTAGAGGCACGGTGTTAGACTTGTCTATTCACCGACCTCCGCCCTACACGTACTCTCACCAATTGCTGGACTTAACAGTGATTGTAGCTGTAGAAAGTGCATTTGAGTTGATTCAGTGTTGTAATATAATTGACTTTGGATTTCTTGACAGATTGTTCTCTGAAACAGATAAAGATGCGAGCAAGTCGCTTACGCTTACTGAACTGGAGAATTTGGTGCATAATATGCAGTGTGGAGTGGTTGAGGTGGACAGAAGCTATGCTCTTTCTAAAATATTGGCATCATTTGATCAAAACAAGGATGAAGAAATCGACGAGGCAGAGTTCATTCAAGGCTGTGTGAACTGGATAGAGGAAGCCAAGCAGTTAGCAGTGAAGAATGACACAACCACCGCAAGGCATTTGAGCCAGGCAATCCAACATTAATTTCCTTATGAAACATGTATAAATCTTTTGGGAAAATGCCCCAAAACTAGTTAATTAGGCTCTTGAATTTTACAACATGTTTGCATCTAAATTCAAAAATCAGTTAATGACCTGTAATAGTAGGTCACAAGGGTTTCGGCGAGACTCCGACTAACTCGAATGCTCCATCAATTAAACCTGGTGACGGACGAACAGTCGCCGGTTGCCTTTGGAAAAAGCGACCAGTTGGTTGCCTTCTCCAATGAAGAAGGCAAGCAATGGTCACCTTTTCCAGCCAAAGAAAGCGACTTGCTAGTTGCCTTCTTCAAAGGTAACCGGTGACCGTTTATTAGTTGTCGAAGCGAGTCTCACTGGAATCTTAGTGGCCCGTTATTACAGGTGAATAACTGATTTTTGGGTTTCAATGCACGAAAATCATGGAGTTACTTGTAACTTTTAAAAGTTCAGGAATCTAGAGGCCTATTTGACCATTTTCTCAGAAATCTTTATGTTGCTATTCATTTTGAACATTGTGGGTGCAGGTGGTTGAACAAGTAACAAAGAGGCAAAGAGAGGAAATTGCACAAATTGAGCATCTCATGGCAAGAATCTTGAAACATGTTCAAGGCCATGCTCTTGAAGCTGAACATCTGCTCAGAGATGATGGGAGCCCCAACATCGAACGCATTCAACAGTATATAGTTTCTTCAAGTCCCAATCTATGATGTTTTTTCACCATCCAACATTATATTCTATGATGTTTGCAATAATCATCTGATCTACCTGTCTGTTTTGTTGTTTGTTACCTATCTGGTAATCTGGACTTACATACAGACTCTTCCGCGAATATGACTGTGATGGGAACAGCTACATCACCCGAGCTGAGCTGCAGAAGCTAATCATGACAGTAAAATTCGGAGAAGCAGTGCAGCTGGACTGTGAGTACTCGGTGAAGAAAGTGATGAGAGAGTTCGACAGAGATGGAAACGACATGATTGATCAGCACGAGTTCGTTCATGGGATGACCCGATGGCTTGATGAGGCGATTCGTGTCTCCAAATGCAGTGACAAGAGAAAGGCCATCGATGAGTTTGATAAGGTACTATATATACGGTGTGTTGTCAAGCTCTAGTTCTCAATCGAACAACCTCATTTAGAATTATCAGCTTAGACTTTTAGTTGAAATGGAGCACATGCTTCAATTTGGTATCAGAGTCATGCCAAAGGTCATGGATTCGAATACTGGCCTGGTAAACGCTTATCCTGAAAATATGATATGTTGTTGGATTTGCAGATAAAGTGGGGAGAAATTGACAAATTGGTGTATGAAGTGGAGCCAAATGAGAAGATACACAACAAGATACTGACATGGGCATTCAACAAATCATTGCTTCAAGTTGTGTTTGGGGTGGCTATCTTGACCATGTGTGCAAAGCCATTGGGGATAAGTATCCAGCAGCTCTCCGACGCCATGGGGATTCCTTCGTTCCTCATCCCCTTCGTGGTAGTCCCCCTCGCCCTCAACACGAGAATGGCGGTCTCAGCCATCTTCCCCATCAGTCAGAAGAGTTCCAAGACAGCTTCTTTGACATTTTCTGAGGTTAGTACTCAGTAGTCTTAATTGAAGCATGTGCTCCATCTCAACTAAAAGTCTAAGCTGATAGTTGGATTGCAAATTAATGGTTATATGCTCAACAGAAATAAAGTTGCGTCTTCGCAATCAATTGATCCTAATAACGAATTGATCAATGGTAGTGCAGATATACGGTGGGGTGGTGATGAATAACCTGATGGGGATGACGACGCTATTGGCAATAGTAATCGCGAAGGACCTGAGGTGGGACTACTCGGCTGAGGTGCTGACAGTGCTTGTGGTGTGTGGCATTGTTGGTTTTCTGGCATTGTTTCGAACAACTTACCCGCTATGGACTTGCTTGCTCGCGTTCTTCCTCTACCCGTTTTCTGTGCTGCTCTTCTATGTTCTTGAGTATGTGTTAGGCTGGGATTAGGATGAATGAATGAATGAAATTTTGCAGTAATATAATAATGTTTAGGTAAGTACTGTACTGAGTGTATGTGTATCCCAGCATGCAATAAGCTAGACTTAATTGTTAGCTAGTTTTAATGCTTCCTTAGCTTGAACAAGTGTTGATGTAAAGAAGAAGCTGGATTGTCATGCCTGGTGAACTGTATGTAGTTCACTGTTTCATATATCTAATCTAAAAGCTAATAAGACTTATTTAAGAGTGAATGAATGTACATTATACATTTTATTTATGTATGTTTTTTCCGTTATGTTTTTTATACGTTATGATATAAGAATTGTACAATATAATATTTTGGTAAAAAATTTTCTACTACTGTTATAACTTACCGGTATCTTTTCCAACTATATATTGTTACTATTAATGCATTCACCGTACTATATATTTTATTATCTTTTTCTATGATAATATTATATATATATATATATATATATATATATATATATATATATATTATATTGGAGTACGTACTAATATATAATATCAAATATAAAAATCAAATTTATAAAAATGATTTACATTATTATTATTATTAGGGATAAAGTACAAATAAGGCACTGAATTATTTGAAAAACATAAATTAAGCCATCGAACTCAAACAACCCCAAAAGGCTATTGGACCCCGAAAAAAAAAAACAACAACTAAGCCATTGAACCCAAAAAAAAAAAAAAGCAATTAACATTTTTAACAAGTTAATTCCAAATTTTTGCTGTTATTGTCAAATGTTTTTATTATTATTATTATTATTATTATTATTATTATTATTATTATTATTATTATTATCCACTTGGATAGCATTATATATTAAAATAATTATAATAAAAATAGTTTTATCTTATCGAGATTTGATTTATTTATTATTATTTTTTCACTGGATCTTCTGTTTAAAAAATAATAATAAATAAATAAGATCTAGGCAAGATAAAATTATTTTGATTATAATTACTTTAAAATATATTACTATGTAGGTGGATTATAATAATAATAAAAATCGTAAATAAAATAAACATTTGGCAATCTAGTTAGCAAAAACATAGCGTTAACCTGTTAAAAATGTTAATTGTTTTTTTTTTCCAGGTTCAATGGCTTATTTGGGAGTTATTTGAGTTCGATGGCTTAATTACTGTTTCCCAAATAGTTCAGTGGCATATTTGTACTTTATATTATTATTATTATTATTATTATTATTATTATTATTATTATTATTATCTAAAATTTAAATAAATAATATAAGATTTTATATAAAGTACTAACATTGTGCATCTATTTTTGCACATTGCACATAGAAAATACTAGTATGTACACACACACGCGCACGCACACACATCATGTCCAATATTAAAATATTAATAAATATAAATAATTAAACATTATAGTTCAAGATATATATACACAAATAATATATGTATTATATACACACATGCTCTACCATTCATAGAAATTGAATTAAAATATAATAAAAAATTAAATTAATTATATAATGGTTTTTGATAGTGTAAATACGTTCACTACTAAAAAATATGGCTATAGTGACGGACGGGTTCCGTCGCAATTAGTCACAATTTCGACGCAAAAGAGAAATTACGACATACTTTGCGACAAAACGTGATCGTTGCATCAGGTTGAATCGCAATTGCTCAGTTGCGACTGTTTGTTGCAATTAATTATTATCACCGACAATCATATTTCTGTCGCGATATATTTAATTTTGTCGTAATTTGTAACCGAAATCAATCGCATTAGTTTGTCGCGAGGTGTCGCAAATGATAATTTTGTTCGTCGCAATTATGCTTATTAGTCTGTCGTTTGTATCAAATTTTTGCCGCAATTGATTTTACAATCGTTGCAAATACTTGCTCATATTCGTCGTTGTTTCCAAATTTTTGTCGAAATGTATGTCGCAATTTTATTAATTTTAAATGTCATTCGTCAAATCAAATGTCGCAATTGTTGTTATATGTTTGTCGTTGTAATATGATGCAACGAATGTCGTTTGTTGTTGTTTTCCCCCTGAGTTATATACCTATAGCATATTTTCCCCCTAAATTATTGAAGTGGCTGTTTTTCCCCCTGAAATGTTAAATGGACATATTTACCCTTAAACTAAATATTTAATTTATTTTTTTTCTCCAACAAATTATGACCATAATTTGGTTCAAACCAAACAAACACTATAGCAACCAAACTGAAATATTCCAATTACAATTTAGAATCGAAATTCGATATTTAGAGTTTATTAAAATCGTGAACCGGAACGGACGGTTCATGTTCTGAACTGAAAAAATAAAATACATTTATTGTTGAATTTAGACTATTTTAAAATAAAAAATAAAATTTTAAAATAAAGACGGTTCAAAATCGCGAATCGGATTCGGAACCGCCGGTTCACGATTCAAGATTCATTTTTTTTGATACATAATTTTAATAAATTGACATTTAAATATTGGGTTCTAGATCTGAATTATAACCGGAAACTATTAATTCGATTGCTTTAGTATCCGGTTCAATTCAAACCGAACCGTGGTCATCCCTACGTATACGCAATAATTTGTTGGAGTAGTAAAATAAATAAAATGTTTACTCTAAGGATATAAATGTCAATTTAATATATTACGGGGAAAAAACACCACTTTTAGAATAATTGAGGGGGCTAATGTGCTTACCTAAATAATTGAGGGGGAAAAAGTGCTATAAGTATATAACTCAGGGGTAAAAAGTGCCATTTTCCCAATATAATTTTGTTTGTCGCAATTATATGTCAATTGTGTCGTAGTTAATATTATAATATATTATAATAATTATATTTTACGTTGTAGTGTTCGTCGCAATGTTTGTCATAAATCACATCATTCAAACTAGTATAATTTATAATTTTCCTGTCACAAATCTTGTGCATATATACAAAATAAGTATCACCCAATATAAAATAGTAAATTAAATTCATCATAGATATAATTAGTTTAATACAAATAGACTCCATCGCCCAAAAACAACAAAAAAACCACTAATATTATGGGGTTGCTAACTAATATCCTCCTCTAAAATGGAGTTAAGAGCTGTTAGCTAACATCATACTAATATACAAAACATAAATCCCAATGGACAAGCTAATCCAAAAAATATGTTGGGATAGTTTAGCTTGTCAAAGTTGTAACCAAAAAAAGAAGTTGATGTTAGCTTTGTACATGCATAATCACAAAATACTATGTGCTGCACCAGATTAGCAACATACTAAATTATCATATATGGTGCTTCCAATTCATCATGTCCATCCCCATTCCTATCATCATGTCAATCACCACCCCTATTACTTTTGGTTTCTTTGACTGTCATTTTGTGAAGTATTTGGATTATCACCACTTGATGATGGTGGAACATTGTCTCCAAATGCACTATCCATTGGATGATAGCCTAAAGAAGATAACATACCAGGGAGTTGTTCTGACAACCATTTCTTGAAAAGCTCTTGTAATGCCTCATTTGCTACATTAGGTATATTAGTAGTTGTGGATCTTTGGGTTGAATTTTCACCTAGAACAGACTTTCGGTTCTCAAGAGCTCCAAAACTATACAAATGGGAACGATTGATATCACCAATTGCATATTTTCATGCATCAGCATCAAATATCACTTGAGAAGAATCACAACCATGTTTCTCTTTTAAAGCTGTGTCATATTTCTCCTACACCATATTTTTTTATTTATAAAATCAGAAACTAATATAAGCATCATATAACTATAAAAAAAAAAACTTAAGTAACTAATAAGAAGAATAATACTTCTTACACTGACAGATTTTGATTTTCCATCCACAAATTGGCCACCATCTTTCTTACGAGTATGAGTTGCATTGAAGATTTCTAGTTGGGATGGTTCTCGTCCTAGTGATTTAGCCTAGCAATTATTAAAACAATTTATTATTAGCATAAAAAAATTTAGTTAAAATGACAAGTATTGTAAAATAGTGAAAAAACAGCATACCATCTTATGCTTATGTTTAACAAAAGAACATGAACCAGCAGTATGTTTGGTGACACTTTCTTCCTTTTAGTGTGTTGCGATTTTTTGCAGATTTCTTCATCCATTCCTCTTTGGACCAAATATTGTCCACAAAATGATTCCAAACTGGTTGCGGGATCCAACTTTCTCTATGCTCTTTTACTTTTTCCCAGTTAGCATTTGGATCATAGGGGTTAATTCCAGCCTTAGTGCATGCATTTTTTCTTCCTCTACTAATAGCATCCCTAAACCCCTTATTAGCTTTGGCATACCATATTTTATACACATTTTCATTTTTATCTTCATCCCAATGATATTTTTCCTAACATATAGAAAAATACGATTATATATCTTATGCTAAATAAAAAGAGAATATTGTTGCTGAAAATGTAATGAAATGCATCAAATGTTTGTTAAATAAATCAACACTATTACCTGAAATTTTGCCCATATATAAAGCAGCTTTTGTATCATCTGAAAATTGAGCCCAAGTTGGCCAAGGATCATTAAAATTTGATTTCAGCATAGCAGAAATGTCAGCAGCAACTCCATCTTCTAGAAAATCACTATACTTCAAATAATAAAATAGTTAAATACATGCCATGCAAGCTACTAATAAATAATTTCTCAATTAAGAAAAACATAATTATACCCAAAAATAATGAAATAAAAAGTTAATAAAACACTACCTCCCACTTATAACATTCAATTTGATCCTCTTGGAAGGATCAGATGGTAGAGCTCTACCTCTATTAGGCCCCCTCCTTTTTGTTTGTTTAGTTAAAGTAGTGGTAGATTCATGAAGTGATTGAACAGTAACTTCTACAGCTTTTTAAACATGATCATCAAGTGGTGTATTTAACAAAGGTGCATCAGATTGGATTCCATCAGATATAGATGCAACATGATTAGGTGGAGCATTGGATTGTGATCCATGAGGTGGTGCATTGGATTGCAATCCATCAATTAAAGGTGCAATAAGAGGTGTGGATTGCAGTACATGACCATTGACAAAATGTGATGGATTAGAAGTAAGATCATCAACAACACCTTGTGCAAAACGACTAGAACTTCCGCTTACTTGAGTTTTATTCTTTCTACTCCTGCCTCTAGTCACCATTTTACCTATAAGAAGGAAAAAAAGTATAGTTATAAAAATGAATTAATTATAGAAATGAAATAGCAGAATTAAAAAAAAAAACTAATTACAAGTACTAAGTATAACTAATTAAAAGGAGAAAAAAAATGTATAGAATTTGATGATTTTAACTGTTAATCATCATAAGAATCAGATGACATGAATGCTATTTCATCTTCCTCATTCTCATCTTCATCATCAACCTCTTCATCTTCTTCTTCAACTTCAAGCAATTCTTCTTCCTCAATTTGGATATGTGTTTGCTCTTGAACCATATCCACTTCTTCCATATAACCTCCATCAAGAGTACACTCAACATCTAGTCCATCTGATGGAGCAATAGTTGTTGGAATCATTTCATCTTCTTGGTAAACAGATTCATTGCCATCCTCATTTTCATAATCAATGTTTGAAATTCCATCATATCTATTTCTAGCCTTAACTTTATAAACAGCCCACCAGTTACGCCTATTTTGTCGAGTGCATGGATAACAACTATAATAGACTTGTTGAGCTTGCTGGGCTAACACAAAAGGTTCATTAGATGCAAGTCTTGACTTGTGATTAACCTCAACCAAACCATTATAAGGATGCACCCTAATACCTCTCTCAGTATCAAACCAATGACACTTGAAAAGAACTATGTTATTACCAACTCCAAAATACTCCAAAACATAGATATCAAGCAAAACACCATAGTAGTCACGTTCATATTCATTATAACAACTTCCTTTCACCCAAATTCCACTATTCATTGTTTTTTTGTGCTGCCCATATTTTTGTGTATGAAACTTAAATCCATTTACAAAATATCCTTTATAAATGGTGACAATTTGGGATGGACCTCTAGATAGCTCGTATATACGACTATCCACATCCTTGTTAATTGAGCAAACCTAAATATATAAATTAATAAATATATCATTAGTAAGTTTGAAGTAATAAAATATAGATCACTTATACTAATTTGTAAATAGTAAAACTTACATATTGTCTAAACCATGAAGCAAATTTCTTTTCACGAATATTCTGTAATTCATCTTCACCTATTGTTGGTCTTGCTTGTTGTATCTCATCATCAAATTTCCTAACATTAGTTTAATAGTTCGAGGTGAATTATTTTTAATTTTTTTTTATCTATATATGTTATAGAGATTAAGTTTGACATACTTACACAATATATGGTACAACATCTTCACAGTTCATTAAAACATAAATTTCAGCAGCATTATACTCATCATCACTTAGGTATCTACGAATACCTTGCCCTAACGGTCGACCCGGATGAGTAAAAATTGACAAACGATTGTTTGCATCTACATCTCCACCATCATCATTACGAGGAACACGGTTCAATCGTGTTTGAACATGATCTTCAAAATAATGTGAGCAAAATGTAGATATTTCTTCAATCAAATATGCTTCACATATTGATCCTTCAACATAGTTTCTGTTCCACACTTTTTTTTTTTTTTTTAATTGATGCAAAAACCTACAGAAGAGAAGTGAAAATCATTTTTTTTGTAAGATTGTTACAATGATAGTGGGAAATATGTCCTAGAAAGTTATACCTTTCAAATGGATACATCCATCTATAATGAACAGGTCCGCCAACTTTAGCCTCATAAACTAAATGAATGGGTAAATGCACCATGGAATCAAAGAACCTAGGCGGAATTTTTTTTTTCCAACTTACAAAGGATTTCAATAATGTTTTTCTCCAATATTTTCAAATGTTGGATTCGTAATTCACTTGAGAAAATATCTCTAAAAAAGTGACTAAGCTCTGTAATGGCATCCCATATCGGTCTTGGTAAAAAATCACATAAAGCAATCGGTACAACTGCTGCATAAAAACATGGTAGTCATGACTTTTAAACCCTCCAATCTTGCAATTCTCCACATTTACACAACTAGCAATATTTGAAGCATAACCATCAGGAAATTTTAATTGCTTGATCCATTCACAAACTTTAATTTGATCCTTACTTAGTGTATAAGAAGCCTTTGGCATATAAAATCTTGCATTCTGTTCAACTAACTCCAATTCGGGTCGCTTACAATATACTTTCAAATCCATCCTAGCTTTTATATTATCTTTTGTCTTGTCTTTTACATTCATCACTGTATTAAATACATTTTCAAAGACATTTCGCTCTATATGCATCACATCCAAGTTATGACGAATAAGCAAAGTATACCAATAAGGCAACTCCCAAAAAATACTTTTTTTCACCCAATTATGATTTTTTTCAAAACCTGGGATAGTTTGTTTACCACATTGAGTACCAAATATGATATCAGGCAAAACACAAACTTGAGCAAACATTTGTTCCCCAGATAATCTCTCCATTAAAACATCTTTCTCAACAGGTCTCATGAACTTATCTCGTTGCTTTCTATAAGCATGGTTTAAAGGCAAAAATTGCCTATGACAATCAAAAAATGATGGTTTTCCACCATGCTTCAAGTGGAAAGCCTTGGTTTTCTCCATACAATATGGACAAGACAATCGTCCATGGGTACTCCATCCAGATAGCATGTCATAAGCTGGAAAATCATTAATTGTCCATAACAAAGCAGCACGCATTTGAAAATTCTGTTTCCTATGTGCATCAAAAGTTTCTACCCCCGTAGTCCATAAATCTATCAACTCATCCACTAAAGGTCTTAAAAATATATCAATATGCTTTCCGGGACTATTGGGGCCTAGAATGATCATATTCAAAAATAAATATGGCTGCTTCATGCACATCTATGGTGGTAAGTTATACACTGTAATAATAACCGGCCAACATGAGTATGGTTTTGCACTAGGTCCAAATGGACAAAACCCATCTGCACATAAACCAAGTCTTACATTTCTTGTTTCAAGTGCAAATTCTTGATGAGTACGATTGAAATGTTGCCATGCTTCACCATCAACAGGATGCCTTAATTCTCCTTCTGGACTTCGGTTAAATTCATGCCATGTCATATGTTTTGCTGTTTTCTTAGACATATAAAGTCTTTGTAACCTTGGTATAAGTGGCAAATACCTCAAAGTCTTAAAAGGTACCCCTTTTTTGTACTAGTTGATTTCACAGGTTTATACCGAGGATGACCACACAAAGAACACTCTGTTAATGTCTCTGCTTCTTTATAAAACAACATACAATTGTTTTGACATGCATGAATTTTTTTATAACCAAGTCCCAATTTTCTCATCATGTTTTTAGTCTTATAGAAATTTTTTGGAAGCTTATCACCTCCAGGCAACATGTCTTTTACTATTGAAATAAGCCGATCATAAGATGAATCGCTCATGTTACACTCTGACTTACAATTTAACAACTGTGACACGGCTGAAAGTTTTGAGTGCTTCTTGCAACCATCCCATAATGCCTCATCGGCATCATTTAACAAAGAAAAAAATTCTCTTGCACTAGGATTAGGCAACTTCCCAACATAAGTATCATTATCCCTTTCATTTTCATTTAAACCAAAATCATTTAAACCAAAATTTGGAAAGACGCCATCAATTACCATGCTTTGGTATGCATTTACATTATCATCTCTATTTCTATGCACCTCATCTCTATCACTGTACTGATTAAATGTTTCATCATGTGATGACCAATTCTAATAACCTTCAATGAAACATTTAGAATATAGATGGTATACTACAATATCTCTATTATGGAATTCCCTATTAGCACATAAGACGCAAGGACATCGGATAGTGTCATCAAAAATATATTTCGAATGATTGAATGCAAAATCCAAAAAATCTTCTACTCCCGTTTTAAATTCACTACTAACATATCCTGATGCGTCTAGCCGATTATACATCCAAGAACGAAAGTTTGACATTTGCAAGATCTAACATATATAAACAAGTAGAAAAAAAAATCAATTACATTAAATAAATTATTCTATATATATATATATATATATATATATATATATATATATATATATATATATATATATATATATATATATATATATATATATATTTATTGTGTGTTTGTCCAAAAATCTTATTTACCTTAAAATTGCTCCAATTGGTACTTCACTTCATTGTTTTTGATTTGTCATGCTTTACTTCAAGGGAACAATTCTCTACTTTTTTTTTTTTTTTTTTTTTTTTTTTTGTCTGTGATGCTTTGAAAGACTTCTTGTATTTTTGTATCAATATTGAAAAGTAAATATTATATAAAAAAATGTATTACTATTTCTTAACAAAGATAAAACTTTCTCAGTGAATTCTCTACTTCATAAAGCTACTAACAATACAATCATGTTAAACAAACAAAAAAAAAAAAAAAAAAAACCACCTAGATAGAATAAAGAAATAATTAATCATCACACCACACACAAGCAACAAGCAAGAAAAAAATGCATATTATTCTAAATACAATAAAAATGAGTTTAATATTTCTTGAAATTAATAACCTTTACATTTTCCTGTTTTTGTTTACATTTGTATGCCTAGGAAAGAGGTGGATGAATTGGTTGATAGGAAAAGAAAATGCATGCACATGTAAATTACTGTTCTAATGGGGATGTAAAATAAATACAAAAAAAATGTTAAACTTTGTGCAGGGAAGAGAAAGGAATTGCAGTTACATTCTTGTTCGATATGCCATACAACTGTTAAACTTTGTGCAGGGAAGAGAAGATGCAAGCTCTTAGAGAGGCAAAGAGAAATGCTACAAAGGAAAGCAAAGCTAACAGTAAAAAAGTAAGCAAAGCAAGAATTAACTTTATTGCACCACATTAAATTCTAATAGAACTCTCTAATAAACCAAAACTTAAAATGAAGTAATTCAAACCTTAAAGTATTGAAATCACAAGATGAAATCTAGAATTAACCATTTTCTTTTCTTGAAACTAAATAGCAATATTATTCATGAACATTCCTTCATACAAATATTAAATAAATACACAAATCATTGATATTTTAAAAGAATTCTTAGATTCTATGAATCGATTGGACCAAGAATAATGCCTTAGTCAAGACAGAATTACACAAATAACAAAATGGTGACACCTATCCAACTTGCTAAAATAGCTTAGAGAGGATATCTAGATAAAAGGCAGAAATTAAAGACATCCAAAGACATTGTAAAGCAGTGTTAAATATACCTGCTAGTCAAGGATTACATCTCTGGCAACTCAACAGGCATGAGATGTGCATCTGAAAAAGATCAGTAGGCAAGTGAGTATATGTTCTGAGTTCAACCATATTCAACAAGAAAGCCTTACATTTGTACTCACCTTCCCATCTTTTAAAAATCCAGTCCCAAAGCTTGTAATAAAATAAGGGTTGTACTCAACTTAGTGATTTTAGGCTACAATTCGAAAAAATTATCCCAACTCATTCTCAAAATATAAAGGGGATAGTTATGGAGATGGAGTATCTTCTCATTTCTTGGCTTTATATTTTATATTTACAAATTTGAGAACAGTAGAAAACTACTATGAGATGCTTAAAAAAACACAAGATATACATACAGTAAACACAAGTAAACTAAGAAAGAGATGTAGTTCATTGTTTCACCTGTTGAGCAGTTGGAATACAGAGGGTGAGGCGCTAGGTATATCCTCTCTCCGAGCTGAAGCAGAAGGTAGGGTTGTGGCGTGTGGAAGAGAAAGACAACAAGAGTTTGAAGAGAGCAGATGGGTATAGTGAGACTTTCAGACAGAGTTTGAAGAAGACATACAGAGCTAGGGCTGTGGACTGCGAAGAGAAAGACCGCCAGATATTTTGCAACAATGAGAAATAAAAATTAAGAATGATTATATATATCAGCCACATTTTGCGCCAATGAAAAATAATAAGTAAGAATCATTATATATATATATATATATATATATATATATATATATATATATATATATATATATATATCCTTTTCTTTATATATTTATATATTGTGAAATAACTAATAATAACTCAAATTTTAAATATATTAAAAATATTATTTATGTATGTCACGGGTTCATTGAAATGTTTATCGTAACTACTCATCTACACAATTTAGTAAATAAAATAGTTCTTGCGTCGAAATAATTGCTACAAAACTAGTATGTCGCAAAGCTACCAATGAAAAAAATAATTTCCCGCCAAAGGAATTGCGACGGAATATTGTACGTCGCAAGTTTTTCCACCCAAAAAAAATTTCCCGCTAAAACATTTTTGTTGTACTTTTCAACATCTCAATTATGTCGTATGTTTGTCGCAATATCATCGTAAATGTCATCGCAATAGCTCTAAATCCATTTTTTATTAGCTTGATACACCAATATATATATATATATATATATATATATATATATATATATATATGTATATATATATATATGTATATATATATATATATATATATATATGTATGTATGTATATATGTATATATATATTATTTTCTTTCTTTATACATTTATACATTTTCATTTAGTTAATAATAATAGAAATTTAAAATATATTAAAATTATTATTTATGTACGTCGCAAGTTCGTCGAAATGTTTGTCGTAATTACTCATCTATACAATGTACTAAACTAAATAAATCTTGCGACGAACAATTGCGACGGAACTAGTACGTCACAAAGCTATCAATGAAAAATAATTTCCCGCCAAAGTAACTACGACGAAATATTGTACGTCGCGAGTATTCCCGCCAAAAATAGATTTCCCACTAAGACATTTTATTCTACTTTTTGCCAACATCTCAATCGCGTCGTACGTTTGTCGCAATATCGTCGCAATAGCTCTAAATTTAATATTTTACAAGAGCAATATGTTTGTCGCAAGATTGTCGCTATTTCAGTCTCAAAAAGTCATCTATTGCGACGTATTTGTCCGTCGCAATGTTTGTCCGTCGCTATAAGGGTAGTTTTCTAGTAGTGGTTGTGAAAGTCCCAAATCGTACAATCCAGTAGGTTGGGCCGTATTTAGGTTCCCGTATAACCTTCTTGTTGGTTTAAGTATTGAGCTCAGGTAAAGTTGTGAGGCAGGGCTGTTCCATTAAAAATAGGGGCACTGTCTATTTATAGAGACAAGAAACATAATCCCAAAACACATTTGGAAAATAACAATAGAAGATCTCTATAACTGAAGTAATTGTGTCCAAATCTATTTGAACTTTATATTATTGTATTCTATAACAAAAATAAAAATATAATAAAAAATTTTGTCCAAATATAATGCATAAAAATTCGACAAAGAAAAAATACAATATAAAATTTTATTTAAAAATGATATTTTTAGTGCATATTTAAATAGAAAATTATTTATCAAAATTTCATTGTCAATTCTTTCTAAAATTTTATTTTCAATTACAATTAAGCTAAGATTAATATATGGATTCTAAAAACATATTTAAAGAAATTGGGCCCCCAAAAATTTGGAGCCCTGTGCGGTCGCTTTGGCCAGGGTTGGCCCTGATGTGAGGTCCCTATAACATGGTAAGTCCAAAGGCCAAAAATCCCTCCTCCTTGCATTTATTGCGGTATTTATAGTGGAGAAAGGGGACACATGCCAGGCACCCTGCATACCTGCCACATGTCACACATGAATCGACAGGCTCGGAAACAGCGCTGATAGCCACGTGTGCCCATATTTCAGATTGCCCATTGGGATGGGGTTGGGTTAAGGCCAGGAATCTAGGCTCAAATCCTCAAGGTGCATGCCCTGCTCGAGATGATCGTCCCGATCTGAACTGGTCAGTCTCGGTCTCTGAGCAGCCAGTCAGTACTGTAATCTTTAGTTAGTTCGGTTGTCACTTTTAGGTCGGGAATATCATGTCTGTAGTCGGAGAAGGTCAGGAATGGTTCCTCTCAGTGGCCTGACCAGATACCGAACAGGTGTACGGTACGTAGAATGATGTATACTCGGAGAATAGTCCTTATCAATTTTAATAAAATGATAATTAAATAATAGGAAAAAGATATGATAGATATAAGTGTATGGTAATAATGATAGAGTCATCAATGTTAGAATTAAATAGAAACGGAGTTATAACACTGTAAGTGTAGTTTTGTCTAACAAGAATGTAGTATGGATAATTTTGTCCAATAAAATTAGAGTGTACAACATTTAAAGTAAAATGTACACCTTTATTAGATAAAAATAAACATAAATCAAAAAAATAACTTGGATTGAGACTTATTATAATTTTAAATTAGATTTTAGGTAGGGTTGATTGGTTGAAGACTTAGAAGTTGGTTATGTTATTTACTTTGTTGTATGCAAGATAGGTACACTGTTAGGTAATTTGACACGAAGTGGAATAAAATTATACAGGTTTATAGGATTTTATCTGACTTTAACAACATAGGTCCCGTAGCTCAGTTGGTTAGAGCGTTGGTCTTATGAGCCGAAGGTCGCGGGTTCGAGCCCCGCCGGGACCATTTTTGCGCACACCTTCATCAAGAAGAAGCCTGCAGGCCATGGACACCAATATATGCATTAACTGGCCTGGCCCTAGAGTGATGGGGAATTTGGCATTGTTTTCTTTTATGAGCCTTTGTACATTATTCAAGTTAAGGACGGAATAAATGAGCCTTTGTACATTATTCAAGCTAAGGGCACAATTATTCCGTGATGAGGTTATAGGACAACGATTTACAGTCTTAATAATTTATAGGTATTGTAGATGGGGTTAAAGGACAACGATCTATAGTCCTAATAATACCTGGCCATCTCACTAATATATACTCCGTATATAAATAGGAGGATCCATTGACGCTTGTGAGAGGATTTCAACTTCATTTTACTCATATGACCAAACTAAAGCCTCCAGAACTCAGTTGTAATAAACCTTGGATAATTGTATGATTTATATCTACATTACTAATAATTTACTAGCAGATTAAGTAATATTTATACTAATCACTCCAACTTGTTCATTAGAATTCTACTACGTAGCGTATCATGACCCGCCTATCATTGATGTAAATAGCTAAAAAAATTCTTTGGAAGATATTTTTCTTTCAGGAGTCAACTGTCTCCATTCCGATCTGATTGTTACTCCTGGAAGTTGAAGGCGAAGGAGTGCCAGATTTTTTTACATACCCACAAAAGGCGAAATCATAAATCACAATTACTTGGGCGTTTGGTTGGAAGGAAGGAATTAGGGGGGAAAAGAATTGTAATTCAGTGGGAAAAGAATAAGGTGGGAATAAAGTAAGAATTCAAATTACGTTGTTTGGTAGGGAGAAATAGAATTATTGGAATTGAGAAGGAAATAGGTGGTATAAAGACTAAAATACCCTTGTGTAATAATAATAGTAATAACAACCAAGGGTAATAATGTCATTTCATATGTTTTTCCTTTCTCAAATTCATTGAATTGCAATTCATGAGAGTACCCCATGAATTGCAATTCAACAAAAGGAGGGAATTGTAATTCTGTGGAATTGCAATTCCTTCTAACCAAACAATGTAATTGAGGCATTCACTGAATTTCAATTCAACTACAACTAAATTACAGTGAACCAAACGCCCATTGCCTGTTTGGTTGTGCGTAATTTGGCTGTAGTTGAATTGCAATTCAGTGGAAGCCACAATTACGTCGTTTGGTTGGAGGGAATTGCAATTCCCTCCTTTTGCTGAATTGCAATTCATGGGCACCCCCATATGAATTGCAATTCAGTGGTTGTGGAAAAATGAAGAAGGGATGAAATGACAAAAGTACCCTTAATTATTACTACTATTATTATTACACAAGAACATTTTAGTCTTTATATCACTTCTTTCATTCCCTACCCAATAATTCTATTCATCCCTACCAAACAATGTAATTTGAATTCCTACTTTATTCCCACCTTATTCTTTTCCCACCGAATTGCAATTCCTTTCCACCCTAATTCCTTACTCCCAACCAAACACCCTGTTAATGGTTCAGACAGTTGTTCGGGCTTGATCGATCTTAAGTTGTTACCCATAATTTATTACCTAATAACCAATACATCAAGCTATCCGTACTAAGTGGTGATTTTCAGTGTGCATAAAATCTTTTGCCTAAATTTTTGATCAGAATTTAAATGTGGATCTGCTAACAGGGATAGATCATAGATGGTATGGTCTACATGCACCATCTCTAACTGGCAAAGTACACTGAATTTGCACGTCACTTATGGCTGACTTCTTAATTAGGTGCTTAATTAATATATTTATGTACTGTTATGTACTTTCAGTCAAACCTCTTGGAAAGATTTCATTACTTTAATTTGCTGGAAAAAAAAAAAAAAAAAAAAAAACTAGAGAGGGTTAACAGTTCTATCTTATTCATTTATGTATAAATGATATTTCTTTATACAAAATTTCTATGGAAGTAGCACTTATGTGACTTTACAAATTTTTATATAGTGTTACATTAGCGTCTGTAAATATGTGTATGTGTATCTAACAATCTAACATTGGTCTTTATCCATTGTTATGTTATTAAGAAGGGGTTTAGATTATAGGTTGGGAATAATAAAAAAAATAAAATAAGAGTTAATACCCGATTTGATTCCTCGACTATTAAGATCTCACCCCTTTAATCCTCGACTTCTAAACTTTGTTCAATTTCATCTCCAATTATGTAATTTTTATCTAAAATAGTCATTTGTTCAAACCAAAATAGTCTTGATTAGGACCATTTTAGTTAACAATTGCATAGTTGAGAGAATGAAATTGAGCAAATTTGAAAGTCGAGAACCAAAGTGATAAAATCTTAATAGTCAATTGGTTCAAGCCTGAGCTCGTGATGTCGTCCGAAAATTGGCTTGGCTCCTCTCGTATCCTATTGCGACCGTTGGGTTTTAACTCAATTGTTACGGAATTAATAATGAATTAATTCCATTTTTAAAATTGTGAATTAAAACTCAACTTATGGCTGCTGTTACAGGAGTTACATGACAAGTCTTGAATGCCATCATGAATGCTATTGAGTACTCCACCTCCTATATAAGAAGGGAGTAGGACAGTAGATTTTTTTACAGAAGAGAACAAGAACACAACAAGAAAGATACACACTTGCACGATTTTTCCAGCTCCAAATCCTCTGCTTCTACTCCTTTCTTTGCCTAACGGTGTTCAAGGCTTTGCTCTAGTTTGCCGGGTTCGTTCGTTTGGGTGCTCAAACGTCGAACCGTAGCACGTTTTATCCTGGGAAACCTAGGCCACACCACTCCTAACACTTTTTGGAGGTGACAAATAAGGTTTTAAGGAAAGAGTGATTGATCTCTTGACTCGCGCTAAAAACCCTATACCCAAACACGAGCCAATCTTCTTCTTCTTCTTTCGGTTTGGATTATGCTTCTAAGCAAAAATCCTCTCTATTTGTTTTGTCGTTGGATTGGATTTATAATCTGAGGATTATTAGTTCCAATTTTGGTTGATATATATTGATATATCTTTTTCGTAGATATATACGTATATATAACCTTTGGTTCCGTTTTATATATATTGGTTTGTATATATATATTTCGGATATATATCCAATAATATTTTATATATTTTCGTGTGTATATATAAATATTATTTTGAGATATTAAATCGATTTGGTTCATTATTTCCAATAAATACTTGTGGCATGATCTTTATCTATTGTTACATTAGTAAGCAGGAGTTAAGATTTATATGTTGGTGACTAAAAAAACATATTACTTTCACAAAATTTTTATATTAAATCTTGCACGGTCTAAAGTGTCTAAATTAAGTATTACAAGCTCATGTAGTATGGAATTTAATTTATGGAAGAACATAAAAGAAAAGCTCTTTGAAAACATGATTGTCAATCCTTTATAACTAGTTAACAAAATTTTTAATAGATGATATAAATTTTTAAAAAGCTAATAATATAATCTTTTGATGAATGAGACTAAAATTAAACCTAATTTAATTTATGAATTTAGATAATTTTTCCTCCAAAACACCAATTACTTATAGCACCACTTATGATTTGAAATATCAAGTAGATATATATGTTGATTACCAAACATTATTGTTGACGTGTTAACTTAACCAATATGTTAAAGCGGTTAAAACTGTTAAGTTTTTTTTCAAACCATCATTTATCAAATAAGGCTATAATTTTGGTTGAGATTGAGAGGCTTTAGAGCATTCTCATTTGTTAGGTTTTTAGTACAAATTTTTAAGTGACAACTAGGAGGGAAGAAGAGAGGCAAAAAAAAAAAAAAAAAAAAAAAAAAAAAAAGAGTTTTCCAAAAAAAAGAAAAAAAAAACAGTTGTTAACGCGCCCGGCTGGATGCATTTATTCACTTCACGCAAAATTGGCAGTGATTTTTTTTTTTTTTTTTTTTATGTGGCCACTCAAAGGGACAAAAACCTTGATCTTCCTATAAGCATCCACATTAGTTGGGAAGAATATGGAGATAATGTAAGAGTGATTAGGAGAGAGAATGTTGGGAAGGGAAGAAAAAAAAAAAAAAAACCAAAATAAAAAAACAAACGAAAAAAAAAATAAAATAAAAAAACTGTCAGGCGCACCCGTGTGGGCGGGTTGCTATGCGCGAAACGCGCACAGAAGCCCCTTTTTCTTTTCTTTCTTTTTTCTTCTTTTTCTGCCATTATCTTTGTATTTGCAAGATAATTATTTCCACAAATAACTCCACCCCACATTTGTTATTATCCTCATTGAGAAGAATTCATTCTGAAATCTCCCCATAATATGCACAAGTGTGGATGCTCTAAGAACTTCAATTATTCTCTCTCCTTACCCTCCCTCCTCCACCAGCTCCACATATGCATTGTTTCTTCAAAAACCACTCCAAAATGCATTGATGTGGATGCTCTCACATAAGGGAAAATGGAATGAATTTTGCATAGGGGTAAAGGGGGGAAAATATGAAAAAAAGAAATGATGAAGCATTTGTACAACAGACCACTGAGGTCTGAGAGATACTGACAAGTTTAGAAGCGTAGCAACTGCACTTTACCAGTATGTTGAATACCATTAGTACTATGCATCCTCTTGCTCTGACATTGCCTACCTTTAATGGAATCAATAATTCTACTAATTTATGTCGACCAAATAGGTAAAACATAAATTTCATACTTAAAATGTTACAAGTTTAATTTTTTTTTAATTTTTTTTAGTCGAGTCGGACCTAATGGGTCACCTTAGTCAATTAATCTTTCATGTGTGATTTGCAAGTTACTATATAGAAATGAAATTTATCCAATGCACACCTCTAGGTAATGAAAAAAATAATTCCACTAGTTTAAACACTATTATATTAATATTATTGTTTCCACACTCAATATCTCACATGGCTGCTAATCAGTAATAATACTTCACACAAATTATTCATGATGTTACATATTTTGATACTTTGTTCAATAGAAATATTTCAAATAATTTTTGTTCAATTGAAATATTTAAAATAAATTTTTTTAATAGTAATACTAGCTGACTAGAACTGACAACTGGGTAGGGAGTATACTCTTTGTCTCTGTTTTCGGAACTGTACCCTACTGGGGAAATGAAATCCTTCTCCATCTCTGTCCTTGTTCAATTATCTAGTCAAACTAGTTCTGATGTAGTATATACGGGCAGTATTAACTACAAGGTACGATTCTAGGGTTGGTTTCGGTTACGGATCATTCGCCTAGTCTGTTGGTTTAAGTTCTAGAGCTCAGAATAGTACTTGACAGTGGGTCAGAGATTTCCGAGCTAATAGCTAGCGTGTAGAAATAACCAAAAGTCCCCATCTCAGCAATAATTGCGGTAGTTATATAGGGAAGAGGAGGGGACAAGTTTCGGTTTCACGGTGTGTACGACACGTGAAATCCATTTACGGGCTCAGGCCGGGGCCCAATAGGGCTTGACCATGTGCCCTGATATTCCTGAAGGTACTACATTCTACTGTTGTAATTAGGTCGGTAGGTCGGTAGGTCGGTCCCTACCTGAATAGATCTAGGGCGCAAATACCATAAAGGCGCATGTGTACATACGCTTCCCTTAACGTAACTCGACAAGAGATAATGGTCAGGGGAGTGTGAGGACGAGGTCGATGCGGGTCGAACCGGGTCTAGCTCGGATAGAGGAGGGTCCGCTACCGACCATCGTACAAGCACGATTATCACAAAATTATCACAATAAGTACAATTCTAAATGTTCAAGTAAATAAAATCTAAATATTAAGTTTATTATAATCTTAAATACCGAATCTTCATCGAATCCTTAATGACAAGAGACATAACAAATATAAAATGCAAATGGTTTTCAAACAACTAAGAACAGACAATTACAAAATGTCAACAATCCAACATCAAAATACAATATAAATAATCTTCAATCTTCATTTTTTAAGTGTAAACCACGAGGTGTACCAAACACCTTTCTACAATCAACTAATGTTATCAACTAGTTATACCCTCTAATTAACCCAATCAGCTAACAACTAACAGTCATTTACCAAACAGTGCCTTTATTTATGATAAAATTGGTCAATTTAAGAGTCCATCCTCCAACCTTGCACTTCCATTAGCATATTACTTATCAATTGTTGCAAGTTCAAATATAAAGGAACGGATTGTGTCATTTGTTACAGGTCATATGATATAGTATAAAATTAATTTAATAAAGAAAAATAGTGTAAATAGCATGTAACCTATCTAGACCGGAAAGGTAAATAAAGGTTGTTTGATTTAGATTTAGGGTTTAAGAAGATGGGGATGGAAACCTAGCCAAGATGTAACTAACCAAACAAACACTCTAATATCTATTAGAGATAAAAGATTATTATATTAAGGAAGGGATTGGCATTGCATTATTGGAGTAGGTTATAGCTTAGCTAGGGGTGATTGGGGTGAATGGTGAGATGCAGAGGTTGACTAAGAATGGTCACAAACATGACATAATCTCTCTAAACAAACGGATGACCGACTGGATAGAACATGATTCTTGTATTTAAAATGTAGGAGAATTTAATTCTTGTCAACTAATACTCTTCTTGTCAAGCTCATCACAAAGGATTTTTCTAGTGCGATTTATCAAATCTTTTCTATGTAATTTATGAACTATTACATAACATGATTTACCTAGTGTTCTTGTCAAAAAAAAAAAAAAAAAAATTAAAAGGATTAAGGAATCCCAAGAAAGAATTGGCAATCTATGTATCAATATTCCAAATGGTACCTTACTTAGTTGCCAACTTGCCAACCAATGAGATGGGGTCTTACTGATAATGCCAGCTCTTTGTAGGTTGAAACATGAAAGTAAGATTGACAGGTGCAGTTATGATTTTCCCATGTTGGAAACCCTCCTTTAATAATCAATAAATTAACTACACATGAATCTAAAGTGGCTTTTCAATCACCATCATTGCTGCATGTATATATGGAGCCATCCATTTAGCTAGAATTCTAGACATAATAGACAATCCCAACTCCCATCCCCCCTTATCACTCTATATCACACCCCCACCACCCCAACTAAAAAGTAGATAGAATGCCCGCATGAACAGCTCAACTGGTCATAGAGGCAAATTATATCGTATATCGCGGTGCATAATCGATTATGTACCCCGCATCAAAATGATGTCGTTTTGTTTAATGAAAAGAAACGGCATCCATTTCTCGTCGTTCCGCACCCTTCCGCAAAAAGTAACTCTGTTATTCAGTTTAATTTTGTATACACTGCGGTTTTGGTTCAACACAACTATAGTTTCATTTCGATATAACTACAGTTTCATTCGATATTTATAGACTCAAATATGTGAAAATGTTATTTAATTTTATTTTATATACACTATAGTTTTATTAAAACACAACTACATGATCATTTTGATATAATTACAGTTTCATTGTACAATATACATTCAAATATGTGAAATGTTATTCAGTTTCATTTTATATACACAGTAATTTTATTTCACCACAACTACAGTATCATTTTGATATAACTGCAGTTTCATTTGATAATATAAAAATAATACGTAAGGCAGTGTCGGTTTAGATATACTGTAGTGTCAGTTGGTAATTAACATGCAAAAAAATGCACGCTTTGTTAAAATTAATGGCGCGCCGTTTCTTTACTTAAGGAACGGCGTCGTTTTGACCGCGGTACACGATATAAAGACTGGGTCATAGGGGTGAAGTTTGGGAAGAAAAAGTAGTTAGGATTATACTATTCTTCCCAAAGGTTGAATCCCTGACCCCAAGGGCCCCCACACCCCGACCCGACAGAGCATTTGAGAGGCTGTAAACTACAGAAGCTATACCTTTGCTTATTGTGCACAAGGAGTCCCCCTCACTTTGAGATGTTGCTTCCACACTATCTGCTAGTGAGACTCGATTCCTGATTATTCTTTCCAAACTTCACACCTATGACAACTGAGCTGCCCGGAATAATTAGGATTATACTATACTTCATTCTAACGACAGATCTGTCATAACTTAACTGATTAATTAACCAGTTTAAAAAATTCTACATCAATAATCGCAAAGTGAAAAATTTAATTCACCAATATACAAGTTAAAGAACTTGTAATCCGTTAAAACACAAATTAAACAAATAATCTTTTTTTTTTTCCAAACCAAGTTTACAACTAAAAGCTACAAACCAATTAAGCACATTAATGTCACTCATTTCTTAGGTACCATGGGAGGGTGACAGCAGGTTGGCAATGAAGAAGATTGAGGTAATACTTTCACTCAAACGTATTTCCCAAACTAATTTGGTCTAGATATCAAAATCTTCTTATTTTTGTTCGGGACACACGCACCCACACATAATCTTCCCGTTTCAGTCAATTTTCCCGGCCCGTTGTTTAATTTTGTGGTTGAATTAAAAGAATAGTAGTACAGTACATGCCTAATATAAGAATTCACATATCAGATAGGGCAGTTGTAGCTTTGAATGCTATATATTGAATTGCTTCACTCATCAATTTATTAGAGCTGACAAGTAACCATGCACTAATAAGTGCTGCATATATTATATAATATATATATATATATATATATATAGAGAGAGAGAGAAGTGTTGTAGTAGTGCCCTAAAGAAACTATCACTGTAATGGCTCATATCAATATCTTGCAAGGTCCCAAAATAGCCAAAACATTCAATATAATGTTGATGTTCTTTAATTTCATGCCCTTTAAAATTGATTGCTAGCTAGCTTGACAGCAACCTAATTTGCAATGACACTTTCTGCACACCTAACCCTAGATCTCACATATGGCCTAGCTAGCTAGCTAGCTAGAAAGGCATGCAAAATCTTCTTCATTTTTTCAATTCTCAGACTTTTCCAACTAACACTACTACCTCAAATTTCATTTCAAATTTGGGTTTCCTTTACTACCTCAAATGTGATAGTTGCCTACTTACTAAAAGAGGGATGGATAGTACACACTATTGTGTAATTATTGAATCCCTAATTCCAAGGGTCTCTCGCCCCCGACTCTGGACAAAGCATATGCAAATCACGGTGACTCGATAGCTCAGCAGGAACAAATGCATGTGGGCACAAACATATCTGGGCACTTGAATTGGATTTACCGGGCCGGGACTCACTTTTTTCCAGCTTTTTCATAAATGATAATATGGTAAATAAACTTGAACTTTGTCAAGAATCAAGATCAGAGGCCGGATTGGACTGATAAATTAAAGCAGAAAATTGAAGAACACAGTACAGTGTTGGAACTTGCAAGCTAAGAAAACACTCTTATAATCAAGGGAATTGAAATATTATATTATATTATATATATATATATATATATATATATATATATTCCTTTTCTTGATTCTTGATCGGAGCTAGATTGGAAAACTTTGACAATTGAAATGAAACATTAATATTATAGTTATTATAATATATAATATTGGTTCTAGTGATGATAATCCAGAAGGGAGGTTGGTTTGCCGGAAGAGAGGTGCTGGTGGTGGTCCTCCGCCGTAGACGACAGCCCTGAGAGCTCATTATTGTTGGCAAATCCTCCCATGGCGGCGGCGTAAGAGAAAGTGTGAGGAAAAAAGCTGGACTGAAGGGGTTCCCTCTGAGAAAACACTTGGTTCTGGGCTATAACAGGTGGATTGAAAGAGCCCTCTTCTGGGCCGAGATTCCAACTGATTAGCCTCTGATCATCAAAGAAAAAGATGGATGATGACGAGGAAGAGGCGTCTGGGAAAGACGAGAGACAATTTGGGTCCAAATCAGATACATTATTTCCCATTGGGAAAACTGAGAAACTGGGATTATTATTTGAGCAGTTCTGAAGAATTATCCTTTCTTCTTCTTCTTCTTTCATGGAAGTTGCAGCGTTGAGGGCTTCAATCTCAGCTTTGGCCTCCTTCATCAACCAATCAATGGCTTTACTGGGTCGGTCGTATCCGAGCCGGTCCTGAACGTCGTAAAACTGGATTGCGGTGTTCGGCGACAGCCGCACACGGCGGTCCCGAGTTCCCCGAGCGGTGCAGACTTTGCTGTGACGGTCTTTCCGGCCGGTGGCGCGGACAATCCGGCCGCCGCCGCCGCCGCCGCCATTCACAACCATCACTTCCCCTCCTTTCCCTCTCTTCTTCCCCTTCACTCTCTGCGTTTCTTGCTCGAACCCATCCTCCATTATCGCCCCTTTTCTCCTCCGCCTGCATTGTTGAACCCCGCCGCCATAGCTCTCTTCATCTTCTTCTGAATCATCTTCCCCTTCACACAAGTGATGAAGCACAGGATCCATATCTTCTGCTCTCTCTCTCTCTCTCTCTCTCTCTCTCTAACTTTTTCACAGCTCCAAAGCCAAAAGCATTGCTGAGGAAACTTTTTGCAGGCTACCTATGAAAGTAGAATGAAGTGCAGCTAGCTTTTATTATGGTATCCTAGTTTAGTTGCATTTGTACACTACAACTACTATATGTTATATTTATATTCATGTCTCTCTTATAGCTTATTGGTGTGTGTGTGTGTATATATAGTGAAGCCACAAGACATGGTGATGGAACCAATCTTGAAAATGAACCAATAAGGGCAATGAAATTTTATCTATTCAAACAAAACATATATGGTTCAACTATCAATTTAGATTTTTAGTTAGAACAGAACATATCAGTTGATTTTCATTAGTAATTTCTCCTTTTACAATGTGTGATGAAAGATTGACTAGATTCAGATCTGTTGTACAAAACAAAATATCTGAATGTTAATTTGATCATATGAGTATTAACACGGAAATTTAAGGGAGGGTTTAGTTCATGTTATATATATCGCACAACATAACTCCCCCCGATACTGTATGTAAGTATTGCAACCCTATATATCTTTATTTGGTTGAGAGAATGTGAGTCAGGTCTTTTCAAACAATGTTAGACTCCAGAAGAATGGTACCTAGTTCGATTATTTTAGACACGTTTTTGGGAGTCTCATTTTAAAATAATATGAAATTTTCTAGAATGTCACATCTATCGATCTTATACACTTAAAAGTACATAAAGAAAGAAACTTCTAGCTACTTAATTGCAAAATGAGTGCATTCCTTTTAACCTATGGGTATAGATATATACTATCTACTAGTGACTAAGTTAGAAGTAAAATGATAATATTTATAAATAATAAATTTTTATTTAATTAATTGAGCATGACAACAAAATAGCTATGGACTCAAAATATAGGCTGGTTTAAGTTATTATGACCCTTTACCAATTAATTTACAATGTGAGCTTTATCTAAAGTTTACATTCGCATAGTAATTACGGACTTAAATTTTACGAAAATCAAAGAGTTGCAGATTCCACATGGATCTGGTCCAAGTAATTAAGCTAGGCAGGGAGGGATGTTCAAAAGCATTCATTCTCCCTTTTGCTGTTGGGGTACCAGCAAGAACAGGAAAAAAAAAACTCATTTCACTACACTTTGGGATTCACAATTTCACTTTATGTGACATCTGTTTTTAAATTAGGGTTTTTTTTTTTTTTTTTTTTTTTTTTTTTTTTTTTTTTTTTATCCTCAATTAAGTACTGCCCACCATTATTGCTTTTTCAGCTTCTTTAAAGATTGGTGTAAGAAAGCCCAGGATTTGGACAAAAGTTTGATACAGAATCCCAGTTTAGATGTGGGATATATAAGTAATAGTAAATGCTGCAAATTAAAGACTGGCCTGGCATGGGGTGGTGAGGATGAAGGTGAGGTGTATGATGGTTTGCCTGGGTAAAGATATGCTTTCAAAGGATATAGTCAAATAGGTTGATTAATTTAAAGAGAGTCAAGAGTTTTGTTTAATTAGTTGGTAATTGTAAGATTGTATTTTCTACCCGAGAAAATTTATAGGTTGGTGAGATGCATTTTGCGATTTACCGACAGTGCATTTAGTTAGCGGAAAAGAATATTATTTGAGGACTAAAATTTAGATTTCATGAAAATAGGGGTGAGTAAAAATAACCAACTATATAACCGAGAATCGATAATCTAATCCATTGAAATTTTTAGTTTTTTGGCCAGTTTTCGATATTATTATTTTATTTTTGGTTATTTAATTAGGTTTGTCACGGCAGGAACATAAGCAACGGTTTTAGAAACAATCCGTTCGAAAAAGACTCCAACAGAGCTGTCTTGTAATTCCGGAGATCCAGTTGTCATTAAGAAAAAACCTAAAACTACTGAGATGAGAACAGAAAGTCTGGATTGATTAATAATAAAGAACAGTACGGAATATAAATACAAGTACAAAAGTAGAATCCTAGTCTAATCCTTATAGTTATGCCTATTTTAATGGTTGAGACTTCAATGTGTATTTAACTATATGGGTATGTAGTGATCTAATGAAGTTTGAAAAAAATATAAGTTATTTTAATTTTTCAGTCAGTTATGATTATGTTAAAATTTTTCAGTTATTTTGATTATTAACTGAAAATGGATCGAAATTGATTGTTACCTATATACGCCTACATGAAAATGAACAAAGACAAATTTCATATTGAAATAATTAGAATAAAGACTTAGACGCTCCTTAAATTGTCCAATGTATCTATTTTTTTTCTATATATAATTCAAAATATCTTAGAAAACCTTTAATTTATTTTTTTTCTAATTTAAAGAATGGAAACCCTAAGAAATTTATTATATATTCCGGCGAACCAAGATTCCATGACCCATAAGATTGAGGTGTGGATAAAGAATATGCTGCAATATGAGATAAAAATATCCCTGTGGTTGGGTCCCTCCTACGCTCGAGGAACAAGGGAAGTTGCATGCGGGCATGTGCATGGGCCTCCATCCTTTTCCACCATTTTGACCGCATTTTTAAAAGACACAAATAAATCACTCTTTGCATGGATATTATATATTCTAGAGTCCTCTAGTTAGTGCAATCAGCCCACCGATCAGAACATCAATAGTTATACTGTGGAGGATAGTTATGCTGTGCATCCGTATGCACCATGCATGGTGTATACGGATGTCAAAACGACGTCGTTTTATTAAAAAACGCGTGTCTCCCCTTTAAAAAAAATTCAGGTTCGATTCCCAGCAACAACATTATATTGTTCATTCATTCTGGAATTTTAGTTCATAGATTATGGAATTATAGTTCATTGATTATGGAATTATAGTTCATCGATTATGGAATTGTAGTTCATCGATTCTGAAATTTTAGTTTATAGATTATGAAATTTTAGTTCATTCATTCTGGAATTTTTAGTTCATAGATTAGATTATGGAATTATAGTTCATCGATTATGGAATTTTAGTTCATATGTTGTTGCTGGGAATCGAACCTGATTTTTTTTTTTAAGGGGAAACGCGCGTTTTATTAAAACGACGTCGTTTTTGCATCCGTATGCACCATGCATGGTGCATACGAATGCACCATGCATAATTTGCCTACTGTGGAACCTCGTAACAACAAAAATTTTCACAGAACATAATCACGCTTGCACAGCCAGCATTGAGTCACCGTGACTTATATCATGTTTTCAATGGGATTTGAACTCAACACTTCCACCTACAATCGTGACATCAAGTCAGGTGATAAACCACTACACTAAATTCAGGGTTATTATTTAGTATTGTTGGATTATTTAAATATAACATTTCAACATTTTTATATGACAAAAGAGTGGTTAAGTTACACCTATACAATCAATTGCCGAAGTGACTTTATTTTATCAAGTCCTCAAACACATGCAATTCTAGTAACACATCGCCAATCTTTGAAGTCATCCAATCATCATAGAAATTTATTTGCTTCTTGAGGACATATCAAGCTTTAGACATTTTGGACTTTTCTATTTGCACACATTATTATGCCATTTTATTTACTAATGAAATTTGAAGGAAAATTATATTTTCTACTTTGAAAGGAACAATTTTTTTTAACATACATAAAAAAAAATTTAACATCAAAATATTATATAATACTCTATTTTTTGGGTGACAAAGAAAATCCACAACCAATACTTAATGAGTTAATGATATACACTGAATAAACTGCGCTCTTGTGTAATAACTTACAAACCACACGAGAGATCGAGATAAATTGCATTAAAAAAATCTCGTAAGACGGACTCAATCGATCAAAACGGTACGGTGTTGACATGAGTTGAACTCGATGGCTCTATTTTTAGATAATATTCAAATTCTACTAAGTAAAATTTCACTAAAGAAAATTAGCAATGCTGCGCTCAAACCCAAATTGCCGGTGCACTTGATGGCAGTCTTAATGGCGTATATTAGAGCAAAAACCACCACCTACTTGAATTAATGCATTATACACCCCCCCCCCCCCCCCCCAATACTATACCTTCGATTGTGGTCTCGTACTCTCTAAGCTCATCCTAAAAGTCGAAAAATGTAAATAAACATATCAACAATTAATTCAATTAGGAAAAGCATGCGAGATTTGCCCGTACAGACTTAGCTTAATGATTTCAGTAGGTAGTATTTGGGAGAAGAGATCAATGTTCGAACTTTGGCGGCAGCAGTGTGGGAATTATGCCAAAGTGGACAGAATTTAGCCCTGTTGTCATTGAGTCACCCTGATTTACATCCTCTTAAATGCTCTGTCGGGCCGGGATGTGGGGCCCCTTGGGGGAAGGGATTCAACCTTTTGGGAGAAGAAGAAAAGCAAGACTTCCGCAGTGAGCACAAGTCTAGCTTCTGTGGTTCATGTTCAGTTGAGTTACCATGATTTACATCCTCCCAAATGCTCTGTCGGGTCGGGGTGTGGGGGGCCCTTAGGGTTGGAGTTCAGCATTTTGGAAGAAAGAAAAGCAAGACTTCTCTCTCATGGGTAGTTGAGTGGTGAAGTATGATTCTAATATCAAAATGTCATGAGTTCGATTCTTATGAACATCTTTTTGATTGAACTCGTTGTGTGATGAAATTGAGCATGCACAACCACTTTATTTGTTAAAAAAAGAAGGGAAAATGGCACTTTTTCCCCCTGTGTTATATACTTATAGCACTTTTTCCCCCTAAATTATTTAAGTGGCCATTTTTCCCCCTGATATATTAAATGGACATATTTACCCTTAAAATAAATATTTCATTTATTTTTCTTCTCCAACAAATTATAACCACGATTTGAAAAAATAAAATACATTAATTGTTGAATTTTTTGAATACTTTAATTATAAAAAAATTAAAATTTTTAAATAAAGTTTGAACCAACAATTCAAATTGGATCCGAAATCGTGAACCGACGATTCAAAATAAAAATCAAATTGCGATTATATATACTTATATGTGAGAGTCAATATAAATGCGAAAAAAAACATACACTATTTGCAAATATTATAATTCTAATTTTAAGCTATTGCTAGTAGTTGTTCTGATTTGAACCTCTGATTCACGGTTCAGGATCCATTTTTTTTCACTTCATGATTTTAATAAACGGAACTCCAAATATTGGGTTATGTTATGAATTATAACCGAAATTTTTTTATATGATTGTTATAGTGTTCGGTTCAGTTCGAACCGAACCGTGGTCATCCCTACGTATAAGCAATAATTTGTTGAAGAAGATAAATAAATAAAATATTTATTTTAAGGGTAGAAATGTCCATTTAATATTATTAGGGGGGGAAATTGCCACTTTTATAATAATTGAGGGGGCAAATGTGGATGCATGAATAACTCAGGGAGAAAAAGTGCTATAAGCATATAACATAGGGGGAAAAAGTGCCATTTTCCCAAAAAAGAAATGTTTTTAGTCACTATAATCTAGGGATGTAATCAAACCGTGAACCAAGTCTAAGTAGTCAAAGCTTTAAGTTTGGCTTGGGTTAAAAAATTGATCAAAGCTTAAGCTTGTACTACACATTTATGTTTACTCTCAATAGGCTGCAAGCAAATTGAAGAATGTGTTCTATCGTCTCAACTAAAAACTTAAGCTGATAATTGGGTTACACATTTATGTTTATATATATTAGATGCTCAACAAGCTCGTGTTTGATTCGACTCAAACTCGATCCATTCAAGCTTGGCTTGATTGGGCTCAACTTATATATTTTTAATAAAAATATTATATTAATTAACATTTTACAATAAAATATTACACTACAAGAAAACAACAAAATACCAATAAATTTAGCAATGGATTAAATAGCTACAGTTTAAGTATCTACATATTCCAATGTTTTGCTAATAGATTTATGTTGGTAAATTAAATACTTACGAATTTTAGTAATTTATCAACGAATTTTCCATTGGTAGATTTATAATTTTTTCTTGTAGTGTTTGTGCATGATTGTCTTAACATCTTAGAGTTCATTGAATCTTGTCCTGTCCATTTTATTAATTGGTCAGCTAGCCAACTATTTGAGTCATGAACTTGCCACAAGGATGGTAATAGTGGCACTTTAGTTTAAGATTCGGATCCTCTTTCGTGTATTCTTCACGATTAATATATTCTTTCATTGTGTTGACTTTAAAAAAAAAAAAACTAAATATTACATATAGCCATTTTATACTATTTAAATTTAAATTTAAATATATTAACTAAATTATTATAACATTGAATTTATACCATTAATAGAAGGAATAAGGTTCAAATTGGCCACTGAACGTAACCTGAAAATGCAATTAGGCCACTGAACGAAAAAAAAAGTGCAATGAGGCCACTGAACACTCCAAAAATGTGCAATTTCACCTGATAGCAGGTTACCCTCAATTTTAGCAGGTTATCTGCTTACGTGGCAGCTGAGTTGGCATTTTTAATAAATTTTAATTAATTTTTAATAAATTTTAATAATAACTTTTTATTAATTTTTTTTTAAAAAAATAAAAACGACTTTATTTTATTTTTTATTTAATTTTTTATAAAATTTATTATTAAAATTAATTACTAAAAATTATTTAAAAATTATTAAAAATGTCAACTAAACTGCCACGTAAGCAGGTAACCTGCTAAAATTGATGGTAACCTGTTATCCGGTAAAATTGCATACGTTTGGAGAGTTCAGTGACCTAATTGCACATTTTTTGAGTGTTTAATGGCCTAATTACACTTTTTTTTTTTCGTTCAGTGGCCTAATTGCATTTTCAGGTTACATTCAGTGGCCAATTTGAACCTTATTCCTTAATAGAATGTAAACAAAAGCGTGAGGGCAGACACACATAGACAAGACTACAAGAGTAGTAGTTGGGCAATTAATTGGGGTTTAACTTATATGGATTTGTAGCTCGTCTTGCGTGCATGCGCTATGAACTTTTGCTCCTCTCATCTATCTTTACACGTGATTCCTTTATTATTTATGGTTATTTTACCCTTTTTTTAAATTTCTTTTATTTTTTTATTTTTTTTATTTTTATCACCTTTAATTTTCTTACTAGCCTTTATTACACTTGTGCTTCAATTCTCTCTCCATCTTCAATTCCACCCTCACTAATCCTATCTAGTAACAAAAGTTGACTTAATTTAACTAGAAATTAATGTTGTATACTTGTATATTATGGAAAATATTATACAAACTCCCAAGCTTACTACTCCTAACTCTTTACTTCATCACCCAAATTATATATATACATTAGTTTTCTGATCTAGAATCCACTTGATGAAAATTACTCATCAATGATAGCCACATCAGAGAGTAGAATCTTGGGAATAGAATAGAGAAGTCTCAATAGTAAAATTCATATATATTATTTATTACTATCATTTGTATCGGTCGAAACCCCTTAACTTTTAAGTATAAATAGAGGGTCTTAGGGATTAGTTATGATTCTTTTATGTTAATCTTAAGTTTGTTCTCCAATTTTGCATCCTACATTTATGTTAATAATATAAATTGAATGGGTAATTCTAAGTAAATTAGTTTGGTAACCACAAGGTTTCAAATTTGATTTCTCGTGATATATATATATTGTAGTCAACCATACAAGATGATAGACCATCATCATGTATATATTATTAGACTTCTATATAAATATAATATTAAAAATATTTTATGTTGAGAGTAACATCAATCAAGTTGGTCAGATTATTGAGTTGGTAACCACAAGATTACAAGTGATTCTCAATGGGAACGTGTGCTCTATTGGCTTTCTAGATTTGAGCCAATCTATATCAACTAAGATTACAAGGCAGAGTTTATCCGTAAGATGCGGTTATACAAAATTTACAAGCTGTTTGGTTGAATGTAATTTCCTTGCAATTGAATTGAAATCCGTTGACCAGGACTATGTGGTCTAATGGTATCCGGGTTGGACTTCCATTTGGAAGATTATGAGTTCAAGCCTCAGTGGAGGCGTTATTGGTACTTTGTGTTTCAGTAGGTTGAGAAAGTATATGAACAGATACTACAATGTAATAGAGCCAGTAACTTTCAAAAAAAAAAAAAACAAAAAAAAGAATTGAAATCCGTTGAAACCCTAAATTACGTTGTTTGGTTGGAGGATGCTGGTAAGAAAGTAAAAAAATTACAACAATACCTTTAGTTATTATTACATGATATTTTAGTCTTTACAAATTTCCTTCTCATTCTCAATAATTATATTTTTATCTACTAAATAATATAATTTGAATTCTTACATTATTTCACCTTATTCCTTTCCTACCAAATTATAATTCCTTTTATTCTTAAGTCATTCCTCCCAACCAAACATACTGTTATTCTTTCTGATTAACTCTGTAATGGATTTAGTCCAAACGAATCTTTCACGGAAATTGGTGGCCCAGTAAACCGAGAAGGTTGTCACAAGTCATGTCTTGATGTTTTCTGCAGTCAAATCACGTCAAGTTTCAGAATATAATGAATGTGTTTGTGCGTGTGCAAAACTGCAAATCCATTGAATAAATTACTCTCTTGGCTTGGCTTGCATTGATGAGCTACTTCACCTTCTACTGTTCCTTTTTCTTGGTTTTATTCTCCATCTTCCTGTGTGAATTTGACACTAGCTTCTGCAGATTATTGTTACGCATCTCCCGTGCTAAAAAAATAACTAAAATTTAGGTCTGCAATGTATTTCATATGCTCGATTAATTCACGTTTAGTCTTACTTCAGTAATCGAGTGAGGATTCGAATCATTCAATCAACTTGAGTCATGATTGGGACACTTTACTCTGTGATTCATGTTTAGTTGAATTACCATGATTTATATCCTTCAAAATACGCTGTCGGGTCGGGATGTGAGAGGCCCTTAGCGTTGGGGTTCAGCCTTTTGAAAAAATGATTGGGACACTCTAACCAATAAGTGGTGATGAATACCTCTTGTGTGCATAAGTGTTCAAGTAGTAAAGGTATCTAAAATCATTGTAAACAATCCGTATATAAATTGTGTATTTCAATCTGAGTCTATGGCATAATTGTCGTTTATATATCTTACCACTTATAATAATTTGGACTTTCTTAGCCAATGGACCTCGAATGCCATAGTATGTTTTTTTTTAGCCCAAAATGATTTTGCGCCGTATCCAAACATCCAATATGCTAATGAACTTTATTTTCAAATGTATTATTATTAATAGTTATCACGCGCATCGCACGAATAGTTAAATGTTTAATTTGTATTTTAAAAAACTAGTGTTTCAGAATTTATCAAAGTATAATTTGGTATCCTGACATATATCAATGCAAGATTATCAAATTTGTCATGCATAAAAGCAAATATTTCAAGAATGCATAACTATGACTTATGTCATAATTTTTCATAAAATTAACTGGTGAAATAATAATTTTAGAGGGAAACACTCTCACTGGATAGTACCCAAGCATAATTTTTGCAACATATCCAAAACTCTATTAATTGGTGTGATCGATGCTTCCTCTTGTTGCCATTTCGGTCAGAAATGAATTCTTGATTTAATCTAGTCACATCGTGTGCTTCACTGCAATTTTAATGCTTTGGCACAGTGCACCTTCAAAAACATAATCAAACCCTCCTCCCTAAAAAAGGCAATGATAATAGACATAATTTCTCATATGTGTTAAATACTTAAATATATATTGTAAATTAGGTTTACCGTTTCATCAATGTCAATGCGTGATTCTAATTAATTGACAAAAATTCATGTTAAAATTTATATTGTATTTTTTTTTGATACGCTCTAACATATTCATAGTATATGTTTAACAATTATATATGTCAATTTTGATTGGGATGAGGTCCGAACCTAAGACATTCATTATTAAAATCAATGGGTAAGTTAAGAATAATAAATAGTTAATTGAATATTTCGTTACTAAAGTTTACATTGACGGAATGCAAAGTTATCTAAGAAAAGTAAATGATATAATAGAGGGTAAAAGTAGAAAAATTAATAAAAATACTAAAATCAAAATAATATGAACCATTCATTTCAACAAACAATTACACCAACATTTTTTTAGTTTCCGTTAGAGCATCCATAATAGTGAAGTTTTTTTGTGGTTTTTGATGAGTTTAAGTGTGATTAGGAAAGAGAATATGAGAGGGAAGAGAAAAAAAGAGAAAAATAAAAATAAAACAAAACTAATTTTAACAAAAAAAAAAAAAAAGTAACTGTCAGCGCCTGACGCGCCCAACGAGTACTTGCAGTTAGGGATGTCATTTGGGCTAGCCCACTAGGTTTTAGGCTAACCCTGTAGGGTTGTTGAGCTTAAAGGTTTGGGCTAAATGGTCTTGTTTTGTTTAGTTTTTGGGTTGGATTGGCCTAATCCTGAACTATGAATTATTGGGCTAAATTGACATCCATACGTGCAGGGCACGTGCCCGCTGAGCACACTTGTGACAGCCACGCGGCGTGGCGTGGCTGAAGAATTTCTTCAGTGGATCTCATATTTCTGCCAAAAACCCCTCCCTTGCAGGGCAACCCCAGCCCATTTTTTTTTTCTCTTTTGCCTTCATTCTCTCTCCTCACTATGCATTGTTCCCTAAACCAACTAATATGTACTGATGTACATGCTCTTATTCTCTTAGGACCTAACTTTATTGACTTTGCTATTCAATATCCATATGTGCAATACTTAGTGGGCAACATTCTGGGGGCTATTTCTGATTTCATAGTTGCATTTGTATGTTATGATGATATGGTGCCACTTAAAGTTCATTGCATTTGCAATTCTTTATCTTACTTTGGATACTAAAGAACTTCAAACAAGATGGCGATGATCACTTTTTCGAACTGCACTTGGGTTTGACAAACTCTTTTATTTCAAATATGCCATGGGATTTGTTGGATCAGGTTTTTGTTAGTCAAACAAGTAATTAAGGGATTGGAAGATCGACCCCATTGCAGATGGTTTGCTTCAATTCCAACCTGCTGCAAAATCAAATACTTGTCTATGATCACCTGTCGAGTTTGCAGCTGAATCCAAATACTTGGTTGAAGAAATAGCTAA
The DNA here is from genome assembly GCF_001879475.1 of Ipomoea nil. Lineage (NCBI taxonomy): Eukaryota > Viridiplantae > Streptophyta > Magnoliopsida > Solanales > Convolvulaceae > Ipomoea > Ipomoea nil. Next base: position 6,228,510 of record NW_017616745.1, read on the forward strand.
GATGAATGCATGTCTCTACCTTATAATAGCTCAGTTTCTGATATTTAGTTGACATTCCCAGAAAATTATTTTACTTTTTCTATAGTTCAACAAGCACTTAAGGAAGATTAAACTAAGCTTTTGAGATTTTCATATGTATAGCAATGTGCTAATTCATTTTCCCGTTGTAAGCCTAAGCAAGAAAACGAAAAAGAACTATAGAAAAAGGGACCAAAAATGAGAAGAAAGGAGAGCAAAGAAGAAGCTATTCTCGTTCCCTATATCCCACATTGAAACTGAATGGAAGCAAGAGTTCAGCAGCGCCTAATAAAAAGTGGCCCAGGAACAACAAAGAACATACTTACCTGGACGGAGTCAATGGGCGATCATCAAGGCTCACGGCTTAGGCTAGTGACCTCCATTGCACTTTGGAGGGGCATTAGGCTAAGGTCTACCTAATAGGTGGAGCCTACGTCATAATTTGTGGTAGTGGGGGCTTGCGTTCGCGCAGCCCCTATCCAAATCATGTTTAATATTTATTTTATTATTAACTTTTTAAAATTTAGAATTGTTATTTGGTTAATTTGAAATTTGAAAATATGTTAGCATCGTTTGGTTAGGTTGAAGAATAGAAATATACAGTAATAAATATTTGAAACACATAATTATTCTTTAGATTTAGCAAATAGAGATTAGCCTAATACTAAGGTTCTTCAGAATAAATAATTATTGTTATTATAATAGAATATAGAATAGGAAAGAATAGGGGGATCTCATCTTCATTCACTTTTCATTCTGTACAATGGTACATTATATATAGGGTACAAGATAATCAATACAATAAATTCCAAAAATCGTTTCAACTGTTACAAGAATAAATACTAATAATGTCCATTAATAATATATTTGTAACACTCCCCCTTGGACATTATTTGTCCACAACCTTGCCTCGTTAAAAACTTGCCAGGAAAACCCTGTGGGAAAAATCTAAACAAGAAAAGAGTACAAGGTATATCGATAGTATATTTAAATACATTCATGCCTCATTAAAAACTTCACTAAGGAAAACCACGTGGGAAAAACCTAGTTGAAGAAACGAGTACATGATATACGTAAGAAAATATATTGTACTGATTGCCTCATTAAAAACCTTAAGCTAAGGAAACCCAGTAAGGAAAAAGCTTAGCTAAGGAAAAAAGTACAATCATTAGTCGTCAAGACCTAATCTTCAGGATTGATTCATGTAAAATGATACTTCCCCTCAAGATAACAATCTTTAAGTCCATACACTAAATTTCCAAAATATATAGAGAAATTTAGTAAATAAATATGTACAACTGTCAATAGAATATAATGAATATACTCTATAATAATCTTGTGACTCTTCTGGAGCTCACGTAGGTATAATATTGACATCGTAATTTCTAGTCAAAGGGATCTCATTATATATCCTGTTATCATTTGTGCAATACAATCTTTATTGTTCCTTTATAGGACAATATGGTAAATATAGTACAACCAGTTTTGAAACTTGGCATTATGGGGATACAAAAATAATAGCCAATACCCAAATAGCCCATTATATATTGACTTACTGGCGTATAAAAATTCTTTAAATAAAAACTCGATCTTCAAGTCGAGATAATTCTTTAAAAATTCTTTGGTTTGTTTAACGTTAAGTTCTTGGCCTTGCTTAAATTCTGGACCCATTTAATTTAAATTTTGGGCTTAAGTTTCTCAATTTTGAATTAACCCAATTTCTTAAAATCATCTTCCATCATCTGTTATTTGGTCCTACATTTATTTATTTAAGGTTTTTGGACTAGCCTTAAATCTATGCATGCTCATACACTTTAGTAAATATTTTTCTTAAAAATTATAGATTATGGCTGCCATCGCAAAACGTGAATTCACCGAGCTTTTCCTGGATGGAAGCAATTATTTGACATGGGCCCTTCATGTTGAGATTTATCTCACATCAACAGAACTACAAGACACAATCATTGAAAATTCCCCGAGCGATGACGCTCAGAAAGCTAAGGCCCTAATTTTCCTCCGCCACCACCTCAACCATGATCTCAAGAATGAGTACCTCACTGAAAAAGACCCACATGCCCTTTGGAAATCCCTTAAAGATCGTTTTGACCAGCAGACATCACTGATCTTGCCACAAGCACAATTCGATTGGTTAAACCTCCGATTCCAGGATTTTAAATCAGTAACCGAATATAACTCAGCTTTACACAAGGTCATATCTAAGCTCAAGCTCTGTGAGCAGGAACTCTCAGATACAGACTTGATAGAAAAAACCTTGTCCACATTTCAAGCTAATGATCTTGTACTCCAGCAGCAGTATAGGGCCAAAAACTTTCTAAGTATTCAGAGCTGATTTCTGCGTTACTGGTCGCTGAAAAACACAACCAATTGTTGATGCGTAACCACAATGCACGCCCAACCGGCGCTACACCTGCACCTGAAGTGCACCATGTTGCCCAATCAAGCAACAATCAGAGGGGATGGGGTCGAGGGCGAGGAAGAGGCCGCGGTAGGGGCCAGAAACGAGGTGGCAGGAGCGGAGCTAATAACGGTGATTCTCGGACCCAGAATAAGCAACCCGAAGATCAAACTCGTCAAGGACATCAAAATACGTGCTATAAGTGTGGATGCAAAGGACACTGGTCCCGCACGTGTCGCACTTCAAAACATTTGGTCGAAGCCTACCAGATGATGATACAACAAAATAATGAGCGGAAGACAAATGAATCCTCTCAAGCTGCATTGCCTGAAGCAAACGCCTTACTCAATTTGAGTGATGACTTATTGGGTGAGGAGCTTAAGGATTATGGAGACCAAGAATGAGTGTCTCATTCTTTTCATACATCATTTTCGTTCTTTTATGCATGCGAGCATATATCTTTCAAAAATAAGATACTCTATTGTTTTTGAATAATTCTTTATCTATGCATTTCGAAAATGCATGCTAGTCCATTATTTTCAAAATTCCAGTTTGCCGGATACTTGTTGGGGAAATAAAAATATTTCATGCTACTACTTTAATTCTAAACCTCCGGCACACTGCATATCCTTATTCTCCCTTATACTTGATATACGTGGTTTCAAAATCGTACATTTCCCAAACTCTGCAGTATGCAGTTTATTTTACCGTGACACCACCATGGCGTATCTCTAGAGGCTATCAAATACACATTGGTTGTATGCCTCTGTCAATTGTCTAAAAATCTAGAGCCTTTAAAACAGGATCGATGAATATACTGACTTCATACTTTATGAAGATCGGTTCGCGGCATTAGGGGGAGATATGAGTCAGAATGCCGAGAAATTTCACAGAATGGAATGATCTTCATCTTTCAAAATCACGTACTAGTTAAGATTGAACTAGAAGTTCATAAAATAATTGCAACTATCTGCCAAAGAGTGAAAAAAATAAGAATCCAAAAGAACTAGATCTAGTAAAGAATTTTTGTCATTCTCGAAAAATCTTAAGAAGTTATGTATGTCCAAAAGACGAGAAAACTCAGTAAGTTTATAGGTGCACCAAAATAATCACAATACTGAGATTCGGAACAACTAGATGCAAATATATTTGGGAAATGGCTATAATCTAGTTGACTTAGAAATACTATAAAAGCTTTTATATGTGGGAGAAACTTATGAAAATATTAAAGTTGTCGACAACACTATTACCTTTAATTGCTCATATTATATCTGGATCCAGAGTTAGGCACTAGAAGTGCCCTAATTGACTAATGTATAAAAGGAGCAATTAAAGGCGTATATATAGCTCAACTCGCTGATAAATGCTCTTTATAACATATACACCATTAACCCTGTAGGTTACAAAATGGGTATGTGTATAAAAGAGAAACAAGGATAATGAGGTGGTGTAAATATAAAAGCGAGTTCGTAGCTAAATGAATATATTCTCCCGAAATGAACGTCATTAAAAGTTCCGCTACATAACTGACAGAATGATAAAATAGGATATGCAGAATTAAAAGTTCTCAAAAATGAGAAAAATGAAAACCGCAACATATATCTTTGAGATACAAAGTTTGTTTATATATGAGTAACCAAGTATGTTTTTTTGACTACTTGGATATTGGTTATTTTATTTGATATTCTTGATGACAAATCCTAAACTGGTTATGTTTTGTTTTACCCACATTAATTACCTAAAGCTTGTGTTATATAAATACTGAATGGGTATATTTAAGAATATTAAACAAAATATATAGCATCAATATTCAATCCACGTGAGCTCCAGAAGAGTCACTAGATCATTATACATAATGTTAGTTCTAGTAATAATCTCGAAGGTTGTACCATATCCCCTATCAAAACAAATGTTTTATTTAGAATATATAAACTTTGAAGATTATTATCTTCTGGGGGAGACTGAAAGTACATTCAACTCAAATTAATTCCATAGATTGGGTCTTAAAAGACTAACAATTGTACTTTTTGCAACATATACATACCATGTACTCCTTTCCTCACTAGGTTTTTCTCATTAAGTTTTCTAGTGTTGTTTTTAACGAGGCATGGGTATGATGCCAATGATAAAAGTTATAAAATAAATGTTTAAGTAGACAAACCCCAAAATCCGGAAGATTATGTCTTGAAGGCTTATAGTTGTATTCTTTTTCCCTTAACTAAGTTTTTTTCCCACAGGGTTTTCTTAAGTTAAGGTTTTTAATGAGGCAACCAAACAATATATGCTTTTTATATATCATGTACTCTTTTCTTCAACTAGGTTTTTCCCACGTGGTTTTCCTAGTGAAGTTTTTAACGAGGCATGATTATGACAAAATAATGTCCAAGGGGGAGTGTTATAAAATATGATTAATGGACATTATTATAGTGCTTAATGGCCTAATTTGTAACAGCCAATCTTAATGAGTAGATTTGTAACAGCTATCCATTCTTGTGTATATATACTGTACAATGCTTGAATGAAAAGACACACTGATTCCTTCTCTTTCTAATCATTCTTACTATCACATTCTCTCTACTCTTTTACATTTCCTGCTTTAGTTCATATACTAAATTGCTTACAATACACCGGTTAGGAGCTAACAAGCCAACTGGCACCACAAGATTAAAGGAAACAATCCCCAAGATTAATTTTCTTAATTGAAGGCAATGCTTCGTGTACCAGAAAACTCGCTATCTTTGGAAAACACGGAGAGCAAACATTGGAGAGGATTTCTGATTGCATCCATGATCATCACGGCTCTCTCCTTCTCTAGGAATCATCTTTAATTTCTTCACACAGGACGTTGTTTGACCCAATCTATTCAAGATATCTTTCAATGCCCTCATGGATTCTGGATCAGGCAGCTTCCAGGTGCAGTAGATGTTGCAGCAGAATGAGCTCTTGCCCAATCTGGATTCCCAAATCCAATCCCATACCACGCCGGTGGCCTGAAGCGCGCAAGGGGAAGCCGACTTCACGTGGAGACACCAAAAATCACAGAAACGACCGGCAAAGGGTTGGCGTGAGGCGGCTGTTGACTTGGGAGTACACCAGCCAAGCCAGAAGATACACGAGGAGCAGCAATCAAGCCTTGGCCATCACCACCATCGCTCGACACCGCTGAGCGAAGCTGAAGGTATCATCTCCGACTTTGACAGCTCAAAATATCGAAAAAGCTCAACGGGGGCCGATCTCGAATCCGAGTAGAGACGAACGACGGTGAACCTTTCCCGAGACCATCACCGGTATCTCATCGACCATCGGCCACCTGTAACGCCGGCAAAGGGTCAAGAGACGAAACCTGGGTCACGATTGGCGGAATCACAAACTATTGGCGATCGGAGAACTGATCCGTGTGAAGATGGTCGGTGTTGGAGACGTCACTGGAGCATCCCGAACCCTCATCACCAGCCTGTAGCCGACGGATCGTCGATGGAGATAAACGGACGCCTCTACAGCCCACCGGAAAAGGCCTCTACAACCCACCGGAAAAGGCATTGACCTGTCTCGGCCGAAACCTTAGTTGGTTAGAGCAAGGGCTGATAACGTGTTAAAAGGAAAAATAGAATAGGAAAGAATAGGGGGATCTCATCTTCATTCACTTTTCATTCTGTACAATGGTACATTATATATAGGGTACAAGATAATCAATACAATAAATTCCAAAAACCGTTTCAACTGTTACAAAAATAAATACTAATAATGTCCATTAATAATATATTTGTAACAAATACATCATTATTGTTATTGTTATTTGTCTTTTGTCAGCAAATTTTCCTTTGCCATTATTATTGTTATTGTTATTAAAATTATTATTAAAAATTATTAAAAATGCCAACTCAACTACCACGTAAGCAGGTAGTCTGCTAAAATTGATGCGTGAAATTGCACGATTGTGTAGTGTTCAATGGTCTAATTGTACTTTTTTTTTTTTCGTTCAATGGCCTAATTGCATTTTCAGGTTACGTTCAGTGGCCATTATTATTATTATTATTATTATTATTATTATTATTATTATTATTATTATTATTATTATTATTATTGTTATTATTGTTATTATTGTTATTATTGTTATTATTATTATTATTATTATTGTTGTTGTTGTTGTTGTTGTTGTTGTTGTTGTTATTATTATTATTATTATTATTATTATTATTATTATTATTATTATTATTATTATTGTTGTTGTTGTTGTTATTATTATTATCCATAAATTTCTTAATTTTTAAAGTGTTTGTGTTCAATGTTAATATTTTAAAAAATTTTGTTTGTGTTGATTTGTTAATCGTTTGTTAATGTTTGTTAACGTTTGAAAACATGTTCATTTATTTGGTCAATTAACTATGTTCGTTTGTTTGGTCAATTAACTATGTTCGTGAACAACCAAGCAACTTTGTTCACGAACGCTAAACAAACAAACACATGTCCATGTTCATGATTATAATTTATTTGTAAACAAGAAATATTTTTTGTTCACACATAATAACCAAACAAACAACATAACAATTATAAAAATAATACAAATAAGTCAAAAAATGTAACATCCAATATAAAAAAAATGAAATTGTTCGTAAACATTACTAAACAAACACTAAATTAAACGAGTTTGTTCATAAATATTATTAAACGAATAATAAACAAGCTTGTTCACTAGCTCTTAACAAATGAGCATACAAATGTTCAAACTCTATTCGTTTATTAAACGAGCTCTAAAATTTGTTTATATATTCGTTTACTTTAATAAACAAACAAAAATGAATGTTTGTCAAATAAAAACACGAAGAAGTTTAACGAAAACACGATTCACTTACACACCCCTAAATTTGACTATCAATATACTCGATAAAAATATCAAGTTCACACGAACTTAACTCACTGGTTCAAACTTTCGTAGGTAATATTTGTCATTGTCAGTTGAGTCATTAAGTCACTATGATTTATATCATTCCAAATGTTATGTCCGATGTAAGAGCCTTTAGGGATTCAACATGTTGTGAGAAGATAAAAGTACCCCAAAGTAAAAATAAAAAGGCTAAAGTGTCATCCCGCACCATGAACCATAAGCGATTGTTCATGCCGCACCCTGATCTTTGATAAGTGCTATTTCGAGCCACGAATCATTAAATTTTGTTCACCTAAACTTTTTTACAGGTTGACATCAAGTTACAGGTTAAAATATGATGATGTGGAGACTTTTTTTTTTTTTTTTTTTTTTTTATATTAAAATATGACATGGCAGCTTCTTCTTTTTTACGTTCTCAACATTTTTGACTTGCACCGTCTTCGCCGTCAGCTCCGACTATGACGACCCGCCGCCGCTCGACTCCACCTGCCTCGCCGGCAATCAAGCTACGTTGCTGCCCGTCGCTGCTAGAAGAAGAGGAAGGCCGCTGCTGACGTCCACCCAAATTGCCTACCTGTTACTTCTTCTACGCCTGCTAGGCTGGAGTGTTGGAGGAAAGGACAACTCACCGGTAGACATGGGAGAAGAAACCACCCCTACCGCTAAGCTTCGTCCAACCTATTTTTTTTCCTTCCGAAAGCGGTGGAATTCTTGATCCTTGAGGAATTCTTGCAAGGTTTCGATCAGCTCCGGCAAAATTGAATGGACGCCGACGCTCATGGTTTTACACAGAGAATAAAATACTCTTTGATATTCTTATATACTCCAACGGAATTCTTGCTGAATTAAATTCATGCAAATAAAATAAGAGTTTTACACATGCATGCATCTGATGTTCTGTCCGCAACTCTTTGATATTCTTATATACATAAGTATATATGTATGTATATGAATATTATTTCTGAGTTGTGACTGTTTAGTTGGTCAGCATAGCTTTAGTTGGAGTGTACAATGATTACGTGGTTGTTCCAAAGAAAATGAACCACATTGTCTTCATTGGCGATGGCCCTACCAAGACCAAGATCACCGGGAACAAGAACTACGTTGATGACATTGGCTCCAGGTCTCCATCTTTTTGTCTCTGTGCACCCATTGCGGCGGCGACGTGATGGCGGTTCTGGCCCAGAAGGTGCACCGTTGTGTACAGTGTTCTTCAGTCGACATTATTTCCGGTCATCCCTCCACCGTAGATGATAATTTGCTGTCGTGCACCACCCAGGAGGCTTGTGAATAGCTTGAAAATCCTTCATTTTGCCTCCTTTTCTAGCACAGCTATTGTTCTTCATCTCTCTCATGCACTCTTTCTTTCTCTCTCTCTCTCTCTCTCTCTATATATATATATATATATATATATATATATATATATAGAGAGAGAGAGAGAGAGAGAGAGATAGAGTTAGGCAGGCAGTATAATTAACGAATTGCGTATGCAATTGCAGAGAAACACAGAATGAGGAAATGAGAAATGAGGAGTATAGTGAAGAAGCATACACTTTTGGATGACCAATGGTGTGAATCGGATAATGAAGATCCACTAAAGAATGAATGTTTCGTTCGGAGACGGAGGTAAATCGTAGCTGTTTTTAAAGAATCGTGTCATTGGAAAGGGGAAATATCCCTTGGCTGTAAACCCAAAGGAAACAACGGACGTTGATATGAAGATGGTCGCGAAACTTCCCGGCGACGGTCGCAGGATGAAATAGATGGCGTTGAAGATCAGTGTGCCGATGGCCTTCAGTCCACATCAGCACATGGTCCTTGAAATGGGTGTTGAATTTTAAAAATAAGTCCACATCAACGCATTATCGGTGCCATGTCATCAAGGAAATCGGAAAACCTGTAAAATAGTCTAGGCGAACAAAATTTAATGGTTCATGATTTGAATTAGCACTTATCAAAGTTCAGGGTGCGGTATGAATAATCGCTTATGGTTCATGGTGCGGGATGACACTTTAGCCAAATAAAAATAATAAAAATGACCCAGCAATATACACGTATACATCCAATGGATTGGAAAGAAGAAAAGAAATTGTTTAGTTCTTGGTGTGAAAAGAGCATAGTACGGTGTACGATCAATGCCCAATGCAATTATGCAAAATCCCTTCCCAACCAGTACTTGATTCCGATCCTAATCGTGAGATGCTTTCAGTCCTGCGAAGGGTTTCAACCTCATTTTCTATGTCGGTTCCACTCCCGAAGCCCCTCATGGATTCCTCATCATCCGCTTCCAAGAACATCCTTGGGACTTCACAGAGGCTTCTGGCCTTGGCCCGGCAGTTGCGGCTGTACAAAGCTCCGCCGGCGGGGGAAGATAGCGATGCGGAGGAGAGCTCAGGGAAGGTGGTTTCCCTATTGGGCTTTCAAGAATCTGTGACCCCAATTAGCACCCAGCCAGAGAGGTTCAAACCCAAGAGAGCTGCGGTCTTGATCTGCCTCTTTGAAGGGGATGCTGGGGAGTTCCGTGTAATTCTCACCAAGAGGGCTTCCAATCTCTCCTCCCACTCTGGTCAGTCAGTCAATCTTGGTTGGATAACAGTGTGGGATTATGTTTTTCCTTGAAGGGGTTTGATCAATTTAAGAAATTTGAAAACTTTGATGATAATTGCAAGAATTCTTGGAGGCTTTGTCTGATTTGTACAAGTTACAGTGATGGGTAATGTGTAATTGTTGCTAGTTAGTTTGGTGATTTGTGGTTGTTGAACATATAACCTTAGTTGAGATGGAAGCACATGCTTCAATTTGGTATAAGAGCCAGACCCATGGTCATGGGTTCGAATATTGTGAGTGATGATTATAGCCTTTGACATTGCCTTTATTAGCCAAGCAGATTTTTATTTGAGCTCTCGACCCATCAACGAGCCGATGAATATGATGTTGATGATTTACGGTCTATGTTAATTGATGTTGCTTTGTTTGCTTGACGAGGAATGCTCGTCTCTTTGTCAGAGTCTGATCAAATTGGCTGAAAAGATGCTATAGAAACTTTGTTTGTGTAAACAAATTTGTTATGCTGCTTGTTATTGTGTGTGAATTTTACAATGGTAGCGTTTAAGGTTTCATTTCGTGTTGTTCATTTGTGGAATCACCTCATATTAGTGTTGATTTGATTTGTGAAAAGTGGATCTTCATTGGTCTATATTGTCTTCATTGCTGATTTCTCTAATAGTTTCTTTGATTCAAATAACATTTCTTCGCTTCCTTGTCATGCAGGTGAAGTTGCATTGCCGGGAGGGAAGGCAGAAGAAGGAGACGCGAGTGATGCTGAGACCGCTACAAGGGAAGCAAATGAGGAAATCGGACTGGACCCTTCACTCGTGAATGTCGTGACTTACCTCGAGCCGTTCTTGTCTAAGGTATGCAATTATGCATCCACCCCCTATTCAAATCTAAAGTTGAGTCGCTAAATTAATCTCTTGAAACAGCACTTTATCTTAGCCAAAAGGTTGTGCAAGGTATTTCTTCTAGTATATTCACATTCTCGTTAAGAAACTCGTTGAATTATCCTTGGTTTTTTGGACAACTCAAAGTTTGTGCACAATTGTTTAACCAAGTTAAACAGCTAATAGTGGTCAAATAAGTCGAAATTGACTGATAAGCTAACTATGTTACCAAACAAGGCCAAAAGGAATCTTGAATCCTCTTTAGCCCTTCATATTTGGAGTTTCGTATGGATTCATATCATACCATTGGTGATATTTTTATTATATTTATGCAGCACCTTCTCAGAGTAATTCCCGTTATCGGAATACTCACCAATAAGAAGGAATTCAATCCCACGCCTAATGCTGATGAAGTAGAGGCGGTTTTTGATGCTCCATTAGAAATGTTTCTCAAGGTTCCATTTTTGCCCACACTTCCTTCTTTTTGCGCTTAAATATATAGTTTCCTCCCATGTTTTACGGTAGAGTGTCTTTAACAGGATGAAAACAGAAGATCAGAAGAAAGAGAGTGGATGGGGCACAACTATTTACTTCACTTTTTTGACTATGAGATTGGCGACAAGAAGTATTTGATTTGGGGTCTAACAGCGGGGATCTTGATTAGAGCTGCATCGGTTGTGTACCAGAGGCCACCTGCTTTTACCGAGCAAAATCCTAAGTTCGAGGTTCCTAGGTTTGTAGACAAGGATACAACAATGACTTGAATTAAACTAATGACATTCGACTCTGATCCAGTATAAGCAATAAATTAAACTAACACTTGTTGCCGATTGGATTCTATATGTACTGTTTATGGATAGACAGGATAGTTGATCTGATGTTGAATAAACTCTTTCCAAAATAAGCAAAACATGACTCTTAGATATCGAAGACCTTCATTGGAGTTTCTGCTTCAGAAAGTATTGCGGGAATCTTGATGAACTGGGCTCAGAAGTAGAACCGAGCTTTGGAAGAAGGTTGAGATAAAGATCTGAACTTTGAAGGAAACCCCTTCCGGGTCTGCTGGATTTGTGTTCTCCAAATGTTATCACGCCTTTCTGATGCCTTCGAACTTTCCATCAGGTCAGCAAATCGCCAAATGAGGTGACAAAGCTCTCCTTCTCTGCTACTTTTCCTGTAGGATGACCTCTCGTCGAGTCGCTCCAAATGGAAAATTTCGGCATCATTTATGGCACCATTTGAATTCTTAGATATGGGATTATAATTTACATAGTAATTTTTGTTTTTTGCCAGTGTACTTAGTTGTATCTTGTGACTCATATTATGCACTCTATGTTCATGTGACATTGAATCTTTGTCTGCTACATAGCAGCAACAATGTTAATCTAATCATGGATGATTATAACAGCTTTTTTAGATGCAAATTGTGTCCAAAAAAACTAATTTGTCTGGAAGTTCTTGTAGACAATTGCCAAACAAGAATCTATGGGGCTGGCAAATATCCCAATTGTTACACCATAGAATAAGGTTCATATTGCATTGTGAACCCTGATACAAAAATTCTGTACCTTCAGTTAACACATTCTGTACATGTAAACAAATAACTTCATAACATGTACAGAAATACAGAATGTGTCAACTATAGATACAGAATTGAAAGGTAATAACTTGATAATTGCTGACACATAATATTAAAGTTACATGTACAGAAACTATCAACTACAAGTACAGAATGTGTCAACTATAGATACAGAATCTGAAGGTTATTTTTGGACCAGGGTCTACAAGGTAGACCCTAGTCCATGGTATAATTTGCCCAAATATCCCATAACCAATATTTCTGTGCAACTTAGAAGTTAGAAACCATAGAAATGAGCCATAAGGTGCAGATGGTGAAAGAAAACAACAGAAAAAAAAAAAAAAAAAGCAGAATATGATCAATATGGACTTCAGAATTTCACAATACAGGAGAGGCTAAAACTTTGATATGTTATGTAAGAATGAACAATGTAATACTGGGGGGGGGGGGTATTGTTTTACCTCATTGATCACTATTCACTAATATGCCTAAAAGCCAAATCCAGCAGCCTTGTCATTTGGCCTGCTTGGAAATCAGATAATGCAAACTCGACAAAATGCAATTGTAAATGTAACGAAATGAAACGATAGATCTTAATGTCGTTCCTCAATTAAAAACCTCGTAAAATTTCTCGATGACAAGTAGCCCCGAGTCGATGGACTCCAATGGATCTTTACGGAGTCTGTGTCTCAAGCAGTTAGGGATTACCGTTGCGATATCCTCAGCAGTTACTTCGTTTCTTCCTTTCAGCGAAGCCAATGCTCTTGCAGCCCGGTTCGTGACTATATCGCCCCTCAACCCGTCAACGTTCAATTCAGCGCAGACCTTAGAGATTTTGACACGGAGATCATGGTCAATCGTAACGGAAGAAAGGGAGTTCCTAGCCGAGGCGATTTGGTCCTGGAGCTTCTCTTGCTCGGCCTTGTAAGATTCCCGGAATTCCTTGGGATTCCTATCGAACCGAGCTCTCTCCTCGACGATCTTTACTCGCAGTTCTGCATCCCGAACCGTTCCCACTTGTGCATGCATTCCAAACCTATCGAGAAGCTGCGGCCTAAGCTCCCCTTCCTCGGGGTTTCCAGAGCCAATAAGGATAAACCGAGCGGGATGCGAAATCGAGATTCCCTCTCTCTCCACCGTGTTCCATCCCGAGGCAGCAGAATCCAAAAGCACATCCACTAAATGGTCATCCAAAAGATTCACCTCATCGACATAAAGAATCCCTCTATTAGCTTTAGCAAGAAGCCCGGGCTCGAAAGCTTTTACGCCCTCGGTGAGAGCCTTCTCGATGTCGATCGTCCCACAAACCCGATCCTCGGTAGCGCCAAGTGGCAGGTCAACCATGTTGATTTTGGTCAGCGCCACGGGAAGGTCTTCACCCGTCGTAATCTTCTCTCGGATTTCGACACTCATTACCTCGGGATCATCTGGGTCCGAGTTGAACGGATCACCAGCAACTACTTTGATTTCGGGAAGTAAATCTACCAACGATCGAACCGTAGTGGACTTCCCAGTTCCCCTATCGCCCATAATCATTACGCCTCCAATCTTTGGGTCAATCACGTTGAGCAAAAGACATAATTTCATCTCATCTTGTCCTACTATAGCAGAAAAGGGATAAACTGGCCTGCTTTCACTAGCTGCAAGCTTCTTAGCCTGTAATTTCAGAAAGATACAAACTTCATATAAGAACATACAAATCTAGCATCAAGTTGGATACAAACTAAACCAAGATCCCAGTTTTTCAGAATTACTCTCCTTATCCATAAGAAATAGGCTTTGCAAACAAATTTGTGAGCAATAACACCAACTAAAACTAGTTCCTTTAGTTAATTAAACTCAAAGGAATCACAATTTAAAAGCAACCTCTGAAAGCCTAGTAGCCAAGTTCACGCAAATTATATCGTGGACCTTGGTCCAAAACAAGGTCGTTTTTGTCAAAATTCCTGTTTTTTTTTTTTTTTTTTTCCTTCTTTTCCCTTTACACCGTTAAGGGTGTTAATCATTTATATGTTCAGAAACTCAAAGCTTAATGTTCAGAAATTAGACACTATGCATTCATAAACTCAAAGCTTAGTTTAATGTTCAAAAACTAGACACTATATGTTCATAAACTCAAAGCTTAGTTTAATGTTCAAAAACTAGGCACTATATGTTCATAAACTCAAAAGTTAATGTTCATAAATTAGATACTATAGCATTCACTCTCTTACATGTTCAGAAACTCAAAGCTTAATGTTAAACTAAACATTATATGTTCAAAAACTCAAAACTTAATGTTAAGAAACACGTTCGACAGTTTTTGGAAAATGAAACGGCACCCCCATTAATCATGACAGCTGAAACGCCGTTGTTTTGGACCAAGGTCCATTAATCATTGTTCAGAAACTAGACACTATATGTTCAGAAACTCAAAGCTTAGCTTAATGATCAGAAACTAGACAATATATGTCCAGAAACTCAAAGATTAATGCTCATAAATTAGATACTATAGCATTCACTATGTTACATGTTCATAAGAAACTAGACACTATATGCTCATATACTGAAAGCTTAATGTTCATAAAATAGTATGTTTCGATTTTCGAAACTCAAAGGTTAATGTTCAGAAACGCGTTTCGCACAGTTTTTGAAAAACGAAACCACAATGCAATAATCATGACAGCAGAAACACTGTAGTTTTGGACCAGAATCCACCTTGCAGGGTGTACCAAAGCGAATTGCAATTCATAAAATTGTCAGCATTGTATAGCAAAAGGCACATAAAATGATCATAAACAGGGACACCCATATCAAGAAAAGATTCATACCCGTTCTTGAGCAGGGGTAGCTTCAGTGGCAACATTTGAAATTGAAACATGGAATTGAGGCCTCCCCTTGTTCACTGGCAACCCAATCCCTCCATAGAACTTCCTCCCCACACTCAACCCTGCAGTCAATCCAAAGATAAACAAAAACCCATTAAATCAAAGCAAATCCCCAAATACCCAGGACACCACCAAACCCAAAAAAGGAGGAATCACACATCAAGAAGATCCAAGAAATGGGCTTTTTCACACATACCTGATGAAGGGGAGAGGGAGAAGATGGAGGACTTGGAGGGGTGAGAAGACAAAGGTTTAGAAGCAAGAATTGCCAGTGTAGAAGAGGAAGTTCCTCCAAGAAGAGCAGCCATAGCTAAAGAATGACTGGTTTCAGTGAGTGAAGGTTTTAAAGAATGAATGTTTGGTGTTGAGCAAAGCGACTTGGCATTGAGTGTTTGGAGGACTACTGGTTACAGTCTGTGATGGGTTTTGGCCTTTTGGGGTTCTCAGGATAAGAAGATAGATTTCCAATTTTTCCATGATTTTTTTTTTTTTTTTTTAAGTTTATTTATAGGAGTTCTTTATCGGATTTCCAGAATTTTAGGTCATTATAATCGTACTTTTGGCTATAATCCAATGCGATTCGCGCATGTTAGTTATAATGGGGTTTGAATTCAATGGATGGGATCTTGAGTAGAACCCCATCTAGGCATCTAGCTAACAAGTTTTTCAAAAATTATTATTATTTAAAAAAAAAAAAAGAATAAAAAAAGGAGAGAATTGGAAGCTGATTTTTTTTTTACCATTTTTAATGACATAGCCTTCTTTAGTAAAATACTTAGTTAATTTTAGCTTGTTTGACCACTATTAACTGTTTGACTTGATTAAACAACTAATATGAGTATTTTATTAATTAGTTTTTTGTAATAACTTATTGTTTCAAAACACTAAAATTCAAAAAACAACTCAAAGTAACTTTTTCGATCAGCGTTTTTAAAAAAGTTATTTTGTATGTAATCAGGTATCAGCTAGCTAACAGCTAATTAACAAACATTTTTCTATAATCAGCTAATGTTATCAACTAGTCAAACTCACTAATTCAATCAACTAACAATTATTTACCAAACACCCCATAATCTATCATCTATACTAATAAGATATTAAGAGCTAAAGAAACTTAGGCCTATAATGGGGGTCAAATTTTTTAATCAAATGAATGACTCAGATTGAAAGATTTTAATTTTTCCTTGAGATTTCTTAATTTATCATTAATGAATATGATTATACGTTAACTTTTCTGTTAAATATTATCTTTTCTTTGTTAATTTCTGTTAGTTCACCGTTAACTTACTCATTGATTTCAATAAGAAAGGTCTTAGGTTCGAACCTCATCCTAATCAAAGTTTGCATAATCAGTACTCTATTTTACTCTTATTAAATTAACTAATTTTTCTACGCGCTTTGCGCGAATAGGATAATGCCCAATACTTATTTTTAAATAAGTATTTCAAAGTATATTAATGAAATATTATATAGAAGATGTTCATGCATAAGTAAATAAATGTTGAATTTGTTTATTTAAATCGGTAATTTAAAGTATATAAATGCAAGATAATATATGAGAGGTTGATTATATATAACTGTCACAAAAATAAATGTTTGCAACTTTGTAATAACTCTAATCTAAGTACTAAGTCTAAAAGCGATAGTCTAAATAAATACTCTTTTTTGGTTTAAATTTTTCTAATTCTCTTTTGGGTAGCATTGTTATTGTTTTCATCTTCAGTACATGTCTTTATTATTATTATTATTTTTGTTATTGGTAGTGTGTCATGTACAATTGGGTTATTGGTGGTATCATAGAAGGATTCATCATGCAATGAGATTATGGAGTATGAAGTTTTAGATTTGTTTTGTTGTGTATATGACTGAGATCTTAGTTGTGCTATAAACTATTTATCTTACAAACACATGTTGATATTTGGTAGTAGTAGTTTTCCCCTACATGTTTCATGTGGTGTGAGACATCTAATTCTAAATTAATTAAATGCGTATGTATTTTTTTTTTTTTTTTTGTTGTAGTTACTAATTTATTTTTTAATTTAAGTAATAAGAGCAATAAAGTGGGCAAATTATGTTGTGGAACCGTGTCCACCTTGCAAGGTGGACACGGTTCTAAAATTGTCTATAATTATGAATATATAGTTCAAAAATTATAAACATATAGTTCTATAATTATGAACATAGAGTGATAGAGGTGTGAACATAATTATGAACATATAGTTCTGTAATTATGAATATAGAGATTCAATAATTGTGAATATGAAGTTAAAAAATTATGAGTATATACCTTTATAATTATGAACATATAGTTCAGTAATTATGAACATAGAGTTCTGTAATTGTGAATATAGAGTTCAATAATTATGAATATGAAGTTCAGTAATTATGAACATAGAGTTCAGTACATGTCCTTTTTTTTTCTTTTTTTTTTTCTTTTTTTTATTATTTTTATTATTTATTATTATTATTTTTTATTTTTTTTATTGGTAGTGTGTCATGTGCAATTAGGTTACTGGTAGAAGTATAGAGGGATTCATCATGCAATGAGATTAGGGTGTAGTAAGTTTTAGATTTGCTGTATATGACTGAGATTTTAGTTGTAATATGAACTCTTTAACGTACAAACACCTATTGATATTTAGTAGTAGTAGTTTTTTTCCTACATGTTTCATGTGTTGTGAGATGTGTGTCGTAGGTAATCATGTAAAAGTATTGAACAAAATATTAATATTTATTATATTTGTATAAAATACTTGATAAATAAATGAATAAATAAATAAATAACATATTTATTTATTTATTTATTTATCAAGTATTTTATACAAATATAATATTCATAATTCATAATATATGTTTAACAATTATGCCAACTATGCTTGGGATGGGGTTCGAACCTAAGACCTTATATAAATTAAGAGTATGTTAAGAATAATAAATAGTTAACGGAATATTCCGTTACTAAAGTTTAAACTAACGGAATTTAGGGTTATTTAAGGGAAGAAAATAATATAATAGAGGGTAAATAAGGAAAATCATTAAAAGATACTAAAATCAAAATAATATGAACCATTCATTTTAAGAAACAATTAGTACCGACATTTTTTTTGTTCTAGTTAAGGGCCTAACATTATTCGCTCTTATTAAATTTGTAAAAAAAATAATTTAGTAGCAACAACAAAAAATAATACATATTCATTTCTTTAATTTCGAATTATGTGTCTACAATGTCTTTATTCAAAAAAATTATTTATTATCAATAAATTAAATAAGAGAAATAATTTCATTAGTTATATTGTCTTTATTTTTCTCCAATATAAAAATTCTTTACATTCAAATTCATCAATTGATTATATTCGCTACATTGTCTCTACAATGTCTTTATTTAAAAAAAATTATTCATTATCAACAAATTAATTAAAAGAAATAATTTCATTAGTTATATTGTCTTTATTTTTCTCCAATGTAAAAATTCGTTACATTCAAATTCATCAATTGATTATATTTACTGTATTGTCTATTATCTTTTTTGTGCACTATTTTTTAAATTTTTTTATATGTATTGGAAGGGGTGTACCCAAAGTAAACAAACAAGATCAGATATTACAAATATTACGCCAAACAGGAATTCCAGCTAAATCATCCTCTAATAGGCCTCTCACTTCCTCATGAGCAGTAGAGAGGAAACGCATTCCACCTTGCTGCCCTCTTGAATGTCTGGCAAGGTGATCTGCTATGCGATTTTGTTCGCGAGGAATAGCCAAAATCTGTCATTCTTCTAACCTGCTAAGTTCTCTTTTACATGCAGAAAGGATGTTATGCGCAGAGATAGTGGGGAACCTGAAAGCTTTCATGAACTCCACCACCTCAACCGAGTCTGTTTCGAATAATACCTTTTTGAAGCCCCCTGCAATTGCAAGTTGAATCCCTTTGAGGAGAGCCCACGCCTCGCCTTCCATAGGGGTGCAGTTTCCTATAGCATACATGAACCCCTGGATCCAAGCACCACTAGAGTCCCTGATGATACCTCCGCATCCCGCCTGAAGGGATGTTGGGGATACAGAGCCATCTACATTAATTTTAACAAAGTCTTCTGGTGGTTTTGTCCAACAAAGGTTTCTCCATGCCAACATGTCATCCGGTGCTTTAGGTCCTTTGGATCTTGCAAAAGCTTTATTAATCTCTTTGACTTGAGAGTTCAACATCACAATCTTGGCCTGTAAGGGAATGATTTTACTACTGAAGATAGCCTCATTACGCCACTTCCAAATCCACCACATTGTCACTGAAAAGGTGGTAGAGTCACTGTGAGGTCTTCTACCTCCTCCCGTAACCGAAATACCTCCATCGATCCAATTTATTAGTGGTAGGGATCTAAGCCTCTCATGGGTGTCTGGTAGTATTACCTTCCAAACTTCTTCAGCTGCTGGACAGAAACGCAAGACATGATCCGAGTCCTCAGTTCGGTCTCCACATAGCCAGCACTTGTCGTTGGAGGCCAGTCCGCGTTTTCGACGATTGAGATTGTTCATAATCTTTTCGTGTCTAGTGAGCCAAATGAAGGTGCGGATCCTGTTAGGCAGCTTAAGCTTCCAAATCCTGTTCCAGTTCGCGGTATCTGTGGGATTACCAGATCCCATTGCAACATCATACGCTGAGCTTACTGAGAATTCCTCACTAAGTTCTCCATTCCAGCTCAGTATATCATTCAAGTCGTGATCCTGGTGTAGCACAACAGCTGCAAGCTTCCTGCAAGTTGCATCAGAGAGCAAGTGCACCAATTGGTTCCAACACCAGCCTTCCTCAGGGTTCCAATAACTGTGCACTGATCTGTTGCAATCTGAGACTGAAACCTCCCTAGAAGCTAACTCTAAGAGAGGTTTGTCCTCCAACCATTTGTCCTTCCAAAAAAGGGTATTCTTACCATTTATCACCTGCCACTTGATACCATTATGAAGAATGGGGATAGCATTATAGATGCCCCTCCAAGCATTCGAGCAGTTACACTTTAAACGCCAAGAAGAAATATCGGTTGACAAAATGCCATATTTGGCTCTGCAAAGCTTTGTCCATAAACTGCTGGTATCTTTCATGAGGTTCCACCCAAGTTTGGCCATGAAGGCTTGGTTCATCTCCTTTAAACTGCGAATGCCTAAGCCCCAGCTAGCTTTGTTTCGGGTTACTGTGTCCCAATTCACCAAGTGGCATCTCGTACCCCTTTCTGTGCTACCCCATAGGAAGCCTCTAATCATCTTCTCAATGGAAGATATAACGCCCATCAGAAGAAGCGTTGTTTGCATTGTGAAATAGGGGATGGCCGAGAGGACTGCTTGGGCCATTATTTGCCTTCCAGCAAGCGACAATGATTTGGATCTCCAGCCAGATAGCCGCGCTTGAATTCTTTCAAGGATGCTAGAAAAGGACTCACATTTAAGCCTTCCATGTATAGATGGAATTCCTAAATACTTCCCCATGCTTGGCACACATTGAATGCCTGTAATATCAGCTATACATTGTTGGGCTTGCGGGGGGACATTCCTGGAGAAGAACAGAGAAGACTTCTGCATGCTGACTTTTTGGCCAGAAACTGAACAAAAAATATCCAAGCACCTCTTCATTTCCTTAGCTTGCTGTACCGATGCTTCCCCAAGTAGTATCAAATCGTCTGCAAAAAAGAGATGAGACAAATTAGGTGCATTTCGAGAGATTTGGATGTCTTTCCAAGATCCCTGTCTAATAGAATTCTCAATTATGTGACTTAATCTCTCAATACATAAGACAAAAATTAAAGGGGATAAGGGATCTCCCTGTCTAATTCCTCTTCCTGGCTTGAACCACTCGGTTTGCTGACCATTCCATAGAACTGCCAGATTAGATGTTGTCACGCACTCTAGGATGTTTCTCCTCCAAGCTTGGTTAAACCCAATATCATGTAATGTGTCTTCAATGAAGTCCCAAGATATCCTATCGTATGCTTTTTCTAGATCTACCTTCATCATCATCCAACCTGATTTTCCTTTCTTGTTTCTCATTGAGTTTAAGACCTCTTGGTAGATAAGGATATTCTCTGAAATCTGCCTACCCGGGATGAAGCTCGTTTGATGTTGACCCACTAGCTTTCTCGAAATCCCCTTGAGTCGTATAGTCATGATCTTCGTTATCAGTTTATATGACACATTACACAGCCCTATAGGCCTAAACTGCTTGACATTTTCCGGTGTGGGCACCTTTGGGATCAAAGTCAGTAACGTGTCATTGCAACCAGGTGGAAGAAGTCCTTCTTCGAAGAATCTCTTAACAAATCTTACTATACTGACGCCAACAGTGTCCCAGGCTTTTTGATAGAAGCCGGCAGTGAACCCGTCAGGCCCGGGTGCTTTGCATGGCGCCATCTCGAATAGGGCACTCTTGACCTCTTCAGCTTTAATAGGTGCGTAGATCTCTTGCCACTCAGTCACAGATATAGTCGGGAAATCACCATGATGAAGAACCTGCAAGGGTGGAAAGTTTTCTCCCGCAAACAGATTCAAGAAATAGGACCGCACATGGTTCTTTAATGATTCTTCATCCGATAAAACTCTACCTTCCTCATCTTTAAGGGAGCTGATTTTCAGTTTGTCCCTCTTGACTGAGGCTGCTGTATGGTATAAGCGTGTGTTGCGATCCCCGGAAGTAATCCATTCCTCCCTTGAACGTTGAAACCACAAAAGTTCCTCTTGGTGCAAGGTTTCCTCCAGCTCCTTTCTCAATCTACGTTCTAGTCTAAGTAGGTCCGATCTTGCATTAACACCTAGTTTGTATTGGATGCCCCTGAGCCTAGCTAGTAACCAATTTTTCCTCTGAAAAATGTTACCGAAAATGTCTCTATTCCAAGAGGTTAGGGCTGCTGCCACACTTTTTTTTGTTTAGTTCCAGGTCACGATCATTCTCCCAGGGGGCTTTTACTAATGCTTGGAAGCTTGCATGAGTTGCCCAGGCCATATTGAATCTAAAGCTTCTTCTTGAGGGGCCATAAAGTGGCTGGTGAGTAATAAACAACAGTGGCGAATGATCTGATCCAATCATAGGAAGGTGATGAATTACAGCGTCGGGGAAACGAAGCTTCCATTCTATGTTGCTAAAAGCGCGATCTAATCGAGCTGCTTTAAAGGAAGGTGTGTCAACGCCTCTCATCCAAGTAAATTTTGATCCTGTAAAACCCAGATCCACTAGGCCTTCCCTAAAAATCCATTCATTAAAATGGGAACATCTAGATAGTGAAAAGGTTTCTGTGTTGCTAACTTCGTCCAGACAAGTAACCGAATTGAAGTCGCCTACTGTCATCCAAGGTCCCTGTGGATCAAAAAACTGACCAGATAGCTCTGCGAACAGCCTCCTCCTTAGGCTACGATCCGGACTCCCGTATACCACAGACATTAACCACGGCTCATCTCCAGATTCAGAAACCTGCAAAGAGATAAATTGAGGATGAGTGTATAATATTTCAATGTTCAAAGTATTCTTCCATAGAATCCAAATACCCCCCGAGAATCCTACAGCCTCTACCCTAACCCACTCATCAAAGTCGAAATTTGAACAAATAACATTCGCTTGACTGGCCAAGACTTTTGGTTCTAAAAGACAGACAAGCGATGGATTGTGCAAGGAAATAAAATTCTTAAGGGTGCGCCTAAACGAATTCGAGGCCCCTTGACAATTCCAAATTAAACTAATCATTAAAGCTGCAAAAAGAAAACACAAATGCGTCAAATGCGCTGGCTCATGGCCGCCTCCAAGTCACCCTAGCCAGAACGACCAATGTTCTCCTGCATAACAATGTCCGGGGGATCACCCAAGGCAGGTGCTGCCAATGGAATGTCCGGTGGGACGTGTTCAAGATTATTCTCAAATTCGGCATGTGCAGGGCCATCAGCCTGATTGTCTTCATGGTACACCGTGGCGGTCGAGGTGATTCCTGCTCTATTTCCCCGAACTACAGTGTGTTCCATTACAGCTGCCGCTCGGTTAGATTGCCCTCCCCTTCCCCCACGGCCTCCCAAGGCTCCACGGTTTGGAGGTGGAGCTTGTGCAGGAGGCGGTGGTTGGTACACCACCCTCTGAACCCCTTCTGGTGGCCTCCGTTCAACCCTCTGATGTCCCCCTCGGACATTTGTTCTAATTCTAGGGAGGTTGACGGCTTGCTGAAACTCTGGGGTCCTGATCTGATCTCCACGGCCCCCTTCCACCGCTTCATCCTCAAGATTCTGTAACGCGGCAAAGCGAGAAGGAGAAACTATGTGCTCCGGAGCTGCATTTGCATTGACCGGTATCGGCTTCTGTCTTAGTCTGGCCGCCTCGTTCCGAGGCTGAAAGGGACCTCTGTTCTGGCCTCTCCTATCTCTGCGGGTCACTAGCATCCAAGACCCATATCTCTCTTTGGGTTTTGTGATTGGTATAGGCACAGATGGACTCTCGCTTGAGTGATATTCAGTGGAAGTCTCCCCAGCTGCTCGTTCCCGCAATGTTCCCGCCGATGGCCATAGATGTCACACTTGAAACATATCTGGTGAATACCTTCATACTCGATTGGCCATTCCACCTCCTCTAGTACAAACATCGGCAGTAGCGGCTTTGATATGTCTAGTTCCACACATACCCTAGCGAATTTTTCTTTGGAAATCAAATTCGTTGCCATGTCAATCTTGATTGGACGCCTTATAATCTTCCCGAATTTCTTCAAAAATTTCTCATCAAAATATTCTATTGGAAGTGAGGGGAATCTTATCCAAGCCAAGATTTTGTCTGTCAAGCTCTTCCTTGTGTCAAAATTAGGCCTCCATTCTAGCGTAATCAGATAGTGGTCTAGGACCATCCAAGGGCCCTGAAACTTAGCAACTTCATAATCTGCAAGAGAATCGAATTTAGCCAAGAAATAATCGTTGCTTAACGCAATTAGCTCAAAGCCAGATTCGGGCTTCCACATCCGTTGTAATCTTTGTAGTAGATACGAGTATCCCACAGTTCTTCCCAACAGACGGATAATTAGAGATCTACGCCAAGGTCGTCGTAATCTCTCCTTTTCCTCTTTCGTCACTCTTATCACTGGGTAATCGTAAACCTTGCCGTCATCCTCCATATCGTCATCGGACGCCGCTTCTTCCGCCGTAGGTGTATCCACGGGTCTGCGGTTCCAAGCCTGATTCGGGGTCACCACCGGTGTCTGCTAACGAGTCGAATCTGGGGTGCTCACCCCACCTCCCAGAGGGGTTTCTTGAACAATCGTCTCCAGCACTGGTTGGGTCTCATTAGCATTTGGCTCTCGGGCTCTTTTGGTTTTCTTAGTACTTCTTTCCAATAAATCTTGATCCTCTGGTGACCGATTGGTCGCCGCTGGTGAAGAGATATCCGAGAGAGAATCAGTCTCCATTCCAAATGAATGCAGTTTAAGTCAACATTTTTTTAATTAAATATCAAAGTTATAATACAAAATAATGCTATATATTTATTTACCAAGTACTCCCTCTGTCCCATTTTATGTGTCTTACTTTCCTTTTTAGTTTGTCCCAAAATGTTGTCCACTTTCCAAAATTAAACATCACCATCATTCTACTTTTTTCAAATTACCCTTCTAGCTTTTGCTTTCTTTATTGTTTTTATTTCTAAAAGTGAAAAAGTGAGGGGCATAATTGGAAAGTGCATAACATTTACTTTAATTCATTAAAAAGCGTGCAAAAAGTAAATGAGACATCCAATTCGGGACGGAGGGAGTATTTTATTAATACAATGAAAAAATTTTAAAAAAATATAATTAATAAAACCAATCATATTAACTACTTGAGGAATTTATTGACAAAGAAAGTATTTAAATCACACAGCAATTTGAAGTGAGAAACTACATTGCAATGTCCTTGTTTGACAATCAGCGGTAAGCAGTTAGCGTTAGCGGATTATATTAGTGAATTTGACCAGCGAATTATATTAACCGTTGGTAAAAAGATATTTGAAAAAATTAGTTGTTTAGATTAACATGTAAAATGACATAAGGGTATACATAATATAATAATAATAATAATAATAATAATAATAATAATAATAATAATAATAATAATAATAATTTAAAAAAAAAATAAAAAATAGTAATAATTTAATAAAAGAAAATTAAACAAATAAAAAAAAATATATGGGGAGCCAAACGTTCGGCTCCCATTAGTTTTGCCATTTTTCCACATCGGTGGGAAGAGACCGAAGAGTGGCCATGGTATAGGAGCCTTAAGGCTCCAATTTAAAAATTAAGCTTGCTCATCCGTTGATGGGCAAGCAGTGATCCAGCGAAATTGGCTCTTGTTATTCAAGGAGTCGAAATGGCTCTACATTAATTTATTATTATTATTTTTAAAATATAGAGGTGTTTTGGGGAAATCATTCTAAAAAACGCTAAGTGAAAATATTATAAATTGCAATGTTTGTATTTTTAGTGGTTTGGAACAAATGGTTGCTTCAAACTGTTGAATAACCAAACTCTTTCTTTAGCATTTTGATCTTTGGGTTACATCATATTTACCAATCTTCCAATATCTTTGTGTTACATTAATAATTAAAAATTTTAAATTTTTACTACATCTAAATTCCTTAAATTATGAATTTCTTTATCCATAATAATTTATTCAACAATAATAGTTGAACTAAATGAAGCAAAACACCTAAAGGTCTGATACCATTGATTCATTCATTGATCTTGTATATATGTACATTCATTAAATTAAATATATTAGAACACTTTGCAATAAAAATACTTTGTTAATATTTTAAAAAAGTTAAGTAACAATTATTATGAATCTCTTATATTACATTGTATTCATATACTATGAGTTATATATTTAAATAAACAAATTCGACATTAAATTACTTATGTATGAACTTCTTATATATAATCTTACATTGATATACTTTCAAATATTTATTTAATTATAAACATTGGGTAGAAAAAAATGAACGTCAAATTATTAAATCAAATGAATGGTTCAGATTTTAATTTTTCCTTAAGATTTATTAATTTATCTTTAATTATATGATTATCAATTAACTTTTTCGTTAAATACTGTTAATTCACCGTTAGTCTAATTCTAATATTAAAGTCTAATATAGAATTATAACTACAACATCCAAACTGCCGGAATCTCCTCAAACAATATTAGTATATATTTAATATTTTATGCCCTAATTTTTATTTGTTCTCCCTTATGTCCCCTATTTGGTTTCAATAATACCCATACAATTATTTTATTGATAATTATAATTAATCTTGACTATATTATCTTGCATTTATAAACTTAGAATTACCTATTTTAAATACGCAAATTCAACATTCAATTATCGAACAATTCCAATATAATCTTGCATTGATATACTTTAAAGTACTTATTTAAAAAAAAAACATTGAGTATTATTTCAACCGTGCAATGCGCGTAAAAAACTAGTAAATTGTGAAAAGCATCAAAGACATTTCATACATAATTTTTTAAATTTTTTAGACATTTTATATTGGTTGTATAATCAAAATATTCATGGATCTAATCGAAACAAGTATCTTAATAGATCAGACGGCTAATAGAGTATGTAAGTGAAAGACCACTCATTTAGTCGAATTAATTTTTGTGGAGTGTTTTAAATTATAAAAAAATATATTATTGATTAATTCAATTAAAAATTTAGGTTGTGTTTGGTTGAAGATTTTTGTATCTACAATCTACATCTACCAATTCTAATAAGAGCCAATAATGTTAGGCCCTTAATTGGAAAAAAAATGTGGGTAGTATTGTTTTTTAAAATGAATGGTTCATATTATTTTGATTTTAGTATTTTTTTAATGATTTTCCTTATTTACCCCTTATTATATTATTTTCTTCCCTTAAATAACTTAAATTCCGTTAGTATAAACTTTAGTAATGAAATATTCCGTTAACTATTTACTACTTTTAACTTACTCATTAATTTCTATAAGAAAAGTCTTACGTTCGAACCACATCCAATTAGAGTTGGCATAATTGTTAAACATATACTACGAATATGTTAAAATGTATTAAAAAATGAATGGTTCATATTATTTTGATTTTAATATTTTTTTTAATGATTTTCCTTATTTACTCCTTATTATATTATTTTCTTCCCTTAAATAACTTAAATCCGTTAATATAAACTTTAGTAACAGAATATTCTGATAACTATTTATTATTTTTAACTTACTCATTAATTTCTATAAGAAAATTTAGTGGTTCAAGCGGCTACATGAGTTTCTCGTTAGTGCAGGTTTCTTAGCCTCTAAAACCGATGTGTCGCTTTTTCACTACACCATTGGGGTTTCACGAGTCTTCTTATTGGTCTACGTTGATGACTTCATTATGATGGGTAACGACTCAGCATTAATTAATACGTTACTATAGCGGCTATCTACGACCTTCAAGATCAGGGATCTTGGTACTCCGAGTTTTTTCTTAGGCATTGAAACCCTCAATGTTGATACCGCGATTCTTCTTTCTCAGCGGCGCTACATGGGAGATATATTAGCCCGAGCTGGTATGTCTGATTGCAAGCCTCTGGCAACACCAGCTGTAGTCACGTAGCCAGTCACTCCGTCGGCTCAGTCGTTTGACAACCCGATCAGTATCGTCGGATTGTTGGCCCTTTACAATACTTAACTATCACCCGCCCGGACCTTTCCTATGCAGTTAACCGGCTATGTCAGTTCATGCAAGCTCCCACCGACGATCATTGGGCTCTGCTAAAGCGGGTTCTACAATATGTTAAAGGAATGCAAGACTATGGTTTGCGCTTGTCAGAATCTTCCTCCTCTGACATTCATGCTTTTTCAGATTCCGACTGGGCGGGTTGTCCCGTTGACAGGAAGTCTACTAGCGGGTATGCGGTCTTTCTTGGGACCAATCTCATCTCGTGGCTCTCTCGCAAGCAACGCACGGTGGCGCGCTCCTCAACCGAAGCCGAGTACAAGGGTCTAGCTGATGTCGCAGCCGAGGTCACCTAGGTAGTCTCCCTTCTACGTGAGCTAGGGCTGCATTCCGGTAATCTAGCGACCTTGTGGTGTGACAATCTGGGGGCCATATACCTAGCAGCCAATCCAGTTTTTCACGCATGGACAAAGCATGTTGAGATCGATTCCACTTCGTCCGCGACAAGGTCGCATCAGGAGATTTCGTTGTCAACTTTGTGTCCACAAAGGATCAACTGGCCGACATATTCACGAAGGCGCTACCAGCATCGCGCTTTCAGGCTATCCGGGACAAGCTCAATATTGTTTCTCACCAACCTTGCACTTTGAGGGGGTGTGTTAATAATGTTAGTTATAATGTTATATTGTATACTTAATAGACTAGTGGTTATAGTTCTAGTTGACTTAGCTTAGCCTATTGTATAGGAGACTTTTAGGTTAGCTATTCCTATAGGTCTCTTCTGTTGTAATTAATTCAATCTATCGATCAATCTTGAACTGTAACTCTCATCCCCCGACTCGAAAGAATTAATGGAATTTAAAGATTGATAGAGTGTATTTTATGGCTAAAAATGGCGGAAATTTGCCCCCCTTTTTGTCTTGCAGTTTTATGCTTTCTTTAACTCAATTGGCTAGACAGCAAAATGATATATTTGTTGCTATGTTGTGTGAATTTATTGGTATGCTTGTTTGTTTAGTTCTTCTCCCATAAGATTGAATCTCCAATTGCAATGCTTGTTTGTTTAGTTGAATGTATTACTAGTGGTTTTGGCATGTACTTGGTATATTTAGGAAATTATTATTTTTTAAAAAAGAAAAGGTTTCCACGACCGTTCTTTCCTAAGAACGATGGCAGAAAGTGAAGATTAAAAAAAATTATAATCCGCGTTTGTTCTTTTCTAAGAAGGGTCGCGGATGCTCAACATTGTTGGATCCGTTGGTAGAAAAATAAATAATAATCAAATAAAATAAGATTATTATTTTTTGGAAAGTAAGGGAAGGAAAGATGGAGAAAATTTGGCTCGTGTTTGGTGTTGGGTTTTTGCAAGAGTCAAGCGATCACTCTTTCCTTAAAACCTTATTTGCCACCTCCCAAAGATACTAGGAGCGTTGTGGCCTAGGCTTCCCAGGATAAAACTTGCTATGATTCAATGTTTGAGCATTCAAACAAAGAATCTGGCGAGCAAGACAAGGCTATGAACACAGTAGGCAAAGAAAGAGTAGAAGCAGAGAGTTTTGAAGCTGGAAATTATACTTTCGTGTTGTGTAATTCTGTGTGTAAATCTCTACTGCCCAACTCCTTCTTATATAGGGGTGGAAGACTTAAATAGCTTTTAATTAGGCACTTAAGGGCACCCCCACTGCACCTGGTAACAGCAACCATTACCATGGGTTTCAATTCAAAATTTAAGATTGGAATTAATTCCGCAACCGTAAAAATTGAACACCCAACGGTCACAGAAAGCAGTATAGGTTCGTGCAGGCCAGTTTCGGCCACATCCAGTGGCATGTGTTGGAAAATTGAATCCGAAGTTACTCCCTCGGGCTTGAATCAAGCCCTTTCAATCTCGTCTAGTTAGAATTTGATTTGCACCCCCCCCCCCCCCCCCCCCGCGCGCGCGCGAGAGAGAGCCTCTATGCTATACAATTCTACAAGCTTCAAAAGAGCTCTTGTATATAAGGGGGGCAAATCCACTTTCCAAACCAATGTGGGACAAATGTCACGGACGTTTTTCCGTAACCGTGCGAAGACCCAAAAGTAGGAGGAAACGGCCAACTGGTTAGCAATGCCATGCGGGTGAAGGGGTGCGTCAATAGTGTTAAGGGTTGTTCTGCCTTAGACGCGAAGGTCTGGCCGAGTTAAGCACGCCGACCCGGTTAAGTTTGGGGAGCCTGTCGCTAGTCTTGGACTTGACTATGAAGGGGACCTGATGCGATCGAAAGGCACAACTGGTTGGGAGCTGTTGCCGCTTCCCTGATGAGCCCATGGCAGGGCGAAACCAGTGTGGTGCGTATGTGGGTAAGGCTGGTCTGCGGGGCATGAGGGGCCTCAGGACGCCGCACGGGCGCTGTGGGCTGCGCCGAACTCTATGCCCGTGTCAAAGTGGTATCAGAGCGGGGCGTGCTTATATTGCTGCATGCTATGGTGGGATCCTCAAGGGGTGAGGAGTATGCGAGCACTGTTGCGCGAGAGGGGATGCGCACGTGCTAATGATGGCTCCACTCCGTTGATCCGCAGGGGGCGGATGGGTCCTTTGGAGGGAATCGGGACTCGGGTGGCCGCCAGCTCAGTCGGACTACTCTTCGTGAGATGTCCTGACATTAGCGGCGCGTATGCAATTAAGTACGTCGATCCTTGGGCAGAGTCCTCTCCCCTAGCACGAGGGCGTGCTAGATGTTGGGTGGGGGAGAGTGTAACGGACGTTTTTCCGTGACCGTGCGAAGACCCAAAAGTAGGAGGAAACGGCCAACTGGTTAGCAATGCCATGCGGGTGAAGGGGTGCGTCAATAGCGTTAAGGGTTGTTCTGCCTTAGACGCGAAGGTCTGGCCGAGTTAGGCACGCCGACCCGGTTAAGTTTGGGGAGCCTGTCGCTAGTCTTGGACTTGACTATGAAGGGGACCTGATGCGATCGAAAGGCACAACTGGTTGGGAGCTGTTGCCGCTTCCCTGATGAGCCCATGGCATGGCGAAACCAGTGTGGTGCGTATGTGGGTAAGGCTGGTCCGCAGGGCATGAGGGGCCTCGGGACGCCGCACGGGCGCTGTGGGCTGCGCCGAACTCTATGCCCGTGTCACAAAGCTCACTTTTCCCTTCATTTTCCAACTGAAATTGGTCTACTTTGAGAATCAATATCTCATTCACCCATTATCCGTTTTGAGCGTACAATATATCAATCTCTTCGTCTTACTACGAAGAACCTGAATCCACTTTGACCCGACTCATTTCGGAAGTGGACCCCACTGATAATTGTACCACAAAATAACCATTTAACATGCCATTTATGCCATTTTAAGCTATTTTTTTCCAACAAACATTTCGCGACTATTTTGAAATAGTTACGGAAATCCCTTTACAAGGGTCGCGAATTAGCTATTTTGTACTAGTGGTGGGAATGTTGGATTTTAACTATTTATATTTTTAAAAGAAAAGTCTACAGAAATCCTATTCTGATAGAGTCTATAAAAGTTAATAAGTTTTTGAATACCATCGAATACAA
This sequence comes from Ipomoea nil, assembly GCF_001879475.1. Classification (NCBI taxonomy): domain Eukaryota; kingdom Viridiplantae; phylum Streptophyta; class Magnoliopsida; order Solanales; family Convolvulaceae; genus Ipomoea; species Ipomoea nil. The sequence continues at coordinate 6,259,913 of NW_017616745.1, forward strand.
ATATACTTTTAAAGATTATAAAAATCTGAATCGAATATTGATAGACTTTTAAAGAGTCTAGATCGAATAGCACCAAACTTTTAAAGTCGTTAAAAGTTTATAAAAATCGTTAAGTCTTTATAAACGTTTATTGTACATAACACTTAAATATGCAATTGTAACAAATAAATAAATAGACTTCCTTATGTGAGTTGTACATAAGGGTATGTATCAAAAGCAAAAGCCTATAAATAGACTTCCTTATGTGAGTTGTACATAAGGGTATGTATCAAAAGCAAAAGCCTGGACTACAATATATAATATTCCTTACATTATAAATTGACTAAATAAAATTTACATTACAGGAAATTTCAATTTTGGTCATATGATTATAGGGGTCTTGTTGATTTTAGTCTCTGACTTTTAAAAATGTCAATTTAGTACCTTAACTATGCAATTTTTGTCAATTTTTGTCACTCCGGCCAAATTATCGATCAAATTCCGCCGAAAAATTTTAATTGTTAAAATAATGAAGGTATTTTGATCATTTCACGTCTCTTTTCTTCTTCCCAGGCGAGTCCATCCCTTCCTCTCCCGTTTCCGGCGAATGCAATGAACTAAGATGATTGGGAAAAGAGGTTTGATGATATTAAAGATAGGTTTTACAGTGAGAAAGAACGCCGGAAACGGGAGAGAAATGGATGGACTCGCCGGAGAAGAAGAAAATAGGCGTGAAACGACTAAAATATTCTCATTATTTTAATTATTAAAGTTTTCCGGTGAAATTTGGCCGGCAATTTGAACGGAGTGACCAAAATTGACAAAAATTGCATAGTTAAGGTACTAAATTGACACTTTTAAAAGTCAGAAACTAAAATTAACAAGATCCCTATAGTCATATGACCAAAATTAAAATTTCCTCATTTACATTATAATCAACTCTACATTATTTGAGTCTTACATAATAAAAGCACACAAACAAAACAACTACTCTACATTTGAAGTAACATGTAATTAAGAAAGCACCCATAAGCATTATTACACATATATAAATCAAGCCTGCATTTGAACAACTACATGTTCATTGGATTCTGCGGAGGATGTTCCCTTGGTTGTTGCAGAAGATGAAACTGTTGTTGTTTGTTGCTCAATCCATCCACGCCATTCATCAATACATAATGGTTGACTGGGACCAACACTTGAAAGTTTATGTTCTTCAAAAAATTTTAAAATATCTTCACTTTTCCCAAAAATGATATCTGCATCTCGAACACTTTCTAACCTTTCCTCAATTGCATTGCTTCTGCATTTAGTAGCTATCATATGCCCCAAATTGGTAAGACAAGCTGCCAATATGTCTGCAATCATGCAGATTACCTTCGTAAACAACTCTTCAGCCTGACACTCACCATTTTCAAAGTATAGCAGAATGGTTCGAGTAATTCTATACATTGAATTTGCAGCTAAAACGTTTGCAGGCCAATAGAGTGGATATTCCACTAGAATTCTATTCTCTTTAGAGCTAAACTCCATAACAATCCTTTCAGCTACATCAACCAGATCTTGAACAATATCCTTAATAGAACTTATTTCTCCAGTTTTTCTCTCAAGATCCATGTCAAACCACTTCTTATGAAGCTCAACTCCCACCCACACAACATCTGCCGCATTTTTAATGCCTTTCAACCCACATTTCTCATCCAAAATATCTACGAGGCTTGCATAGCGAAGGCCTTCGTTGACACTGCTTATTACCAACCAATCAACATGCTGACTTGCAATGTTTGGAATTGCAATGGCGATGCTTGTTAGTGTTACCACAGGAAGTGTCCAACAATTTGGAGGTTCACTAGACAATAGACTTGGAACTTGGTTACTATCAAATTCTAACACACCACTAAAAGAGAAACTTTGACTGAGAAGATTAAATAGGTTTTGTGGCCTTTGCATCTTACCCATCTCAACATGTTTATCCATCCGATTAACAATCTCTCTTAATAATCTTTCAGGAAATTGTTTTTCTCCTTCGAGTAGTATTACAAAGCAATTGAGATCTACTTCTCGTTCCCTTTGCCCAGTTGAAACTTTATTTTTGTGGAATAATAATTTGCCTAAAAAATGATTAATTAATTTGCCTAAAAAATTAACCAAAAATACTAATGGAAGCATGGAGTAAACAGAGACAACATAACAAAACTTGCACCATATGACAATCATGATCTGAAGTCGTATACAAAAAGTCAAGACCAAACCTTTCATGTTATGGATAAGTTTTCTGACTGCACGTCTCTTAAACCAGTCAAGACCAAAGCAATTTTGAAGATGATATCCAAAGACGATGAGGGATCAAATACATGGGTACGTATTTGGAGGCATAAATCGACAAGGACGGTGATTACAAATATGCTCAAAGCCGTGACATTGGTTACAATATCTGTGTTACTCATAGAGCCCAGTGAGATGAAAAAGTTACCCATTGCCACAGTTAAGAAAACCGTGCTCATATTTTTTGCCCGAGTATCTAGGACAGACCACTTGGGAGTTGAGAGATCGCCTGCCAGCTTGGTACCCACAGCTAATAGTGTCAACCAAGTTGCATTGAGAGCGAAGAAATTGCCGGAGAAGCGGACATTCAACTTGGGAAACGAGTTAATGAAGGTTAAACATGAGTTTAAGAACATTGCAAAGGAGCAGGCTAGAGATGCAGCTGCTACATAAACACCTATAATTGGCATTGGGGAATCATTATCTACCATATTTTTGCTACATAAAGGATTAATTTCAGGTTGGTAGTAACTCATTTTGGTTAAATTAAGCTTTCAACTCCGATCCTGCATATTATATAGTAGTTTAACTGCCATAGATGAAATATAAAGGTAAATATAATATAGAGTAAATATCCAAAATGGTCCCTCGACTATAGCTAAATTCACAAATTGGTCCTCGACTTTCAATTTTAACCAATTAAGTCCTTAACTTTGTAATTTTAACACAATTTGGTCATCTGTCTATTTGACCGTTTGTTGACTGTGATATTTGAGGATATATATGTAATTTCATGGTCCATCGTCGGTTTTTTAAGGTTTCGGTTGCATTTCCAGACCACACTGTTACATTTGAATCCACTATCGAAAGCAATCTACCAAACCCGGTCGTCTTTCTCCGTCCTCCCTTTGGTTTCAATGTAGTTGAATTCGTACCAGAGCGAAGAAGACGACGTGTTTCCGAACTGGTGCAACGTCATCCTGGAGGCCTCCACGTGCTCCGACGAGAGCGAAAGGTTCTTCTGAAGATCATTGATCACGGTCAACAAACGGTCAAATAGATGGAGGACCAAATCGTGTCAAAATTACAAAGTTAAGGACTTAATTGGTTGAAATTAAAAGTTGAGGACCAATTTGTGAATTTAGCTATAGTCGAGGAATCATTTTGAGTATTTACTCTATAATATATCAAGGCAGACAAACGTACGCATTGACATATTTTTCGACGAACATTCATATATCAATTTCATAGGTGCAGTAATGCCGGCGTATGTCTAAAAAATTGTGACAAGTGAAATGTCAATAACATAATGTCATGGATGATATGTGCTATCATGCTGAGGCTGCAGCTGGTGGGACATGATTGGTCCTATGTTGTTGGATTAGTTTGAACTACTTCAATTCTACTTAACTTCGTTAGTCAACCACAAGTTGAAGCAAATTTTATTCATTGTTTACAAATATATATACTTACCAGGATAAGTTACATGACTTTCCAAGAAACACGTACCTAGGGTTGAAATAGGTCGAGTCGAGTCAAGCTTTAGAAAATTAAGTTTGGACTTGTTACGAAAATTTAAGGCTTGTGTCTGGACCTGAGCCTGTAGGTAGGCTTTTGTTATACTAAAGCCTGAGCATACAATAGCATGGCCTAGCCTGAATCCTTTTTAAAAGTATGTTTAATATGTAGACCATTGAAAATGCTTCAAAGTACGTAAGCTATACTTTGAATCTATTTAAAACCTATATATTACGTCTTTTTAAAAAATTTAATAAGTATTTCTAAATAATTTAAGAAATATACCGAGCTAATACAAAATTAATATATAACTACATAAGTATATCGCCACAATGCAAACATAATAGTATTAAAAAATATATAAAATAAAACAAAACAAGTCATGCACAACTTCAACATGTTTGTTAACTTGTTTAGGAATGAATTTTATTGTATTATTGATTGTCATCCTATATAATATCATAAATAGTTAACAATCAACTCACATAATTAAGTCGTGACACTTCATTAAATATTTAACAGTAAGAACAATAAGAACACTTATAATAAAATTAACAACAATGATTATAATTGAATCAAAATTTAGAATGCGATTTTGGAGGTCAAGGGTTAAGGTTTGATAATTATATATACTTGGAATTATATTGTAAATATAAAAATATATTAGGTATAAAATAGAATATATACTAACTTAATATTACAAATAAATTATATATATGTGTGTAATCCTGTGTAAATAGGCTAGGCATGTAATCTGAAGGCCGAGCTTGGTATAAACAGGTCTGACCTGTTTAGTTTAATAGGTTTTAAAATGGGCCCAAGCCTGACCTTTTTACTAAACAAGTCAGGCCTGTGTAGGCCTTAAATAGGCCGGGCCTTAGGCCCCTACGAAGGGGCCTAGCCTATTCCCACCCCTAACCGTACCATTTTAAATGCCAAGACATAGGGGTGTTTGGTAAATAATTGTTAACTAATAATTGTTAGCTGATTGTGTTTGATTAGTTGATAGTATTGGCTGATTGTAAAAATATGTTTATTAAATTAGCTAATAGCTGATTATATGCAAAATAACTGTCTCAAAACCTAATCAAATTTTAGCCTTTTGGAGCAATAAGTTGTTAAAAAGCTAATTAACCAAACACTTATATTGATTATTTGACTAAGTCAAACAACTAATAGTGGTCAAACAAGCTAAAATTGATTGATAAGATAAATATTTTACCAAACAATGCCTACTTGGGCATTATGGTCTTTGATTAAGACTGTTGTTTTCTATCATTGCTTATAAGGCTATCCTTATCCCAAAAATTCCTCTCACTTTTTAAAACGGGTCCATTTTCACATCATCAAATTTACAAATTTTTCACTATTTATTCTGCATCTCTACAATATTCTCTCACTTTCTAAAATGGTCGCACTTTAATATTATATTATAAATATAATAACAAAATAATATAATAAATAACTAATAAGAAATAAAATAAAATAAAAAAGTACACAAAAGCTGCCATGTAGAAAGCAAGTTTTCTAATTAAACAAAAAAGTATTTAAAATGCCACTTTAATGGCCACATCATTTAGGAAGTGGTAGCATTTTTGAGATTAGAATAGCCTAAGATTTATGGAGTTTGGGGGCACATCACTTTCAGCCGCAAATTCGAATCCTACCGAAAGTAGCAATATGGATTATCCAATAGTTGTGAGTAGTAGTAATGTACAATTACTTTTGAGAACTTGGGGCATTTGAGAGACATTTCAAAATATTCAGAATTTACTTTTCCATCAAGACTCTAAGAGCATCCACACTTGTGGTTTATTTGGAGTTATTTCAGAATTAATTCTCCCCACTCAAGATAATAACTGATGTGGGTGTAGGTTATTTGAGAAATAATATTACTGCAAATGTGGGGTGAATGTCAAAAAATACAAAAAAAAAAAAAAAAAAAAAAGAAGAAGAAGCAACACAGGCTGTGCGCGAACGTGGCAACACGGGCGCGTGCAGTGCACGCGTCCTTCTTTTTTTTTTTTTTTTTTTTTAAAATTTTAGTTTTAATTTTTTTTCTTTCTTTTTTCTCTCCCCTCCCATCTTCTCTTTCCTAATCACTCTTACATTATCCCCCAATTCTCCACAACCATTGTGGATGCTCTAAAAGTAAAGATATGTTAGGACCATAAATTTTGTTTGTTACAAGATTTTTAGAGGATGACCTATATGGTAAGATTTACGGGTATAATATATCGAGTAGTATATATATTAAGGCCATAATTATGCAGTGATGTTGTCTAGGCTTATTAAAAAGTTTTGTTGAACTGAATGATTAGAAGTTATGTTGTTTTTTTTTTCTTCTTTCTTCCTTTACACCGTTAACGGTGTTAACCATTTATATGTTTACAAATTCAAAGCCTAATGTTCAGAAATTAGACACTATGCGTTCAAAAACTCAAAGCTCAGTTTAATGTTCAGAAACTAGACATTATATGTTCATAAATTCAAAGATTAATGTTCATAAATTAGATACTATAGCATTCACTCTGTTACATGTTCATCAACAACTCAAAATTTAATGTTAAGAAACTAGACACTATATGCTCATATACTGAAAGCTAATGTTCATAAAATAGTATGTTTCGAAACTCAAAGCTTAATGTTCAAAAATGCGTTTGAAAAATGAAACTGCAACTCATTAATCATGACAGCGGAAACACTGTAGTTTTGGATCAGAGTCCACCTTGCAAGGTGTACTAAAGCGAATTGCAATTCATAAAATTGTCAGCATTGTATAGCCAAAGGCACATAAAATGATCATAAACAGGGACACCCATATCAAGAAAAGATTCCACCAAAGCTTTGGTGTGATAATTTGGGTACTACTTATCTATGTGTAAATTCTGGGTTTCATACTCGTACGAAACACGTAGAGATTGATTATCATTTTGTTCGTGATAAGGCTGCAAAAGGTATGGGCTATCAACCTTATGCTTGATGGGGATTATTAGGACTCTATATTTGTTCTTTATTGTGTTAGACTAGTATTCTATTCTTGTACTTATTATACTAGGATTCTAGTCTAGTCTAGTCCTATACAGCTCAATGTTGTGTGCTATCAACCTATCAACCTTGTGCCTAGGATTCTAGTCTAGTCCTATATAGCTCAGTGCTATCGACCTTGTGCTTGAGGGGGAGGTCTTATACAGCTCACCTTGTGTGCTATCAACCTATCAACCTTGTGCCTAGGATTCTAGTCTAGTCCTATATAGCTCAGTGCTATCGACCTTGTGCTTGAGGGGGAAGTCTTATACAGCTCACCTTGTGCTTGAGGGGAGGTCCTATACAGCTCAATATTGTGAGATTTTAAATCACTCAACAACAATGGTCCCGACGGGGCTCGAACCCACGACCTTCGGCTCATAAGACCAACGCTCTAACCAACTGAGCTACGAGACCTATACAATTTTTTTTAGTAATTATAAAATTCATTACCCTTTTAATCTCTTACTTTTGAACAGTGGAATCAAAAATAGGAAGAAAAAATAAAAAAAATAAAAATAAAAAGGGAATTATATATGTGTGTGTATTATAGATTTTTTTTATATATATATTTATTTATATTTTAATTAATTAATTAATTGTTTATTTTTATTCCAATTGCTATATACTACAAAAACAAAGAGAATTCTTCTATTTAAACTCATTAATATTACCAAGTATTTGATTTCGATTACCAATCCAATTCCAATGTTTGAACCAAATTCATCATTTAGTTTTCTTTGAATTACTCCCTCCGTCCCATTTTGTTTGTCTGGTTCAGTTAACGAAGCTTGATTAAAGTTATTTTTAATTCAATTTTATAATATTAAGTTTAGTATTCGTATATAAAATTTATATATTCAGAAATTACATTAAAAGTACTATTAAATACAAAAATCAATTTTAAAAATAATTAAAAATTACTAAAAAAAAGCAATGAAGAAAGAGTTAATTTGACCAATAAATAGTAAATATGACAAACAAAATCGGACAGAAGAGTAACTAATTAAAATTTTGGTTTAATTGTCCAATTCTAAGCCATCTACTATGGGTTGGTTAGTTGGTAGTATATTAGGAGAAGGGATGGAGGACTATGAAAGTTGAGAATGACTCGATGATGGCTATCATATAGGTTAAAATGGAGGGAAATAACAATGGGTGACATATTCACCCACTCGAAGGTGATGTGATAACTTTTGAAGAAGAATTATTGTAGTTACAATTTGTCTCACATATCTTTTGAGGTCATTATAGGTGTGGCGATTGTTGTAGTTTTTTTTTTTTTTTTTTTTTTTTTTTTTTTTTTTTTAAGTTGTACTAAAAAAATGGATAACTCAATTAATCGAATTAAATTTTGTGGAGTGAACAATTTTATAAGAAAAAAATCATGTTATTAATCAATTTGGTTAAAATGTAGTTTTCACTTAATTAACCAAAATATAAACTCTAGCCCATTTCATTTTGCTTACATTCATTATTTAGCCTAATATATATTTAAATCAATCGTTATGCTATGGACCCGTGTCCAGCATACATTGTGGACACGGTAACGGTGTTGTTAGTGGCACCGTTATCTTTCACCATTTTTTTAAAAAAAATTTCAGACCGCATCATTATAGGAGCATATGTTCATAATTTTATCACTATATGTTCATAATTGTAAGTTCATAATGTCAGAGCTCTGTGTTCATAATTCCATAACTGTACATTTATACTTTCATAACTGTACATTCATACTTCTGTAACTGTACATTCATAATTCAATAAATGTAAATTCATAATTTTCAAAGCTCTACGTTCACAATTTTTGAGCTCTATGTTCACAATTTTAGAGCTCTATGTTCATAATTTTATCACTATATGTTCATAATTGTAAGTTCATAATGTTAGAGCTATGTGTTCATAATTCCATAACTGTACATTCATAATTTTCGAAGCTCTATATGTTCACAATTTTAGAGCTCTATGTTCATAATTTTATCACTATATGTTCATAATTGTAAGTTCATACTGTCAGAGCTCTGTGTTCATAATTCCATAACTGTACATTCATAATTTCATACCTGTACATTCATAATTCCACAAACGAATAACACCATTAACGGCAAGACAACATCAATCTTTTTTTTTAAAAAAACTGGAATATCGTTTTCCCTAAAAACGACGTCGTTTTAGACTTGTGTCCACAACATAATTTGCCGAACTTTTCTTAACCGGCATGGGTTAGGCTTTGTTGTGGACTGGGGAAAGACATCCTTTTTTGGGCTCTAATAATGCCCCCCATAGTATGGACCATGGTTCACAGTTGACCCTAATACATGTGTATTTGTCTTATCATTCGTTATACCTTGCACTACGGTGCACATAGCACTGTGCGCTTCGCGTATCTTAAAACGACGTCGTTTTGTTAAGTTGTGTGCGGAGTCGACGCGACATAGTGTATGTGTATTATGTTATATAATTATGTACATTATGTTATACAATTATGTACATTCTGGTATATAATTATGTACATTATTTTATAAAATTATGTACATTTTTTTATACAATTATGTATATTTTTTTATACAATTATGTACATTCGAACATACGATTTTTTTAACAGTTAAAAGTTTATCTGTATTCTGTTCTGCAATTATGTACATTCTCATATACAATTATGTACATTTTCAAAACATGATTTTTTTAACAAGTTAACAACAAATACGGAAAAGCGAAATTTTCAAAAAAAAAAAAGTGCAAAACGACATCGTTTTGTATATTGTGCGCCGGCCAAATAATTACTATACGACGTATTTTTTTAGGTTTATTCGTTCAAAACGACGTCGTTTTAAGCGAATAACCCTAAAGTAAAAATCGTTATGTTCGTTTAAAGACGCTCAGACGGACGGACCAGAGACTCTAGCGCTGCCTCCGCCTCCGCCTCCACAGCACTATTGCTGTTGCACGCTGCCGTGGCCGGTCGTCAACGCTTCCCGTCGCCGCCTCGCCTCTGCCTCTGCCTCTGGTCGCCGCCTTACGTCCGTCCTTCGCCTTGCCTTCAATGAGTCCAGTCGTCGTCGCAGCTGCATGCCGTTGGTAAGTTTTTTTTTTTTGTTTGTTTTGTTTTGTTTTTCTTTTCTAGCATGTGGACTTGTGGACTGTGGAGTGTGGGTTGTGGCGGTATAATGTAGAATACAAATTTTCATTTTCATTTCTATTTTCCATTTTGACCGTTATTGTAAATTGTGATTTGTGAATTTGTGATTTGTGTATAGTGTGTCTATGTGTATTTGCCATTTTGACTATTTGAAAATAAAATAAAATAAAATAAAAATCGGACACCTAACCATTTTTTGACAAATTATTATGTGGATCCGGGTCTACTTTGGAGTCTAAAAATTCACAATTTATATATTGAATGTTAAATTCACATACTGAATGTTTACAATTTTTATATGCGTACTAAATGTTCACAATTTACATACTGAATGTTCACAATTTACATATTGAATGTTCACAATTTTATATACTAAATGTTCACAATTTACATAGTGAATATTCACAATTTAAATTATAAGCATTCAATATGTTAATTGTGAATTTTCAATATATAAATAGTGTATCTTGTATATGAACAGATACTACATTGTAATAGAGCTAGTAGCATTCAAAAAAAAAAAATAATGATGGATATATTATGATCGGAGCAAACTGACCCGGGAAGCGGAGCAATGAAGTGTAGAATGGACGCGGGGCCCGGAGGTTGAGCCCCGTGCTCGGCCCAAGGTGCCTTACCCACATGAGGTCGGCCATGTGAGCTCGACCCTATGAGCTCGGCTATGGTGGACTTGGCCATATGAGCTTGGCCATGGTGAGCTCGGCCATGTGAGCTCGGCCCTATGAGCTCGGCCATATGAGCTCGACCATGGTGAGGTATTCGGCCATGTCGAGCTCGGCCCTATGAGCTCGGCCATGGTGAGCTCGGCCACGGTTAGCTCGGCCATGTCGAGCTCGGTCCTATGAGCTCGGCCATGTGAGCTCGGCCATGCTGAGCTCTGCCACGGTGAGCTCGGCCATGGTGGGCTCGGCCACGGTGAACTCGGCCATGTCGAGCTCGGCACACCCATGGACCCGGTCTACACCCGGGCGCGGTCAACTCGGAGATCCAACTACCCCCCGATTTGTGGGGAGGCGGTTGGGGGGTTTAGCTTGTATAAAAGCCCCCCTTCTTGTCCTAACAAGGGACATGATCATTATCTTACACAACATATTCCTGATTTACTATCTTATAGCATTATTGTCCTAATTAAGTCTTGTAATAGTTTATTAGCGATAATCAATACAACATACGGTCCCTGCGACCTTACCATATCTCTGCGTTATATTATTTATTTCATATATATTCTTATCCGGATTCGTTGATTCGGGCCTACCCCGGGTCAATTAATTTCATCATTGGTGCTCTTGTTGAGAGCTGCTGTACCAGCTCAAACGTGTTCTATATCCAGTGGTCTACCGCGACCAGCTACCATGACGAGATCGAGATCCAACTCTCGCCACACCAACGGTTCCCGTGGCACCCAGCTCGTCGCAAACGGGAACGGCCCCAACGGGGACCCCAGCATCCAACCGGCCGCCTCCTCCAAGTCGGGGAGAGATCTGAGGGCCCAGCTCACCAACCACCGTAGCGGTGGTGCACCACCCCTCTAGGAGGGGGTGGCGATCTTCGAACAAGCCACCACGGCACTAGCACGTGTCGCGGCAGGCCTCTGGGCAGAGGAACAAGCCGACCTAGGTGCCACCCGGGGGACGCTGGCGCCACCTCCACTTCCCCCTCTCTCCACCGAACACCCGACCACCTCCGCCACATGCCACACAGGAGGAGGGGGCTCCCGCCGAGACCGTCAGCACGGCGACGATGGGAGGGCGCCAATCCAAACCAGGCCCGCCCTGGAGAGGTTGGGCGATCGTGTGTCGGCTCGGGACAGGCTGGGTTCGAGGCCGGCCGCCAACGAGCCACCAGCGGCAAAATCGTGTTCCCGCAGGCCACCACGGCAACCATCAGGCACCCGAAGGTCGCCAAGCCACGGACCCCGAGCCTGACCGCAACAGGAGGCGGGTTCGCGTAGGTCCCCAGGTCGTGGGACCCGAGCTCCACCACGACACGGGCAGGCCTCCCAGGTAGAGCGAACAGGTGAGACAAATGGCCGAGTCCTGAGCTCCAATCGGAACGAGGTCGAGCATCTACGGAGGAGGATTGATGAGCTCCAGAAGATGATTGACGAGAGGGACGGGTCCCCGGAGCCCCAAGACATACTGTCCACCCCGTTCGTGAGTGCTATCTTGGATGAACCCTTGCCCAAGGATTTCCGTTTTCCCACCATCAAGGTGTACTCGGGGACCACGGACCCACGGTCGCACCTCACCAGGTACAGGGCCGCCATGATGATCACCGGGGCTACCGACACCATCCTATGCAGGGGGTTCTTCGCCACTCTAGACAGGCAAACACACGACTGGTTTGGGTCCCTCCTGGAGGGGTCCATCTCTACCTTCACGGACCTCACCAAGCAGTTCCTGTCCCACTTCGCCACTAGCATCCAAAGGAAGAAGCAAATCGCTGACCTGTGCGACCTGAAACAGAAGAGCTCGGAGTCGCTGGCCGACTACCTCAGTAAATGGAAGAAGAAAGCCATGGGGGTCGCCAATTTCGATGGTAAGTCGGCCATGCCAATTTTCAGGAACAATTTGAGGTCGGGTGCTTTCCACCAGGACCTCATCCGGTACCCTCCCAAAAACTATACCGACCTGATGGACAGGGCGGCCCGGTATGCCGACGCCGAGGTCGCCGAGAAGAGGAAGAAGGAGCAGGAGGAAGGGAGAGGTCGGAAGGAAAAATATTGACATATTTTCTTATTAACCCATGGTCGCAGTCGTTCGCACCGGCCCCGACCTTGGCATTTCCCTAACGGTAGTACAGGGGGGACGCCCTCGCTCACTACCTAACGGATGAACCTGTTATGGGTTGCTTACCCCTTGACAAGGCCGCAACCAAGCCAGTGGGGAGAACCTACATGGTCTCCCGTGATATACTTTACAAGAGGTCCTCTAATGACACCCTGCTACATTGCTTGTACCCCAACGAGGCGAGGTCAGTAATAGAGGAGATCCACAAAGGGACCTGCTCGGGCCACCACGTGGTCCGTCCTCTCCAAGGATGTTTTATGAGGTGGAACGTCTCCTCCAACGATGTTTTAAGAGGTGGACTGTCCCCTCCAACGATGTTTTAAGAGGTGGACCGTCCCCTCCAAAGATATTGCAAGAGGTGGCCCATCCTCTCCAATGATGTTTCAAGAGGTGGAACGTCTCCTCCAACGATGTTTTAAGAGGTAGAGCGTCCCTTCCAAAGACATTGCAAGAGGTGGTCCGTCCTCTCCAATGATGTTTCAAGAGGTGGAACGTCTCCTCCAACGATGTTTTAAGAGGTGGAGCGTCCCCTCCGAAGATATTGCAAGATGTGGTCCGTCCTCTCCAATGATGTTTCAAGAAGTGGAACGTCTCCTCCAATGATGTTTTAAGAGGTGTAGCGTCCCCTCCAAAGATGTTGCAAGAGGTGGCATGTCCCCTCCTTTGCAATAAACGGAATAAAACTTCTCGTGTCGAAGTGATTTTCATTCCTTTTTAAAGAGGGGAGACGAGTATTCACCCCCGACCTTCCCGAACGCACCCTAAGGGGGCACGAGGTCCGACCTCGCGTACCAACCCCGACAGAAGTGCTCGGTGGCTTAGTCCAGCAGGACTCGGCCCAAGCGGCTTGCGCACCCTAAGTGTGCACGGGGTCCGACCTCGCCTACCAACCTCGACGGGAGAGTTCGATGGCTTAGTCCGGCAGGACTTGGCTCATGCGGGTAGCGCACCCTAAGGGGGCACGAGGTCCGACCTAGCGTACCAACCCCGACGCAAGAGCCCGGTGGCTTAGTCCGGCAGGACTAGGCTCAAGTAGCTAACGTACCCTAGGGGGGCACGGGGTCCGACCTCGCGTACCAACCCCGACGGAAGAGCTCGGTGGCTTAGTCCAACAGGACTAGGCTTAAGCGACTAACATAAGGCATTGTGTTAAAAAAAAAAGGTCTAGCACCTCGGTAGTACCACCCCCCGGAGGGGAGACATAAAATATGCCCACCTCCCGGAGGGGAGACAAAAAATGTACCCACCTCCGAGAGGGGAGACACAAAATGTGCCCACCTCCGGGGGAAGATGCATGTTAAGAAAAATACAAAGGGGTGAAACGGAACCCATATGATAAAGAAAGGAGGACAACAAACAAGCTACAACCAAGCCGCTACAATCAAGTCTAATCCTTGAGGTTGGGGTCGGCCATGTTAGGGTCGGACCCATGGAGTGCAACTCATGTTTACTCTCCTTCATTGACGAATATTCAGCCCAAGATGCCTCGGCACGGGGCACCTCGGTCACAATGGGCTCAGCCATGGTGAGCTCGGCCATATGAGCTCGGCACGTTGTGCATAGAGGTCGAGTTAGGACATTTACTCTCTTTCATTGTCGACTTCTCCAACGAAGATGGTGGGGGACTCATGATGGATATATTATGATCAGAGCAAACCGACCCAGAGGAGCGAAGCAAGAAGTTGGAGCGGCCCAAAACGTCTCACCTCGGCCTCAGACGTCTCACTTCAGCTTACGGCGTCTCACCTCGGTCTCAGACGTCTCACCTCGGCCTAAGACGTCTCACCTCAACCCAAGACGTCTCACCTCGGTCCAAGGCGCCCAGGTCCATAGCGAGCTCGACCTAGGACTTTTCGGCACAAGGCACAAGGCACCTCGGCCTAGGACACCTCGGCTACAATGGGCTCGGCCGTAGTGAGCTCGGCCACATTGCGCATAGAGGTCGGGTCGGGACATTTACTCTCTTTCGTTGTCGACTTCTCCAACGAAGAGAGTGGGAGACTCATGATGGATATATTATGATCGGAGCAAACCGACCCGGGAAGCGGAGCAATGAAGTGTAGAATGGACGCGGGGCCCGGAGGTTGAGCCCCGTGCTCGGCCTAAGGTGCCTCGCCCACATGAGGTCGGCCATGTGAGCTCGACCCTATGAGCTCGGCCATGGTGAACTCGGCCATATGAGCTTGGCCATGGTGAGCTCGGCCACATGAGGTCGGCCATGTGAGCTCGGCCCTATGAGCTCGGCCATATGAGCTCGACCATGGTGAGCTCGGCCATGTCGAGCTCGGCCCTATGAGCTCGGCCATGGTGAGCTCGGCCCTATGAGCTCGGCCATATGAGCTCGGCCATGGAGAGCTCGGCCACGGTTAGCTCGGCCATGTCGAGCTCGGCCATGTGAGCTCGGCGACGGTGAGCTCGGCCATGGTGGGCTCGGCCACGGTGAATTCGGCCATGTCGAGCTCGGCACACCCACGGACCCGGTCTACACCCGGGCGCGGTCAACTCGGAGATCCAACTACCCCCCGATTTGTGGGGAGGCGGTTGGGGGGTTTAGCTTGTATAAAAGCCCCTCTTCTTGTCTTAACAAGGGACATGATCATTATCTTACACAACATATTCCTGAATTACTATCTTATAGAATTATTGTCCTAATCAAGTCTTGTAATATCTTATTAGCGATAATCAATACAACATACGGTCCCTGCGACCTTACCATATCTCTGCGTTATATTATTTATTTCATATATATTCTTATTCAGATTCGTTGATTCGGACCTACCCCGAGTCAATTAATTCCATCAAATAGTGTATCTTTATCTGAATCCACTTTGTAAGGTGGACCCGGTCCATGACATAACTATTATCGAGTGAGAAGGGGTATCTTGGTGAGAGCTAATTAAAAATCTATATGCCTCATTGGACTGTAGACAAAGCAATCAATGTAAACAAGTATGTTAAACGGTTGACATGATTACAATGCACACACGAGAAGGACAAACATAGTAAACTTCTAAAAATATAAACATGAGCATAATTTTTAATTCGGTTCAAATAATAGCAGTGCTGAAAAAATGACAATTATTATTTCGTGGATCATGGTCCACACAAAATAGTGTACATTTTAGTATATAAATAATGTAATTTTAGTCTATTAAAAATGTATATTATATTTAGAGAAAGAACATTATTTATGTTATTTTATAAAATGTACATTCATTACATAAATAATATATTTTTAGTATATTAAAAATGTATCTTTTGTTAGGGTCTACACAACACTGTGTGACACAATGCCTTTATTAAGTTATTAACTAGTGTAAGTTTATTAAGGCGGGCGGAGAAAGAGGGATGGGAGGGCGGCCGGACGGTAGAATGAGAACAGAATCGATGATGAGGGTAAACTTGTCCTTATCCATAACCTTTATTTATATATATATATATGCTGATGCTAATGATCGAGTATATATCTATCTATCTATATATGCTTATCTCATGATCCTATACCTAGTGGGGCAATTAACAAAAAGCCAAGTCAAATTTGAAGAGAACACTTGGTCATATCTTCCAGTTATTATTACACATTGGAAAACCTCTTTCCGCCCATATGGTTGGCTCATCACCCCAGTTCATCCATGTCTATATCAGAGTAGTGATCGAGTAAGTAAAATATGACTTTTTGATTAAAAAATTCAATCCTTGTTAATATATATCTTCTTGATTAAATTTGATGTATAAAGTCTTTATAGTATGCCTTATTTTCCCTGTAAAATTTGTGGGTCATTATAGAGAATTTACACAATGCAAATCTTTCTGGAGTGGCTGCGGATTTTCTTTATCACGCAAAAAAAAAAAAAAATCAACATAGACATCTCAATTGATTCTAGGATGATAGACGGCAAGTAAGGACAGAAGATCAAGTCATCAACCATGATATATAGTTGTGGGAGTTATATCCAATATAGTGAGTTTTTTTTGTGAGCATCAGATTTATCTTGTCCTCAGCTAATTTACTGGTATTTACTCTTCAAAGTTGGGGTGTGGGGCCCTAAGTCGAGGGTATTTGTTTTTTGGGCAAAACAAAAAAAAAACAAAAAAAAAAACAAAAAAAAAAAAAAAACAAGAAAAACAAAAAAGAATATGCCCATCTCTGATCTCACTTTTAACGGATAACTGCTGAATCGTCCAACTACCGACACTCAGCCGTTCATCCAATGATCTTGAAACCTCAGTCCTCGCTGTCATTAAACTGCACACAATATTCCTCAATCCCTATCTCCATCACTTCATCTATCTCTGTATAGTATATATACACTCACAGATTGCTCTATTTTCACATACTCAAATCTCAATCAACCTCACATACATTATACATACACACACTTCACATATATGGCCGCTAATTGCTTCAAGTTTTCAGTGTGTCTGGCATTGATCTTGCTTTCATCAGCAGCGATAACGATGACCCAAGCTCGGGTTATAAAGCCGATCAGGGTTGCCAGGGAGGCGCTGCAGATGCAGTTCGAAGTGGAGAAGAACGCCGCCGTGAATGGGCTGCCGGAGCGTGTCGCCCCCGGCGGACCAGACCCTCATCATCACTTTCTTCATTAATAATCACTACTGGAAATTATTGAATTTCCGACCACCTGAAAGTTATCTTAAATCAAGTTGAAAGCAAAAAGTGGTCAAAAATAGCAACAAGGGTTTTTCCAGATACCAAAAGTGGTAAGAACAAGTCTTTCGATTTGATTTAATATCACTTTCAGGTGGTCGGAAATTCCATAATTTCCAGTAGTGAATGTGACACTGAAAGATGATAAACAGATTGCTAGCTAGCTGAAACCATTTAATTACAGTAGCTTTTACATTTACAGTTTCTTGATAACAGTTATACTGTACGTACGTGATTTTGCATGCATGCAAATGCGGAATCTTAAATTTGTACGTAAAGATAGATAGTTGGTCGGACTTTTGTACAAGAACCTCGTACCTCTTGTGAGTTTGGAGGGTGTGCGTGGCTACCTTATACATCTAAAACTCGAACTAACTATATTATATAACTATATTTGTCTTTGAGTTATGTATGATGGATGGGGACTCTAAATTAAAGTACTGCAAGCTTTTTTGTGTTTTGAAAACATTTCAACATCGTTTACACCCATGAGTAATAATATAATTAATTTTTATACATATTAAACAAAATTTTGAAAATATTTCTTATGTTCTATATCCCATTTTTGTGCTACCTTTTCTCTAAGTAATATACATGCATGCATGCATGCTTCACATATGAGTACAAGCTAAAGAACAAGTTAGTATGGGGCAACTCCAACGTAACCAAGTTAGTCAAACTATTGAATTGATAATTACAAGATTTCAAGTTCGATTCTCAATAGGAGCAACTTATTAATTTTCTTGGTTTGAGCCGATTAGATATCGGTAACTTATGGTAGTTTACTTCCTTATATATAGTCCATTGTTGGCTATGGCCAGAGGGCGAAATTTATCCAGTGCACACTTTTGCATAATAATGCAGGTCTCCTGGACACTCAAAAAAAAAAAAAAAAAAAAGTTAGTACGTATATCCAAGCCTTAGCCAGCCAACTTCAATGTACCTGTTGACTTTAGAATGAATTGTCAAAACAGTAGTGGCAAAAACCATGTCCCAATCATAGAAGATATCATAATCCAAGTCCGATTAGGATTAATAACCTACTCACACACAAACTAAGGTTATATTGATCCTATAAAAGAAGCCACTCTCAATCACAAGTTTTAACGCTTTCGACACCTAACTGTGAGCACAAGAGTCATTGAGAAGAGATACTCAAATCCCCTTGAAAAGTAGTACAAGTGTTTAGGTTACAATAGTTTGATAGGATATCATATTGTGTAATCCCCGTTCCCTAAACCAAGTGTACTTTGAAGATCATGCTTTTAGTGGATTTAGGCAAATTCTCAATTCGAGAAGTGCCTCGCAGTTTAGGGTTGTTTGCCCGAACTGCGTTATAAATTTATTGTGTCGCAACTTCAGTTTCAACATACACGTATCCAACATCTATATTAATTTCAATTGGTATCAGAGCGGGTCTGCTCAAGTTACTAGCAGGATCCAAATGGAGTTCCCAATAGAAGGTCTTTCAAACAATAGACCCCCGGCTCTACTTGGCACAAACTTCTCCTATTGGAAAGCTCGAATGCAGATATACATTCTAGCACAAGGAGAAGGCGTCTGGAATGCAATAGAAAACGAATGGAAAACTCCAGTTGATGATAAAGGAAATGCAAAACCTAGAACTGATTGGAGCGAAGAAGAGAAAACTGAATATGACTTCAACTCAAAGGCTATGAATGCAATATATGGAGCAGTGAGCGAAGACACTTTTAAACTAATTGCATCAACACGCATAGCCAAAATTGCGTGGAGTATATTGTGCGATCATCATGAGGGAAACACAACGGTAAGACAATCTAAGCTTCAGATGATACAAACCGAATTTGAAAACCTGAAAATGGGAGAGGAAGAAAGCATCACCCAATTCAGTGCCAGAGTATTAAGTATATCTGGAGATGCATTCAACCTAGGCGAACCTATACCCGAACATAGAATTGTCAAAAAGGTACTACGCTCACTACCTGAGAGATTCCAAATGAAAGTCACCGCTATTCAAGAAAATAAAGATCTGAATACATACAAACTTAGTGACCTAATAGGAAATCTTCAAACCTATGAACTTGAGATGCTACAAAATCAGAAAAACAATGGTAAAGGAATAGCATTACAGTCCAGACAAGAAGAGAACTCAGAAACTGATTCAGAAACCTTGGAATAGTCAATAGCTCTATTGACAAAGAATTTTAACCGAGTTCTCAAAAAATTCAACAAGTCCAGAAATAAAAATCTTTCAAACAACCAAGGAAATTCTGCAAATCAAAAACCATTCAATCCAAAGAGAAGAGATAATACAATTACAGAAGGAATACAATGCTATGAATGCAAAGGCTTTGGACACATTCAATCAGAGTGTGCCACATACCTGAAAAGAAAAAACAAGACATATATAACAACTCTGAGCGATGACTCAGAGAGTGAAGAAGATGACAACAACACAAACTTCGTAGCCTTCACTGCTAGTCATGAAGACAACAATAGTGATGATATGCAAGAGCTACTAGAAGCATACACTCAACTAAACGCCAAGTGGGAACAAATCGTCAAGAAAAATTTGGAACTCATGGAAGATAATCATTACTTAAAAAATGAAAAAGAACGATTGGAGAAACAATACGAAGAAGCTCAAAAAGAACTATCAGACTTCAAAAATAATGAAGCCAAACTACTACAAGAAATCAAAGGGCTAACCGAAAGACCCAGGACTCCAAGCACGGACACCAGTGAGAATAACCAACCTGAAATACAGGAAGTGTCGCAACAGCACTTCCGACATCGAAGAAGAATAAGATGCTACTATTGTCACAAACTAGGACACATCAAAGCACATTGCTACAAAAGACAAAATGATTATTACTACAGACAAAACAACAGAGTTTGGCCACCACACAACAGAAATAATAGCAAGAAAGTCTGGGTAAGAAAAGACCAAAATGTTGCATACACCTCCAAAACAAACAAGGAGCAAGATATATGGTATTTTGACAGCGGATGTTCCAGGCATATGACTGGAAATCCAGAAAATTTAGAGAACATACATTACAAAGATGAAGGATATGTTACCTTTGGAGATGGAGGAAAAGGAAAAATTGTTGCAAATGGAACCCTAAATGTACTTGGACTACCAAAATTATCAAAAGTCTTCTTAGTACAAGGGTTAAAAGCAAACCTGATTACACTACAAGAAAAATGCACATAGACAACGGTTATTAACCGTTGTCGTAGGGGTATACTTTCTGTTGTTGAAGCCGGTGTTGTTGTAAGTCCCGCGCATAGACAACGATTTTTTAACCGTTGTCTTTTCTAGAAACAACAACGGTTTTTTAACCGTTGTCTATTAAGTGTTGTTGAAGCCGGTGTTGTTGTAAGTCACGCACATAGACAACGGTTAATAACCGTTGTCTTTTCTAGAAACGACAACGGTTTTTTAACCGTTGTCTATTAAGTGTTGTTAAAAGTCACGCACATAGACAACAGTTAATAACCGTTGTCTTTTCTAGAAACGACAACGGTTTTTTAACCGTTGTCTATTAAGTGTTGTTGAAACCGGTGTTGTTAAAAGTCACGCAATAGACAACGGTTATTAACCGTTGTCTTTTCTACCAACGACAACGGTTTTTTAACCGTTGTCTATTAAATGTTGTTGAAATCGATGTTGTTAAAAGTCACGCAATAGACAACGGTTATTAACCGTTGTCTTTTCTACCAACGACAACGGTTTTTTAACCGTTGTCTATTAAGTGTTGTTAAGTCACGCAATAGACAACGGTTATTAACCGTTGTCTTTTCTACCAACGACAACGGTTTTTTAACCGTTGTCTATTAAGTGTTGTTGAAACCGGTGTTGTTAAAAGTAACACCCATAAACTGTTGTCTTTTGTAGAAAAGACAACAGTTTCAAACTGTTGTCTATTATAAAATAGACAACGGTTTTTAACCGTTGTCTCAACCCATTTTTAACCTGCTTAAATTTTAATCATATAAAAAAAAATCAATTTATCCATTCACCATGCATGGCCAAGTGTAGTTACATAATTTTGAAGAAGCTAAGCAAGATTCAAAATAAGAAGTCAAAATACTTTCATTACCAATTCTAATCCAATCATCATCCAAGTCATAATACTAAAAAAAACAATTCTACGAACCAAGTCTAAATGATTACAACGTCAAATTATACCTACTCTATATAATTTGATAGAATATCGGCACATTCTGAACGCACCAGATCAATAACCGCTTTGTCATAATCAACTTGTTGAAACTACATGTAAAAAGTGAGTAAATAAATTAGTATAGATATAATAAATTTGCTATGAAATTCGAAATAAGTTAGGAGTAATTTGCAAGAACCACTATATGGTAATAGAGTTTTAGCAGTTCTAAAGGCAAGATCTTTTGTCTTTTCTCTGATCTCTCCACTTTAAACTTTGTGAATAAAAGTATCAAATTAAAAACTAAAAAGCATTCAATCAATAGACTTCAACAATAAATTGAGTACTCAAAATTATACTGCCAACAGTCCAATTCAGAAAGCATCTAAAGTTGATGAGTTCAACAGTCCAATCACTGCAGATCACTTAAAAAAGAATGATGTTGAGACTCAAGAATCTGGTGCTGTGAAAAGATGCACATGTTGGATTAGTTTTCTTCATCCAAAGGGCTTAAAAAGTCGAAGTTGGCAACCATTAAACAAGAAAAATTTAACTTATTGTTGGGATTTGGAGACTGAATCAATATCACCTTTGAATGGTGATATAATATTGTTGGGTGAAACAAGAAGATCAATATTGCAAATTTGCCTAAAATAATCTAGATAAAAAAATTAGTTACTATTTTTTAGACCAAAAACTTATTTGCAAATGAATTAATTTTTGTCTAGGTTGTTTTTTTGCCTAATTTTATTTTTTGCAGTCAGCAGGTCAGATATTTCATATGAAGAGTTCAAATTTCAAACAAAACAGTGTTAAAATCATTCATACATGATCAACAATCAAACAGTGGTTGAAAAACACTAATTTGTATCTGCCCCGGCCCTTTAGCTGTATTTAAAAATCTAAAAAAAAAAAACAAAAAAACAAAAAAACAAACAAACAAACAAACTTCACTGTTCGATTTAGTTTTCCATTGCTCTGTCATAAAAAACAACTATAGGGCATCAGATGAATGTTCTATTGCTCTGCCATAAATTGAAAATGTAAAGATTCTCAAATAATTTAATTCTGAGAACTCTTTTATCAATTAGAACAATAGAAGATAAACCTAAGGCATAAGAATGATGCTATTCTCACTATCTGCCATCAACTTATAAACTTGAAGCAACATGCTATATAGAATTGATAGCATTAAAACTAATAATGCAACTTCACAGTTTATTGCTGCCAATAAAAATCTAATGCATCAGAACATTAGGTCCATCATCTGCTTTCAATTTTAAGAATTCTAAAGAAAATTAGGGCATCAGAATTGTCTTTTCATCATTTGCCATCAACTTGAAAAAAAAAAGTTAGTTACTTTTAAGAAATCTCAATCATAATTATTTAATGTCAATAAGAGGGGGAACAAGAAGATTTAATGAGAAAAAAGTAGCAGACATTGTTCATTACCAAAAAAAAAAAAAAAGAATAGTCATACTTTTAATTGTAATCAAAAGCTTTATGAATTGAATACTTAACGCTTTACAAATAAATACCACAAAAAATGACAGATTGAAATTTCATCAACTCAATCTATTTACATAAATTCAAAACTAAAAGGCAGTCAAATCAAAGTATGAGGTCAATAGTTAGTTCTACAATTATAGACCAGCAAAAGGAATTGACAACAAAGGTACAATAATCTTAATCAATTTTGAAAGCTTAATATTACCTGATCATTGTTTCTTCTATTCATCATTTATATGTTTATGAAATGATAAACTTAAATCAATTAGTTGGAAGATATCAGTATATAGCCAACATAACTATACTATGTGTTCTTTCATTTGCATGTTCATTTCTAAGCTAAAAAATCTATGTTTTTTTATTTGATGGTAATAATATAATTTGTCAGCATTCTACATCATTTAGGCTATAAAACTTCCTACATATATTATTTTATACTGACAAATCTTTACATTAAGTTCAAAAATATTTATTCTTCTGTATTTAGGAAAACCCTAACTTAAACTGACTACTCCCATTTTGAACAAATACAATGACAGACTTCTAACTTAAACTGACTACTCCCATTTTGAAACTTTTTAATCTTTTGCTTTTAAGGTCGAAAATCAAAATATCACCTGATTCACCTCTGCTGTCTTTTGAAGTCATTTTGCATGAAATTCTCCTCAGTCCAACAGAGAATTCAGAATATGCATATTCAGCAAAAATCCTATTGAATGTTTAGAACGAAAATGCTTACCTTGAGATTGAGAGGCACTAAAAAAAGTTAAAGGACGTACCTTGCGGCGACCGAGGAGAATGGTGGCGACCGGCGAGCTTGCGGCAATGGGCGAAGGGCGAATGAATGGACTTGAATGAATGTGTCTCATAACCTTGAATAAGCCGAGTAATACACATCGATTTGGGTCTATTTTGAGAGTCTATGAACTCCTGAGGATATCATTTAGTATAAAGGTATGAGAATCTCTATCACATTAAATAACACACATAAAATTAACTAAGAAGGGCATAAAACAGATTTTCTACCTCTGCAGCTTGAATAGCAGATTTCCTCTCATTCACTTGTGTTACACGGCCAACCCAAAAAAATACCTTTTCACCACAATCTAATAAATAGCATCTGTTGAAATGTAAAATCATTTTAATAATAAAAAAAATTCAAAGATTACCAAGTGACACAGCACCCTCTAGTTGACCGAGAGTATTTTTTTCAAGTGAGTGAAATGACTCCACTATCAAATAAACATCAGGCATACTTTTGTGAACAAGTAATTAAGAAATAGGAAGATACTCCACAATAGAAAAAGAAATAAGTTCTATGCAGTTTGAGAATAACTAATCAGCTGGCTTTTTTGATGTGAAAATTAGAGAATAAGTTCTTTTATGCAAAAACTTATACACTAAAGATAAATGTATAATATATTTAACATCAATAAACAGAAAAATTAAATATATAAAATAACACTATGCCTTTCTCCCACAAGAATCTTTCATCTCTGAAGTAGATGGTGATTAATAAGTAATGCGGATAATAATTTCCAGTATGAATACAGCATTCAACACAAAATTTGTGATTGGTAATAAAACAATGATTCACCCACACAAGTTGTTAATTTGTTATGATACTGGCTCATAGACTCAATTTCTTCCAAGTATGACAAACAAAAATGATTATGAGCTATTGTCAGGAGCATACCTGAGAAGTATACCATTTTCCATCCTTCCAATCCATGTGAGGTCTTAATTCTGAGTGATTGAGCAGCCTCTCCTTCTTCCCATGTTTAAAGAAAACACTATAACTATTATCAGCAAGTACTTTGTTTACCACTCCTCTCCACCAGCCAAAATCATAATATGCATCTACTTTGTCCAATAAATTAAAATTTTTATTTTTGAGAAGGTTTACATACTCGATGTAGACCTTGGCGTTCCAAAGGCGTTCTTCTTTTTGGAACCGAATCATGTAGTGGAAGAAGGAGAAGAAGATGGAGGAGGAGGATTAGGGTCAAGAATGACGGCCCCAAACCACGTTCCCGTGAAGCCTTCTTCGTCTGTGCACACCTCAGGTCCTCAACCAACGACCCCTTGGCTAGTAGCTGCTTCTGCTAAAATAAAATAGAAAAATTAAATAATTACAAAAACATTTTGTACGTACCTGCTGCGGAGGCGAAGACCGAGGAGGAGCTTCGGAGATCTCAATTGAAAGCCATGAAAGTTGAGTTTGCAGAAATCGATAATTTTCTGAGATTCCAGATATGAAGAGAGAAAAGAGAGGAGGAATGGTTAAACCCTAGTATATCTTCTTTCACTTGGAGCTCTGTAATGATTTCTAAACTAAAATGTTTTTACTGCGGAGATGGCTAGTGTGGAGAATGGCGGTCGGCGGAGGCGGAGATGTCTGAGGACAATGGCGGTTGGTGAAGAGCACTCTGACTGCGAAGATGTCTGAGGACAATGGTAGTCGGCGAGCAAGGGAAATTTTGTCCCAATTTCGTTCGTAATTTTGTGGGAAATTTTGTCTTAGAGGGAAATTTTGTTCCCAATTTTGTTTTAGAGGAAAATTTTGTTTTAGAGGGAAATTTTGTAAGAAAATATTAGTTTTATTATTTAGGTCGATAGACACAATTAAAATAGTACTGGGTATATAGATACAAAATGCGAGATTCATAGGTTTCTATAATGTAGATTCATAATTTCTATACAGTATATTTCTAATTTAAATACAATAATATAGATTCATAATTTCTATACAGTAGATTCATAATTTCTATATTGCAGATTCATAATTTCTGTATTTGTTGATTCATAATTTCTGTATTTGAAGTTATAAGATCAATTCTAATAATAAAACGATGTTATATAATAAATTATATTTCAATTTTATTTAATCAATGTAGTATATCATATAAAATTAAAAAATAAAATTATATATATATATATATATATATATATGGTTGAGTTCAAATGAGGACAAAAATATATAGAGGATTGTGCTGACAAATAATGGGCACACAACAAATTAATATCAGACACACAATTTAATACATAATGGCACACAAGAATTCATGTAAACATCAGGTTCGAAACCAAGCTCTATTAATTAACAAATGTATGCATGTGACATACAAACTGTAGCACACGACTATATTCGGTCATGCACAAGACATACAGTCCCAAAATATTAGTTTAATTACTCGGGTCGCTACATCCAGTCAATTAAAATAGTACTCGGTATATAGGTACAGAACACGAGATTCATAGATTTCTATAATGTAGATTCATAATTTCTATACAGTATATTTCTAATTTAAATACAGTTGTATAGATTAATAATTTCTATACAGTAAATTCATAATTTCTATACTGCAGATTCATAATTTCTGTATTGTTGATTCATAATTTCTAAACTGTATAGTTATCAACACTTGGGAATATGAACATCGCAAATTATAAACATAAAGTTCTGTAATTGTGAATATAGATAAGAGTTATTCAATTATGATTATGCATTTCAATTCAAAAATTATGAATATATAGTTTGGTAATTATGAACATAGAGCTAATTAAGATCGCGGCAAAAGAAATGGGATATAGCTAACTGTACGGCATCGATCAACTACTCTTTCATATCCATTCTCAACGTGTCCCAGGCATGCCGGAAGGGTCGATTACCAACATATAGCTAACCTTGTTAGTCATGCGCTAGCCGGAATGGTCGATTTCCAACATAACTAACCTTGTTAGTCATGCGCTAGCCGGAAGGATCGATTACCAACATATAGCTAACCTTGTCAGTCATGCGCTAGCCGGAAGGGTCAATGAATTTACTTTGAAATTTTGGTGAATAATTTTATATTTAAATATGAAGGAAAATAGAACTATTAAATTAACTTTTGAATTGTATTCTTTCTTTGTTAAATTATAGGTAAAAGATAAGGTGTAACATTTAAATATATAATAGTTGGTGTGGCTTGGTGGATTTAGCTTTGTTTGTTATGTTAAAGGTTTTGGGTTCTATCCTTTGTGGTGGCATTCTTAACCTATTTTATACAATCATTGTATTGGTTCTCAAAGACAACACATAAGCAAATTGGTAATATACTAGATGTTGCATTTGAGTAAACAATAGTTGGTGTAGCTTGGTGGGTTTAGCTTAGTTTATTATGTTAGAAGTCTTAGGTTCTATTTTTCTTGGGGGGCATTCTTTAACTATTTTCTAAAATTGTTGTCTTGATTTTCACAAACAACACAGAAGCAACTCAGTTATATATAAGATTTTGCACCTTTAGAAATAAGAGTTTATGTTGCTTAGTTGGTTAGACCACTTATTTGTTAAGTTTGAGGTTATAGGTTCAACTCTTATTGTTAACATCCTTGTTTTCATTTTATATACTTGTTAAATAATGATGCTCAAAGACAACAGTTTTTTAAAACCGTTGTCTTTGTAGTGTTGTGTATTCAAATACGCTTAAAGACAACATACCAAAGACAACGGTTAAATAAAACCGTTGTCTTAAACAAATAAAGAACGCGCAACGACAACGGTTATATAAAACCGTTGTCGTTTTAGTGTTGTGTATTTGAGTGCGCTTAACGACAACACAACAACGACAACGGTTAAATAAAACCGTTGTCTTTAAAAAAAAAAAAGCGCACAAAGACAATGGTTGACCGTTATCTTTTTAGTGTTGTGTATTCCAGTGCGCTTAAAGACAACACACCAACGACAACAGTTAAAAAAACCGTTGTCTTCTTTAAAAAAAAAACGCACATAGACAACGGTTTTAAAAAACTGTTGTCGTTGTGGTGTTGTCTTTTCATAAAATGCACAAAGACAACACACTTATAACAACGGTTAAGTAAAAACCGTTGTCTTTGACAAAAGTGTTGCATCAAAGACAACGGTTTTAGACAAAACTGTTGTCTTTTAAACAAAAGACAACACTTTTCTTAAAAACTGTTGTCTTTCTAGTGTTGTCTATGTGCATTTTTCTTGTAGTGTTAGTATAAGTCAACTATGTGAAGATGAACTTAAAGTAGAATTCACAAAAGATAGTTGCAATGTTCTCAATCAAAACCATGAATGTGTTATGATCGGAAGAAAATCCACAAATAAATGCTACACATGGGACGGTGATCTATCTTGTCTACAGACAACAGTCAATCAAACACAATTATGGCACCAACGGATGGGTCACATAAACTTTCATGACATGAAAAAGGGCTTAAAGAGAGGAGTCTATCGAGGAGTTCCAACACTTGACATAGATGAAAACAAGAAATGTGATGCATGTCTTGAAAACAAAATAACCCGAACAACCCATAAGAAGACCTCAGGAATATACACTTCTAGAATCCTAGAACTACTTCACATGGATTTATTTGGACCAACTTAGACAGAAAGCATAGGAGGAAAAAGATATGTCTATGTAATAGTTGATGACTACTCACGATTCACGTGGGTAAACTTTCTTAGAGAAAAATTTGAAGCATTTACAACATTCAAGACCCTCATTATCAAAATTCAGAATGAAAAGGAGGGAAGAATAGGAAAAATTATTCGCCTAAGAAGTGACCATGGAAGGGAGTTCGAGAATTCAAAATTCAAGGAATACTGCACAGAAAATGGAATTCATCATGAGTTCTCCGCACCAAAAACACCCCAACAAAATGGGGTAGTCGAACGAAAGAATCGAACCATCCAAGAAATGGAAAGAGTCCTCTTAAATCACAAAAGACTTCCATCAAAATTCTGGGCAGAAGCAGTTAACACAGCATGTTACTTGATAAACCGAGTATTCATTCGAAAAGAGACTAACATGACACCATATCAAATCTGGAAAGGAAGAACACCAAATTTAAAACACACACATGTGTTTGGAAGCAAATGTTATATTCTAAAAGATAGAGAACCATTGGGAAAGTTTGATGTCAAAGGAGATGAAGGGATCTTCCTAGGATACTCCTCAAACAGCAGGGCATATCGAGTATATAACCTTAGGACAGACACTGTCATGAAGTCTATCAATGTTGTGGTCAATGACACAACAGAAGATTTCCCCACAAATGTTGAAGAGATAACTGTTGTTGAAACAACAGTTCCAACATCACATGACCAGAATTCTGAATCAAAATCATTAAAAAAAGAAGAAGCTGTAGACTCTGAAGAAAAGGAAGAAATCCTCACCACTGATGAGACCAGGATACAGAAAAATCATCCAATAGAAAATATTATAGGAGGACTAAATGAAGGAATCAGAACTAGAGGGAAAAAACGAGACTATCAAAAAATGGAAGAAGGAGACTATGACTACTGCTACACCTCAAAAATAGAACCCAAAAACATCACGGAAGCATTAAAAGATGAATTTTGGGTGAGAGCCATGCATGAGAAATTACAACAGTTTGAAAGAAACAACGTTTGGCAGTTAGTCACCAAACCAGAGAATGCCAATATCATAGGGACAAAATGGATCTACAAAAATAAAACAGACGAACAAGGGAACGTTATACGAAACAAAGCCCGACTAGTAGCGCAAGGATACACCCAAGTTGAAGGGACAGATTTTGAGGAAACATTCGCTCCAGTAGCCAGAATTGAATCAATCCGGCTTCTCATAGCAGTAGCCTGCATTCTCAAAATAAAACTCTACCAAATGGACGTAAAGACGGCATTCTTAAACGGATATTTAAAAGGAGAAGTCTATGTTGCTCAACCAAAAGGGTTTGAAGACCCCCATTTTCCACAAAGTGTTTTTAAACTCAACAAGGCACTATATGGACTAAAACAAGCACCACGAGCGTGGTACGAACGCCTCACTGAGTTTCTAGTAAAAAAGGGGTACAAAAGAGGTAGCGTGGACAAAACCCTATTCGTCAAACACCATGGTCAAGACATAGTCATTGCCCAAATCTGTGTTGATGACATAGTATTTGGATCAACACTTGAGGATCACAAAAATCAATTCATCACTAACATGGAAAGTGAATTTGAGATGAGCATGGTTGGAGAACTAACCTACTTCCTAGGTTTACAAATCAAACAGCAAGACAGTGGGATCTTCATATCACAAAGCAAATATGCAAAAAACCTAGTTAAGAGGCCGGTTCGGACTAGAAGAAAGCAAAGTTGTCAGAACACCAGTTCTAACAACAGAAAGAATCACAAAAGATATAGAAGGGAAACAAGTTGAGCAAACCCTATATCGAAGTATGATAGGAGGACTACTATACCTAACTGCCAGTAGACCAGATCTAAGCTTTGGAGTAGGTATATGCGCAAGATATCAAGCAAATCCTACTGAACAACATTTAAAGGCAGTAAAAAGAGTCATCAAATATGTTAAAGGAACCACCGAATTAGGACTATGGTATTCTTTTGATACCAATCACCACCTATCAGCCTATTGTGATGCTGATTGGGCGGGAAACCTAGATGACAGAAAAAGCACCTCAGGAGGTTGTTTCTTTCTAGGAACAAATCTCGTATCTTGGATTAGCAAAAAACAGAGCTCTATATCATTATCAACAGCAGAGGCAGAATACATTGCAGCCGGAAGCTGTTGTACGCAACTACTTTGGATGAAACAAATGCTAGAAGATTATGGAATACATCAATCAACCATGACCATACACTGTGATAACAAAAGTGCAATTGACATCTCCAAGAATCCAGTACAACACTCGAGAACAAAACACATCGACATCAGACATCATTTTATAAGAGAGTTAGTTGAAAACGAAATCATCAATCTCACACATATCAACACAGAAAATCAACTTGCAGACATACTAACAAAGGCACTTGATGGGAATAGATATGCAAAATTAAGAGCCGAATTAGGACTGTGTAATTTATGAACAAATACACGTGTCATTTCATTTAAAAAAAAAGGGGGGGGAGCTCATACCGTCATCTATAAGGAGATCATATGGAATCATTTTCAAAAGGCTCATACCCAGCCCACCATTGAAAAGCCCAGAACCCGGTCCATCTCTAGAAAATCCCCAATATGTAATCAACACCCGATTGCAATCTGTCGCCCACAATCACTTCCACAATCATCTTCTACATCCTACAACAGAGCAACGATGGTTAGAACGAGGAATCAAAGGCAAGGAAGAATACCTCGGAAAGGAGCCACTTCTCAGTACGCCGGCAAAGGTGCTCCATCGGACCCGGTATGCCTCGAAGAGGAGGACACCACCACCATCATGGACCCAGTTCCCATCTCACAAGTTCCGTTCAGTGAAATCCAAAACCCTAATCCAGGTATTTTTACAGTTGATTTGCACGGAGATCTTACAATCTCCCCATCTGTTGAAGTTGAATTAAGGGAAAATGCTATCTACACCCAAGAAGAAGAAGAACAACCCACTATAGACCCTCCACCTCCACCATCTCTGTCCGACAAAGAACAGAGGAAAAAGAAGAGGGCTGACCCCTATGAAGGGGCAGACCCCAGAGCAAAACGACCTAGCGACTTCCCAATTTCTGCTAGACCACCCCGAAGAACTCCCAATATCCCTCCCCCAAGGCAGAATAATGCAAAGAAGCAAAGAAGAAAAATTATAGAAGAAGAACAAGATTGGACCCCTGATAGTGTAAGAGAAGAAACGGAATGTGGGGAAGAAATCGCAGAAAAGAAGAAAAAGAAATTGACAGCTAAGGATAAAGGGAAACAAAAGGTGGTTAGTGATGCTGACCTGTCAAAACTGCCAAAACCCTATAGTTCAAAATTCCTGACCAAAGAAAATGCCAAAAGATGGAACAAATTTGTGGATAAAAAGGTCATCAGTCAAAAACTCTTAGTTCTAGACAAGCTGGAAAATAGTGAACAAATCACTGAGGCTATAACAAAAACCCACCTCTTAGGATCAGTCATCAATATAGATCCCTATGATGAACAGGCTGTAAAAGAATTTTACTGCAATCTCACCAAAGGCTCAACATCTCCCAACAACCCTATGTATGAAAAGGCTTATCTGAGGGGAAAATTTTATGACTTCAACCCAGAAATTATCAATGCTCACCTTGGAACACCAAATGAAGAACAAAAAATTCAAATAGAGAATGAACAGATCATCCAAGAACTTACAGCCGGGAACGTAAGTTTTGATAAAAACAAAGTCAAAGTAGCCTCACTAACAAGCAAGTATGCTATACTACAGAAAATTGCACTTGTGAATTGGATGCCCTCTCTACACAAATCTACAATCAAAAGAAGTTTGGCAGAACTACTGTACAAAATAGGAAAGGGAATCCAGGTCAATCTTGGAGATATTGTGTACTCACAGATCACAAAACTGGCAGAAGGTAGTGAGACAAAGGCTTTGCTCATCTTTCCAAATCTGATCCATGCCATTCTAGTCAAACAAGGACTGAAAACACAAGGACCAAAAACACTAGTCAAGACCATAAACACAACTACGAAACTGAAAAAGGGGAGTCATCAAAATGATCTCAAAACATCTTCTCCAACTGATGACCCAACTGATCGTCAAACCTTGGTCAAGTATTTTGAGAAAAGATTAAGAGAATTGAATGACACAGAAAAACAATTATTACGAAAACACATGGAAATCAAAGAAGAAAAATCTGAAGTTCAACAATGGTTGGAAGCTCTAAAAACCGAAAGCAATGAAGAAAGCAGTGCTGATAATGAAGAAGACAAAACAGAGATTGAAGAAGAAGATCAGGAAAATGATGAAGAAGAGGATAGTGAAGAAGAAGAAGAAACATCTACCTAGCAAACTTTTAGCAAAAAAGGGGGAGAAGAGCCTGGACAGTACGAGTTGAAGCCTGGACAGTGGAATATGGAGTTTTCGTTTTGGATAATTTTGGACAGAAATGTTTAACTTAGACATTTGTGTTGTTTTGGGGACAATATTTCTTTTGAAGCTGTTGGCTTGGACGATTCCTTTGTGAATAGTTGTTTGAAAACAGTGATAATCTATCTAAACTGGAGCCTGGACAGTGGAATATGGATGAGTTTCGTTTTGGATATTTTTGGACAGAAATGTTTGGACAGGTTCTCTTGGATAACTGATAGCTTGGCAAGTTTTTTTTTTCCTCTCTGGTTGTGGACAGTTTGTTCATGACAGTCCTTGTAACTAATTTTGGTAATCAAAACAGTGATCTGGTCTGAAGAGTAATCTATCTCGTCTGAAGATTTTTTGGGACTGTTCTGTTTACTAATCAAAACTTTGGAGCCAATCAATCAACAAAAAGTTCTTAACTATCCTTGTTAAGATCTTTTTTTTCTCTCTCGGACTTTGATTATTAAAACTGACCATACTCTGTTATAATAGTCCCTACAAAATCTGAAACAAGAAAAAGACACATATCAAACTAAGGGGGAGACAAGTCAAGAAACAAGCATCTCTAAGGATCAAGGTTTTTGCAAAAGTTTGACAAAGGGGGAGAGTGTTGACTTTAGAATGAATTGTCAAAACAGTAGTGGCAAAAACCATGTCCCAATCATAGAAGATATCATAATCCAAGTCCGATTAGGATTAATAACCTACTCACACACAAACTAAGGTTATATTGATCCTATAAAAGAAGCCACTCTCAATCACAAGTTTTAACGCTTTCGACACCTAACTGTGAGCAGAGATACTCAAATCCCCTTGAAAAGTAGTACAAGTGTTTAGGTTACAATAGTTTGATAGGATATCATATTATGTAATCCCCGTTCCCTAAACCAAGTGTACTTTGAATATCAAGCTTTTAGTGGATTTAGGCAAATTCTCAATTCGAGAAGTGCCTCGCAGTTTAGGGTTGTTTGCCCGAACTGCGTTATAAATTTATTGTGTCGCAACTTCAGTTTCAACATACACGTATCCAACATCTATATTAATTTCAGTACCAATAACCAAATGATTTGTAAATTCTTACAAGATTATATATAGGATTGATCACATACAATAATAAAAATCTAATAATGGTTGAGGAATAAATTATTTATGAGTACCAACCATTGTTGTGCATGCTAGTGTACAAGCGTCCAGGACCTAGTTCATTCCTTTTCATACTTATTTTGGGATTCTTGTGTGCGAGTATGTTATACAATTCAAACCCTTCAATAATGTTACCAGAATATACTTTGTCAAACCCACTCTATAGAAAGAAAATAAGACAATAATAATTACTCTGTAATAAGTTACGTTTTTAGTGCTACTTATATATGGAATAAATTTTGTGTATATATTTTAGTTATTTTTGAATATTTTGAACATAAATCATTAGTACATTATGAACATAAATCATTACAACTGTATATCATGACCATTATTTCGAGCCTAAATATTGTGAAGATTCGATCAGAACAAGGCACATAACTTGTCAATTAGGTTATTAGAGACTTTTGTAGCGTATGTAAAATAGTAAAGAATCAGTTCTCGTGTTGTTAAGATTTTGAGTACAAGGTTGAGTCTGTCACTTGCCTATCACAGGGGTCTAGCACTCTAGTATTTATTTATACTAATGAGTACAATGGGCGCAATAATAACTATGGTGCAGACACTTGATTAATTGAACCCGTTTTCTCGACCTCAGTATCTGAGTGAAAATTAAAAACGGTTGTCTTCTTATCGAAATCATACATATTGTTCACTTATTCTTCTATCTAGCTACAAAATCTCTTAGACTTTCTCGATCATTTGGTTTGTCTAATAGTGCACAAATAAGAATAGTGTTTATATATTGCATTGAATGTTGTTAGAGAAATATGTCAAGAAGTTGTTTAACAACTCGACGAAACTTCGTAGTGACCCATCTGGGAGTTTGAGTACAATATTGAACACGTCTCTGCCTGTCAGGTTATCACAATGATCTAGTATTTATACTAATAAGTACAACAACTATATCAGTACAACGGGCCCAATGATAACTACGAGGTTCTTCTCAATAAGTGCCTAGTCCTTTTCATAACAATTACTTCTTAATGAAGTGATGCTCTGTAATTAGTGCATTGGCTCTACGTTTAGTGCAACCGTTCCACATCCTCTCTACTCAGCTTTTAACGTACAGTCTTAATCGCTTTGACGGGTTAGACTAAGAGTGTTCTAGGTCATGTCTAACGACTTATCCAGTTATCATGTCACTTTCAAAAAATAAAAATAAAAAAATTTGTATATATATTAGTGCATACTCACATCCATTTTTCAATGTGTGATAAAGCTAAGGCTACTTACAAGCCTTTCCAACTCTATTCTTCCCAAGTCAAATTGTTACACTTTGAGAATCAATTTCTCATTTACTCATTTACTCATGATCTTTACTCATGATCTGTTTTGAGTGTATAACATATCAATTAAACTTAACTTCATACAAGGAAGAATATGAATCCATATTGATAGAGTTGTCAAAACAAGCCCAGACGGATTGGGTTGGAGAATTTTCAACCCGGCCCGTATAACCCGAACGCCATCCATAGAGAACCATCGCTAACATCATTCAACAGTGATGATCAAAGGTTAGAATCTAAATGCGACAATAATAACAGGACTTACTGTTTAGGGTTGGAATGTGGTCAGTGGAGATGACATTTGCTAAAAGAGTAAAAGACATTTTTGGTCCTAGACTTATAGTGGCACGGACAATTTTAGTCCTTTTTAAAAAAATTAGACAATTTGTGGACACTCTTGTTGTGACGAGGACAATTTTGGTCCTCCATCAATTTTTCTGTCAGATGCTCCGTTTGAGGGGGGTAATTTCGTCTTTTCAACATACCTCCTTCTCCTTCCAACCCATTCTTCCATATTCTCCAACTTCTTAAATGTGAATCACTCTGTAAATCCAAACACAAACAATTCCCACAAATATAGAAGTCGGGAGTATTTTGAATATTAGCAGCAGTTATATATGGAGTTGTATTTACGTTGCTATACATGTCTCAAAGTTTTTGTGATTCTTCTATAGTAATTTCGATTGTTCTATTAATATTTTCTTTTATGCGTTAGTGAGGATTCAAATTCAAACTAGTAGGCATAATAAACTCAAGAAATTTTTTAGTTTTCTTTTCAAGTTGGAGCAAGGATAGTGGGTGTTGAGGTGCGTAATCAAAAAGGTAATCAAGCAATTCATTGTTT
Organism: Ipomoea nil; assembly: GCF_001879475.1. Taxonomy (NCBI): domain Eukaryota; kingdom Viridiplantae; phylum Streptophyta; class Magnoliopsida; order Solanales; family Convolvulaceae; genus Ipomoea; species Ipomoea nil. The sequence continues at coordinate 6,296,075 of NW_017616745.1, forward strand.
GTTTGTTAAAATTAGAGAGGGTGTTGACTGATGAATAATTTAAAAGTGAATTTGTGCAAAGAAAAGACAGATTAGAACAAGAAAAATAGAGAAAATTTTATTGAACAGTAATCTGAAGAGCTGCAAAGCTTGTCCTTAATCCACTCGCTTGGTTGGGGAGGAGTTCATATTGAAGTTCAAAATATTATGGTTTAAAGCTCATTTAAGTCCAAGCTATTGTCCTTAAAGTTCAAAATATTGTCCTTAATCCACTCTGATCTGTTGTTTAGTTTGATAAGAAATAGGGAGAGTAACAAGCTAAAGAGTCTATATGGAAGACGCCGGCATTGCCACTCTCGGCTTCCATTTTTGTGGGAATTGTTTGTGTTTGGATTTAGATTCACATCTCAGAAGCTGGAGAATATGGAAGAATGGGTTGGAAGGGGAAGGAGGTATGTTGAAAAGACGAAATTACCCCCCTCAAACGGAGCATTTAACAGGAAAATTGACGGAGGACCAAAATTGTCCTCGTCCACAAATTGTCTAATTTTTTTTAAAAGGACTAAAATTGTCCATGCCACTATAAGTCTAGGACCAAAAATGTCTTTTACTCTTTGCTAAAACATTAAAAATAAAAGTCAAGAGTCAAAAATGTGTCAAAATTATTGAAGTTCCGAATTAAACCTATATTAACATGATCATGACTATTATTTTATCTATAAAAAAAAAATGAAGAATAAAGTTGACATACTTTCTATATGACAGTATGACACAATGGATATCCGTATGAGGTCTACATGACTAGACATGCATATACATACAAGCACAAAAATTGGTATTTGAATTTTCAGATACATGCATTTATATTACTATATATATGACTAATGCATTCCATGTTGAACCTTATCTGCTTAAGCAAAAGGTAGTGATGCATATATAAATAAACATAATACATATGCCATATCAGATTAGCTAATCGTTTAACGCCGTTATGCTTTATCTTGTAGTTATCTCGCATTATATATAGCCGACAAAACATTATTGCATTTTTGTTCATATGTATGGATTTGGATGCATGTTCGAGGTGGCCTAGTTGTCATTTGCTGGTGTCAAAGTGCAGTGCATGCGTCGCCGCGCCCGTCCTTACTTTTTCTACGTTGTTTTAATAATGCATGTATTTGCTCTTTAATTTGTTGCTACATGGGATCTTAGTGCACTCAACTTTAATTTGTGTGTATATATTAGACGGACGGATTTAGGGTGTTGACTTTTCCGACCTCTAATTCTTTATGAAATGGATAGTAACATCATTATATTTGTCCTTATCCTCCAACCTTAATAAGGGAAAATGGCTAAGCCCTCAAATTTTAGCTCAAAAGTCAATTTACTCCTTAAATTTTTTAAAAGTGTAATTACACTCATCAGCAACAATTTATTTTGGTGCAATGAAATCCAAAAACATGTTAATGACCTGCTATCACAGGTCATTAGGGTCACGACCACCCTCCGGCAAAATTTCCGGCAAAAAAAAAGTGACTGGACTAGTCGTCTTCGATCTCCGGAGGAAAAGGTCACCGAAAGTTACTTTTTATGTTTTTAATGTTGGTTAGCGGTGGTCACTAGTGGAAATTATGGAATTTCCGATCACCTTAAAGTGATCTTAAATCAAGTTGATACCAAAAAGTGGTCGGAAATAGCAACAAAGGTTTTTCCGGATACTAAAAGTGGTCGGAACAAGGCTTTTGATTTGATTTAAGATCACTTTCAGGTGATCGGAAATTTCATAATTTCCAGTAGTGGGTCAACGATGGTCAACGTCGATAATATTACTGGTAACCTATTGATTATCGCTAAATCGGACTTATTATTTGACTCATTTTGACAAATTCGAATGTTTAATTGTACTTTTTTAAAATTTAAAGACTTAATTACATTTTTGCCTAAAGTTCAATGGTTTATTTGACCATTTTCCAAAATAAATAAATAAATAAATAAATCTATATACATGCTCCAGTGTATATTTTATTCTATACCACTTGTGAAATAAAAGGTAGCATTAAACAATTCAGACTATCTAGTCAACCCACTAAGTTTTAGGTTAACCTACTAAGGCCATCAAGTTTATCAATTTATGATGATCAGGTACAAGTTTTTCGACCCTAAGTTCCCTTACCCATTATTTTTGAACTTTTTTTTTTTATCTAACCCTTTAATTTCAAGTGAAGATTGACATCTCTAGTTTTTATTCTCTTAGTTATTCACAATTGGTTTTTTTTTTTTTTTTTATATATATATTAGGAAGGACTAAAAATGTTTGTCTTTTTAATTATAATTATTTTGCTTCCATCTCCATTCTCCACTAATGTTTTTAACTTTGCACTTAACAGGAAAAAAAAAAAAAAAAAATTCCACGTTGGGTAAACGGTGCACATCTTAAAGGAGGAGAAAAGATGCAAGTTGCCTAATTGGGTCATGGAAGACCAATTCCTTTAATTATAAATAAATAAATAAAGTTAAACTAATAAGAAATAAAATAGTAAACAATAAAGTACTGGAAGACCATAAGGCAATCTAGATTATATTCTTTAAGGATAGCCTTAACCTTGAAAGTCACTCACTTGCAAGATGATGTGTAGAGTGACATGAAATTGCTAAAGATATTTTCCATTTTTTTTGTTGCCACTTGGCTAGCAAGCTTGCTGGAATAGCAAGCTTGCTATTCCTGCTGCTTGACAGCTTTTTCTGCGATGGGCAATAAAAGCTGCGCTAATAAGGTAACTTTTGCTTCTTTTTTTTTTTATATATATTTATTATTTATTTCTTTTATTATTATTTTATTATTATATTTATAGTATAATATGAAAGTGGGATCATTTTAGAAAGTGAGAGAATATTGCATGAATGTAGAACAAATAATAGTAGATAATTTATAAATTTGATGATGTGAAAGTGAGATCTATTTTAAAAAAATGAGAGAAAATTGCTGAATAAGGATAACAGTCAAATTGAGATTGTGTATATGCGCGGCGATTTGAAAATACAATAATAATTATTAATAATATTAGATAATTTGAAGAATTGGGAGAAGATAATTTGAAGAATGACAAACTTAACTTTTAGGCCTGTAGTCCTGTACTATGCATTCATACTCTTTTTCCCTCATATTTTAAAGTATTTAAAGTAAGTGTTTCTCTATTATTTTTAAGTTTCTTCTTCTCACACTTCACCCTTATAATCAGTTGAAATGTCCATGCGAACTATTTTTAACTTTCTTAGAGCATTCATATCAATGGATATTTTGTGATTTTTGAAATAGTGCAAGATGATGTGAATGAATATAATGATAAGCATGAGACTCTCCTCAATCCAGAAATTGTAAACACTTGCAAGATGACATGGCATGCTTTGTGTAAAAAAAAAAAAAAAATATATATATATATATATATATATATATATATATATATATATATTTTTTTTTTTTTGTTTCCTACATGTCTTGCAACCTTTCTATTTTAGAAAGCTTGCTAAGGACATTGCTAAATACAATGAATGGCAGCTTTGGCAGGCTGAGTTGTACTCTTTTTTACTCTTTTCTATTTTTCTTATTGATGGTTTTATTAGGACCGGGTCCACCATAAACCGAGTACAGAAAGTACAGAACGGGGGGTAGGGCGCTAGGCCCAACACGATATGTATAGAAGCCCGAGGTACAGGCCCAAGAACAGCGACCCAAATACAAAGGACAAGACCCACAAGGTGGACTATAGCTAACTATGCTACTGGCAGGAATCGAACCCAGGTGACTGGATTGAGAGTATGGGACCAAGATCACTAGACTGTAGTGCTTGTCATGTCTGAATTGCGCCCTTAGCTAGAGATCCAGGGCTCCTATTTATAGCAAACCCCCCTCCTCCATTAGCGTCCACGTGTCCCATGCAATCCATCCCCACTTCCCCACTCCGCTTGTCCCTCGCCATTTACACCACGTTCTCCGCCTTTCCCGACTCCTATTGCCTTTGCCACCTCACTCACACCACCCCCCCAACTCACCATGCTCGGCGCACCCACCCCCGCCTGCGGATACCGCCCGAGACCAACGCCGCGGGACGCCGGGGCCGCGCGCCAAATGCGTCGGTTGCGCCACGGCCACACTGGCCCGCGCCCCGGGCGCGCTGGTCGCGTCGTGGCCGACCGGGGCCAGCGCCCCGGCCGGCGCCAGCCCCCGCCCGGGCCACCTGTGGCCCCCCAGCACGCGCTGGGCGCCGAGGCCACGCTGGCCCGCGCCCAGGGCGTGCCGGTCGCACCACGGCCGACCGGGGCCAACGCCCCGGTCGGTGTCGTCGTTGGGCCACCGGCGCCGACCCCCGCCTGGGGCCGGCCGTGGCCCCTCGCGCGCCGGGCGCTGAGGCCACGCTGGCCCGCGCCCAGCGCGCGCTGGGCACGCCACGGCCGACCGGGGCCAGCTCCTCCTGGCCTTCCGGCCCAACTTTGTCCCCCCACCCCCTTGTCGGCCCAATTCCATAAGCCCTCTGCGTCCATGGCCCACACCCAATATCCCCATCACAAGTCCCCCACTCCATTTAGGTATCTTGATACCTAACTGGAGTAGAAGTAGGGCTTTTACTCAGTCTGTTTCCCACTCAGATTAGATGACTGGTTCCCCCCTAAAATCTCAACTACTCCCCTCCCCCCTATTTAAAGCTAATTTTCCCTTGCTATTTCCACATCCTCTCCTCTTCTGCTATAATCAGTTCCCTCCACCCCCGCTGCTTACCGTTTTAAATCCAGCTTCAGCCCCGTGCTATTCACACCATGAGCTCTCCCCAACCATCGCCGCCTTCTCCCACCACTCGCCATGCTGCTCCCGTCTCTGGTCTCGCCGCTACTCTGCCGCCCAACCGGGGCTTGGGGGTGTTTGGTGTTACTCGTTCGCCAATCACTGCCGCCAGCTCTCCGGTCTTTTCCAATCCATCTTCTCGCCCCGCCCAGAGATCACTTCCTATGTTGCCCATGTCGCCTCGCGCCCCTCCAACTGCCAATACTTCCGTCCGCCATCTCGATCCTTCTACTCCCCGCGGCCTACGTGCCAAAATCTCCAAGGCCGAACTTGATTGTTTGGACGGATGGCTGGGCCCAGATGTTGAGATTACCGTGCCTGGGGAGGACCGGACCCCCCATCTGCTGATAAGGTGGCCGTGCATTATCATTCAATCCAGGCAGGTCTTCAGTTCCCCCCTCATCCCCTTGTTCGGACGTTTCTTGAGTGCCATGGGATAGCGCCCTGTCAAATGACTCCGAACGGTTATCGCTTTATCACCTGTTTTATTACCCGATGCCGTGAAATCCAGGTAGCACCTTCCCTGTCTCTGCTTTTACAAGTTTTCAATGTGAGCCAAAGTGGGTCATCTTTCCTCCACCTTCAACCTATTCCTAATCACCCTTTCGTGACCTCCCTGCCATCTCTTCCAAAAAATTGGAAAGAGAAGTTTGTGTACCTTCGTTATCCCACTGGTGATTCTGGGTTGGGGTTTAGTAATGTGTGGGTGCAGCACCCTCCTCTCTATACGCCTCCCGGCTATTCGGGTCTGGATGATGATAGGGCGCGACTGTGCGCCGATGGTCCCCATGATCACCGCAGGTACCATGAGCCCTCTCGGCTCCACCAACTTAGCACCGGTCCGCCTCTAGGTACGTATGCATATATATATATATATATATATATATATATATATATATATATATATATATATATATATATATATATATATATATATATCTCTTTTTTTTTTTTAACGTGTATGTATATATCTTTTTTTTTTAACGTGTACGTATATATCTGTTTTTTTTTTTAAACGTGTATGTATATATCTTTTTCTTTTTTTTTTTTTTTTAAAGTGTACGTATATATCTGTTTTTTTTTTTTTTTTTTTTTTTTTTAACGTGTATGTATATATCTGATGGTTATACTCGTTGTGCCCAGTTCCTGTGGAGAGTACTCCCCAAATGCTCAAGGCCTACCAGACTCGTAAACGACGGCGGGCTCCTAGTTCCGAAGCCGCTTCCGGTGATGACGTTGATGATGATGATGACGGGGCATCGTTGGTGGGACTTATGGATGACCCTGTCATGGATGGGGTGGATTCCAACGTACAGTTTTCACCTGCTCATTTCTCCCCCGTCACTCCATTCCAGGCCGCGGACTCCCCTTCTCATGGGCCCTCTCTAGCCGCGCCGCAGGCTACACCCAGCCCTATCGGTGAGTATGATGCTCGGGATCCTCTAGCCGCCCGGATTTCGACCGGTCCGGGCCGCCCTCGTCTTCGTCCTTATGATCCTGATCATGTGGACTTTATTGTTCGCGGGGTGCGAGATATGGTACCAGTCCATCGGCGCTTCTGGATTGATAGTACTCCGATGGAGACCTTGAGTTCCCGCCAAGTTGGAGATTCCATGAACGTGAGTGGTCCCTCTCCCCTTTTTTTTTTTTTTAAACTATTTGTATCCTGTGGTTCGCTGTTCTATGCAGATGGTTATGCAATCCATCGGGCTTCACCAGCGCCTGCAGGAAGCCTCTCGAGAGTACGCCGAGTTAGAGAGGACATACCAAGGTTTGGAGCATACTCTCCGGAAAGAGGAGGAGGCTCGTAGGCGCGTCATCAGAGAATTAAAAACCTTGAGGGAAGTGCACCAGACGCTACAGCAAGAGTACCAGGCCTTGGGGAATAAGCAACAGGCCCTCCAGGAGGAACATAAAACATTGGGAGAGGAGCACCAGGTCCTTCAGGAGAAACACAAAACATTAGGGGAGGAGCACCAGGTTTTGCAGGGGGACCACAAAACTTTGCAGGAGGAGCATAAAAGACAATGGTTAGATCATGACAAAGCCCTTGAGGGTGCCGTGGAGGATTGGCAAAAGACTGAAGATTTTGCGCGTGCTGCTAGTGAATATTCGTGCACACGCATACCTGGGCTGATCCCCTGGTGGTTAGGGCATTCGGATCGTTCTGGCGAAGGTATGGTCGAGGCCATGTTAGGGTGGCAATCTGTGCAGGAGTACCAGGATTATACGGGCCCTCCACTTGTACAGGTCCTCCAGGAGTGGGCCACTACCCCCGGGGGCAGGGCGGCCATGGGGCCGGTAGCGGAGGTGTGGTTACGCGAGACGCTAGAAGGTCAAAATAGGTTGGTGCAGGAATGCAATGCGGCGTTCTACATGGGACAACGGGATATGCAGGATAGGCTTTACGGGAAGCTAGAGCGCCGATTTACCTCTTTCAGCATTGAGGGGTGGAAACTGCCAGGCGTCCTTCCTCTTCGACCTACTCGGGCTCGGGCCACTCCTTCGTCTACTACACCCGCTGGCGGCGATGTGCTTATGACCCCCGAGGTAGCCCAACATGGTATGACATCGTCTCTTGCGGCTCCCTCGGAACCTGTGGCCGGATCTGGTATTGTCGGGAGTGTAGACCCTTCCGATCTCCATCTCACTATCAACTCGGGCTCTGGATTTTCTAGCTCATCTGCTGCTTCTGCGGCCCCGTTGTCTTTTTTTTTTTTTTTTTTTTTTTTTGTGTAATTTCGGAAACCTTAATGATCTAATGATAGACTATTTTCGCTCCCTTTTTTTTTTGTGTAATTTCGGAAACCTTAATGATCTAATGATAGACTATTTTCGCTCCTTTTTTATTTTTTTTTTGTGTAATTTCGGAAACCTTAATGATCTAATGATAGACTATTTTCGCTCCTTTTTTTTTTTTTTGTTGGCCGCCAAATACATGCGGCTTGCCGTGGGCAAGTCCGCGCATGTGGGTTGCGATAACCCACGCGCCCCATCCGCCAAAACCATGCGGCTTGCCGGGGGCAAGTCCGCGCATGTGGGTTGCGATAACCCACATGCCCCATCCGCCAAAACCATGCGGCTTGCCGGGGGCAAGTCCGCGCATGTGGGTTGCGATAATCCACATGCCCCATCCGCCAAAACCATGCGGCTTGCCGTGGGCAAGTCCGCGCATGTGGGTTGCGATAACCCACATGCCCCATCCGCCAAAACCATGCGGCTTGCCAGGGGCAAGTCCGCGCATGTGGGTTGCGATAACCCACATGCCCCATCCGCCAAATGCATGCGGCTTGCCGGGGGCAAGTCCGCGCATGTGGGTTGCGATAACCCACATGCCCCATCCGCCAAAACCATGCGGCTTGTCGGGGGCAAGTCCGCGCATGTGGGTTGCGATAACCCACATGCCCCATCCGCCAAATGCATGCGGCTTGCCGGGGGCAAGTCCGCGCATGTGGGTTGCGATAACCCACATGCCCCATCCGCCAAAAGCATGCGGCTTGCCGGGGGCAAGTCCACGCATGAGGGTTGTGATAACCCGCATGCCCCATCCGCCGAAAGTCTGTAACACTTAATGCAATGTGTGAAAATTGCGGATATTATTAACATGCGACACAATGTCGTCTACAAGGAAAATATGAATTACTTACGATGCAACATACCCCGGTAATGCCATGGGAGTCGCGTTATTTGTCATACCTTGAGCTATTCTATTTACTGAAAGAACCTTCGCAGGTGGTGGGCGTTCCAAACGCGGTCCACGGTCCTACCCTGCATTGTTTTAAGTTTGTAAGTGTTTTTGTGCACTGACTCCGCCACTTTGTACGGCCCCTCCCAATTCTTGGCTAGCTTGCCACCCTGAAGTGGTTTGCTGGCTTCTCGTCGTCGCAGGACTAGGTCGCCCACCTGGAAATGGCGGGGGCATGTCCTTGCGTCGTGGTAGCGTTTAATCGCCTGTTGGTAGATAGCAATATTTCGTCTGGCTGCCTCCCTCCTCTCCTGTAGGAAGTTCAATTCGACCCGGAGGTCTTCCTCATTCTGGCCAGGTTGGAACCGCGTGCTACTCCTCGCGGGGGTTATCACTTCTACTGGTGTCCGTGCTTCGCACCCATATGTGAGCGCGAAAGGGGTATCTCCCGTTGCTTTTCGGGGGGTTGTTCTATGGGCCCATAATATGGACGGTAGTTCCTCGTACCAGGTGGACCCCGTTGCTTCGACTCGCTTCTTAATTTCGTCAATGATGGTGCGGTTGGCATTCTCTACCTGACCGTTAGCTTGGGGATAGGCTACGGCGACCTTGATATGCTCCACCCCGTAATAAGCGCAGAAATGAGCGAATTCTTGGTTGTCAAACTGTTTGCCGTTGTCGGACACGATTTGGTGGGGTAACCCAAATCTCATGAAGATATTTTTCCATACAAATTTTCGGCACTGGGTCCCTGTGACGGAGGCAAGGGGCTCTGCTTGTACCCACTTAGTGAAATAATCTATGGCCATGATTAGGAACTTCAAGCCTCCCACCCCTTTGGGGAAAGGACCCGCCAAGTCGATGCCCCAGCGCGCGAATGGGATGGCTGAAGTGACCGGGGTGTAATAAGAGGCAGGTTTGCCGGGTAAAATCGCGAATTGCTGGCATGTAGGGCACTTCCTCACGTAGTCCTGGAAATCGGCTCTAATGCGGGGCCAGTAATACCCTTGCAAGATAATTTTCCTGGCCAGGGTTTGGGCGCCCTGGTGTGCAGCGCACACTCCTTCATGGACTTCCGCTATGACTTTGTCGGCTTCTGCTCGGGTTAAGCATCGGAGCATGGGCCCTCCAAAGGATAGTTTGAATAATCTTCCTTCAATCATCCTGTAAGACGGGGCCATGGACACTATTTTCCGTGCTCGTTGAGGGTCGAGGGGTGCTAGACCTTGTTCCTTGTAACGGATCATCTCCTGCATCCATTCATCTGGGGATGGTATTACGGCCAGGACCTCGTCCTTATCTACGCTGGGTGCATCGATGTCAATTGTCCGAGCTATCTTAGACACATAACTTAGGTGGTCTTCGACACCTTGAGCCACGCGGGACAAAAGGTCTGCCTCGCCGTTGTCTGTCCTCGGAATCTGGGCTAGTTCCCACCGCTCTACGGATGCCAATAGTCTTTGGACTACATCTCGGTATTGCCGCATCCTGTCTTCCCGTGCTTCGAACTGATTGTTGACGTGGCCCACGACCAGTCGTGAGTCTGAACGAATCTTGAGGTGGCGTGCTTGTAAGGCCTGGGCCAACCTCAGGCCCCCGATCAATGCTTCATATTCAGCTTCGTTGTTGGAGAGAGGGAAGCAGAACCTGAGGGCTTGGTAGGCCTTGAATCCTTCTGGCGAGATGAACACGACGCCACCGCCGCAACCCTTTTTACTCGAGGCGCCATCGATATACATTTCCCACTCTCCTGCGCCTTCTTCAGTCTGTCCCTCCTGGCGTTCTGGGATGGTGCACTCCACGATGAAGTCAGCGAGGGCTTGACCCTTGATAGCTGTGCGGGGGCGGTATTCGAGACTATACTGGGAGAGTTCGACCGCCCACTTCACCATGCGGCCTGACGAGACTGGGTTTCTCAAGATGGTGCCCAGGGGCCGGTCTGTCAGGACAATTACATGGTGTGCTTGGAAGTAGTATACCAGTTTTCGGACCGTTCTTACGAGGGCGTATACTGTTTTTTCAAGCGGGGTGTACCTGAGCTCGGCGTCATGTAGGGCCCTGCTAACGTAGTAGATAGGTTTCTGGATGCCTGTTTCCTCTCTGAGTAGCACCGAGCTAATGGCCGCGGGTGCTACCCCGAGGTATACGTACAATGGCTCCCCTTTCTCCGGCTTGGAAAGGACCGGTGCCGCGGACAGATATGCTTTGAATTGATCGAAGGCCTCCTGGCATTCCGGGGTCCAGGTGAAGCCGCTCCTTTGCTTCATGACCTGGAAGAATGGGAGGGACTTCTCCGCAAGCTTGGACATGAATCTGTTCAAGGCGGCCAGCCGGCCGTTGAGCCTCTGGACATCTTTTATCGATGTTGGGGGCTGCATCTTGAGGATGTTCTATGCCTTTTAGGGGTTGACCTCTATCCCCCGGTGAGTGACCATGAACCCCAGGAATTTTCCCCCCGTCACTGCGAACGCAAATTTCTTCGGGTTCAGGCGCAGGTTCTTCTGCTTCATAATCTCGAAGCATTGGGTCAGGTATGCTGGGTGAGTACCGGCATCCTTGCTCTTGACCAGCATATCGTCCACGTAGGCCTCCATTATGTTCCCGAGGAGGTCCTTGAATATTTCTGCTACCATACTGGTAAATGTGGCCCCGGAATTTTTTAAACCGAACGCCATGACCCGATAACAATATATCCCATCTGGGGTCACGAACGCCGTTTTCTCTTCGTCTTCTTCTGCCATGAAGATTTGGTGGTACCCTTTGAACGCATCCATAAAACTTAGCAACTCACATCCTGATGTCTCGTCAACCAATTGATCCGTACGGGGCAAGGGGAAAGGGTCTTGGGGCATGCCTTGTTTAAGTCCGTGTAATCCACGCACATGCGCCAAGTGGGCGGCTTCGGGGCTAGGACCACGTTGGCCAGCCATGCCGGATACATTGCCTTCCGTATATGCCCTATCGCTAGGAGCGTGTCTACTTTTGTCTTTACGAATGCCCTCCTTTCAGCTGACAGGTGTCGTCTTTTCTGCTTAACGGGTTTGAAATTGGGGTCTACCGCCAGTCTATGCGATATGATGGATCGGTCGATCCCGGGCATGTCTTCGGGACCCCACGCGAATATCATCGAGTATTCGCGTAGAACGGCGATGACCTGTTCCCGTAGCCCCGGGGCAAGGCCCTTGCCTATCCTAACGCACTTGTCTGGTCGACTTGGGTCCAGGGGGATCTCCTCCAACTCCACAGCTGGCTCGGGCCCTACCTTTTTCTCCCTCTCAGCCTCCTTCTCCACGGTATGGACAGGTAACTTTTCCGTCAGCATTCTCTCGCATGCCGTCTCATAGCACTTCCGGGCAAGATGCTGATCACCCCGTACCGTCCCCACCCCCTCGGGGGTATGGAATTTCAAACATAAATGCTCCATCGAAATAAGTCCGCCCAATGCTGCCAGCCCAGGCCTCCCTAAGATGAGGTTATGGGCGCATACTATCCTCACCACGAGGAACTCCATGTCCACTTTTTTCACGTGCAGGGGGTTACCAACTTCCACAGGAAGCACTATCGACCCTTCTGTCTCTATAGTGTCCCCAGTGAAACCAGCCAGTGGCGTCCTCACCGGTCGGAGCTGATCCTCGCTCAGTCCTAATTTCACGAACACGTCGTGATACATTACGTTAACACTGCTGCCTGTGTCCACAAGCACGCGCTTGACGCAGACCCCGTTGACCACCATGGCTACTACGAGTGCGTCCTTCGGAGTAGTCTCCCGCGCTGCCAGGTCATTGTCCGAAAACCAAATCGGTTCCCGGCGGAGCCTTTTCAATTGGGGGTGTTCGTCCACTGCACCTACATAACAGCCACCATCTACCTTCGAGGCCCCTCCCCCAAAGATGACATTGATCACTGGGCGCCTCCCCGGGCCCTCCCCGGAGTCAGTCGATTTCCCCTTAGCCTCCCCTACAGGCCCGACCGTCGGACGTTTAGCGTTCCTCGCAGCCAGCCGCTCCCAGTCTATGAAATTCGTCAACTTCCCTGCTTGTATGAGGAACTCTATCTCTTTCCTCCATGCCTGACAATCGTTGGTGGCGTGGCCGTAGCGGCGGTGAAATTTACAGTATCTCGTGGTGTCTGCACCCGGCGGGATTTGGTTGGGACCAAATGTCTTCACCAATTGACACTCCTCTGCATAAGCTAAGATATCGCTGGGTGGGGCGATAAGTGGGGTGAAAGGGGCGACCCGCGGGGCGGGCCGTGCCGCCGGGGGTGCTGACGTGGTGGGTCGCGCCGGGGCAGGCGCCGGCGGTGCCCATGGCGGGGGGGCTCGTGAACCCGCCGCGGGCCTCCCCCTCCCCCCGGCGCTAACCACCTTATCCTCCAGACTTTCCCGCGAATAACTAGCCCCCTTCTTAAGACGTGACGGTTCCTCGATCCTTGGCTTCTTGCTGCTGCCGTGCTCTTCTATGCGCTTCATGCGGTTGGCTTCTTCAGCTTCGGCATACCGGTCTGCCTTCATCATAAAGGTTGCGTATGAGCCGGGGGCCTTGCGGCGGAGGCTCTTGTACAGCTCCCCAGCACGGAGGGCTGCGATGAACATGACCATTGCAGACCGGTCGTCCATGTCCTCCACCTCGGCTTCCTCCTTTCTCCACCACGTGAGGAACTGGGTGAGGGTTTCATCCTCCCCTTGCTTGACGCTAGCGAGATGTGTGAAATGCTTCTTGCGCCTCCTTCCCCTCAGGAAATGGGTAATGAACTGGGTGGCCAGGTCTTGGAACGAGCCTAGCGAACCGCCTTTCAGGTTCGTGAACCATCGCTGCGCCCCCCCTGATAGCGTAGAGAAGAACGCGCGACACTTCAGGGCGTCTGACGACCCCATGAGCATCATGGCCGCCTGGTATGTCAGGACGTGCTCCTACGGGTCGCCTGTACCGTCAAACCTTCTCATGTCAGGGGCTTTAATGTTGGGGGGAAGAGGTTCGTTCATGATATTGGGGGTAAAGGGCGGAGTGAGGGAAATCCGGGGGATCACGACGTGAGTGCCATGTTCCTTCCACCGCACCAACTCATCTATTTTGGTGTTAATCGCATCTAACCACCCCGCCGGGGGGCTAGGACTGGCCCGTGTCGTCGGCCCCGGGGGTCGATACGCACTTTCGCCTTCGGCTTCTTCCAATCCGGCCTCGCGAGCGTCAGCCCTTCGCGGCCCTCGGCCACGTGGTACCACTATCGGGCCCACCGGGGGCTGCTCAGAGTGAATCACGTTGGCTCGTTCACCACCTCCGCGTCCCCCGTCCTCAGCGCGAACCGAGGCGGGTGCTTCCTCCGACACCTCGCGGCCGGTGTCCCGCCCGTCTCCGCTACGTGGGGGGTTAGGCGGGCGCTCTCCTGAGGGGTTGACCATCTCGGCGTACCTCGGAATTCTGTTTAGAGTGGTAGAGACTACGAACACGGGCTAATCGTAGCGAACCCCACAAACGGTGCCAATGATGATTTTATTAGGACCGGGTCCACCATAAACCGAGTACAGAGAGTACAGAACGGGGGGTAGGGCGCTAGGCCCAACACGATATGTATAGAAGCCCGAGGTACAGGCCCAAGAACAGCAACCCAAACACAAAGGACAAGGCCCACAAGGTGGGCTATAGCTAACTATGCTACTGGCAGGAATCGAACCCAGGTGACTGGATTGAGAGTATGGGACCAAGATCACTAGACTGTAGTGCTTGTCGTGTCTGAATTGCCCCCTTAGCCAGAGATCCAGGGCTCCTATTTATAACAAACCCCCTTCCTCCATTAGCGTCCACGTGTCCCATGCAATCCATCCCCACTTCCCCACTCCGCTTGTCCCTCGCCATTTACACCACGTTCTCCGCCTTTCCCGACACCACTGCCTGGCCGCCGGCGCCAGCCCCCGCCCGGTCGGTGTCGTCGCTGGGCCACCGGCGCCGGCCCCCACCTGGGGCCGACCGTGGCCCCCCGCGCGCCAGGCGCTGAGGCCACGCTGGCCCGCGCCCAGCGCGCGCTGGGCACGCCACGGCCGACCGGGGCCAGCGCCCCGGTCGGCGGCCGGGTTTGGCCGCCGGCGCCGGGTGGCGCCGGCGGCTCCTCCTGGCCTTCCGGCCCAACTTTGTCCCCCCCCCCCTTGTTGGCCCAATTCCATAAGCCCTCTGCGTCCATGGCCCACACCCAATATCCCCATCAATTATTATTATTATTATTATTATTATTATTATTATTATTATTTTATATATATATATATATATATATATATATATATATATATATATATATATATATATACTTATTTTATTGAAAGTGAGACCCATTTTTAAAAGTGAAAGAGATTTGCAGGGATATAGGCTCTGTTTGGCAGAGCTTATTTAGGAGCTCTCCTAATAAGCTATAAGCTCTGTTTGGTAATGTTCCAAAAATAAGCTCCTAGCTTAAAATAAGAGCTTATTTTGGAACGCTATTTTAAGTAGCGTTTCAAAATAAGCTCCTAGCTTTCTAACTTTTTTTCCATCTTTATCCTTATTATTTTAAAGAAATGACATAATTTACCCTTCCCAATTAAAATACTTTTCTCTTCTCCTTTGTTACTATTACTATTACTATTACTATTACTATTATTATGAGATTTGCAACAATATTGCTACTTCATTATGAGATGCTAGATCATGATTATGCTAATAGTTTTATTTCAAAATGTTAATTTTGTTTAAAGACAAAATGTTAAATTTTAATATGTAAACAAACTAATTTAAATTTTATGAAGATGTTCTTTTTAGTCTTTTTACATTTATCAGCTTATCAAAAAGCTATTTTTACCAAACACTTTCAATCATAACAGCTAGCTTAACAGCTCTTCAGTTTTCAGCTCCGAGCTTATAGCTTTTCAGTTTTTAGCTCCTTTTCAGCTTTCAGCTCCTAGCTTATAGTTTTTCAGCTAGGTCTGCCAAACAGAGCCATAGAACAAATAGTAAAGAATTTGTAAATTTGATGATGTGGAAGGTTGACCTATTTTAGAAAGTGAGAGAGATTTGCAGGGATAAGGATAGCCTGAGAGAGAATGGGTTTTATCTTCCTCCAAGTGAAGGGTTATTTATGGACCCTAAGGAGAGAGAACATTTTTAAAAAATCTGCAAAAAAGCGCGTTTAGCGCACTGATTGTGTCTAGCTGGTGCGTAAATTGCTAGGCACTTTTTTTCCTTTTGCGTCAGACTTTAGTTTTTTTTTTCTTTTTCCTTTTTTCCTTTTTCTATTTCCTTTAATTTGGCGGTTTTTACAATGCCAAATAGGATAGAAAGGAGATGGAAGAGGTAAAATAGAAGAAAAAAAAAAAAAGGAAATCAAAATCTGACATACATTGCAGATAAAGAAATAAAAAAAAAATTATTGTTTCCATGCACCGAACTGGCGCGTGAACTGCTGAGCGCATCAGTGCGCCTCACGCGCTGATGGGGAAGTTTTCTAACTTTATTAACTTTAAGTGGACCCCACATAAAACCTTTACTTGTAGGAATTAAAACTATCCAAAACCCTCTTCTCCCATTTGTTCAAAAATCATCACTAAATTTTTAAAGTTTGCAAAACTCATCCAAAAATCCCTATTGAGAATGCCCTAAAATCATGAAAAGCATATTTGACAGTAAACAAATATCAACTTGTGTCATGTAGGATTGACTTTGTACTAAAAGTTTAATTTGATAATTAAATTATATATTCCGTATTTATATATTATATGTTCAATAGATTCAATCTAAAAGTTTGAATACTTTGTACATTATATGCAAATTGAGTAAGTCTTGTGTAAGATTGTCTTACGTGAGATGCATATACTTTTAATTAAAATATAGGAGTAATAGTTTTCTAAAATCATCTAACGTGGGATGGTCTCGACCAAAAACTTATTCTATGAGAAGATGAAGATTAATAATTTAAGGGAAAATGATCAAATCCGCGTCCAACTTTTGACAAAAATAGCATTTAAACTCTCGAACTTTAAAAGTTTTGCAAATTATATCGTGCACCAGGGCGCACAATGCATTGTGCATCCTGGCCAAAACGACGTCATGTCGTTTTGTATCTATTTTTTTTTTAGAAATTCCGTTTCTCGTTTCTGCCGTCAACTTCTATTTAAAATTTAAAAAAAAAAAAAAAAAAAAAAACCATGTTCCGAATGTACATAATTGTATAGTAGAATACACATAAACTCATAGCATAATACACATAATCTAACATAATACATAATACACATAAAATCTTAACAGAATACACATAAACTCTTAACAGAATACACATAAACTCTTAACATAAAAACGACGTCGTTTTGGGTAGGGCGCACAATGCACGTACAATGCGCCCTGATGCACGATATAACGATTGAAAAAGTTTCAATTAAGTACCTTAACTTGTAATTTTTGATGCATCAAGGCCCATTAGCTAGTAATCCTATCAGATATACTGGTTAAATTATTTAGGAATAAGGTTCAAATTGACCACTGAACGTAATATGAAAATGCAATTAGGTCACTGAACGAAATAAAAGTGTAATTACGTCACGGAACACCCCAAATGTATGCAATTTCACCTGATAGCAAGTTACTATCAATTTTAACAGGTTACCTGCTTATAGGAGTGTCAAAGTAGGCCGAAGCCCGCGGGTTAGCCCGCACCCGCCCTGCGATGGGGTGGGTTATGGGCCGCAAGAAATTAGGCTCGCGAAAATGCGGGCCTAACGGGCATGGCCCGCGGAGGGCCAGAGCCCGCGCGGGTTGCGGGCCGGCCCGCGAGCCAGGTCATATTTAAAAAATAAATAAATAAATTATATATATAATATCTTTTTTTTAAAAAAAAAATCATATATATAATATCTTAATGCTTAGGCAGTATGTAGATCTGACTATCTAAGAGTACGCAGAATGGGAGAAATCCAATAATTCAATAATCCTTCGCCAATTCTTAATTCAATAATTCTTAGAGTACATAGTTCTTCGGTTCTCCCGTCTTCATCCGCCTCGAACTCTATCAAACAATTACTAAAACTAAATCATCAATTCATACATATTTATGAATATAAATTTTTAGACAATTCATTTTGACTTTTATTATTATTATTATTATTATTATTACTAGTTATAATGTGTGCATTGTGCGATTAAATTAATGCCTAACTAGAAAATTAAAATAAGTAAATACTTAATCCAATTTTTAAATATTAAATAATTAATATAAAATAAAAATGATTATTTTCCATAGTAGTTGTAAATATGAGTATTGCTGTGTTAGTAAAAATCATCTACTACGTTTATTATAATGGCTTAAGTTCGATTTTTACTATTACTAACATGCCTGTTGGTGACTTGGTGTAACCTGAGACCTGTAATTAAGTTGTAAGAGACGCGCATCATCTTATTCGTTCACACTCTCATGAGTAAGCTAAGTCCGATCCTGACCTTTTGACACCAATATATGCTGGAATCCTAAATTGAGATAGTTTCTACATCGTCACCTAAACCTTTTATAATAATAAAAAAAAAAAAAAAAAAAAAAAGAGAGAAAGGCCCTGTTTGGTAAAAAATTGGCCTATAGGTCAATTTTGGCTTATTCAACTACTATTAATTGTTTGATTTAATTAAAATATCAATATAAATATTTGGTTAATTAGCTTTTTGCAACTCCAAGAGGCTAAAATTCAAAAAGTTACTCCAAGTAACTTTTTTAATTAGCTTTTTGAGAAAAGAAATTATACCAAACAGCTATCAGCTAACAACTAATTTATCAAACATTTTTCTACAATCAGCTAATATTATCAACTATTTATACCATCTAATTAACACAATCAGCTAACAGACAGCCATTTTACCAAACAGGGCCAAAATGTTACTATTATTGGACACTTCCTCTTTGATGATCTTAGATATTTGGATTGATATTATCTGATGCACTATATCACTTCATTAATTGCCTTCTCATCTAGCTTGCTACTTCCCCAATAATCTCTTCCACCTCCACGGATAGACAGATATACTATTGTGCGGTTTGCAGAACAAATATAATGGTCACTTCATCATCAAGATCCTTCTTAGCTAGGTTTACTACTGATTATTAATTTATTATTATGATCATTCTGTGCTTACAAGTCTGTTGTTCAGATGGACTTAGTTATGGCGGCAGAATAGTGAAAATGCAGGAAAGGATGAAGAGCAAGCAAGCTTTACTGGATTGATCAAAAAGGACCCCAAGTAATACGAGGATTATGGCAATGGTAATTGCATTTGTTTTACTATTTTTTTTATTTTTTTTTTGTGTTTTGGAATAAAGATTTAAATCATGAAGGAATGAAAAACTAAATGAGTTAATGGCATATGATGTACTCCGAGTATAGTGATTTTAAAGTAACCACCCATGGTCCTTCAACTTTCAAAATTTAACTAGTCATGGTCTTCTTGGAAGGAACCAGGAGTGTTTAAAATTTGGTAATTAAGGACCATGGATGGTAACAATTTGAAAGTCGAAGGATTACTGATCAATTTGAAAGTTTAGAGCTAAACGTGACAAAATCACTATACTCAAAGGATCCTAGATGGTATTAACTCAATGAAAAAGTCATTTATAAAATTCTACTTTTGCTTTTTGGTATGAAAAATGAGGAAAAAAAATATTAAAAAGAAACGGTTTGCTCCATTTTTAAGAACACAAACACACACACATATATACACGGGAAAAGCTAGAGCGCCAATCAGCACCATGTCTCATTGTACTTATTCAAAGACTCAAAAAGTGTGGGATAATGTTCATTTTATACTTGGTAGAGACTCAAAGTCTTCAACATTCACTTTAACCTGATAGGCTGGTATTTGAATATAAGAGTCATGAATCTCAATTGACATCTTAAAACTTTCTATATATATATATATATATATATATATATATATATAGTGTGGGATAATGTTGATTTTATATTTGGTACAGACTCAAAGTCTTCAACATTCACTTTAACGTGGTAGGCTGGTATTTGAATATAAGAGTCATGAATCTCAATTGACATCTTAAAACTTTCCATATATATATATATATATATATATATGAAAGATCATATAAGAACTCGTTTACAATTAATACTAAAAACTAATCGGCAAATTATGATGTGCATCCGTATGCACTATCCATGGTGCATACGGATGCAAAAACGACGTCGTTTTATTAAAAACGTGCGTCTCCCCTTAAAAAAAAATCAGGTTCGATTCCCAACAACAACATATGAACTAAAATTCCAAAATCGATGAACTATAATTCCAGAATCTATGAACTAAAATTCCAGAATCTAATCTATGAACTAATTCCAAAATGAATGAACAACATAATGTTGTTGCTGGGAATCGAACCTGAATTTTTTTTTAAGGGGAGACGCGCGTTTTTAATAAAACGACAAGAATGGAATAAGTAGATGACAAGAATGGTGCATACGGATGCACAGCATAACTACTCAAACTAATCTCAACTATCTATTTAGTTAGATCAAATAGTTCTAAACTAATAAAGGAAAAAAAACAATTGAGTGGCATTTTTATAACTTTCTTCAACTTTAAAAGTAGATGAAAAAATTTTGAAAAGTACACAAGAATGGAATAATCCTGACACGTGTGCCTGCACTGACCTACTTGAAATTGGGAACAGTCGGGGATAAATGTAGTGTTGTAATTACCATATCAAATAAAATTTAAAAAAAAAAATGATATGCACTCAAAGAAACCTTCAACTTAAACTTTGGTGTCATCTGTTATCCAGTGATATACTGGGCATATAAATATGCAGTTATGAGTGAATTGATTAGTAGCACAAACCCTTTGTATCATATAAAAACTGTGAACTGAAGGTTCCTGAGGTACATATATGTCTCTAGGCCAGGCATACACTATACCATATAACTATATATCATCAATGAAAGAATTGCTCTGTCTTCCCCATCTACAAATCTCACCGCTTATATGAAGGTTAGGTTCCAGGACACTGCAATCTAGCGGCCGCCTTCCTCGCTCAAGCCAAGGAGCATACCTTGTCTGGAAAAAGACGAGTTCATCGACTGTTAGCATGTGTACTGGTCACAGCTAAACGAGCCAAGTAAAAAAACCAAGAAATTTTTCCACGATAATTTGTGTAGAATTCTCTGCTAGTGAGATTAAGTGCAGACAAGAAGATCTGAGTGTATTTACCTTGTCTGGAAGTAGCACAGCATATGCGACTATCGTCTATATAGGTTGTTTGAAGGCCCATCATCCATGATCCTACTGATGTATCTTCATAAGCATAAGCCTTCAATGATGCACTGTGTAAAGGCAAAATGTGAAACTGAGAAAACTACTATTGGATTTGATTATTGAATTGAACGAAGAGAAAAAGTATCTGAAAACTCACTGTTCTCCATTTTTTCAGAAAACTAGAAAATGCTCCTGTTAATATACAGGCCCTAAATCTACATTCTTAACATTTGACTTTCAACTCATGTTAATGACTATTCATAATATAAAACAAATTTCTTTTAAGCAGTCAGTTAAAAATGCAAAAAATAAAAAAGG
The DNA here is from genome assembly GCF_001879475.1 of Ipomoea nil. Classification (NCBI taxonomy): domain Eukaryota; kingdom Viridiplantae; phylum Streptophyta; class Magnoliopsida; order Solanales; family Convolvulaceae; genus Ipomoea; species Ipomoea nil. The sequence goes on from NW_017616745.1 coordinate 6,317,154, forward strand.
TAAAATCACAATAATAGAACATTCAATGAGTAATAATCGGTGTTCAAACTTTACAGTGCCTGTTGTACTTTCTTCTTATTGATATCCTCCATTACAAAATGTAGTCATACAAAAGGAAAAGAGTTAATTCCATTTTTGGTCCTAGATTTATAGGTGGCAATCCACTTTTAGTCCTTTTTTATTAGAACAACCACTTTTGGTCCTAGTATTATTGTGGCATGACCATTTTTTGTCCTTTATCAACAAAACAGTTTAAATATCGTTAAATACAAGGGCATTTCGGTCTTCAATTATGGACTTTTTCAAAAAAATAAACATAAAAAATATAGCGTGTTCAACCTACTTTGTATAAAAAAGATTGAAATGTCTTTGTATTTAACGATATTTCAACGATTTTGTTGAATGAGGACTAAAAATGGTCATACCACAATAATACTAGGACTAATTGAGGATGTTCTAATAAAAAAGGACTAAAAGTGGACTGTCACCAATAAATCTAGGACCAAAAATGGAATTAACTCAAAGGAAAACTATTATCACACCACAAACAAGTTGAAAACTCATGTCAAGCACCAAAATAAATAAATAAAACAAAAGATATGTGAGTACACATACAATAGTAGCAGATATCAATAAATGGTTTCCAAATTTAAGATGATCATACTACAAATGAACCAATTCCACTTTTGATCCCTCAAGTATATTGGAAGTTGGCATTTTCACCTCTCCAATCAACTTCAAGATTGTATAGGGCATGGTTCACTAACTTTCATGAACACAAACAAGACGGTGTTTGTCATCCCATTACTTTTCCTTATAAGTGGATGGAAAAACTAACAGGAAGATCAATGCCATGTGATTCCCAAAAGACATGGCCGATTGACTTTCATGAATTGGACTGCTTTCATTCTCCTATTACTTTCCGTTAAAGTCGGAAAGAAAAGCTAACTGAAGGATGAATGTAATCTAATTCATAAAATTTGAGGGGCCATGTCTCTCCAATTTTAAAGCTGAGGATGTAAAGTGGAAGTGCCACTATGGTGAGGAATCATAGTGGCATGCTTTCTAACAGAATTAAGATAATGGTTTGGAGTTAAATGCATCTACCATAACTCACCTGTTAATGTTAATATGTTGAGCCAAATCTTTTGTGAGTATGAGAAGTGAACCAGCTGCATGACGGAAGTACCTGAACACAGAAGAGATTTAAGAGAGAGGGAGGTACAAAAGTTACTGTATTGATTTTCAGAGGCCTTATATAGGCATATAGGAATTACCACGATACTGCTAAACTGGATTTAGAAATTAATGCATAATTTTAAGAATAAGTATTGAATCCTGATTACTCATAAGTTCAGTTACTTTTCTGGTTTTCATTCTTAGCACAGGCAAAAATAATCAAGGACCAAGACTGCATCAATTTTTTAGAAGACAATGCAAATCTTTCAATTCTAAAATATAGCCCCATAATTAATCCTAGAGCCCATTCCAGGCGCATATTAAAGAGAGCATTCTCTTTTTTAATCTGTGCATTCTTAACAGAATATATTGAGCTCATTGTACACTTAGAAATTCCCTTTGTTGTAACCTAATAAGGTAAACTTCTACTGAAATTTATGAACTATTTGTCTGGAATTTTTTAAAGTTTTGAGTATGTAATTCTCCTTTTCCCATAATATCAAGAATGCAAAGGAAATTTGACCAAAGATTTTCCAACAAAACCAAAGTCATATATATGCCACATAGAAACTACCATTAACATAGGATACTATTAAATTCATGGCAACCAAAAAGTTCACTTACGTTTTTTCATCCCCAAATTTCCACCATTCTGGCTCATACCACGTTTTTCCCCTGGTAGCATGGTAAATTTTAGATGTTTTAACTTAAGCCAAGACGTTGAAATTATGTAAAATTAAAATAAGAATATTACTCTTCAGCAACAACTTCACCAGACTTCATGCACCCGATATAAGCACTGCCTTGATCACGACGGCTTTGAAGAAGTTCAATCAACCCATCTGAAAAATTTACAAGCAAATAAGTTTTAAAAAGTCAAATAAAGGGTTCACCATCACCCTGCACCCAAAATAAAGCACTCTTAACCCCCCCCCCCCCCCCCCTCCCCCCTAAAAAAAAAAAAAAAAAAGAACATATATACATCTTAACGAAAGGTTAATCCCAACTATCAATACCTCAACTATTGTGTGTGTGTGTGTTTTTTTTTAACTTTTGGTCCTCAACTTCAAAACCTACCAATAACCCTAATGTAAGACTAAAAGTAGCACATTTTCAATAGTCAAGGGCTGAATCTGGTCGCAAGCAATAATTTATGGACCAAAATTGGATTTAACTCACTAAATAATAAGCCAAAACATTTACCTAGATCAAGATCAATATTGTCATCAACTTTTACATAAAAATCAGCATCCCAATTTTGAACTGCTGTACTGAAGAAAAATTTTGCTTTCTTGGGCAACTCCTCTTGAGCTTCTTCATGTCCTTCCTATAAAATAAAGTAAAACACAATGACACCTTTTGCGAATATCATGTTTACCAGTTGCAACAATAATTTTAAATGATGAAAACCAAAAAATCAGAATAATGGAAATAGGCTTAGATGTTTCACAACTATACTGGAGTAGCATCCACCTTACCCCATAAGCTGATCATTTCTTATTAGCTACTACTTTGTTGCTATTTATATCCAGAGTTACAACATAATATTTCTTAACTGTATCATTTAGACTATTTCATAGACAAACATCAACTTAAGAGACAAAAAGAAGATGTGTCTGAGGAGTTGAATTGAACACTGTATTGTCAGTTGTCACAAAAAAATAAATAAATAAATAAATAATAAATAAAATAAAATAAGAAGACCATTTACAAATAAGAAAAGCTTATTTAACTTACAAGAATCAAGAAATCCTCCGTCATCTTGTTTTCTTCATCAATATTGCGGTCCAAGCTATCACCTCTATTAGGACTGCGAAATTCAAGATATCCACTTTTATTCCAGTTTTAGTCAAACGTAATAGTGCAAAGGGCATAAGAAAGAGGCATAAGCAAATGAGCAATTATAAAAGTAGTGAATGGTGAAACAGAGTCACAGGTGAAAAGGAAGACCTTCGACCAACTACAAATCTTATGATCACTCCTCTTTCTTCAAGTTTTTTTAAAGCATCACCTGGCAAAGCAAATAAAAAATTGAGCACATCTACCACATAACAACATTAGAGATATGATAATAATGTTCACAAAGAGTGATAACATTTTTTCATTGCTATGAGGTTTTATTTCTAGTTTTTCAATGTTGTCATTTTTAATGTAATTTTTCAAGATTGCCATATAACATATATAAAAAAGTAATTTTGGGCAACAACAAAATCCAAACTAGATAATCTGGTAAAACAATGGTCTACTTTCTGCCTTCCACTATAATTTAATCACAAGGAAAAAATGTAAAAATACTAATCAATGTCATTATTAGTCATTGTCAGGAAGAAAAGGCAATTTTTGCTCAAAGGGCAGTATATAAATTATCTGTAAATCTCAAGCACAGATTTCTAAAGAGCACAAAAAAAAAAAAAAAAGCCTCAGTCATTTGATAAATAAAATATCATCACACAAAACAAAATTTTGATCTTATACATGTGTGAAATAATCCTGTTTCAAGAGCATTCATATTATATGGAATTTTATAATAGGTTTCAATGGAACCTCCTAATAAAAATTTGTCCCAAAATTTTGAAAAACAAGACAATATTTTTGTTGGATTCACTAAATAAGACCATCATTGAACTCTTAACAGATCATTCCCACGATGAGATATGTTACAGAGTGATTAAATTGATGTTTCTCTGATTTTGTGAGTTCCAAACAAAATCAAACGCATTAAATTAGTAAACAAATGATAGTTATTGTTCTCATATCAGCAGCATATAGTCTGCTGTAATTTCCTCATATTTTAGCCCCTCAAAATCTACTGGTAAAAGATGAGATTTCAAGGCATAAGTCATGGGAAACCACAAAAAAGTTAGAAAACAAATGAATGTATAAGGTTGACCAACCATTTTGCATCCAGGACCCTCTAAACACATTCCGTCTCAATCGACTTCCAAAACCAGTGTAGACTCCTATAACAGCAAGAAGCTTTTTGCTGGAAGATGAACCACTTTGCTGCAACTGATTCCTAAGGTAGCCCTGACTTTTAGCTAAAGTCAATTCCATTTCAATTTCAACTATCCTCCTTTCCAAATCTCTGACAAAGTAATATAATATGTCAATGTAAGAACCGAGTGACCTCAATTATAAGTATATTCCAAAGTGGAAGTGGAAGGGATTGTAAAGAGATGTACTTGCACCCTAACACCATTAGCTTGTCTTCAACAGTCAACACTTTTGGTCTCTGCCATAAGAATTAGGGTTTAATTAGAAGCAACCAAATTACGCACCACAAGCTAAACAAGCCCTCATGACTTATTGAAAAAAAAAATTCATAATAGAATAAGCAAAAAGAGAAGAAACCAATTTTGAATCAAACCATTACACTATTCATTTCCCAAAAGCACTACTCTACACTCTCAAAAAAAGCAAATTCTCAGATACTTTATAACAGTTTCCAATATATTTCACCATCTCATTCCCAATTTAATTCCCACTGCCATTACAGCAAGCATTAACCATGATAACAATATTCACTAAACTTGAATTTCTAAGCTTCCTAGCCATCAAGCAAAGCCTTGGGTACTTGCAATACAGAAAGGCAGAAAATAAAATAGGAAATGCAAACAAAACCTGCTCTGAGTTCTTTTTCAACAGACTAGTCAACAATGTTCTGTTCTCTGCATCTTGCCACAACCTATTTTCAAACAAAGAATAGATATATAAATAAAATAAAATAAAATTCAAAATACTTAACAAGACAATCACATTTTGGCGATGCATTGTCCAAAATCGATTACAACACTTGAACTGAAAAGCATTGTCCAAAATCGATCTTTGACCATGAATTTTTTGCTAACATAAAAGGGAAAACTAACACTTAAATTAGAGATCATAATTAACGAACCGTCCGGCAACATAGAGCCAAGCGAAGCAGGAGATGAGTGCCATGACGAGAGAAGGTTTTGAGGCTTGGTTCGACTTCGATTTCGAACGCCTGTCCGATTTCGAAGACGTGGTTGTAGGCAAGATGCTATCCATTTCCTAATTACCGGAGAATAATTCGGACTCGGTATGAGCCGGTCAGACGCGGTGATCGGAGTGTGTGGCGAACCGGCGGCGATTCGAGGGGCCCGATCTGACTCAGTAACGAGTAAACATGGATACACAACTGCAGATTGTCAGGGAAACGAGAAACGAGAGTGGTTCAGACAGATGAAATTGTGTTGTTATGTAGGAGAATCCGAGAATATCTGAAAGAAATGCAGATTGCTCAGGTTCAATTTTCTTCCTTTTTTGAATAAGGGTCAAACAGGGCAATCACCTGCACACAAATTATAATTATGCCATTGAACTCAAAAAAAAAATGCAATTAAGTCATTTTGTCAAATAATTTTTTTTTTTTTTTGCTTCATTGTCAAATAAAGAGTTAATGAACGATTTAGTCCCTCAATTATTAGCGAACTGTCAATGTAGTCCCTCAATCGCTTATTCATCGATTTGGTCCCCGAAAATAATTATTTTTAGTCGATTTAGTTCCTCCGGCCATCCACGGAAGACGGCCGGAGGGACTAAATCGATTAAAAATAATTGTTTTCGGGGACCAAATCGATGAATAAGCAATTGAGGGGCTACATTGACAGTCTGCCAATAATTGAGGGACCAAATTGTTCATTAACTCTCAAATAAATATTTAGTGTGTAAACTTTTTACCTATTTAGCTTTTCGTCGCACGGACTTAACTCACTAATTTAGTAGGTAGTACTTAAGAGAAGAGACCAAAGTTCAAACATCGGCTGCAATGTGGGTTAGTGTGTGAGGGGCGCTTAGGGTTGGAAATACAACCTGCGCTTGGGGTTGGGAATTCAACCTTTAGGGAGAAGCTTCTTCGCCAATACTTTTATTAAATAGTTGTTAATTTTAAAAATGACTAAGTAATTTCATAATTGTCAATGACCTTGTGGTCTAGTTACTCTCCAAAATGGGAGATCATGGGTTCAATTCTGGCAAGCAAATAAATTTTTTCCCCCTTGGCCTTAAGACTTTGGGAGCAAATTCTATAATGTTGATTACTTAAAGTTAAAAATGAAGTGTCAAGCATCTTTGGCATATAGTGACTTTTTTATGTGGGATGTCATATGTTTGAACAAATACTACAATGTAATAGAGTTAGAAGCATTAAAAAAAATTAAAAATGAAGAGAACTATTTTAATTTTTTATATATATAAATTCTATTTAGCATTTTTTAAAATTTTTCTATAAATATGAACTCCGTATCAAAAAATTTAGTAAGTAATTTATAAATATCTTTTTATAAATATGAACATCGTATCAAATAATCTAGTAAGTAATTTTTTATGTAGGTTAAATGGTAACAATATATATATATTCACTCGGGATGTTTTTTTGAAGGTAAAAAGCGTCAATGCATTAATGAATGAATATCGAAATAGAATCTGGAAGGACAGAATCCCAGTACATAGAGTTAGCATAATCAAAGACTGTCGTAGCTAGAGTGTGGGCATGTAAATTTAAAGATCTAGAAACTAAGTTGATAGAACATAAAGAAAACGAAGACATAGCCACCCTACATTGTTCAATGATCGTTTCAACGTAAGAAAGAATGGGTGAATGTGCAGAAAGCAAACAATTATGAAGCTTAGAACAATCAGTGAAGAGGTCCACATATAACTCATGTCGATTGTTAAGTCACGATAACACCTCCTTGCATGTCAATGATTCCGCCATAAGCGGCGAAAAACAACTTCCAGCCTGTCCATTGAATGCTGCCACGAAGCCCCTATGTTGCGAGAATAAAACCGCACCAAACGACGCCCTCCCCGCCGATGGTCTGAACGATGCGTCGAAATAACATCTTGAACGGGTGCTGCCTAGCTATGCAGTGGCAAGTAACGGTTGTTGCTGCATACCGCGCTGGTGATGCCATACCTTGCCCGCCAGAGATGGTATAGGACGGCTACAATGAGACCAACATTATCTTCAGTCATGGAAATCATCATGTTTCTAAACCACAAAGAAAAGGTGGTGCCAACAATATTTGTGATTAGTATAAGGGACTCATTCCAAACCATTCTAGAATAACCACATAATACAAGAGAATGCATAATATTTTCATGAGCAAGACCACACATAGGGCATGTCGGATCCACTTCTACCCTCTTTATAAGCAAGTCCATAGTGGTGGGAAGAATATCACTAATAGCTCTCCACAAGAAAGTCCTCAACTTGGGGGGGGGGGGGGGGGGGGGGGGGGGGGTCTTTTATTCTCCAAAGGCCAATCCATTTATCCAAACTCCCTAGGGCATTCTCAATACTTCCAATAATATGCTTGTAGCCACACTTCACAGAATAATTGCCTCTAGGATCATTTAGCCAATACCAAGAATCCTCATAATTTCGGCTAACAGGAATCCTAGAAATGCACTCCACATCCTCAGGTATAAAAATATCAGATAGTATGTCTTGGTCCCAAGTTTTAGTATTCTGGTCAATCAAACCTAAGACCAAAGAACCATTCAGTTCATTAGTTATAATGGTCTGAACCAAGGGGCTAGGGTCATTAGGAAGTCATGGTTGACCCCAAATTAGCGTGGAGTTCCCATTACCAATCCTTCTTCTCACACCACTACAAATTAGACTATGGGCGGCCATAATGCTGCGCCAACAGTAACTCGGGCAATTCCCAATAAATACATCCATAAAAGAAGTTCTTGGAAAATACCTAGCTTTGTAGACTCGAGCTGCCAATGAATTAGGATTAGTCATAAATTGTCAAGCTTGTTTCTCTAACATGGCCAGATTAAAAACACGCAGATCCTTAAATCCCAAACCTCCAAACTTCTTGGGGACACAGAGACGGTCCCAAGCCTTCCAATAAATTCCCCTTTCGTTACCACTACCCCACCAATACCTGTTCATGGTCCTCTCAATAGATAAACAAACAGACTCAGGAAGCAGAAAAACACTCATAGAAAATGTAGGCATAGATTGAGTCACACTTTTCAAGAAAACCTCCATACCAGTCTGAGAAAGCAGTTTCTTATTCCACGAACCAATCATGTGTTTAATCTTGTCCTCAATATATGAAAACACAACTCTTTTATTCCTCCCCACAAAAGAAGGCAAATCCAGATATTTTCCAAAATTGGGAGCCTGAGACACACCTAGACCTGCAGCCACAACTTCTCTATCCTCCTCAGTGGTATTTCTGCTAAAACATACACTAGATTTATGAAAATTAACTGCCTGACCAGACAGGCTCTCGTATAAACTCAGACACTGCTTAACAACACCTGCCTTGTAATGCCCCCCAAAAACAAGACCTAAAAACAAGTCTTAACACATGCAGATTAACAACAAAACACTAGCACAACGGAAGATAGAAAGATAACTGGAAAGGAATCCAAAACGGGGTGTTATGCCACGTATACCACACTTGGCATACGCTACGGCGACAATCTGCAACTGTATCACTATCCCAAAAACAACAAACTAGAACAATCTAAAGACATTGGCACACAGGCGTCAACAACATTGTCTAAAGATACAGGTGCTAAGCTACCGGCTCTAGACATCGCGCTCGACTACGCATCACCTGAAAGATACAAAGATAAACATCGGGGCGACGCCCGGTCAGCGAAAGATGCTGGTAACCCACCAATACCGTTAAGTATCATAAATAAGTAGATATATAATATGAAAACCATTTTCGAAACGGAATACATATATATAAGTCAAAAGCCAAGATCAAAAGACAACACAAGACTCACCACTCACAAGGATAACACCGGGAACACGTCCCAACCACAAAGGTTAACCACACACAAGGATAAAGACTCACCCAATGGCAACACATGCCAAAACACCACAAGACTCCGTGACTACACACGTCACGAGAGAAGAGAACTCACCACACGGCTACACAAGCCCTCGTGACATCACCCATCACGAGTTGATATGCCTTCCTTATGCCCTGTTCCAACCTTATGGCTACCCCCAACCTTGTACCTTCAAAGCCAACCATTACCTCCGGAAAACCCCTGTACTGCCAAGTCCAACCTTATTCCTCCGGGACCGTCGTCCCCCACCTATAACCACCAACGAAAACCCACCAATTCACGGAAACACATGCCCAGATAACACAATGTTATCCCCCAAACACGTGGACTCAGCCACAACTCCATAATCACGTCACAGCCACCACGAGGACCGCTGCAATACCTTGGTGACTAGCGTCCCATACCACTAATCGTGCAATCCAGGAAGAGCCACACACGCACCACCACTCACACGAAACAAGCAACGGATTGCAAAAGAGGTAAGAAACATACTCAATCAAGAGACGGGTCACCACCCAACGACAACAACGACGCTAGCATTAAGATAATAACTAGCAAGCTCAACAACGGGGAAACTCAAGATAGTTCCGAGGAACACACAAGACACCACATGGTTCAACGAAACACAATGTTGAACACTTAGCACGATTCACAACACCAAAGATCCTACATGGATACCTACCATAAAGCTCTAGACCTACGAAACATCAAGAAGACGCTCAAATAGTTCCACAAAAGAACATCGGGAGGCCAAAAGATCAAAGACCGAGACAAACAAATCAGGGGGAACAAATCTCATCTCAACACCATTGTGTTCCCCGCGGGTGGACCCACGGGTAGTGCCCCACCCGTGATCCCGCCTGCGGGTACAACACCCACAAGGCAACACGTTCTCGCGGGTAGGCCGGCGGGTGGTGCCCCGCCCGCCGTTCCGCCCGCGGGTACGCCCCTGTACCACAACAAATCCCTTCGGGGATTTTCTCCTCCAAACACAAATTCAAGTCCAAAACATGCCAAATCTCACCAAACACAACAAAATGACTTGAACCAAGGAAAATGCCAAGCAATGACACAAAGGAATCCTAAACACAAGCTCTAGATATGCAATATCACAAGATAAATGCATAAACTCTCACATTTCATAGCAAAACACAAATAGAAGCCAAGAAATCATATATAGGTAAGCAAAATAGGTTTTGTAGAGCATGGATTACCTCTTGAAGACCAAACGACTCTTCTTACACCACAACAAGCTCTCCACTAAGCTCACTAGCCAACCACTTCAAGATCAAACCAAAAGATCATAAAGATCCAACCTTTAAGAAAAAGACAACTAAGCTGGAACCAAAAAGACTAGACAAGCTTAGATCTTACCCTTCTAGATGCCAAAATAGAGGAAAGATTGAATCTTGGGAGCAAAACTTGGGATCTTGACAAAGGCTTCTTTTGGCTTGACGAACAAGCTACTCTTCTATTCTAGAGAGAAGGTAGAGATATTTTCTAGGAAATGTAAGGGAATGAAATGAAGAAGTCTTCTAGGTTTAGGTTACAAAACTAGCTCTTGGTGAAAAGACAAGGATACCCTTACTAACTCTTAAAAAGTGTAAGGAACAAGGGAACTCCTCTCAAAGCACAAGGTACAACACCACTTAAAGATTGAATAGTCAAATACTAGTCCTTGAGTATCAAAAAATCAGGATTTTAGGAATCAATTCCTCAAAAGAAATAGAATTAATTACTCAATTAATTCATGGTTTGGAGTATGAATTTTTGGGGTGTCACATGCCTCCTGAGCACTGACTTTAAAAAATAAGGGATTGTCATCTGCAAAAAATAAGTGGGAAATAGGCAGGGCTCCCCTCGCCACCCTGCACCCGTGGATAGACCCCTCTAGTTGGGCCTTCTATAACAACAAGGAGAGACCCTCGACACAAATAATAAATAAGTAAGGAGAGAGCGGATCACCTTGTCTTAAGCCACGGGTGGGTAGAACTGAGCCACTACTGACACCATTAACCATAATGTTATAGGATACAGTTGTGACACAAAGCATAATTAAATTCACCCATCGCACATCAAACCCCAAAGCTGTCAACATTTTGCGCAGAAAAGCCCATTCCATACGGTCATAAGCCTTAGCCATATCCAACTTCAAGGGGCCCCACCCCACAATTCCACACAGTCTTAGGGACACTCTTCTTCGGGATAAGCACAACATTAGTGTCATTGAGACCGTTAGGAAAGGAGGACATATTAAGGCAATTAATCACAAAAGCAGACAAATCCCCCCTACCACATCCCAAAAATGCTGATAGAAACTCGGATTCAATCCATCCGAGACAGGGGCCTTGTCAGGAAACATAGAAAATACAGTAGATTTCACCTCATCTAACTCAAACGGACAAAGGAGGAAGACATTTTGGCTTGGGGAAGCCCAAGGGGTGACTGAATCAAATAAAGGATCTTCACAAACAGCATTACTAGAGCAGAAGATATCATTAAAATAGCACAAAATTACAGAACGCCATGCACCCCCCTCTACCCAATCACCATCAACATTCTTAATTTTAGAGATCGTATTTATTTTTTGCGAGCAGAAGCATACTTGTGGTAGAACTTAGTATTAGCATTTGCACCTCGCAACCAATGCTGTTTGGCTCGCTGCATCCAAAAGACATCCTCATAGGCTTCCAAACGACAACTGCACATCAATTCTTTGGAACTCAGCCAAGGCAGCTGGGTCCCTACGGTCTCTGAGAACATCCTGGTCCTTGTTAAAATGCTTGATTTTCTCCCCGAATTTATGAAAATGATCACCATCCCACCGCATCAACTGCTTCCCACAACGCTGTTGGCAAGCCAACAGCCCACCATCTCTCCCCTCCTGCCATGCACTCTCAACCACCTCCCTACACCCCTCATCCAGTAACCAAGCCATCTCGAACCTAAAACCATTCGACTGTTTCCCTCCTTGCATGCGCACGACATTGAGATTAAGGAAACGGGTCGAATGATCCGAAGAACGAGCTAAAATATTCTCCACAACCACACTCGCCTACATGGCACACCACTCTGCACTAGCAATAACCTTATCCAACCTCTCTTCAACCCAGTTATCAGTACCCCTTCCCCTTTCCCAGGTAAAAGGATAACCCTTCATAGGCAACTAAACCAGACCACAGGCATCGATAACCTCCTCAAAACCACGTAGGAGGCCATCCAGATGTGGGTTACCACCCCTCTTCTCTTGTTGAAAAAGGAGATCATTAAAATCCCCTAAGACAACCCAAAGGAGCGTGGACCTGTCTACCAAAACTCTTAGAAGATCCCATGATTCCCCCCTCCCCCCCGCCCCCACTTCGCTCAGGGAAACCATAAAGCATGTCATACGCCAACACAAACTACCAGCACAACTAATCTCCACATCTACATGATTTTTAGAGAAACTTAACAATTTTGCAGTGTTATTTTTCCTCCAAAAAAGAGCCAGACCACCACTTAACCCTACATTATCAACGTAAAAAAAAAAAAGCCTTCGAAGCCAAGCTTGACACGGAGACGTTCGGCATGTATCCGCCCCACCTTGGTTTCCATCAAAAATACAAACTCAGGCTTCTTACAGGACACTAGGTACACAACTTCACGAACTGTGCGTGGATTGCCAAAGCCACGCCAATTCCAACTTAAGGAACTCATGAGGATGGGCGGGCCTGTGATCTAGAACCCACCGCAAACAAGTTTTTTGGAACCTCAGTCATAGTAACATCGCCACCATTCACTCCACCCCTTCTACCACCACCACCCGACAACTCTCGCCGCATCTTTGACACAGCCATGACCGCCTGATCAGCAGCCGCCACATTGTCGACTACCATATCCCTCGCTACAGACTCATGGCTACCGGACTGTACACTGTTCGACTTGCGCAATTTGCCAGCGACGTCCTTTGCATGCCCTCCCACTGGAATGAAACAATATGTGTGCAATCTCTCGTACTTAAAAGTAACCTAGCAACTGGTTTTGTCACGCTTCACCAACTTCATCCGACGCTTTAACGGCTTTGCAACCGGGATTGAAACCCTAATGCAGTAGAGCGACAACCAATGAGCTCCAAAGAAGTTGCCAATCTGCTCCAATACTAGCTCAGCCGTGTACCCTAGCCGGGGATCGTGTAGCTGCACCCACATATCAATGGAATCCAGAACCACCTCCACCGGCCGAACCCCCACCTCCATCTGCTTACAAACGAGAGTATTATTCTCGAAAGCCCAAGGAGCATCATCCAACATTCGTTGCACATCTGTGATATGGTGAAACACGAACATAAACAAGTTTGGTTGGAGCTCGGTGATTTGGACGCCCTTGACCGGTTGCCAAACGGATGCCATCACTTGACACATATACTCCACCTTCACCAACTTTGGAGTCAAGAACCGACTCACCACTGCCCATGTCTCCTCTACGCTGCCGTCGACCACTCCCACACCATCCCCTGTCGGCTCAAACCCTACCTCTTCCTCTTTTAAAACCAAGTCGGCCCACCTTGCGGTCAGCCCCGCAACTTCATCCGTTGACGTTGCCATGCAGAGAGCTTTGACATCGAAAGAGAGAACGAAACCGGCCAAATAACCGGAACAAACAAAGGAAAACTGAATGTGAAGCCTAAGAAACCCTAAGGCGAAGGCGAAACCCTAGGGCAAAGGCGTAACCCTAGACGAGCTAGAGAGAGAATTACACCAATAGTTTAATAGTGCATTAACTATCACACTACATACCAAAATCATCCTAATACAAATACAAGTTGTTTTCCGTGCATCCAATCATATTCTTTGATGAAATTGTAATTAAGGAAGGGACCACTCAACCAAAAACATTGAAAATTTATACATATTTTTTAAAACTAAAGGATAGGCCAAAATGGACCACTCAACCTAGAGTTCACTCAGGATATTATTTATAATGTTTAAATTTTTTATAAAATTACTTTTTAATATTCACTCCATATTGAAACATTATTTATAATGTTTAATAAAATAAAACTATTTATTTTCATTACTTGCCTATGTATTTATTAATTAATTTCGCTACAAGTTAAGAGAAAATTCAAGTAATAAATCAAATAAAAAATTAAATATAATTATACTACACATGTTTTAAATTTCTACTATTTTATTCATTATTACAATTAAAATTAAATTATTAAATTGAAATTTTTTGAAAGATTCACTGCTGAAAATTATGAAATTTCCGACCACTTGAAAAGTGATCTTAAATCAAGTCGAAAGCAAAAAGTGGTCAGAAATATCAACAAAAGTTTTTTTGGATACCAAAAGTGGTCGGAACAAGACTTTAGACTTGATTTAAGATCATTTTCAGATGGTCGGAAATTCCATAATTTTCGGCCGTAATTTTTAATAAGCAAATAAATAAATGACATTGACGATTTTTTTTTACATAAATTGTATTATTATTAAATGTAATAATATATCCTTACTGAAATTATTCTCTAATATATATTCACTATCTATGCCCCAATTTATTCAAATTCAACCTAATTACATTCAAATTCGTGTGTACGTATTAACAACGCCCTTGAAATAGATGCTCTTGAATAAGACTTATTGAAATTTGTCTAAATTAGTTTTGTTTTACGAGATGACCTTGTTTGGCAATTGGCGATTATTGGTTAGCAGTTAATGAATTGTGTTTGCAGTTTTGACAAACGAATTGTTTAAGCGGTTTATAGGGAAATATTTGGTAAAATTAACTTGTTTTATGATTAATGGTTAACATGTCAAAAGACCTATATAGACAAGCGTATATTTTATAAAAAATAATTCATTAATTATTAATAATATAATAATTTTAATTATTAAAAAATTAAATAAAATTAATAACATAGATATGTAAACAAATAAATAAAAATAACTATTAACTATTAATTATATTATATTTTACCAAATTATATTTTAAATAATAATTTATTATTACTATTTACAATTTTGTATATACTATAATTAAAAAAAAAAAAAAATGGAGCATGCACTTTGGGAGGGGTATTACAGAAACAAAATCATGTTTGGGGCTTTTTGGCAAATCGCCAAAGCCAGACGCTATAAATTGTAGCATTTGTAAATTGACGGTTTGCCCTCAAAATGTTACTCAATTCAGCTATTAACCAAATAAATTTTTTAGCGTTTTAACTATGTCAATTCGTCAAGCGACTAAAGTATGGACAAAACGTCATTTAGCGTACCAAACAAGGCCATAAATGACAGTGTAGCATGGAAATATGTATATACAATAGTACAACAACATCACATTTAAAAGTTTGGTTTGATTACACCAAAGTCAATCCATTTTAATTACGGAGTAATTGTAAAGAAACCAACCAATAAGATCACATCACATTTAAAAATTAGGCGATTTTACCCAAATGTCAATCCTTTTTAATTGTACGTAAGCACAAAAAACTAGCCAGTTATACCGTGAACCATAGTTCATATTGCACTGTCGATCACAAATAAATGTTCATTTTTAATATATTATAAGTTCATTTCTAGATAGTATACTAAAAATTGCCTTTCAAAAAATGAGTATATAATATACTCCGTATTAAAATAAATCTTTAATATACTAAAATAACTATTTATGGAAGTACGTGATCCACCTAACAATGTAAACCATGATCCATAATATAAGCATACGGTTAACGCTTCAAACTCATGTGTATGTAATAATCTTGATTTAAAAATATTTTCCTACCATTTTCTAATTAATCAATATTTTTTTACAAAAATTTCAAGTCATTTCTTAATGAGAAAATGGTCAAATAAGCTCTCAAACTTTACTCAAAAGTGCAATTAAGCCCTTCAACATTAGAAGAGTTCAATTAAACACTCAAACTTGTCAATTTGATGCATTTAAACCCAAATGACATGTTGTTCACCTGAAACAACCAGTCATTAAGTTTCCATCCAATATTCCGGCCACCGTCGAATATCTTATTACCGGCGTCCGGTTGTCTTCTACCATCTGTTGGTCTCCGATCGTCTACACAGTAGAAGAGTAGAACCTGCTTCTGCTGCGTCATCGCCAGAGCTTCTGCAAGAACAGCCTTATCTTCCATCTCCACAAGCTCTGTTCTCTTCTCTGGCAGTGTTCAATTCGTGGGTTGCAAGTACAGTGGAATTTCACGTTAGTTGAGGGGTTTTGCTTTCTTTCTCACTTTTTGCCGCCAAGGGAAAAAGAGGAATTCTAAAAAGGGGTGGCTGTGAGCGTCCAAAACGATGCCTTTATGCAATTTTTGGGCGCAATCCCCACAACGCAGCTCAGGCGCTTCCTTGCTTTTTTCTTGCCTCCAGTGGAGAAGATGAACAACGACTGTTCATCTTCTTCAATGGAGAATACGACCGTCTGTTCGTCTTCTCCATTGGAGACGACGACCAATCTGGTCGTTTTCTCCAACGGAAAAGACAACGTAATCGGACTGGTGGGGCTTTTAGGTAGCATCAATGGCGGATAGTATGTGGAGGCTGCAATCTTCATTGTTCAACACCCTGCTGGAGTCACTGTCGGATGAACCATCTTTGAAGTCCATTAAATCTTTGGTCTCCGATGATAATTGTAATCAATCACAGTTTGTTGGAGCTCATGGGTTTTCCTTGGCAGAGTGATTGCATTCTTTATTTTCGTTGGAGCAGAGCTAACGGCGAAGGTGACTGTCGTTTTCCAGCGAAGGTGGTCGTATCTAGGCGGTGAATAACCGGTAACCTATTAGTTACCGGTAAACATGGTTTATTTGATCTATTTTGACAAGTTTGAGTGTTTAATTGAATTTTTCTAATGTTCGAGGGCTTAATTTCACTTTTGAGTAAAGTTTGAGGGCTTATTTGACCCTTTTCTCTTTCTTAATTTAAAAAGGGGGGGGGGGGGGGGGGGGGTGGAGTTTCCTAGGGCAGAAACGTGTCTCTAGCCCAAACTAAAATAATAATAATTTCATGGGTCAAACTGTTAATATAAAAAAGTTCAAATTAACTATCGAACTACATGCAAAAAGTACAATTAGGCTATCCTTATCTATGCAATATTCTCTCACTTTCATAAGTTCTTACTTCTACATCATCATATTTACAATTCGTTCACTGTTTTCTCTACATCCCTGCAATTTCAACACACTTTTAGAAGTGAGACCATATTTCACATCACATTTAAAAATTACGGAATACTATTTTCATTAATATTAGGGCATCCTCAATAGTGGGGGTTTTGGTGTAATTTTTGTAGGTGTGATTAGGAAAGAGAAAATGAGAGTGGAGAGAAAAAAAAAAAACAAAATCAAATTCTGAAAAAACATAAAAAGAAAAAAAAAAGTAGATTTACATCGTGGACCCGCACTACTACAAAACCTTGGGTGCTTGCCGAATGCCTTCAAGCACTCTCTCTTCCAACAAAGCAATTCCACATAAAAAAACTGTGCAAAATCTCCTTAATGGGGTTGCTCTAGGAGTATTATTTAAATCATTAAAAAATAATAAAAGTAAAATAAAAAAATCAAAAACACACACACACTCTCTCTCTCTCTCTCCCCCCCCCCTTCTCTCTCTCTCTCCTATTTAATGCATTGTATTTTTGCACAATTTCCAAAACTTGTAATCCTCGCTAATCTTGCAAGGATTGCAAGCCACAATACTTAAAAGAAAATTTTAATTAATAAATAGTGACATGGCTTATGTCATGTCACTTTGAAAGAAGAAAAATTTTATGTTATTGAATTGCTCAAAATTATGCAATTCGGTCAAATTTGACATGTTCCTCAAGTCATTATTGACGTGGCAATTATCTTGTTGGTCCCGATACCGAAGGGGTAAGAGTCTAGAAGGAGGGGGTGAATAGACTCTTAAGCGAAAATTAAAACTTTTACCCGAAAGAGTAATGCACAGCGGAAAATAGTTTATCCTTTTTAAGTTTCTTTGCACACTTTAATGTTGAAAATGTTTTCTCAGGTTTGATGGAAATGCAATGTAAGACAGTAAAGTAAGTATAAATGAGAGGGGTAGAGAAAGAGATTTTTATAGTGGTTCGGCTATTAACGAAGCCTACTCCACTCTTCTTTCACAACTCGTGAAAGGGTTTGCACTATCACTCCTAGTACAAACTAAGCCAAGCTTGCTTCCTTGATCACTAAGCCGGACAGCAACTTGCTAAGGGTTTTCAACTCCTCTAAGTTTACTCCGCCTCTATCAACTTCTACAGAGTTGAGTCATTGGAAAAGGTTGATGGTATCTCCAACTTGAAATCTTGACTTGATGAAGCTTTATCTTCGTATGAATTTGTGCAAGATTTCTTGATGTTGTGAAGACTTTGAGAACTAGATTATCTTTAAAACAATCTTCACAAACACACACACTGGCCGTAAATAGCTTGTAACTTGAGAGTTTTGAAAGCTTTGTTAGCAATAAACTGATAACCACCACCTTCTTCAAGTGATGAAGAAGGGTATTTATAGGTGAGAAATCCATCCGTTGGAGGAGAATGGGATTTCAAACCTATTGACCAGTGTGTAATATCTGCTGGGTAAGGAGACTTTAATGTGGCTTGTACCATGTAGATGTTGGTAGCAAAAAGGTGACCGACCTTTTTGTCTTTTAGTACTGACAAAAGTACCAATCATTTAATTCTCCTTGAGATTTAAAATATCATTCCTAGGACACCATTTGTCTAGGATGATTTTCCAGCGTTGAGACTTAGACAATTATGCTACTGAGAGCTTGTAAGTCTTTGTCCAATCGAGTCAGACTATGACTTCGTAGTCTAGGGATCTGGTAACGAAAGATTTTCCTTATCATTCGTTGTCTTCACAATTCAAATGATCTTTCTGTCTCATTTGTCAATTACACGAGAGATAGACCCTTCCAAGTTTCGGTCTAAGCAAATCTCTAGGTTTTCTCTTGATCTTCTTTTGACTTGACTGTCTGAAAGATGCCATGATTCGTGTAGAGCATAACTAAGCACGAATCATATTGTGAGCAGAAACAACTTACAGAAAGTTTCATCCTAATTGAACGAAACTAAATAACGAGGGTAAAGTGGGGTCTAAATTCTTAGTCAGTTTGGTATCATCAAAATCTAACTACACATGTTCCTAACACATCTTATTAAAAAATTATTATTTTTAATTAAAAAAAAAACCCACATCCCCCTCCCATCTTTGTCTCTGACCAGAGACAAATGCCCTATTTGGTAAAATAGTTAACCTATTAGTCAATTTTGGCTCGTTTAACCATTATTAGCTATTTGACTTCGTTAAACAACCAATATGAGTGTTTGATTTAACTTTTTGTAACAGCGTATTGTTCCAAAACACTAAAATTTAAAAAGTTGTTCAAAACAGCTTTTCCGATAAGCTTTTTGAGAAAGTCATTTTGTATGTAATCAGCTAACAACTAACAGCTAATTTACCAAACATCTTTCTACAATCACATAATGATATCAACTAGTCAAACCCACTAACCCAATTAGCTAACATCTATCAGCTAATAGCCATTTACCAAACACCTCCAAAGAGATTTTTTCATCTCTGACATGGAGACGCATATCTTCTTCTTCTTCGTCTCCTACAAGTGTCTTTGTCAGTCGCTAATGTTTTGTGCCAAGCTACTACGTCACAGAACAACCCCTGATGTCATCTCCAACCCAAAATATCAAATTTTGCACTAAATTTTACACCAAAATGAATATTCTCAGCATATTCTTACACCAAATTTTTTTCATCTCCAACCCATTTAGACCAAATTTTATTTCATCTCCAATCCATTTACACCGAATTCTATTCATACACTAAAATCATTTGTATTCTTATTTAAGACTTTAATTTTGTTTACTTTAATTATTTTAATATAAAATATAATTTTGATATAAATAATAATATTTTCAAATAGAATTTATGTTTTTATGTATTTTAATTTTTAATTATTTTATAGTCGATATTGATTTCATTTTAAACGTTTCAATGTAATCTTTAAATCTTTATAATTTATTTCTAATAAAATAAAAATTTTAAAAGGAAACAATTAGCGAAAAGAATTTAAAAGGTTCTACACCAAAATGGTGTAAATGAATAGTGTTACACCATATTTGACGTAACACTATTCACTTACACCATTTTGGTGTAAAATTTGGTGTCTTCCTTGGAGCAAGGTTGCACCAAATTTTTACACCAAAATGGTGTTTTGGTGCCTTCATTAGAGATGGCCGTTCGCTAACGGCAAATTTGTCAATTGCCATATTTGCACCCTCTTCCAAATCACCTTCATCGTTGTCGGGCTGCCTAGCTACCCGTGGCTCGTTGTGGTCTGGTCAAAGCATTGGAGCGATGCTTTACCACGACGGACCAGCCGATTGAACAAAGGGTTGAGGCATATTGACACCTTGCCCCAAAATCTCGGTCGGTAGCCATCGACGTGTGTGTGTGTATACACACACACACACACACACACACACACACACACACACACACACACACACACACACACACACACACACACACACACACACACACACACACACACACACACATATATATATATATATATATATATATATATATATATATATATATATATATATATATATATAGGGTTGCATTCACATGCAAACCCTCTTAAAATACAAACTTGTGGACTAATATGAGCCATAAGATTAGATTAGATCAATGGATTAGATTGAATGGTTAAAACATATGGCTGACACGTAAATAGGGATACTAAGGGTAGTTTAGAGAATTGCATGGTAGCCTAATTATGGTAAAATTGTGATTTTGATTTATTATACCTAAATAAAAGGAGAGTAATTAGAGTAGGATTAAAGATAATGAATACAGACGCAATCCTCCCCCCCCCCCTCCCAACGGCATTCTACTCCTACGGCAAAGAGAGTACACAAACGAGTTACGCGGCAAGACCTCATGGATGCGAACACGCTACCGCGCACACAATTATCAACTGTGATGCACACATCCCATACCCCAATCAAACTGAAAATAATGGGCATACAGATTAATTCAGTGAATGAACGACGGAATTGAACATAATATTTTATGTTATTTAGAATACTACTTTTGGAATGCCAATGCACATCATTTAAAATGTAACACAAATTTAATATTTATTTTAAAAATGTATTAGGAAGCTTGATATTGGGCACAACCCATTTATTAAAAAATGCCATTTGTTTGGATTTATGACCCGTACGTGAATATTTTCATTTATCAGACTTATTATTACTAGCACTTGGCTTTTAAAAAAATAAAGGCGTGGAATAATATACGCACACATGAAGATATATGTGAGCACACATGGTGGAGGGAAAAATCCATGTTGCCAAAGTGAGCACAAAGTAGTATATTGCGGCTCACACATGATGGACCATATATCCACATCGAGGAACGTGGACGCCTAGCTGAAAATCATAAAAATAAGAAATACCAAATCGCTGCACACACAGGTAAATATACACGAGCACACATGTTGGAGGGTAGTAGAACGTTACGCGCACTAAACTAAATTTATTACCATTGAGTAATACGGAAAAAATGATTAAAGGGCGTATGCACACAATACCATACGAATGGGCACACATGAAGCTAAACACCACATCCAGAATGCATGAAATTAAGTAAGAAAAAGAAGTGACACATACGCACATATGATCACATTTGTGCGCACTTCTGTAGGATGATAAACCCCATGTTGCCCAGGTGAGCACACAGTTGTATATTGCGGTGCAAAGATGAACGAAAATTAAAACCACATCGAGGAACGGTGACGTCTGCAGTAAATCATGGAAATAAGAAACACCAATTCGTTGCGCACACAGTGAAATATATACAAGCTCATCTGTTGGATGGTAGTAAACACGTTACGTGTACCTAACTGAATTTATTACCAATGAGTATACGGAAAAATTGATTAAATGGTGTGTGCACACAATACCATACGAATGGGCAAACATGGTGGAGGATATAACCCAAGCTAAGCACCACATCCAGAATGCATGAAATTAAGTAAGAAAAACTTTTTACACCAATATAAACTACCAAACTACCAACATTAAACATAGCGAAGCCAAATAAAAGTGTAAGCATAAATTAAAGACAGCCTGTGTGCCGTTACAGTAGCCCCAAAAACTAATATGTGCACAAGATGATGCTCGCACAATGAAACGTAGCAAGGTGCACATGAGTAGTAACACTAAAAACAATTATCAACACAGTGTGCTGCACCCGTGTGAATATCACACCAAAATCCCAATCAGACCTTACTAAATAGCACACATGTGTACACGGAAGGAAAATGAGCAGATATCGACTAAAACACCCAAGAAAGGTTGCCTGGACTGTGCACATTATAGTCCGAAGTCACAAGCTCATTCATGTAACGCAGCCTAAACTTGTGAAGACTCGTGGTGTCACCCTTAGAAGCCTCCCGACGATTAAGAACAGCTGCCCACACATCTATTACGCCGACATCAACTTCAGAGCCCGGTGTCAGAGATAACAAACCCTCCTATGACACAGTCTGTTCACCAACACAGAATATAGTTTCACCCCTAACACAAACGAACCACCGAATAACCCCACACGGTTTAAAATAGTATGAATAATAACTTCATTTGAAGTTGAACTACATCGTCGTTGAACTTATAATATCAATGGTTGATATTTATTTAGTTCCCATGCACACTATTTCTTTATAATATGCTTACTTTAATATGACAACATGTTTTAGTTTAAAAAGACAAAATAGTAGCGGTATTTAACTGTATGTGCAAAATTTTTTTACTTCTCATCATCATACATAGTAAAACATCATAAATAATGCACCTTTTATAAAATCAATTTAAATATACAAAACATTTTTATAGACTAAAAAATGTCATATTAATTTGTACTATGCTTCTTGTATATACCATGCAAACGTATGTTGTTAGCGCATGCACACAGTTAGCGCAGAATGGCACAGGTGTAGTTATTCGCTAAGTCTATTAGGTAACAGCGAACTAGTCCCGTATATGAAATTTATGTAGTAATTATCAATGATTGCAATTCATTTAGATTCCCATACACACAGTTCAACCCTACCGTGCGGACACCTAAATAATTACTAGACCAATTCACTAACAGTAAACTAGCCACTGTTGCGATTTTTTTTTTTAGCTAATGTCCATGGTTGCAATTTCTTTAGATATAAATGCACAGAGTTAAGTGCAAGTATGTGCATGTGCTTTGCTTTAATAAGCCCACAAGTTAAAGGTGAACTAGTCACTTGAGTACATTTAATTGACTTCTTAGCCATAGTTTACATTTATATAGTTTATATAGTTGTTCATACACACAGATTAACGCCACCGTGCACACATGTGTTCATTTTACTAAACATATACGGGAATATTAGCCTAGGCAGTGTATTATACATATTTGATCATGCACACAGTATGGTGCCAAAGTGCACACATCTGTCCATTTACTAAAACAAGCGGAATTCATTTAGTCGTGCAAGGCTGTGCACCCGGAATTATAACACTTTGCATTTCGACAAACACACACGAAACCCACACCAAAGTAGACAATGAAATTTTAATAAAGGTGGAGCAATTAATACCATAAATTTGTCACTAATAAACACACAACCAACTGTGAACAAACAAATGTCTAGGGACCCCACAAGGGTACACAGGTGCAGCCCGTACTTAGCAAAAAAATTGAGAACTCAACAAACTAAATAGTGATTTCATCACCCATAAACAATAACAATGGTAGCTGTATAAAAAACCTAAAAAGGAAGCCATACCACAGCAAAAACTGCGAATTAATATCCATTAAACCAAGTACACGAAAATCACTACGGACCTACGGGATTGATGACACGAACTGATACGCTCGAGAGATATTCCTACACTTAAGTAAATTGAATTCTGATGTTGCAATTTCCTTCATGTACCGTAACCTCAACTTCTTGAGCTGAGCAGTGTTACCTTTGGTAAGGCCACATCTCTATCTGGTCAATCCCTGTCCCACGTAAGACTCCATGTGACGCATGACATACACCCCGCAGTCAACCTTATTCTTGCCATCACGCCAACTCATCTGCATGTGCTTTGGCTCCAAACACGCAGACATAGTAAACCTCCCGGGATGAATAGTGCTAAAGAATTCCATTAGCATGTCCAACTGTAACAGAAGCTCATATTGCAGACATGAAAATGAAGAAAAACGAAAAGCGCAAAGATGTAAAAAGTACCAGACTTGGCGAAATAGTCAATAGAGAACATACCAAATCTTCCGGGCAATCACCATATTTCAGCTTCATATTAGAAAAACAAAAATGACATCAAACTAATAACTATGCACACATTTGCACCTAAAAGTGCACACATTCTGAGTAAAATAACAAACAAAATAAGCACACCATAGATCACAATCCGAAAATAACCTAGAGCACATTGAAAAACATAATGCATACATAAAATCAAATAAAATCACCCATTTATTCACAAGCATGGACACATCAAATTCATTACTTTATAACACAACCTTGCAACTAAGCAATTCTTGAATTCAAATTACAAATGTCATTTAACAACACTGTGCACACATAAATCCCAGCAAATGCACCCATTTATTCACAAGCATGCACACAGGGAATTCATTACTTTATAACACAACCTTGCAACTAACCAAATCTTGAATTCAAATTACAAATGTCACTTAACAAAACTGTGTACACATAAATCCCATCAAATGCACCCATTTATTCACAAACATGCACACAACGAATTCATTACTTTATAACACAACTTTGGAACTAACCAATTCTTGAATTCATATTACAAATGCCAATTAACAAAACTGTGCACACATAAATCACGCAAATGCATTCATTCATTCACAAGCGTGCACACAGCAAATTCATTACTTCATAACACAACCTTGCAACTAACCAATTCTTGAATTTAAATTACAAATGTCACTTAACAAAACTGCACACACATAAATCCCAACAAATGCACCCATTTATTCACAAGCATGCGCACAACGAATTCATTAGTTTATAACACAACCTTGCAACTAATCAATTCTAAAATTCAATTACAAATGTCATTTAACAACAATGTGCACACATAAAACCCAGCAAAAACAAAAAATCCCAAAAACTAAGCACTATGCACACATGCACACAAAGAAGAATCTGGTGGCCAGTGAGAGTTCTAGCATAGCATGCATTTACTTAAAGCCAATTTATTATTTGGAGAATAATCACAGACAACAACTACAACATTAACATCGTTCATAATACCAATTCATCATATAACTAATTACAATGAGGCCTACAATTATGCACAACAACAATATCTACTGACTTATTTTCCTTGAATTTCCAAACAAGAAGTAAAAAAAAAAAATGAAAAAAATGGTACTGTATTACAACCACCCCGAACACGCCATGCACCACTGCAAGCCACCACCCCCACACACAACTCACTTAATGATGGACCTAAAAATTTGTCTCGACTCTCCATTGAATTGAGCGCAACAGTACAAAAAAAGGAAAAAAAAAAAAACAAAAAAAGAAAAAGGAATAAAAAAATAATAATAAAAACCCCCGAGGTCCGTCGACCCAATCACCCGGCAACCACCAAAAGCCATCCCCCACCCCACATACACCTCGCCTGATGAAGGATCCCGACATGTATAACCACCCTCCACCACCAAACGACAAACACCCCAACAAAATTGATCCAAAAAACGAGTAAAAAAAATTCCAAACGAGAAAGGGGAGCAAAAAAAGACCTCGATCTGAACCTTGGGATGATGGTCCCCATCGCTTGGCTCCATCGCAGACCCCACCGACGACCATCGTGCGGCGGCTGATGATGATTGTGAATCGACAGAGAGGGATCCCTTGGCAGTCGTGCAGTTCGGAATCGAAAGAGATAGAGACCGTGAATATCGCGTAATATC
This sequence comes from Ipomoea nil, assembly GCF_001879475.1. NCBI lineage: Eukaryota > Viridiplantae > Streptophyta > Magnoliopsida > Solanales > Convolvulaceae > Ipomoea > Ipomoea nil. The sequence goes on from NW_017616745.1 coordinate 6,343,201, forward strand.
GGTTCAATTCCTTCTCAAATTCAATCACCACTATTTTACGCGATATTCACGGTCTCTATCTCTTTCGATTCCGAACTGCACGACTGCCAAGGGATCCCTCTCTGTCGATTCACAATCATCATCAGCCGCCGCACGATGGTCGTCGGTGGGGTCTGCGATGGAGCCAAGCGATGGGGACCATCATCCCAAGGTTCAGATCGAGGTCTTTTTTTGCTCCCCTTTCTCGTTTGGAATTTTTTTTACTCGTTTTTTGGATCAATTTTGTTGGGGTGTTTGTCGTTTGGTGGTGGAGGGTGGTTATACATGTCGGGATCCTTCATCAGGCGAGGTGTATGTGGGGTGGGGGATGGCTTTTGGTGGTTGCCGGGTGATTGGGTCGACGGACCTCGGGGGTTTTTATTATTATTTTTTTATTCCTTTTTCTTTTTTGTTTTTTTTTTTTCCTTTTTTTGTACTGTTGCGCTCAATTCAATGGAGAGTCGAGACAAATTTTTAGGTCCATCATTAAGTGAGTTGTGTGTGGGGGTGGTGGCTTGCAGTGGTGCATGGCGTGTTCGGGGTGGTTGTAATACAGTACCATTTTTTTCATTTTTTTTTTTTTACTTCTTGTTTGGAAATTCAAGGAAAATAAGTCAGTAGATATTGTTGTTGTGCATAATTGTAGGCCTCATTGTAATTAGTTATATGATGAATTGGTATTATGAACGATGTTAATGTTGTAGTTGTTGTCTGTGATTATTCTCCAAATAATAAATTGGCTTTAAGTAAATGCATGCTATGCTAGAACTCTCACTGGCCACCAGATTCTTCTTTGTGTGCATGTGTGCATAGTGCTTAGTTTTTGGGATTTTTTGTTTTTGCTGGGTTTTATGTGTGCACATTGTTGTTAAATGACATTTGTAATTGAATTTTAGAATTGATTAGTTGCAAGGTTGTGTTATAAACTAATGAATTCGTTGTGCGCATGCTTGTGAATAAATGGGTGCATTTGTTGGGATTTATGTGTGTGCAGTTTTGTTAAGTGACATTTGTAATTTAAATTCAAGAATTGGTTAGTTGCAAGGTTGTGTTATGAAGTAATGAATTTGCTGTGTGCACGCTTGTGAATGAATGAATGCATTTGCGTGATTTATGTGTGCACAGTTTTGTTAATTGGCATTTGTAATATGAATTCAAGAATTGGTTAGTTCCAAAGTTGTGTTATAAAGTAATGAATTCGTTGTGTGCATGTTTGTGAATAAATGGGTGCATTTGATGGGATTTATGTGTACACAGTTTTGTTAAGTGACATTTGTAATTTGAATTCAAGATTTGGTTAGTTGCAAGGTTGTGTTATAAAGTAATGAATTCCCTGTGTGCATGCTTGTGAATAAATGGGTGCATTTGCTGGGATTTATGTGTGCACAGTGTTGTTAAATGACATTTGTAATTTGAATTCAAGAATTGCTTAGTTGCAAGGTTGTGTTATAAAGTAATGAATTTGATGTGTCCATGCTTGTGAATAAATGGGTGATTTTATTTGATTTTATGTATGCATTATGTTTTTCAATGTGCTCTAGGTTATTTTCGGATTGTGATCTATGGTGTGCTTATTTTGTTTGTTATTTTACTCAGAATGTGTGCACTTTTAGGTGCAAATGTGTGCATAGTTATTAGTTTGATGTCATTTTTGTTTTTCTAATATGAAGCTGAAATATGGTGATTGCCCGGAAGATTTGGTATGTTCTCTATTGACTATTTCGCCAAGTCTGGTACTTTTTACATCTTTGCGCTTTTCGTTTTTCTTCATTTTCATGTCTGCAATATGAGCTTCTGTTACAGTTGGACATGCTAATGGAATTCTTTAGCACTATTCATCCCGGGAGGTTTACTATGTCTGCGTGTTTGGAGCCAAAGCACATGCAGATGAGTTGGCGTGATGGCAAGAATAAGGTTGACTGCGGGGTGTATGTCATGCGTCACATGGAGTCTTACGTGGGACAGGGATTGACTAGATAGAGATGTGGCCTTACCAAAGGTAACACTGCTCAGCTCAAGAAGTTGAGGTTACGGTACATGAAGGAAATTGCAACATCAGAATTCAATTTACTTAAGTGTAGGAATATCTCTCGAGCGTATCAGTTCGTGTCATCAATCCCGTAGGTCCGTAGTGATTTTCGTGTACTTGGTTTAATGGATATTAATTCGCAGTTTTTGCTGTGGTATGGCTTCCTTTTTAGGTTTTTTATACAGCTACCATTGTTATTGTTTATGGGTGATGAAATCACTATTTAGTTTGTTGAGTTCTCAATTTTTTTGCTAAGTACGGGCTGCACCTGTGTACCCTTGTGGGGTCCCTAGACATTTGTTTGTTCACAGTTGGTTGTGTGTTTATTAGTGACAAATTTATGGTATTAATTGCTCCACCTTTATTAAAATTTCATTGTCTACTTTGGTGTGGGTTTCGTGTGTGTTTGTCGAAATGCAAAGTGTTATAATTCCGGGTGCACAGCCTTGCACGACTAAATGAATTCCGCTTGTTTTAGTAAATGGACAGATGTGTGCACTTTGGCACCATACTGTGTGCATGATCAAATATGTATAATACACTGCCTAGGCTAATATTCCCGTATATGTTTAGTAAAATGAACACATGTGTGCACGGTGGCGTTAATCTGTGTGTATGAACAACTATATAAACTATATAAATGTAAACTATGGCTAAGAAGTCAATTAAATGTACTCAAGTGACTAGTTCACCTTTAACTTGTGGGCTTATTAAAGCAAAGCACATGCACATACTTGCACTTAACTCTGTGCATTTATATCTAAAGAAATTGCAACCATGGACATTAGCTAAAAAAAAAAATCGCAACAGTGGCTAGTTTACTGTTAGTGAATTGGTCTAGTAATTATTTAGGTGTCCGCACGGTAGGGTTGAACTGTGTGTATGGGAATCTAAATGAATTGCAATCATTGATAATTACTACATAAATTTCATATACGGGACTAGTTCGCTGTTACCTAATAGACTTAGCGAATAACTACACCTGTGCCATTCTGCGCTAACTGTGTGCATGCGCTAACAACATACGTTTGCATGGTATATACAAGAAGCATAGTACAAATTAATATGACATTTTTTAGTCTATAAAAATGTTTTGTATATTTAAATTGATTTTATAAAAGGTGCATTATTTATGATGTTTTACTATGTATGATGATGAGAAGTAAAAAAATTTTGCACATACAGTTAAATACCGCTACTATTTTGTCTTTTTAAACTAAAACATGTTGTCATATTAAAGTAAGCATATTATAAAGAAATAGTGTGCATGGGAACTAAATAAATATCAACCATTGATATTATAAGTTCAACGACGATGTAGTTCAACTTCAAATGAAGTTATTATTCATACTATTTTAAACCGTGTGGGGTTATTCGGCTAATATGTCTTGTTTGTCTGGACAATTTCGGCTGTCGTGGCTCGGTCGGTCACAGGTAGCGCACATCCGTCTTCTAGAGTTGCAAACTATTGTCCGACGTATGGTGTGCTTTCGGTTTTGCAAGTAGGTAACCACTGTTTTGTTCCATCGGGTAATATAATCATATCGCAATCCGTTACTCCTGCTCCGCTATGATCTTCACCTGTATATCAACAATGTTATTTTGTTAATAGTAGATGCATTATTCGGCACTGGCAGCACTATTAGAATTGTGTACGCTAAGACAAACGAAACAGTAAACCCGCACTTGGTCATCCATTTTTTTCACAGTCTATGTTTATGTACCCATGTGTGCACAACCGGCTAATAACGTGTGCACTAGTTCATACAGACCTCTACACCTACGCCCCACATGGTATACTGACTCCATAAGTGCTAAATTTGCTGAATTGTATACAGATTATTCAAAAAAATTCTGCTACGAGTATGGCCATATTCAAATTTGCCCTATTTTTGCAGCAGGAAAAAAATATTTAAAAGACACGCATTACACATTGTTCATTACCGCACAAACTACATACAATGATTTTGGTAAGATATACTGTGTATTTACCTGGGTTTAGAGCATCCATGTAGTCTGGTTTGGCGTCGTAATTTGGCCGGTTTTCGCCGTGAATGGGATCTTCTCTCACGTTCATGGTTGCACGACGGAATCTCTTTGCCGTTCGTATAGAATTTTTCGTTCGCAGGGATATAATGTGTTCAAATCCTACCCAATTTAAACTTCCTTAACCGTTGCATATTTTAGAAATCAATTGTATTCCTTTTCTAATCAAAATTTTCCGCTTTTACAGTGTTAATACATTCCCAATTTTGCCCTTGTCTACATTAATTAGAAATCCGTGTGTCATTATTAACCTTTCATCCAGTCCATTGATCCAATGATATCCTATGGCTAGATTATGTCCACACATTTGTATTTTAAGGGGGTTTGCATGTGAATGCAACCCCATATATATATATATATATATATATATATATATATATATATATATATATATATATATATATATATATATATATATATATATATATATATATATATATATATATATATATATATATAATCGCACTCAGGTGCGAATGCTTCGCCCAGGCGCGAAATAGGAATAAATTCTGTTCGTCCACGTGTCCAGATCTAATGGATGAGAAACACTGCTTTTTTAAAAAAACGCGGCGGTATTTTCGTAAATAATTGAACATCGAAGTGCAAGTAAAATGTATTACAAGTGCATGTAAAATGTATTATAGGTGCAAGTAAAAATTTACACTGAGCATCAATACTTAGTTGCACCTATAGTTCTAAGTAGTTGCACCTATAGTTTTAAGTAGTTGCACACATAGTTATAAGTAGTTGCACCTAGGTGTATGAATGTTTGCGAGTGGTTTTCAGGGGTATTACTACTCGCTGAACTCAAATTAATGAATGTTAACAAGGCAAAATTACATGCACTTATAGGTGAAAGTAGGTGCACCTATAGTTATAAGTAGTTGCACCAATATTTATAAATAGTTGCACATATAGTTATAAGCACACCCAGGTGCATGAATGTTTGCGGAAAGTGAATGCTAACAAGGCAAAACTACATGCACTTATAGGTGAAAGTAGGTGCACCTATAGTTATAAGTAGTTGCACCTATAGTTATAAATAGTTGCACATATAGTTATAAGCACACCCAGGTGCATGAATGTTTGCGGAAAGTGAATGCTAACAAGGCAAAATTACATGCACTTATAGGTGAAAGTATGTGCACTTGTAAGTGATTTTACTTGCACTTCGATGTTCAATTATTTACGAAAATGCCACCGCATTTTTTTTTTTAAGTTATTAGATCTAGACACGTGTCGCGCTCTGATTCGTTCGCATTTCCCTCCTGAGCACTTATTCGCACCTGAGTGCATCCCTATATATATATATATATATATATATATATATATATATATATATATATATATATATATATATATATAATGGGCACACGACAAATTAGTATCATGCACACAATTTAATACACAATGACACATTAGCATACATGTAAACATCATGTTTCGAATCCAGACTCTATTAATTAACAAACATATGCACACGACATACAAATTATGGCACACGACTACATTCGGCCATGCACACGACATACAGATTAATGGCACACGATTACATCTGTTTTCACAGTCCTATATAATATAGTTGTTCTCATATATATATATATATATATATATATATATATATATATATATATATATATATATATATATATATATATATGGACAGGTTTTGGTGTGGAAATGGCTTCACATGCGGTTGTGCGGTTGACGCACCTTAAGCATTAAATGGCGCACCTTAAGTACACAAACGACGCACCTTAAGCACACAAACAAAGCACCTTAAGAACACAAACCACACCCACCTAAAACTTTAGGCTGACGCACCTTAAGCACACAAATCATACACCTTAAGCACACAAACAAAGCATTGTAAGAACACAAATCACGCACCTAAGGTTTTAAAATTGCGCACCTTTAAGTTTCACACAACTGACGCACCTTAAGCATATAAATTGCGCACCTTAAGAAGGAAAACCACGCACCTTAAGCTTTAGATTGACGCACCTTAAGTTTCAACACCGACGCACCTTAAGCACACAAACCACGCACCTTAAGAAGGAAAATCACGCACCTTAAGAAAGAAAATCACGTACCTTAGCAACCGCACGGGAACCCATTTATATATATATATATATATATATATATATATATATATATATATATATATATATATATATATATATATATATATATATATACACACACACACCAATAGCTATGCCATGGACTCGGGTCCACCTTGCAAGATGGACTAAGGTCAAAATACACAATTTATATATTGAATATTCACAATTTACATACTAAATGTTCACAATTCAAATTGTGAACATTCAGTATGTAAATTATGAACTTTCAATACATAATTTGTGAACATTCAGTATATCAATTTTGTATTTTTTAACCCGAGCCCACCTTGCAAGGTGAATCTGGGTCCACAGAATAATTTGCCTATATATACCTTTTGGGCTATTAGTGCCCACTGGACTCTTCAAATTTGTATCTTAGATTAGCATTAGTTTAGGCCTTCTAACTCGACAAATTATTGTGTGGATCATGAATGCAATATACATTCGTTATATACTAAAAATATATTATTTGTGTACTGAATGTATATAATTTCATTATATATAAAAAAAATTATGTACTTTCAAATAATGTACTTTATGTATACAAATAATGTATTTTTAATATATTAAAAATGTACTTTTTATTATGGTTCACACAAATATATGGATCATGATCCATAGAATAACGATTGTTCTACCTCTAGGCAAGAATCATTGCACTCCATCATGACACTAGATTCTCCGGAGTAATATAAAAGGGTTCTATCTGTTGTAAGTTGTGTCAAATTGATCCATTTTGATTTAAAAGCATTACATTTAATTTGTTCAAACGTATTACATCTTCCCCTTATAAGTAATAAATTAAATAATTTATTCATGAATAGTATTAAATTTTTCAAAAGTATTACATTTCTATTTTGACCCGACCCATCTTACATCGGCAATTTATATCCTGCACCAGGGCGCGCATTGCATTGTGCGCCTTGATGCAAAACGACGTCGTTTCACTTTTTTTTTTTTTTTTTTTGAAATTTCGCTACCCTAGGTTGGCGGTTAATTTTCTTTAAAACCAAATCTCAGGTTAAAAAATGTACATAATTTTATACTAGAATACACATAATTGTATACATGAATGTACATAATTGTATAACAAAATACACATATTTTTTTTAAAAAAAAAGAAAAAAGATAATACATATAATCAAACATAATACATAATATACATAGGCTCTGTTTGGCAGAGCTTATTTAGGAGCTTATAGCTTATTTTAAGCTACTAATAAGTTATAAGCTCTGTTTGGTAATGTTCCCAAAATAAGCTCCTAGCTTAAAATAAGAGCTTATTTTGGAACGCTACCTTAGGTAGCGTTTCAAAATAAGCTCATAGCTTCCTAACTTTATTTTTCATCTTTATCCTTATTACTAGTTTTTTACGCGCATTGCGCGATTGGGATAATGCCCAATATTTTTTTTTAAATAAGTACTTTAAAGTATATTAAGGCAAGATTATATTGAAATTGTTCATGCATAGATAATTGAAGGTTGAATTTGCGTATTTAAATAGGTAATTCTTCTCGCAAAGGTTGAGTCCCCAACCCCAAGGGCCCCCCACATTCCGACCCGATAGAGCATTGTGGGAAGTTGTAAATCACGGTGACTCAATGGTTCAGCAGACAGGACCAAATGCCGGTGCAAACAAGGAATCTATCCACTTTGGACATAATTCCCGCACTGCCGCCGCCGAGGTTCAAACATTGGTCTCTTCTCCCAAATACTGCCCACTAAACCATTGAGCTAAGCCCGTGCGGGTTAAATAGGTAATTCTAAGTTTACAAATGCAAGATAATATAGTCAAGATTGATTATAATTGTCAATAAAATAATTGTATAGGTATGGTTGAAACCAAATACGGGACATAAGGGAGAACAAATAAAAATTAGGGCATAAAATATTAAATATATACTAATATTGTTTGAGGGGATTTCGACATTAGGATTTGTGATTAAGTTTTATTAAGACTTTAATATTAGAATTAGATTAATGGTGTAATTATAATTCTATATTAGACGTTAATATTAGAATTAGACTAACGGTGAATTAACGGTATTTAACGGAAAAGTTAAATGGATAATCATATAATTAAGGATAAATTAGAAAAACATTAAAAAAAATTAAAACCTGAACAATTTGAACCATTCATTTGATTTAATAATTTGACGGTCATTTTTTTTACCCAATGTTAATAATTAAATAAATTCGTTGGTCAAATCCGCTAATATAATCCGCTAACTACTAATTGTCAAACAAGGACATTGCAAGGTAGTTCTCACTTCAATTTGTTGTGTGATTTGAATACTCTCTTTGTCACAAAATCTCTCAAGTGGTTAATATGGTTGGCTTTAATTAATTATATTTTTTTTAATTTTTTCATGGTATTAATAAAATACTTGGTAAATAAATATATAGCATTATTTTGTATTATAACTTTGATATTTAATTAGAAAAATAGTACACAAAAAAGATAATAGACAATGTAGTGAATATAATCAATTGATGAATTTGAATGTAAAAATTTTTACATTTGAGAAAAATAAAGACAATATAACTAATGAAAATATTTCTCTTAATTAATTTATTGATAATGAATAATTTTTTTCACTGAATTAAGACATTGTAAGGACAATGTAGCGAATATAATCAATTAATAAATTTGAATATAAAGAATTTTTATATTGTAGAAAAATAAAGACAATATAACTAATACAATTATTTCTCTTATTTAATTTATTGATAATGAATAATTTTTTTTTTTGAATAAAGGCATTGTGGACACATAATTTTAAATTAAAGAAATGCATATCTATAATTTTTTATTGTAGCTACTAAATTATTATTTATATAATTTAATAAGAGTAAAATAGAGTACTAATTATGCCAACTTTGATTGGGATGAGGTTTGAACCTAAGACTTTTTTTTTTTAATTGAAATCAATGAGTAAGTTAACGGTGAACTAACGGCAATTCTTAAAATTTTAACGGAATTAGTAACGATGTGTGGGTATTTTAGAAAATTTTAGTGTAAAATTTAAATCTGATCAATCTTTCAATCAATCTGAGCCATTCATTTGATTAAAATCTGTGACCGCCATTTTTTCTACCCATTATAGGCCTAACTCTCTTGGGCTCTTATTAGTATATATAGTATAGATTTTAAAGAAATGACATAATTTAACCTTCCAAATTAAAACCATTTTCTCTTCCCTTTATCCGCAACTTTCACTGTAAATATTATTATTATTATTATTATTATTATTATTATTATTATTATTATTATTATTATTATTATGAGATTTGCAACAATATTGCTACTTCATTATGAGATGCTAGATCATGATTTTGCTAATAGTTTTATTTCAAAATGTTTGTTTTTTTTTTTTAAAGACAATGTTGAATTTTAATAGGTAAACAAACTAATTTAAATTTTATGAAGATGTCCTTTTTAGTCTTTTTACATTTATCAGCTTATCAAAAAGCTAATTTTACCAAACACTTTCAATCATAACAGCTAGCTTTTCAGCTTTCAGCTCCTAACTTATAGCTTTTCAGCTAGGTTTGCCAAACAGAGCCATAAACTTGTAACATAATAAACATCAACTATTAACATAATACACATAAATTTCCTGTTTCGGATGTACATAATTGTATAAAAAAGATGTATATGATTGTATAAAAAATGTACATAATTGTATAAACAAATACACATAATCGCATCAACTCTCTACATAATTTATCAAAACAACGTCGTTTTGGGAGATGCGGAGCGTATAATACTATGCGCGCTGTGGTGCAGGGTGTAACGATTGTCTTACATTAGACTCACCCTTATAATTTATAAAAATAATTTAAATATTTTAACAAATTAAAGTAAGTTGGGCCGAACTTACATTTAAAAAAAAAAACGAACTAAGACAACATAACCCCATTCTGATATGAGCTAACACGAGCTGGGCCAAACTTACTTTTTTTTTTTTTTTTCTTTTCTTTTCTTCCATAGCATTTTTTAGCCTTCCCGAGCACATTGTTTAGTCTTCCAGAACACATTATTTAGCATTTTAGAGCACATTATTGTGCCTTGCAGTGCACATTATTGTGCCTTACAATTTTTAGATCGTAGGTGTTATATATTACAGTGCACATTGTTGTGCCTTATACACTCAAACTTGTCAAAATGAGTCAAATAAATTCGATTTTACCGGTAACCAACATGTTAGCGGTAATATTATCGACATTGACCATCGTTGACCGCCGCTAACCACCATTAAAACATTAAAAAAAAAAACATACTTTCGGTGACCTTTCCACCGGAGAAGACGATCGGGGGATTTGGGGGTCATCTTCTCCACTAGAGAAGGCGACCAGTCCGGTCTGGTTGCCTTCTTCACTGGAGAAGGCAACCAGATCGGTCACCCTCTCCAGTGGAGAAGGCGACGAGACTGGTCACCTTCTCCGGTAAAGTCACCTGATTTTTTTATTGTTGTCGGAATTTTTTTTTTTTCCGGAATCTTAATGACCAGTTATTCCACTTAAATAACCAACTATTGAGTTTAGACGCATCAAAATAACAAGTTTGAGTAAAGTGTTTAATTATATTTTTTTAAAAGTTTAATGACTTAATTACACTTTTGCCTAAAGTTATTAACCTTTTTTCCCTATAAATAATTACGTACGGTAGTGTTTGGTAAGAGAACTATAAGCAGAACTCTGTTTCACTCATCAAACATAATGAATAAACAGTTTTTTATAAGAAAACTTACTTTGGATAGAAAGGTGGAAAGTTGTCTTGATTTTTTGAACTTTTGGAAGGTTACAGAGATTTTTTTAGAGAGAGTTTTTTGAGTAAGATTTTGAAACCTTTGCCGTTTCCATACATTTGGTCCCTATTTATACTAGTTTTTGGATCGTAAAAATCTAACTAAAAGTACAATAAGTGTTTTCTTATGGTCACTTCAATCTCCTTTTTGTCACATTGCGTGCGCAATCCAAACCAAATCATAGTGGTTGAGTAATAATATTTCTATCATTGGAAGTAAGAGCAAGAGATATCAAATATATTTTTGTTTTATAATATCATATTCCAATAATAGATTTTTTTTAAATTTTTTTTTTAGAATATATTGTACTTTGCCACTTTTCTTGAATGGTTGTGTTCTCTGCATCTTGGCATAACCTATTTTCAAACAAAGCATAAAAATATAAGATTTATAGTGTACTTGAAATTTGATATGAAATGGTAGCTTAAGTATGGATAATGCTAATAAGATTTATTCATGGCCATTGTTTGAAATTCAAAGGGGAAGTTGGCGAATTGCAAAAACTTATAAGTGAAGTATCTTAGTCACCAAATCGCCCTAAGTTAACAAGGAAATCAACACATTTGTTACCTTCCCTTAAAACATGAGAATTCTTCATAGGTTCCTTTTGAGCGAGCATTGTTTTACACTTTTTGGCAGTCTATAGTAAATGTGAGGCCGAGACTCCTTACTTTGAGATGCATATTCTTGTATCTTGTGATAGTGATAAGATTTTAGGTGTCTCATTACACTCCACATTATTACTCTACTTGTCATTCAACAAATATTTGTATATCTTCAAAGGGTTAGATGTTGTTGGGTGAAGACTTGGTGGGATATTTTTATATCTTCCCCTTGCTAGCAAAGTCTGTGGCCATCTGCATTCTTTGTGATGCTACGAATCAATCATTATAGTTGTCAGATCAAACTTCAAGTTACAACTTGTAATGAAAACGTAACTTTATTTTTTTATATTTGCGTAACATTCAATATCAAGTTTCAATGGCATGATACTGGACTCGACTCTTCGAGCCGTCACTCAAGAAGAGTATTTTTAATTGGGATTTGAAGTATATGCTAGATGCTAGCTAAATGTGTAAGCTTTGGTTATTAATAATAACAATAACAATCTATAATCTTATGAGATCGTCTCATAAATCCACATTCATAATACGAGTTAGATTTTAATAGCTGTTACACTTTTCCTTATAAGTAACTCCTCAACCCTTAAATATTATATTTTGATTTTAAAGTATTATATGTATATTTTTTAAAAAGTATCCCATTTTTTCTAATAAGCATTACATTTTCTCATATAAATAATAATCAATTTTTTAACGATTAGTATTTCACTTTTTCTCACAAGTATTACGTTTTCCCTCACTAATAATATTCAATTAATTTATCTCTGATTAGTATTACATTTTTTCTCATGAGTAATTTTCAACCACTAAATATTATATTTTGATTTAAAAGTATTACCTTTTTAAAAAAAAATTATTTCTTTTGACAAGCAAAGAACTTCATTCATCATACTAAGCCTGAATTACAAACCGGTGGGACAGACTCCCAACCACCTAGGACAGACGATGAAACAGCTGCCCGCACAAAAACATGAGCGACATGATTCGCTGACCTACTGACATGGCGGACCACAACGTCCCCTATGTCCCTAGCAATCAAACGACAATGCTTTATAACCAAACCAACATAAGAAAGGTCCAAACTAGCAGAATTAAAGTTTGTGCAAAAAACTAAACAATCAGACTCAACAATTATATTGCTACTACCACGAATTTTCAACCAGGTTAGAGCTTCCTTGATCGCCGCCATCGACTCTGCCACATAAGCATCTCAACAGCACTGCAGATGCCCCCCAATTGCAGCAACAAATTGCCCATTATGATCTCGCAACACCGCACCATACCCCACACCAACGTCTAATAAAGAAGCATCTACATTGCATTTGAGCACATTGACTGGAGGCGGGATCCATGCAGCAGCCGGATGTAATATCGCCGAGGGAGGACTGCCCGTAGATGCCCAACCATCCTGCCATGTTGAAACAAGAGCGTGCACTTGGTTCTCAACCATTTGCAAAGACCAAGCTCTATTGTTCCAAAGCAAGTCATTACATACCTTCCACAACGTCCAAAACCGCGCAGCCATCTCCAGAACTTGTGTCCTATCCCGCGAGCCGGGCCGGATTTTAGGCTGTGCAAACTGGGCTACAGCACAGGGCCCCCAAATTTTAGGGGGCCCCTAAATTTTAGAAGATTCAATATTTAATTTTTACCTAGCTAGCATAGAAATAAAAATTAAAAGTTTTCAATTAAACTTATAAGGCTTAATGGAGGAATGGTAAAAACATGTGTTTATTATATTTTAACTTTGAGGTCAGAAGTTCGAAACTTGAGAGCTGCTACTTTAAACATTTTTCTTTATTTTTTTTAATCTTTTTGCATTCCGAGTTGCGCACGCTATTATTATTATTATTATTATTATTATTATTATTATTATTATTATTATTATTATTATTATTATTATTATTATTATTATTATTATTATTATTATTATTATTCCATAATATGTTTTTTGTTTTTTTCTTCTATTTTTTCAATCCTTTTACATTGCGAGTTTGCACATACTATTATTATTATTATTATTATTATTATTATTATTATTATTATTATAATTTATTATATAATATGTTTTTTGTTTTTTTTTTCTTTGCGCACGACAACATTTTATCACCTTATTATTAAAAAAAATACAGTATTAATTTTAAAGATGATGATTTTGGTAGGGCCCCATTTATTTACCAAACAGGGCCACCAAAATCTAAAAACCGACCCTGCCTGCGAGCCAAGAACCTCCTCAACAAAAGTACATAAGGTTCGGCCAATAAAAACAGCCGCTCCGCCCCAAACCTACACTGCAAACGGGTAATCACATAAAATATGGGTAATTGTTTCAGTGTCCAAATCACAAAGGAGGCAACCCCCGCCCACAAACACATGCTTAGAACGAATGACATCTTTTACTGGGAGCAGACATCGCAAACACCGCCACAAAAAGTTCTTAACATTCGGTGGGATTTTCAGACTCCATAGTAGATTCCAGTTCATAAAGTCCGAAACCGGGGCAAGGGACGAGAGAGAGGATGTTAGCAAACGATAGCCATGTTTAACCGAATACACCATGCGCAAATCACCTCTCCAACACCAAGAGTCTGCATGTTCAGGCGAAATCGGGGTCCGAATAATTCTGTGCACATCCTCCTCCACAAAAATGTCACGCAGCAAGTCCACATCCCAAGTACCATCCGCTGACAACAAATTGCTTACTCGTGGATGCCTTAATTCTTCCACACACTCCGTCTCAAGACTCGGATTAACCCTGTCAGCCATCCACGGCATACCCCAAACTGGAGTATCCACCCCATTACCCACCCTACGCATAAACCCATCACGTAGGAGATTCTACCCCGCAAGTATGCTACGCCATAAAAAACTCAGATTGTGGCCAATTGTAGCTTCTAAAAAATCTGTCCGCGGAAAGTATCTAGCTTTAAGAACACGGCACACTAGGGAGGATGGGTTAACCAACAACCTCCAACCCTGTTTAGCCAGGAGCGCCACATTAAACTCATGAAGTCTTTTGAAACCCATACCACCAAGAGCTTTAGGAGTAGCAAGCCTAGACCAACTAAGCCAGTGTATGCCCCTTGTATTTCCATTCAAATTGCACCACCAGAACCTGTTCAACATTCTTTCAATAGCATCACAAGTGGTAAGCGGCAGAAGGAAAACAGACATAGTAAAAATAGGCATCGCCTGGCCAATACTCTTCACCAAAACTTCCTTCCCGGCTCTAGACAGAATTTTCTTATTCCAAGAATTAATTCTATCACGTATCCTTTGTTCCACATAGCTAAACACAGCCCTCTTATTACGCCCAAGGAAAGAAGGGAGTCCAAGATACTTCCCAAAATCCTCGGCATGCCGAACCCCGAGAGTCGCAGATAAATGAGTACGAGTAGCAGGTAAAGTATTAGCGCTAAATGAAACACTCGACTTATCAAAATTAACCAACTAACCAGATGTCTCACTGTAGATAGGCAAACAACGCTTGACCACATGCACCTCATTGATATTCGCCCGAAAGAACAGCAAGCTGTCATCGACGAAGAATAAGTGTGACACCGAGGGTGCCCCGCGTGCAACCCTTATACCGTGAAAATTTCCCATGGCTTCCTGGCGCTGCAACAAAACCGACAGCCCTTCTGCACATAAGATAAACAAGTATGGTGACAAGGTGTCCCCTTGACGGATGCCCCTAGTTGGCGCTACCACACCCGCAACCTCCCCATTGACTAATAATATAAGTTTTACACTTTAATTTCTCTCATAAGTAACAATTAATTTATCTTTGATTCGTATTACATTTCTATCTAGACTCAACTCGTCTCATGGATAGGAAAACCAATGGCATGCAACCAAAGTTGTGCATAAGATTTTGAGAAAACTAATTATTATACATGAATCACATTTGATCATTGACTACTAAAATTTGCTAATTAGATGCATGATTATGTAATTTTTATCACATTTGATCCTACTGTTCAATTTTCCAGCCAACTATTGTCAAAAGCGCTTCTTCCGGGGAGCACTGCATTTTCTTCTTCCGGAAGAAGCGCTTCTGGAAGGAGCACGAGCACTTCCAGCAATAGTTATGTTGGGCGTCGGCCGGGTTAGCCGAGTTCAGTCCCTGCTCGATTCGAGACGTGGCACTGTGACTTACCATGGAGAGATATGGTTAAATGGTTAATGTTTACCTACCTATCACCAATTGGTTTTAAGTAGGATATGGCAACCAGGTACCATAGAACTCTGTAGTTAAGCGTGCTTGACTTTTCGAGGGGGTCAGCGTGCTTGACTTTCCGAGATGGGTGACCCCCCAGGAAGTGAGCATAGTGGAGCGCGTAGACTAAAATTGAAATTTATTCTAAGATTTTAGGTGTATCATTACTCTCCACACTAAATAACTTTAATGTAAACAAATCTTTGTTCCAATAAATATATCCACACCCCACACCAATGGGAGCCATCACAAATCAAAGCACACAATTCAATTCATGGCTTTTGCCATGAACCCCTGGCTACCAAAATCTACGCCTATCTGCATTCTTCTTCTTCTACTACTGTTTGCGCCAAATGGGGATGCTGCTGCTACTGGATATTGCTACAAATCCATCATTAACTTCGGCGATTCCCTGTCCGATACCGGAAACTTCATTCGCATGTGGAATCCCAATCATCTTGCCGCCATTCCTCCCTACGGAGAAACGTTCTTTCACCGCCCCACCGGCCGCTTCTCCGACGGCCGATTAATCATTGACTTTATCGGTATGTATACTTACACACTTTAGCGTTGACCGTCGAGCGCTGGGACTTAAGTCTCATAGATCTGGGAATCTGGGATGCTGATATTAGTTGTGTTTGCAGCTCAGAGCTTGGGGCTTCCGTTTTTGCGGCCATATTTATCGGCAGAAGAAGAAAGTGATTTCGAGAAAGGGGTGAACTTCGCCGTCGCCGGAGCTACTGCGCTTGATATCTCCTTCTTTCAAGAAAGAGGAATTGTTAATGATTTGACCAACACCTCTTTGGGAACACAATTGGATTGGTTCCATGAATCTTTCTGCAACAGCATTCATTCTGCAGGTCATCTCTTCTTTCGATCTTCCCACAGAGTGTGTTGATTTTTAGTTATTTGGGATTACAACTTCAATTCGATCTCTTTCAATAGGCTAAACTTTAAGCTAGTCAACTACTACTGTATTTGTTGGGCGGAGTAGGTAGGGGCCAAGTCCATCAATTAGTGGTGGCTCTGGAAAATATAATTAGTCTATTATAAGGGAATAAAGGAGTTAATACTTAAAATGGCCTTTGACTAGTGGTTTTTTTCCAATTTCATCTTAAACAATTTTGGTGACCTAATATAGTCTCAGACTTTTGTGTTTTGTTCAATTTAATCATTCATTTGTTATTCCGTCAAATTGGTGTTAAATAAAGGGACAATTCAATAATATCACTATTGACCTCTCTTTACTTTCAACATGCGAAGTGAGAAAACCATCTTTCTTGTACGAATTACTCCCAGACCTACGAATCAAATTTTATATTCGCGGGTTTAGGAGTGATTCTGGGAGTAATTTGTAAAAACAAAAAACGAGAGATTTCGCACTTCACATGTCTATGAGTAAAGATATGACAATATTAAAATTACTAAATTGTCTATTTATTTAACAACAAATTGACGAAATAACAAATGGGGGACTAAATTGAGCAAAAATACAAAAGTTTGAGACTAAATTGAGTAAAAATACAAAACTCTGGGACTACATTAAGTCATCAAAGTCGTTTAGGACAAAATTAAGAAAAACCACTATAGTCGAGGACAATGTTGGGTATTAACTTGGGAATAAAGTTATGTATTTGTTATTAGTCCGAGATTAGTCACTGTATTTATAAGGTCTTTGGTTGGATGAAGGAATTAGGAAGGAAAGAAATTGCAATTCGGTGGGAATTGGGAAAAGAATAATGTGCGAATAATGTAAGACTAAAATGTCATTATGTAATAATAATAATAATAATAATAATAATAATAATAATAATAATAATAATAATAATAATAATAATAATAATAATAATAATAATAATAATAACTAAGGGTATTGATGCCATTTCATCACTTTTTTTTCTTTCTTAAAAGCATTGAATTGCAATTAATGGAGGTAACCCATAAATTGCAATTCAACAAAAAAAAAAAAAAAAAAAAAAAGTTAGGTTACAGGTTTGAGTCCAAGAGGAATTGTTTTTATAATTGAGTACTTATGTTATTTTATCAACATGCAAGGGTAAAATTGGAATTTTATTAATAAAAAAGTTTTTGAAAAAAAATAAATTTAAATTAAAAAAATTTATTACTATCCACAAAAAATTGGAGAAAAAACCAAACTGATATGGATGCTCTTATAACATTATCAATTTTCACTGCTGGAAATTATGGAATTTCTGACCACCTGAAAGTGATCTTAAATCAAGTCGAAAGCATTGTTTCGACCACTTTTGGTATCCGGAAAAACATTTGTTGCTATTTCCGACCACTTTTTGCTTTCAACTTGATTTAAGATCACTTTCAGGTGGTCGGAAATTCCATAATTTCTAATAGTTTTTAGTCCTGGATGATGATGATGATTATTATTATTATTATTTTTATTTTTATTTTTTTTTGAATTTAAGGTGTGTTTAAAAGAGCAATTGAGCTGTCTAAAAGGCCATTTAGATGAATTATTGTTATTAAAGTTCTAATTGCAAAATTTCAAAAACTTATGGTATTAGTGTATTTGTTTTTTTTAAGAGATATTTCACGGTTGACTATAAACAGATTGCAAAGAAAAATTGCAAAGCTCTCTTGTAATAATGGGAGAGATTGGGGGCAATGACTACAATTATGCATTCCTTCAAGGCTTCCCCAGAGAAGAGATCTCATCTTTTGTTCCCAAAGTTATTTCCACCATTAGTTCAGCTATTACGGTAGGAATATTCATCCTATTACATTACCAAAAAAAAAAACACAAAATTATTTAGGAATTAGAACTTACAATTTATTTAATTTTAACAGGAACTAATCGAATTTGGAGCTCGAAGAATGATTGTTCCGGGAAATTTTCCTATTGGATGTATACCAGCTTACTTGTCACGCTTTATGAGTTCCAATCAGAGCGATTACGACTCTACAACAGGTTGCATCAATTGGTTAAACGAGTTCTCGATGTACCATAATGAGCAACTTAAACGAGAGTTGAGTCGCCTCCGAGAACTTCATCCAAACACCACCATAATTTATGCAGACTACTACAATGCAGCCATGGAGTTATATTCTTCTCCAACCAAATATGGTAATTCCCAGCTCCCACTTTTAACTTTTGCTCAATGTTGTAAAAATCAGTCTAGACAGCCGTCTAGGCGCCCCTAGGCCGGGGCGATTTCAGCCCTAGGTGGCTTTTAGTTGATTGGCTGACTAACTGGCCGACTAGGGCGTCTAACTCCAACTAGTTGGCGCCCAACTAGGCTGAGTCAATGCCCAACTCGGTCGAGTGGTACTTTTTGCCTGCTCGGTTGCTCATCTTCTATATTCCTCCAGCTATGTACTCAACTAACCATCTACATATGTAGTTGACTAGTTTGTGGAATTATAATAATCTAACAACTCACGGCCTGAGTGAGAAAAGTGAAGACGATAACTCGAATTACTCGACCGCTTAAGAGGCACCTAAGAACTTTAGGTGCTAGGCGCTTCCCGGGCGCCCGACTAACGCTTAGCGCCTTCTGCAACATTGCTTTTGCTTCATTTCGGATCGTTATGCTGTGCATCCGTGTGCACCATGCATGGTGCATACGGATGCAAAAACAACGTCGTTTTGATTAAAAACGTGCGTCCCACTTTAAAAAAAAAAAAATCAGTTTCGATTCCCCTCAACAGTATCGTTCATTCATTCTGAATTTTTAGTTCATAGATTCTGGATTTTTAGCTCGTTCATTGATTCTGGATTTTTAGTTCGTTTATTGATCCTGGATTTTTAGTTCATTGATTCTGGATTTTTAGTTCATTGATTCTGGATATATAGTTCAAATTATGCACAACATAATGCTGTTGCTAGGAATAGAAACTGAATTTTTTTTTTTAAGTGAAACGCGCGTTTTTAATAAAACGATGTCGTTTTTGCATCCGTATGCACCATGCATGATGCATACGGATAATTTGCCGTTCATTTCACAGTCATCTATGATTCTGAATTTTTGTTACCTTAATGATATTTCATAGGATTTAAGAATACATTATCAGCATGTTGTGGAGGAGGGGGCCCATACAATTATGACGCATACGCTGAGTGTGGGTTAGAATCAAGGGTGTGTGATGAGCCATCATCATTTGTAAGCTGGGATGGCATTCATTTCACAGAAGCTGCATATGAAGTGATAGCTCAGGGGCTAATTCATGGCCCATATACTTCACCTCAAGTTAATGGATTGTGCGTTCTTGAAGGCTCAAGAGGTCAAACATTATCAGACGATTGAAGAATGAAGATGTGATGTTGGGGGCTGAATTTATCTCATCACATTTGAATATATATGATTGCGAATTTGATAATTTATTAATGATAAGATCTTAACTTTTGATTTCTTAAGATGGAAGGTGTAACGTGAATGTGCCATTGTGCCCATACTTTTTACATGGGAAGATATTCTTATCTGAACTCTCGAAATTTACAATAGATATTACAAATTTTCTTATTATATTTTTTGAGTACAATTTTCTTATTATTTGATTATTTACGAATGAATTAATTTTACCACAAGAAATCAATTAAATATGGTAGGTCATGCAACACAAGTTGGTGCATAAAATTTTGAAAAAGTGCATCTTTAGTCCCTGAGTTATAACCAAGTTCGGATTCAGTCCCTAAGTTATGGTCGTATCCGAGTTTAGTCCCTCAATTACGAATAAAGTGGTGAGTTTGGTCCCTAACTTTAATATTTTCGCTGCAGCTAACGGAAAACTTAAAAATAATTTAATAATAGAGGGGTAAAATATGAATTTCTATAATTTCCTTCTTATGTTGAAACCCATTGCGCAACAGTCATTCTTTCATTCTTATACCTATAATCGAAGGTCTTTTTCTTCCCCAATCTCTGGAATCTCCAATTCGTCCACTTCTAATGCAAGTTGCGAAATTCATAGATAATTTGTTTCTTTATTTTATATGTTTAAATAAATAATCAATATTTTTCGTATTTATGAGCAAGAAAAAAAGTAACTTGGAAGATGTGTTTGCTAACTTCATGAAGAATATTGATTACTTTTTTCTTGATAATCAATATCCTCAAAGTTACTTTTTTCTTGATATAAAATAGATAATATTGATTATTTATTTAAACATATAAAATAGAGAAACAACTTACCTTTGAATTTCGCAGCTTGAAAGTGGATGAAATTGAGATTTCAGAGCTTGGGAAGAAAAAGACCTTCGATTTTAGGTATAAGAAAAAAGGAATAAGGGTCAAATAGGCCATCCAACTACACACAATAATTCAATTAGGTCACTAAACCTAAAAAATTAAAAATTGGGTCTCTAACTAGT
This sequence comes from Ipomoea nil, assembly GCF_001879475.1. Classification (NCBI taxonomy): domain Eukaryota; kingdom Viridiplantae; phylum Streptophyta; class Magnoliopsida; order Solanales; family Convolvulaceae; genus Ipomoea; species Ipomoea nil. Next base: position 6,364,417 of record NW_017616745.1, read on the forward strand.
ACGGAGTAATAAATATGTAATTTTATTTTTTTTGTATATTTATGTAACAGTTAGCGTCATGTTTCGATAATTGGATGTTGGATTCGACTCTTCAAGCCACCGCCCAACAAGAATATTTTAAATTGAGATTTGAAGTATATGCTGAAAGCTAGCTAAATGTGTAGGCTTTGATTATTAATAATAACAATAAAAATAAAATAATAATAATAAATTATTATTTCCTCTGTTCCATTTTGTTTGTATAATTAATTAATTAATGAGCCGAGGTTTGATTGGTGTTATTTTTAATTTAATTTTTCATAATATCAAGTTTAATATTAATATGTAAAATTTATATATTTAGAAAGTACATTAAAACTTAAAAGTACTATTAATCACAAAAAATTAATTTTAAAAATAATTAAAAATTACTAAAGAAAATTGAAATAGTTAATTTAACCAATAAATAATAAACATGACAAACAAAATGAGTTGATGAAATATTATTATTAGAAGGAATGCTTAGAGTCTTAGAGAAGAGACACAAAAAAAAAATGCAGTCCGTATTATCTCTACCATATCGTTTCTTTACTATATATATATATATATATATATATATATATATATATATATATATATATGCTTTTAAGCTATATATCTTGAAAACATTTATTTTCTGTTGTGCAATTTAGGGTTTTTTTTTTTTTTTTAGAACAAATTTTCTTGGACTATATATGTAAGTAGTCAAAATATGTTTAAGGGGAGGGTTGAAAATTTAACTTTACTTACTACAATTTTTTTTTTGGGTGCTGATAATATATAGTCTTTCAAAAATAAAAAATAAAAAATAATCTGTAGAAGTCTATTCACCCTCTCTTATTAGATTTTTACCATCATTTAATTAGGACTATCAAGCGGTCTAAAAAAGATGGTCTAATTTGACTCAACTTTTCTTCAGTAATAGACATATCTTATACTTTCAAGAGAATCAAGACCTATTGTTTTTAAATATTTTTTTCAAAACGATATTAGAAATGATGAAAGATATGACTCTTGCTCAAAATTTGCTATATTCTTTAGATAAATTTGATGAATGGTGTATACATACACATGCATATTTATCAGCCTTACATGGTGAGATGCTGGAGCTCATAGCTCATAGCTCATGGACCTATAGAGATCTTGAAAGTCAATGTCACACTTGCATACATCCCAAAACCTTAGATTGGTATGAACTCTAGATGATTGGAAGAGAAAGATTTTAAATATCATTACCAAATATATATTGTTCAAAGCTATTGATGAATTAATATTTCTAAAGTATGCAAATGATCGAGTGCCGAAGAAATTTGAGACCAGCTCATGAAAAATCAAATCGTATATACCTCGCATGTTTTAAGCACTTCAATATAATGTACAGGTACGATTGTTTTAAATAACAGAAAATTACACTTTAGAGGTCTTGTTAATTTTAGTACTTGACTTTAGAAATTAACAATTTAATCTCGTAATTATGCAAATATTTAAGGCATATGGTCCTCCCGGCCAGATGTTGCCGGAAAATTGTAAACTATTTTGTTAGGAATATAGCGGAATAATGCGGAAGCGAAGAATCGAAAATTGAGAATTATAGAAGTTAAATAATAGGGAAAATAATATAAATGACAGAATAAGGCAATTGCTAATTTGGGAGATTATAAAATATATATATTAATCTCTAAATAGAGAATACAAAGAAAATATATATATATTAAATATATACTCTACGTGAGAGAAGATAAAGAATTGAATGAATTAAAATTGATGCCTGATTACAAAGGAATTCTAGCCTATTTATACATTTCAAACTAGAGACAAATGTGGTGATTGTAAGAAGACCCAAGAAATTAGGTGAAGATGTGAAACATGAATGCTAGTTTCATGGTGAGTGGTCTTCATGATTTTGAGCCACACAATTTGAGCCACATATTATATCTAACAATCTCCACCTTGGATCAAATTCATTGTGAGAATTAACAATTGGAACAGCCGACTAAACTCAAGCACTACTTGAACTTAGCAACAGGAAGAGCCTCATAATAGCAGGATGGATCATCATCAACCTCCTGTGCGACTGAAAGAGCATAAGCAACCAAGTTGGTTTCATCATCACTAGCATACCTAGCAGGTTTTTTAATTGTCCTCCTAGGACGATCCATAGCAATGGAATACTCTCGTTGTGGCTCGACGAGAGGTGCGGTGCTAGTAGATGGATCATCTTTAGTATTACCATCAGCAGTAGTAACACTATCAATAGGCCTGAACTCAAACTCCACCTTCTCACCAGTACTTTGCGTCTCATCTGTACTGGGAACTTTTCCAGAAGAACGTAGTGCATTTTCATCAAAAGTGATATCTCGACTCAGAATGATTTTCCGAGAATCAGGAGACCATAGACGATACCCTTTTGACTCAGAGGCATAACCAAGGAAAATGCATTTGACAGCTCTCGGGTTCAATTTACCCGTACTGGAATGAGCATAAGCAGGACATCCAAAAACTCTTAAGATAGAGTAGTCAACAGGATTACCTGACCAAACTTCCTCTGGAATTTTGAAATCAAGGGATGAATGTGGAGATCTATTTACCAAATAGCAAGCAGTAGAAACGGCCTCGGCCCAAAAATCACGCCGTTTCCATAACCCAGCATTAGAGAGCATACAACGAGCTCTTTCCAATAGAGTCCTGTTCAAACGTTCGGCAACACCATTCTGCTGGGGTGTACCAGGCAAGGTCTTGTGCCTGGCAATTCCATTTGTCGCACAAAAGTCATTGAAATCTGACTCACAGAACTCCAAGCCATTGTCTGTCCTGAGCTTCTTGACTTTTTTACCTGTCTGAGTCTCAACAAGTATTTTCCATTTCTTGAAAATAGAAAATGCTTGATTTTTATGTTTCAGGAAATAGACCCAGACTTTACGAGAAAAGTCATCAATAATAGACATAAAATATCTACAGCCTCCCATAGACTGGAATTTAGTCGGTCCCCATAAATCGGAATGTATATATTCCAATACATCTTTGGTACGGTGTGTAGCAGTAGAGAAACTAACCCTCTTTTGTTTCCCAAAAATACAATGCTCACAAAATTGTAATTTACCCGTACCTGAACCACCAAGGAGGCCTTTTTTGCTCAGGAGATGCATGTCTTTCTCACTCATATGCCCCAGACGCATATGCCATAATTGAGTGAGATCCGCATCAGACATCGATGAGGATACCGCTACTGAACCCGTCACAGTACTGCCATGCAAGACGTACACGCTTCCAGAACGAGAAGCTTTCATGAGAACAACAGAGCCTTTTATGACCTTCAAAACTCCACCTTCAGCTATGTACTTGTACCCCAGAGATTCCAAGGTGCCCAACGATATCAGATTGCGTTTCAAATCAAGAATATACCGCACATTGATAAGAGTCCTGATAACGCTATCATGAGTTTTAATCTGCACACTTCCAATTCCACTAACCTTGCATTGGGATTTGGGTATCATCACCCATCAAGACAACTCCACCATCAACCGGTTCCAGAGAGACGAACCAGTCTTTGTGAGGACACATGTGGAATGTACAACCAGAGTTCAGAATCCACTCGGTTTCGCTCCGTTTGCAACCAGAGCTAACAGATAACAAAACATCGTCTTCTGAATCACTTTCAAGTTTCAACAACACTAGCTTCAGCGGACTTCTTTTCTCTCTCTTGCTTGTTTTTCAACTTGAAGCATTCAGTCACATCATGACCATGCTTCTTGCAGTACTTACAGGATTTGTTGGACTTATGTCCTTTGGACTTGGATCTAGAATTTTTATTGCTACTCCCTGATTCAAGTGAACGACCCCTTACAGTCAAGCCTTCACCTTTGTCCTCAAACTTAATTTCAAAGTCAAACTTTTCTTTGGACAATAGGTTTGACTTAACACTGTCGAAAGTAAGGGTATCACTACTATTACCATACAGCATAATTTCTTTGAAATGCGTGTATGATCTAGGGAGAGAGACAAGCAATAAAACAGCGCGATCCTCATCTTCAATTATAACATCAATATTTTCCAAGTCCAATAAAATAGAATTGAATTCATCCAAGTGAGATTTAATAGAAGTACCTTCCGTCATACGGATTGTGTACAGACGCTCCTTCAGGCGTAGCGTGTTCGCCAGAGTTTTGGCCATGTAAAGCGTATCCAGCTTGGACCATAAATCTGACGCAGTCGTCTCACTTAACACCTCACGTAGAACCTCTTTAGACAGGCACAAAAGAATGGTTGAACGTGCCTTATCATCCAGATCTTCCCAATCTACATCTGTCATTGTAGCCGGTTTCTTCTTCTTCCCAGCTAGCGCTTTCTTCAAACCGTTCTGGGTTAGAACGGCTTCCATCTGAACCTTCCAGATAGAAAAGCTAATTTTCCCGTCGAACTTCTCGATATCGAACTTGGTAACAGTTGACATCTTTGAAAATAACTCTCAATTAAACTTGGCTCTGATACCACTTGTTAGGAATATAGCGGAATAATGCGGAAGCGAAGAATCGAAAATTGAGAATTATAGAAGTTAAATAATAGGGAAAATAATATAAATGACAGAATCAGGCAATTGCTAATTTGGGAGATTATAAAATATATATATTAATCTCTAAATAGAGAATACAAAGAAAATATATATATTAAATATATACTCTACGTGAGAGAAGATAAAGAATTGAATGAGTTAAAATTGATGCCTGATTACAAAGGAATTCTAGCCTATTTATACATTTCAAACTAGAGACAAATGTGGTGATTGTAAGAAGACCCAAGAAATTAGGTGAAGATGTGAAACATGGATGCTAGTTTCATGGTGAGTGGTCTTCATGATTTTGAGCCACACAATTTGAGCCACATATTATATCTAACACATTTATAATTATTTAATTATGAGGACAAATAGGTCATTTCAAGTCATTTATTCTTCTTCCTTCTTTGTTTTCTTATTTGTTCCTTCTGCTTGTCGTCTACTATGCTCACTGGAGCGTGGAGTCCTGAATTGCTGGATGAAGCGGCGATTTGGTGAAGCCTGAAGAAGAAGAAGTCGACAGAGGGATTAGCCCTGCAATGCCGGCGGCAAAAATGCGCTCGGTGAAGCCCAGATAAAGTCCATCGCCATCTTCAAGTACCAGAAGGGAGATGGAGCAGTGGACGGCGAGCATTCTGTTATGGGGTGCATTGATCCATGGCTTAAATCCAACTCCAATTGCCCTATTTGTCAGCGCGAGCATTATGTTATGGGCGTCTTCGAAGCTGAAGCCGCGGCAAGCGAAGTTCAACAACGCGGCCGCCGTCACACCGAATCCTAACCCAGTCACAGGGAGCCGACATCGTGGAAGTTAATATAATAATTAAGTTTTTGAAGTGTATCATTTGAGATACTTGTTTAGCTTAATTTGTGGAGTTAATGTTATGCATTTATAAGAACAGCTCATGGTGTTTAATACAATAACCATTGAACAGTTCATAGTGTTCAATAGTATTAATAATATATTCATGAAAATGTTGAGACAAATCATTGGGCATTTGCACTGTTTAAGTCGTCCGGATGAGAAATGTTAAACCCATTTGTCAACTATGGGTCCGTTCGGAAACCCGGAAAATGACTTCTGAAAAATGTTTTCCGAGTTTTTAGTGTTTGGATGCAATAGGAAAATCCAGTCAAGGAAATGAAACCATTTTGGCGGAAAATGATCTGACTTCCGCCAAAATTTGGGGGAAGTCATTTTCCGCCAAAATGTTTAAACATATAATTCTACTCATTTTTCCAAAAAATAAACTAAACACACCAAGTTTTTCAAAATAATGCAACCAAACACTGGAAAGGAAAATGTTTTATGGAAAATGAGTCCAGAAGTCATTTTCCTGCTTTCCAAACGGACCCTAAGTTTATAAATTTTAATTGTATAAATTGAAATTAAGCAAGGATAACATTAGAAAATATAATCTATCCAACTCATTTCATCAATTGCACAACATAATATTCGTTGTTATAATTGTATATCAATCTAAATATTCTTAAAATATTATAACAAATCCATTTTGTGAAACGCACGGGTAAAATACTAGTATATAAAAGAGGAAAGAAATAGAAGGAAATCTTTTTGTTTGATGATATAGAAATGGCAAGGATGTATCATATTTATAGTAATGCACGATGAATAAAACCACAAGAATTAAATCACCCAACCCGCGGTGGTAGTTTAGATGGTAAATGAGTTCTCTTCGTGAGAGAGGAAGAATTTTGGGATAATCTGGATTTGATTCTCACAAGTGACGATTTCTCTCGGACCAGGAGCGAACTAGTCCGAAAAGAGAAAGCACCTTGATTCATTTGGTTCAGAGAAAGCACCTTGATTCATTTGGTTCACTGATCGATCACCACCTCGATTCATTTGGTTCACTGATCGATCACCTGGCATTAATAACATCAATTTCAGGCTCTGTTTGGTAGAACTTATAACTTATTTTAAGAATGTTCCCAAAATAAGCTCCTAGCTTAAAATACGAGCTTATTTTGGAACAGTAGCGTTTCAAAATAAACTCCTAGCTTCCTAACTTTTTTTCCATCTTTATCTTTATTCTTTTAAAGAAATGACATAATTTACCCTTTCCAATTAAAACCCTTTTCTATTCTCCTTTATCCACAACTTTTCACCTCAATTATTATTATTATTACTACTACTACTACTGTTGCTGCTGCTGCTGCTACTACTACTACTATTGTTATTGTTGTTGTTATTGTTGTTGTTATTATTATTATTATTATTATTATTATTATTATTATTATTATTATTATTATTATTATTATTATTATTATTATGAGATTTGCAACAATATTGCTACTTCATTATGAGATGCTAGCTAGATCATGATTATGCTAATAGTTTTATTTCAAAATGTTATTTTTTTTAAAGACAAAATGTTAAATTTTAATATGTAAACAAACTAATTTAAATTTTATGAAAGTGTCCTTTTTAGTCTTTTTACATTTATCAACTTATCAAAAAGTTAATTTTACCAAACACTTTCAATCATAACAGCTAGCTTAACAGCTCTTCAGTTTTCAGCTCCGAACTTATAACTTTTCAGCTTTTAGCTCCTTTTCAGCTAAGGGTGTGTTTGGAAACCCGGAAAATGATTTCTGGAAATCATTTTCCGGGTTTTTGGTGTTTGGCTAGGTTGGAAAATGAGTGGTCAAAGGAAAATGAAGAGAAGTCAATGGAAAATGAGGCCAACTTTATGGAAAATGACTTCCCCTTTTTTTTTGGGAAGTCATTTTCCATTCTTTGCATTCTTTGGTTCATCCCACTGCATCAACATCAGGGACCATCGCCGGAGACGATTACCACTACTAGAGGTTCATCTCGTCGCCGTCGTCGATCTGCTTGTCACCGCCGTCGATCTTCCCGTCGCCGCCGCCTCAACACCAGAGAACGTCGCCGCCGTCGATATGTCCGTCGCTGCTGAAGGGGAGGGAGGAAGAAACCCAGGTCGCCGCTGCTTTGTCCACCGTTTGTCCGAATCTGCTATGTTTGTCCGAATTCTGATTTCACCACCGGAAATCTGCTATGTTTACCTATTTAATGTTGAATCTGCTATGTTTGCCTAAATACTATTTCACCGCCGGAAATCTAATATGCTATGTTTGCCTATTTTTTTGTGGCTTATTTATGTATAGTGCTATGTTAAATAATAATAATAATAATAATAATAATAATAATAATAATAATAATAATTTGTGATATTTTTTTTGGATTTTGTCATTTTCCTATCCATTTTCTGGAAAATGAACCAAACACACCAAGACAGTTTTCTGTTGTGTAGCCAAACACCGGAAAAGAAAATATTTTCTGAAAAATGACTCATTTTCCAGAAATCATTTTCCTGCTTTCCAAACGGACCCTAAGTTTGTCAAACAGAGCCTCAATATCTCTTAAGACCAACGTAGTCATCATAGAGTTGTTCAAATTGTCCTTTTGGAAGAAGAATAAAGATTGGAAAATGAGTATTACAATGAGATGTGGGGGTTGAATCTCGTGAAGAACGGTTGCAAAGTGAAGTCAAAAGGACTTGATGTTTAATCTTTGTATTGAAATTCATATAGGCTAACCCCCGGGGGGTTGGGGGGGGGGGTTAGGTTTTTTTTTTTTAAAAAAAAAAATTGATAAAAAATTAGAGTTACGGAGTATAATTTTTTTGTTTTTATTGTTTCTTGACTTCTTCCCATAAATCCACGGAATGGGCTTCAGAAGTTGGGAGAATATAATTCATTCATGGCTTTTCCCAGTTTCCTCTCGCTACAAAAATCTGCAGCTATATGCATTCTTGTATTTCTAGTGTTTGCGCCATGTGGGGATGCCACTCGATGCTACGAATCAATCATTAGTTTCGGAGATTCCCTCGCCGACACCGGAAACCTCATTCGCATGTGGAATCCCTATAACATTGCGGCGGTTCTTCCCTACGGAGAAACCTTCTTTCACCGCCCCACCGGCCGCTTCTCCGACGGCCGACTCATCCTTGACTTTATCGGTATTTATTACCATATTTCTTCATTCATTCACGTTAGTGTTGACTGTACGTCAAACTGAGTGTCTGGGATATGATGCTGATAATATTTGTTGTGATTGCTTGCAGCTCAGAGCTTGGGGCTTCCGTTTTTGCGGCCATATTTATCGGCAGAAGAAGAAAGTGATTTCCAGAAAGGGGTGAACTTCGCCGTCGCTGGAGCTACTGCGCTTAATATCTCCTTCTTCCATGAAAGGGGAATTTATAATGCTATGACAAACACCTCTTTGGGAACACAATTGGATTGGTTCCACGAATCTTTCTGCACCAACATTCATTCTGCAGGTCACCTCTTCTTAACTTCTTTCTTCCCACAACAGTGTTGATATTTACTTCAATTCTCTTTCAATAATAGACTAAACTTTAGCTAATTAACTACTGCTTTATTTAGTTTTTTTTTTTTTTTTTTAAAAAAAACTACTACTTTATTTATTTTTAAACAAGGGTACATTTGTTATCTTATCAACGTACAAGGGTAAAATTGGAATTTTTAAAAAAATAAAAAGTTTTATTTTTTATTTTAAAAATTTTAGTTATTATCACATATGTTAGACTTTAAAGTAAAAATTATATATACGTGTCACTCAAATGGATATATCTAAAAATATTTTAAATATTAGCTAAAAAATATTAAATTATTTAAATTAAATTTTAGATGAACATAATAAGTTATTGGTTCAAATATATTTTTAGTTATGTTATATGTGAATATAAATTTTTTTCTGATATCAAATGTAAATATATTACACATATTAGACTTAAAAGTACAAATTATATTTATTCTATTTAAACCAAATATATTCAAAAATATTTTAAATATAAGGTCTATATATCATTCGACATTATATTGGACTTAGTTAATTTTATAACGTTAGTTTAAAAAACTAAATGTAGAAAAATGATTGTTAGTAGAAGTTTCTAAACAATTCAAGAAACAAAGAATGAAAAGAAAAGTTAGAAAACAGAGAATGAAAATTGAAAAAAATTAGAAAACAAATGTCATGTTTAGCAATCAGCAGTTAGCGGATTGTGTTACCAGATTTAGATTGTTTTAACGGCTTGTGAAAAGATATTTGATAAAATTAATTGATTAATGTTAGCAGTTAATTTAAAAAAAAAACATAAAATGATATTCTTAATAATTATTGTTATTATGCAATAGTAATAAAATAAAAATAAAAACAAATAACAATAACAATAACAATAACAACACCAACACCACCACCACCACCACCAACAACAACAACAACAACAACAATAACAACAACAACAACAACAACAACAACAATAATAATAATAATAATAATAATTTAAAAAATGATCCCACATCAAAAAATTAATGAAAAGGGAGTCTTGAACTCCTCTATAAAAGGGGAGCTAAAAGCCTGCTTTTTCACCCCTTGCACATCCGATGTGAGAAGGGTAAAGGAACTTAGGGTCCTTTATTAAAGGAGCCTCCTTCATCTCGATATCTACTTTAAAAAAAAAAAATTGAAGGAAGACATTTTGAGAAAAGAAAATTCTTTTTCTAAAATGTCCGGAAATTCTTTTTCTAAAATGCCAACCCTAAATGCTACTTTTGGAAGTGTTTGTGGTTTCGGCAGTTTGGAGCAAAACTGCCGAAACATTTTGAGAAATTGAAGGAAGACATTTTGAGAAAAGAAAATTCTTTTTCTAAAATGTCCGGAAATTCTTTTTCCAAAATGCCAACCCTAAATGCTACTTTTGGAAGTGTTTGTGGTTTCGGCAGTTTGGAGCAAAACGTTGCTCCAAATTGCTGAGTTACCAAACATGTTTTTTTTTTTTTTGGTCAAAAATAGCGGATTCGTCATTTACCAAACAAGGTAAATAACCGTAAATTATTCTGTGAACACGAGTTCAAATGTTCACAATTTACTTTGTAAAATTCATAATTTGTATACTATGAACACACAATGTTAACATATATGTAATTGATTACCTATTCATAAGTTCCTTTCAAATACCAAATTCTCTTCTAAGTTGTAATGTGTTTTGACACAATTTCAGTACTAAAAATACACAATTTATACGCCGTTTATAATCAAGGTCCACCTTGCAAATAGAACCCCCATTTTTTCATTTGAAAACCCATTTTTCCATTTTTTTCTAATTTAACAAAGGATTTGGAAAACATTTTTTTTTTCAATATTTTTCCAAATACATAACCATACATATCTTCATTTATAATCACTATTATTTGGAAGAATTTATAATCACTATTATCATTACATATAAACTTTACTTATATATCTATCTACTCAACCACCAACCAATATACATCTACCACCACCTACTACTGTATAATTATCATATCTACTTATCTTAGCATCACCACTATTATTAATACGATAAATGAATATTACATGTACCCATTTCAAACCTGTTTGACACTACCCATACAGTACTCTAAATCATCTCGAGACTTATTTAATGCAAGCACGTGCTTGTACACGCACGATTGAGTATCAAACATACGCGAGAATTTCACAACTACTTGAATTCATTTCAAACTCGACTATCAACTATCCAAACTCATTCTATTAGGGCTTAGGTAGCCGATATTATTATACAAAATTGTCATCCATTAATATTATTCATATCCAAACCGACTCGATCCAAAACATATACACAATTGTACCATTCAATATTATTGTCATGTTTCACAAGCATTACTTGTACGTTAAAATGAAAAGAAAAGAAAAATCTAGTTTCAAATAACTTCGTATTTTTTTCATTACAATTAAGTTTTTCATTTGAAAGAGCAATTGAATTACTCGAAAGAGGGTTTTCAAAAAAGAATTACTCGAAAGATAATTTAGATGAATTGTGGTTACCTCTCCCATTGCAAAAATTTCAATGACTTATGGCATTAGTGTATGTGTTCTTCACGGAATATTTCACTGTTGATTATAAACAGACTGCAAAGAAAAATTGCAAAGCTCTCTTGTAATGATGGGAGAGATTGGGGGCAATGACTACAACTATGCATTCCTTCAAGGCATTCCTAGAGAAGAGATCTCATCATCTTTTGTTCCCGAAGTTATTTCCACCATTAGTTCAGCTATTACGGTAGGGATATTCATCCTATTACATTACCAAAAAAAAAACACAAAATTATTTAGGGATTAGAACTTATAATTTAATTAATTTTCGCAGAAACTAATTGAATTTGGAGCTCGAAGCGTGGTTGTTCCCGGAAATTTACCTATTGGATGTTCACCAGTTTACTTGTTCTACTTTAAGAGTTCGAAGCAGAGCGAATACAACTCTACAACCGGTTGCATAAATTGGTTAAACGAGTTCTCCATGTACCATAATGAGCAACTTAAACTCGAGTTGAGTCGCCTCCGAGAGCTTCATCATAATACCACCATAATTTATGCGGACTACTACAATGCAGCCATGGACTTATATACTTCTCCAAGCAATTATGGTAAGTAATTAATCCCCAGCTCCCATTTTTAACTTTTGCTTCTTTTCAAACCTCTTATATCACTGCTGAAAATTATGGAATTTCTGACCACTTGAAAGTGATCTTAAATCAAGTCGAAAGCCTTGTTCCGACCACTTTTGGTATCCAGAAAAATCTTTGTTGCTATTTCCGACCACTTTTTGCTTTCAACTTGATTTAAGATCACTTTCAAGTGGTCGGAAATTACATAATTTCCAGTAGTGTATTCTGAAGTTTAATTTTGTTATCCTAATGATATCATAGGGTTTAATAATACACTATCAGCATGTTGTGGACAATGTATGTTTCCAAATCCAACGGTATGTGATGAGCCATCATCATTTGTAAACTGGGATGGCATCCACTTAACAGAAGCAGCATATGAAGCTATAGCGCAGGGGCTACTGCATGGGCCATATACTTCACCTCATGTTTATGAATTCTGCATTCTTAAAGGCTCAAGAGGTGCTCAAACATCATCGGATCATTTAAGAATGAACATATGATGTCTGTAAGGGCACTTCAGTTGATTCATGGATGGTAGATTATGGGTAATATAATGGCAAGAATGAACATATAATGTTGGATTTGGTACGGTATTATTATCTCATGATGAGCTGTATTATCATACTCTTCTAATTTAAATGGTTTGCTATAATTACAAATGTACTTGTGATTGTTGTAAATCGTTGCATTTGGTGTAGTTGATGTGAACATGGTAACATAGTTAGCTTGTCAATTAATTAAGCTTATTTGACCACTATTAACTGTTTGACTTTGTCAAATATTCAAAATGAGTGTTTTGATTAATGAACTTTTTGTATGTAACAGATTATTGTGCAAACTACTAAAATTCAAAAAGCTGTTCAAATCAACTTTTTCGATCAATTTTTTGATAAAGTCATTTTTGTATATAATCAGCTATTAGTTGACAATTAATTTACCAAACATCTTTTTACAATAAGCTAATGCTATCAACTACTACTCAAACTCACTGATTCAGGCCAATCAGTTAACAACTATATTTACCAATCGCCCCATTGTCATTGTTGTTGCTGCATGCATAGTGTGAAGCAAAGTTAGAAATCTTCGCCCTTTGTCATTGTGTCATATGCCCTTAGCTTTCATCAAGCAATTTTTTCTATTTTCTTGAATGAGTTAATTCCAACATCGGTCTTATAACTATCGTGATTTTTCACAATTGATTCTTGACTTTTAATTTGGACAATTTAGACACTTGACTATCAAAATATTTTCAATGTTAATCCTTCCGTCACAAGCTGGTTAAGTGGACGTTAAATGGAAGGGTAAAACAGTATTTTAACATGTTCTGTGTATAATACCTCATTGGTCTCCTCTCTATACACGATAAAAATCAAAATCCCCAAATCTCCTCCTTATTTGGTGACAGAAACATAGACAATTTATAATTACAAAATGAAGCATTAAGGTTGGAGCTGTGTGAAAGTGAGTTTCAGTAATTTATTGACTGTAACCAGAAGAGTTTAAATACTCATACAGAGCCAAGAAGAAATGAACAGTTACACTTGAACATTAAGACTAGGAAAAACAAATAAACATAAACCAGGAAAAAATAAGAGGCCTAGACTAAATCTTAACACGCCTCTCCAAGATTGAGGCTCTATCAGTTAGCCCAAGCTTGGACCGGAACGCCGCGAACAAACGCAAACTAAGAGGTTTAGTTAGAAGATTAGCCACCTGCTCAGTGGAACGAACATAACGAATGCGCAGGAAGCCCGAAGTAACCTGTTCACGCACAAAAAAGTAGTCAAGTGCCAAGTGCTTCATCCGTGAGTGAAAGACCAGATTTTTGCACACATATGAAGCACTCAGGTTGTCAGTGATTAACAGCGGTGTAGATTGCTGGCCAACCCCAAGCTCACGCAACAAACTCTGAAGCCACATAACTTCAACAGCAAAATTGACAAGTGCCCGGAACTCGGCCTCCGTGGAGAAACGTGAAAGTGAAAGCTGTTTCGTAGACTTCAAGGAAATGAGATTCGAGCTAAAGAACACACAATAGGCCGTGGTAGAACGACCCCCATCACGAACACTACCTCAGTTAGAGTCCGATTAAGAAACAAAAGTGAGTGGACAACCATGCCTGAAATATAGACCAAAGTGCAGAGTACCTTTCAGATATCGCAGAACCCGCTTCACAGCTTGCCAGTGACCCTCAGTCGGAGACGCCATAAATTGAGCCAAGTGATTCACTGTAAAGGAAATATCCGGCCTTGTAATTGCTAGGTACTGCAAACGATCAATTGCCCGGCGGTAGGTAGTGGAGTCAAACGGCGTGACATTTGTATGTAAATCAGCTGACGAACACATTGGAGTAGACACCGGCTTCGCCCCCGTCATAGTAAACTGCTCCAGAATATTGACCACATACTGGCTTTGTGACAAAAACATGCCAGAAGCAGTAGACACCACCTCAACACCTAAAAAATGGTGTAAAGGTCCCAAATCCTTCAATGAGAAGCGGTCTACAAGCCGCCGGATAAAGGCCGCGATGAATGCTTCATTATTTCCTGTTACAATTATGTCATCGACATAGACCAGAAAGTACAGAGTGACACTACTGGAGCAATAAACAAACAAGGAAGTGTCTGCTACAGATTTTCTTAAAACCCACATAAACTAAAAATCAAATAGTTCAATATACCAAGCCCTCGGGGCCTGTTTTAAACCATAAATTGCCTTCTTTAATCGACAAACATAATCCGATCGCTTTTCATCAAAAAAAAAACCCGCCGGTTGTTGCATGTAGACTTCTTCATAGAGTGTGCCATTTAAGAAGGCATTGTTGAAATCCAGCTGTCGTAACGCCCAGCCCTGTGACAAAGCTATACTCAAAATGACACGAACAGTAACCGGCTTAACTACCGGACTAAAAGTCTCAAAGTAGTCACACCCTGGTTCTTGTAGAAAGCCCTTGGAAGCCAGCCAGGCTTTGAACCTGTCCACAGAGCCATCGGCCTTGCGCTTCACCCGGAACACCCACTTGCAGCCGACGTCATTGTTATTGGCCCGGGGCACTAACTCCTAAGTGCAGTTCCTCACTAACGCAGTAAACTCATCCGTCATAGCAGCCCGCCATAAATCATCCTTCAAAGCATAGTTGCCAGTTCGCGGTTCTAGGGAAGAAGCAACAGGATGTGAAGTTGTGAGATTGACGAACTTATCTCCATAATACCTGGGATTCAGTCGTCGTGGATGAGTAGACCTCCGCACCGGGACAACCCCCACCTGTTGATCGATCGAGGACATTGCCATAGAACCTACAGAACCAGCAATTGACACTGCCGCCTTAGTAGCTGCGACCTCCACCGGAGCCTCTCGTTGCGAATGATCCTCAGCCGGCAGAGAAGCTGCAGCAACCATAGGCACCGGCAAGTCAGGCGTCGAGGATCGTCGAGTGGGCACGGCGGACATAGACGACTCCGAACCAGTGGGCTGCAGCGCTGGGTGAACCTGCGACGCACCACCAGTCGGCGCGGCTACCGGAGCCTCCACAAGTAGCGCTGGTTGAGTCGTGGTCGGTGAGGAAGCCGCAGTTGAGACCGATGTTGTTGCCGCTGCTCGGAGGTGAACCAAAAGGCAAGGGTTATACCATAGACCATGGTCCATCTTGCAAGGTAGACCTGGGTTCAAATTACACAGTTTACATATTAAATATTCATAATTTACCTTTTAGAAAATTGTGAACATTAAATATGTAAATTATGAAACATTTAATATGTAAATTGTGTATTTTGGGCCGGAGTCTACCTTGCAAGGTAGATGCAGGTCCAGAGAATAATTTGCCAGCAAAAGGAGGAGCACAATGGACAGCGGATCCTCATGGGCCGAAGGAGGGTACCATGCCCAATCCTTGCATACAAATAGTCCATGCAAGGGGATTGTCAATTTCTCTCTAGCTAACTTTACTAACCAAGTTTAGTTTCCTAGTCTTTTCTTTCTCATGAAAATACGGGTACCATGCCTAATCATTATGTCGAATCCCGCGATTTGAGAGAAGAGATTAAAGTTCAAAATTTGACAACAACATGAGTTATAGTGATTTACATTCTCTCACATGTTCGATCAGAATGAAGATTCAATCTTTTAGGAGAAGATATACTATGGTCAAAATGGTCCATGTATACTGCATCATATCTGTCATAGAATATAAAATAATCAAACTCACCTACTATTGTGGATTATAATATTAATTTATTGTTTGTCGTTATTACTTATTATCATCACCTGGGGTTAGAATATAATATTAATTTGTTTATATAATATTACTCCGAGACATGATCCGATCTTTATTACTCACCATGTTCGAAACAAATCTTTATATAAAAGTATCCACATATAATTAACAATTCAAATAAGATATCATCATTAATTCAAAGGTATTTATTAAATAAGCCCTATTCGAATTAATTAATATTTATACTAATTTTGTTTTGTTTTTTAAAAATGAAATCAAAATATATAAAATAAAAGGCAAGTAGCTCCACACTTGTCTGTACACTCAGTTTTATCAATTTTTTGAGTTTTGAATCTATCTTCGGTAAGATTCAAACATCACCTTATTGTTGGAGTAAAACTTTCAAGATGACACTTGAACCATTGAGTTAAGCTCAATGAGAATATCTATATTTTTATTTGTTATTGTAAAATTAATTCAAATTTAATTTAGTTCCATCACTAATACTTAACTCTTATTCAATAATAATAATTACTATTATTTCTGTCAACACTTGCTCTAAATTTGGAAGTGTCATTTTTGTTCAAGTTCACCTATGATTTATTTGAGTGTTTGAAAAAATCGTAGTAATCTATTGTCCGTATCTTTAGAATTCAACGATTCGACGCCCCTAGCACGGTTAAAAGAAAACGAATTAATTTTAAGGAAATTGTGTATGATACAAACTATAAATTTTCCATATTATTACCATGGTTGAATTTTTGAGAATATTTTTGAATTATTAATTTCCCTCTACTACCATACAACGTGCTTACCAAAGTATTCCTTATTTATTTAATTTTTTTTTGAAAGCTAGTGACACTATTACGTTGTAGTATTGTTCATTTATACTTTCTCAATCTGTTGAAGTACAAAGAGTCAATATCGCCTTTACTCAGGCTCGATCCCACGATCTCTAATATGAGAGAGTCAGTGCATGTCATTTGATCAAAGTTGCTTGACAAGTACTCCGTATTTAATTGATTTGACGTGGCAAGGCTTCGTCAAAACCATACTGCATTTATATATTTAGCTCGGCCTATTCATATTGGAATATTATTGGATGATTTGGATCAACAACTTGATCTGCTTTCTCCGTCACCGGCGCCCGAAGAAGATTCTCTTTAAGAAAGCTTTTTCCGGCCATGGCGGCTTACTCATCATCTTCCTGCTTTTTTCCCCTTAGAAATGGGATAATTATTTGTTTATCTCTTGCTCTGTTCCTGTCAAGGGGAGTACTTACTCACGTCACAGGATGCTACAACTCCATCATCAGTTTCGGAGATTCTCTCGCCGACACCGGAAACCTCTTCCACATGTCGGAATCCGGCAACGGCGTCCCCTCCTCTGTGCCTCCCTACGGTGAAACTTTCTTCCGACACCCCACCGGTCGCTTCTCCGATGGCCGTCTTATTATAGACTTCATAGGTATGCTATCGTTGAATATATTTAATTATGTGAAAAGATGCTTTTAGCCTTTCATTTATTAGTAGTAAAATAACCTCATTATTGTACTTTTGATGGTTTTGGTCTTTCTATTCTTATCCCAAATATTGTCATTGAATCATTAAGCTAAATTGTACGGATTGGTTTTGGTCTTTCTAGCATGTTTTGAATATTTACCCATATTTTCACCTTATCCCATCATTATTTAATGGGAAAATTGTAATTTATGCCACTCACAAATATGCCAATTATCAATGTTATCCCTAAATTATTAGTGGTGTAAATGTTGCCCCTCAATTTTCAAAACGTGACATATATTGTCCCTCTCTTGAATTATTGGTGATGTAAATGTGGTTACCCGTCGTCTTTCTTGTTCGAAGACCACGTTTTTTTCCTCAACTTTTCTTTCTTCAACTGTTCTCCTTCCGTCGACAACAATTTTTCTCCTTCTTCATATTAGGGGAGAGGTAATATATGTCACGTTTTGAAAATTGAGGGGCAAGATTTACACCACTGAAAATTCAAGAGTGACATTGATAATTGACATATTTGTGAGGGGCATAAATTATAATTTTTCCTTATTTAATCATTTCAACCCAAAACTAGCTACTATATTTGAGGAATACAACAGTGAAATTAAAGATACATTTAAGAATTCGAAAAATAACTTTAAAAATTATTTTTTCTTGAATTCTTTTCGTAGTTGGATATTCAATAAAAATAAAATCAAAAGAAAATATTAATTCTGGCTATTTATTTACTCTAAATTTTCATATCTTTTCAAACTAATTTTTGAATTTATATTACCATCAGCACAATAAAAATTATTCCCATTAATTTTATAAATTAAATTATTATGAATTGGGCATATATGTAGCATTGAGTTTGGGGCTTCCATTGGTGCAACCATACTTCTCCGGCAAAGGCATGGGAGAAAGGAATTTTTTGAAAGGGGTGAACTTCGCCGTCGCCGGAGCTACGGCGGTGGATTTCTCATTTTATCACGAGAGAGGAATCTTCAGTGGAGTCACCAATGTTTCTCTTGGAGATGAACTAGGTTGGTTTAAGGAAATGTTGCCATCTTTTTGCGGCTCCCCTTCAGGTAAGTCCGTTTCTTTTCTTCATGTATTCACAATTCATGTAGTGTATCAATAATGTTCCTTCACTTTAAATTAAACATTCATTACTTTATTCAAAAGTACCGATTAGAGGCCACACGAGCTAAGCTCAGTAATTTAGTAGACAATATTTTGAAAACAGAAAAGTATTAAGTATCTATTAAAATTTTAAAATAATAAATAAGTTAAAAATGATTGGTCTAAAGGGTGCATTTAGTAGGGTGCTTGAAGGGTCCATCATTCTGACGTCTCTAAAATGTTGTTTTGATGAACTTTGGTTCAAATTTTTGGTCGCTCCGACTCTAAAAGTTATAACTAGAGAGAAAGGGTTTAGTAGTAGTCGAGCGTTTATATAAGATTTTTTTTTTGTTCGATTGTTTAAATTAAATGATTTTTTTTGTCCAAATTATTGATATATTTTTTTGGTGACGAAGAAAATCGCAATTACTACTTAAGACTTGAGAGTGTGTATTAAATAAATCTCGCATTGTGACCCTACCCAACAAAGGACTACAATAATGAGATCATTTAAACTACCTTAGTTTACTTATAACTAATTAACCGACTCAAGTACAAAATGTTAATAGATCGCTCTCACTGAAAATCAAATTTAAAACATTATAGTTACCAAGTCAACATGTTCACCAATTTAGTTAGGTTGTCCAAATTATTGTTTGCGAAAAAGGCATTGATCTTATTGGAAATTACTATGTGGACTCTCAAGTTCTACTCCTAAATTTTACTCCATTTTTAAATATTTGATGTAGATATTTTTCATGGGACTCACATGATAATAATAGCTATCATTATCTACCACATTTGAGAGTAAAAGTGAAAGAGTAGAATTTAGGAGGATATGTAGTCTCAATCTTATTTGGATAAATCCTGTGACCTGTCAGTTTGTACAGGTCAGCACGAGTGTGACTATTCGGAAAAATTCACAAAAATGTGGTAGATGTGAAAAAGACATCCCTGGCTCTCAGATAGTATATATTATTCAGAAGTATGATAATCTGGGTGATTACTGATTACGTTGGTGATAAGTGATAACGTACACGTCTTCAAAACTTCAAGGTTCGAAGAACGTACCTAGACGAAAATAAAATAAAAATTTAAAAGCATTTTTTAAAAAATCATTAAGTTAAAATTTCACAAGATCAACGTACAGGTTCTTCTCATTTGAACTTATATATATATATATATATATATATATATATATATATATATATATATATATATATGGGTTCCCGTGTAGTTGTGTGTGTCCGGTGCGGTTGTGGGAGGAGATGACAGTCATTGATCTTGTTAAGATGGATGATTGGATGTCTAGGATTAACAAAATTTTAAAAAAATAAAAAAAACGCAGTGCCAATTTGGTATCTAGGTCAAATTTAAGGTGTGTGGTTTTCCTTCTTAAGGTTTGTGATTTTTGTGCTTAAGGTGAGTGTGTTTTGTATTGTGTGCTTAAGGTGCGTTAGTCGTTGAAAACTTAAGTGTCGGTCGAAAGCTTTAGGTGCGTGGTTTTTCTTTTTTAATGTGTGTGGTTTGTGTGCTTAAGGTGCGTCAGTTGTTGAAACTTAAGGTGTGTTAGCCTAAAGCTTTAGGTGCGTGGTTTTTCTTCATTAATGTGCGTCAGTCTAAAGTTTTAGGTGCGTGAGTTTTATTCTTAAGGTGCATTGTTTTCCTTTTTAAAGGGCGTTATTTTCCTTCTTAAGGTGCTTTGTTTTTCCCTCTTAAGAAAAAATAAAATAAAATGTATTTTTATTAATTTTATAAACAATTTCATGAATTTCTTTAGGTTGTCTGTCATCCCAGGTGCTCATATGTGATCATTAATGGAGGACGCACGTTTTTATTTTTCTATTTTTTTTAAATTTTATTTGATTTGAGCCATAGTATTAATAGAAGTTATGGAATGTTTGTAAGGGTGTATTTAATTTAGAGTTTTAATGACTTTTGTAAGCTTTTTAATATGAAAAAGTTTTTAAAAGTCTTTGTCCTACAGATTTTAATAGACTTGTACAAAGTTGATGAAAGTTTAAAAGATTATAGGAAAGTCTAGAAAAATTATACAAAAGTCATTTAAAATTCATCACTTCAAATGGGGTGTTTGGTTGGGAGGAAGGAAAGGAATTGCAATTTGGTGGAAAAGAATAACGTATGAATAATGTAGGAATTCAAATTACATTGTTTAGTAGAGAGTAATAGAATTATGGAGGATGAGAAGGAAAAAGTGGTATAAAGACTAAAATGTACTTGTATAATAATAATAATAATAATAATAATAATAATAATAATAATAATAATAGTAATAGTAATAATAATAGTAATAATAATAATAATAATAATAATAGTAATAATAGTAATAATAATAGTAATAATAGTAATAGTAATAGTAATAATAATTGTAATAGTAGTAGTAATAATAATAATAATAGTGATAATAATAGTAATAGTAATAATAATAGTAATAGTAATAATAATAGTAATAAAGACTAACGTAGGAATAATGTACGAATTCAAATTATATTGTTTGGTAGAGAGTAATAGAATTATGGGGGATGAGAAGGAAAAAGTGGTATAAAGACTAAAATGTACTTGTGTAATAATAATAATAATAGTAATAATAATAATAATAGTAATAATAATAATAATAATAATAATAATAATAATAATAATAATAATAATAATAGTGATAATAATCCTTTATCCTTTATATAATAAAGCTATATGGTTTGAGAAATAATTAATGTTACAATTAATGACACAACATCATTTATTAAAAAAAACATTTAAAAAATAAAATAACTATGTATTATATAATCATATAAAAAATATACTTTTGAAAAATAAAATAGCTATATATTATATAATCATATAAAAAAATATGTTCAATTAGAGTTTAAATTTACACATACAAAATTTAAAATTTGTTTTTCAAATGTAATTATCTTAGTTATTATTTGTATTGTGAAAATTATAATATAGATGAAATACAATTAAGAATAAATCAATGTAATTATGTAAATTATTTCTATAAGTTTATTTGAATATGAACATAATTAGAGATTTTATTAACCATACAAAATTATAATTTTAATTTTAATTTTAATTTTAATTTTAATTTTAATTTTAATTATAATTTTGTATTCTATAAAAATAATAAATACTTTGACCAATGGAAGCTCAAATATATTATTATATTAAATAATTTAAAATATTTTAGTTTTTTATTTTTTATTTATATTTATAATAACATAATTTTTTTCCGTGCATCGCGCGGGTGAATTACTAGTAGTAATAGTAATAGTAATAGTAATAATAATAGTAATATTAATAGGAAAGGAATTGCAATTCGGTGGAAAAGAATAACGTAGGAATAATGTAGGAATTCAAATTACATTGTTTGGTAGGGAGTAATAGAATTATGGGGGATGAGAAGGAAAAAGTGGTATAAAGACTAAAATGTACTTGTGTAATAATAATAGTGATAGTAATAGTTGTGCCTCTATATTATAGAGTTCAATATGCCTTAGAAAGGCTTTGTATAAATAGTTGTGCAAATCCTCTTTTAGACCTTTTTCTTAATACATTTTAACATATCTATAGTATCTGCTCAACAAATAAATTATATATATACCAACACTTGATTGGGATGAGACTTGAACCTAGCTAGCTAATACATTCCTTATTTAAAGCAACAATGATACCATCAAACCACAAGGTTTTTGACCCCTTCTAGACTTTATAACTTACTTGAGACTAACAAATTAAATAATTCATAAAAAACAACTAATAAATACTTATACATCTGATAAATACACTACAAATGTTAGTATAGAAAGTCAGAATTGAACTCTTTATGTTAACATCTCTTAGGACGGTAGAGCTAGGCCTCTACCATTATATCTATGGGTAGGCATATTCTCATAGACAATATTACTATGGGGAAATTGAATGATGAATTAGGGTTCGAGAGAATTGAATGATGAATTAGGGTTCAAGAGAATTAATTTCAAAATTTATATTTCAATTTTAAAAATCTTATTACTCGATTACACCTGTCTTCTTTCTAAAAATAGAAAAAATGGAAATATTTTGAACAATTGATTTGGGAAAATTAGGAACTATGTGACAAAAAATCATTTTTTTTACTTATTTTATAATTTCACAAAGGAGTGAAGGACATTGAAGAATATCCTATATATTTTTTTTAATGTAAACCACACATTATGGTCCGAGTCTTTCTCTGTCCGTTTAACGGTCCAGGTCCATTCGGTTCGCTCCGAGAGGCACAGAAGCTGACCCAAAAGGAATCATCACTTGTTAGAGTTGAACTCGAGTTATCCAGAAATTTTCCTCCACAAAGAGAGCTCATTTGCCACTTGAGCTACCCTATTGGGTTGAAGAATATTCTATATCATGCATTCATATTTAAATTTTTTTTAATTATTAGCTTTATTGCTTGGTGACAAAATAATAATATACAAATGATGATAATAAACAGAATGTAAGAAATACCTGCAAAGCTCTCTAATTCTGATGGGAGAAATTGGAGGCAATGACTATAATGATCCATTCCTACAAGGCCATTCCATAGAAGAGATTCAATCTTTTGTCCCCAACGTTATTGCAACCATTGGTGCAGCCATTAATGTAAGGACCAATTAAGCTTGTCATTTAATTTATATTACCATGCTCACAATACATAATATAAATTCAAATTTATGGGAAAAAAAGTAAATTTAGTTTTTCAATTATTCATGGAGTTAATTTCATTTTTAGTCCTAGATTTATAGGTGATAGTCCAGTTTCAGTCTTTTTTTTTTAGAACATCCACTTTTGGCCTTAATATATTATTGTTGCATGACCATTTTTGGTTCTCAGTTTAAAATTCGTTAAATACAAGGCCATTTCGGTCTTCAATTATGGAGTTTGTCAAAAAATAAACGTAACAAATATAGCAGATCAACCTATTTTGTATTAAAAAAAAAAAGATTAGAATGTCCTTATATTTAATGATATTTCAATGATTTTGTTGACGGAGGACAAAAATGGTCCTACCACAATAATACTAGGAACAAATGAAGATGTTGTGATTAAAAAAAGACTAAAAATGGAATGCCACCTATAAATATAGGACCAAAAATGGAATTAACTCATTATTCATGATTAGTCATTTTGTTCCTTTAGTATAAAAAGTTACAAAATATATATACTTTTAGTTTTGTAAGATTACTGTGAGAGTTAATTACCAAAATGGTCCCTTGACTATAGCGAAATTACCGATTTGGTCCTTTACTATTTTTTTAACCAATTAAGTCCCTTAGCTTTAAAACTTTAACCAATTTGGTCCTCCGTTTGTTTGACCGTTAGTCAACCGTTAACTTGGGACCAAATTGGTAATTTCGCTATAGTCAAGGGACCATTTTGGTAATTAACTTTAGGGGTGGGCAACTCGGTTTAGTTTTCTCGAATTGAACCGTACCGAACCAAACTAATTTGGTTCGGTAATATACCGAACAACCAAACGGTATTGGATTCTTGTATACCGAACAGTTCGATAAAAAACTGATCCGAATCAATCCGAATTGTTCGGTAACAAATTGAACTGAATCGAATACCGTTTGATTTTTTTAAAAAAAAAATATAATAATAATAATAATATAAATAAATAAATAAAAAGTAAATCCAGTCCTTGCTACTTGCTCTACTGTTCGGTTCGAGTTTTTACCGAACCGTTCGGTATACAAGAATCTATTACCGTTTGGTTGTTCGGTATATTACCGAATTTAACTAGTTTGGTACGGTTCGGTTCGAGAAAACTTAACCGAATTGCCCATCCTTAAAGTTAATTACCAAAATGGTCCCTTGACTATAGCGAATTATCAATTTGGTCCCAAGTTAACGGTTGACTAATAGTCAAACAAACGAAGGACCAAATTGATAAGATTTTTAAAGTTGAGGGACTTAATTGGTCAAAAAAAAATAGTCAAGGACCAAATTGGTAATTTCGCTATAATCAAGGGACTATTTCAGTAATTAACTCTTACTGTGACAATTTTTCAAATCTTGAGCAGAGTTGGCACCTCTGACTCTCCTTGAGAGAATGTCGTGGATTGGCGGTGGGATTTGAATTACAAACATATATGAGTGATCAAAAATCTTTTTTTTTTTTTTTTCTCTCGATATGTATTGAAAATTATGTCATTTATGTGTCTCTAAATCGTCTTTCATCTTTCTTTTTGTTTTTGTAAATAGGAATTGGTCGAACTTGGGGGTGAAACACTAGTAGTTCCAGGAGTTTTGCCGTTTGGATGTTCACCTTCATATCTATCTTTCTTTATGAATTCCACTACAAATAATGATTATGACGAAAAAACCGGTTGTATTAAGTGGCTAAATGAGTTTGCTGAGTACCATAATACACAACTTCAGAAAGAGCTTCATCGTCTCAGGGAGCTTAATCCTAATACCACCATAATGTATGCTGATTATTACCATGCTGCAATGGAATTATATGGTTCTCCAAGCAAACACGGTATTATTTTCAACCACCCACCCCTCTTTTGTTCAATAGGGACTTTTTTTTTTTTTTTTTTTTTTAAATTTATAACTAGTATGCACAATGAATAGCAATGCTAGCCATTTTAGTCATTGGGGTGTTTGGTAAATAGTTGTTAGTTGATTGAGTTAGTGAGTTTGACTAGTTGATAGCATTATAAGCTGATTGTAGAAAAATGTTTGGTAAATTAGCTGTTAGTTAATAACGGATTACATGCAAAATGACTTTCTCAAAAAGCTAGTCGAAAAAACTGCTTTGAGCAGCTTTTTGAATTTTAGCGTTTGGAGCATAAGTTGTTACAAAAGTTAATTAAACTTGACTGTTTAACCAAGTCAAACAACTAATAGTGGTCAAATAAGTCAAAATTGACTGATAAGCTAACTATATATGTTACCAAACATGACCATTATATTATCTTATTTTATGTTGTGAAAATCATAACTTACCCACATGGACAGCCCAACGGGTTATAGAGGTGAAAGTTGGAAAGAATGACCAGGGATTAAGTCTCACCAGCGGCAGTGGGTTTGTAACTCAGTTGAGGTACCATGATTTACATCCTCCCAAATATTTTTTTTGAAAGAATGAACTTTTTTTTGTAAAGATAAAGGTATATTTTGCAACGACAGAAAAGTAGGTGTTAAAACTGCTAGAGTTGCATGATTGGGGGTCTAGCAATAATGCGAAGCAAACAAGGAAACAAGCTAAGTATAATTAATATGCTCCAAAATGCATGCATTTAAGATTAACTTCATTATATTTGACAGGATTGGAGCAGTCTCTATCTGCATGTTGTGGCACTGGAGGTCCATACAATTCTAGAGTGGACATAACCTGTGGG
Source organism: Ipomoea nil (assembly GCF_001879475.1). NCBI lineage: Eukaryota > Viridiplantae > Streptophyta > Magnoliopsida > Solanales > Convolvulaceae > Ipomoea > Ipomoea nil. The sequence continues at coordinate 6,390,730 of NW_017616745.1, forward strand.
TGTTCACCACCAATTGTATGTGATAAGCCATCATCATTTGTAAGCTGGGATGGGGTGCACTTAACAGAAGCAGCATACCAACAGATAGCCAGTATGATACTGGAAGGTCCATATATGACACCCCCCATTAATGAAGCTTGCCTTCTAAAACCTCTCAGTGATGAAGTATCAGACCATTGACATGTAAGGGCAAATTATTCTGTGGACCCGGATCCACCTTACATATACAAGGTAAATCTACGTCCAAAATACATAATTTGCATATTGAATGTTCACAATTTACATACTGAATGCTCACAATTTTGTAAAAGGTAAATTGTGAACATTTATTGTGAAAACTGTGTCTTTTGGACCCAGGTTCACCTTACAAGGTGGACTGTGGTCCATGGTATAACAATTGGACATGTATAGAGTGTTTGGCAAATTATATCGTGCACCGTGATACATAATCGATTATGTACCGAGCTTCAAAATGACGTCGTTTTGTTTAATGAAAAGAAATGTTACCCGTTTCGCGCTGTTCCGCAAAAAGTAACTCTGTTATTCAGTTTCATTTTGTATACACTGCAGTTTTAGTTTAACACAACTACAGTTTCATTTCGATATAACTACAGTTTTATTCGATATTTATACACTCAAATATGTGAAAATGTTATTTAATTTTATTTTATATACACTATAGTTTCATTAAAACACAACTACATGATCATTTCGATATAACTATATATAGCTTCATTGCACAATATACACTCAAATATGTGAAATGTTATTCAGTTTCATTTTATATACACTGTAGTTTCATTTCAACACAACTACAGTATCATTTTGATATAACTACAGTTTCGCTGGGTAAAATGCACTCAAATATGTGAAATTGTTATTCAGTTTCATTTTGTATACACTGCAGTTTCATTTCAACACAACTACAGTTTCATTTCATTTCGACCAATTGCAGTTTCACTTGATAATATAAAAATAATACGTAAGACAGTGTCAGTTTAGATACACTGTAGTTTTAGTTGGTAATTAATACACCAATGTAAGATATATTAAATATAATATATATATTATATATAATATATCTATGTATTTATATATAATAATATATAAATAGGAAGAGAGAGAAAGATTAGAATGAATAATGTTTATTCACTGGGATGATTTAACAAATGAAAATACACCACATATTTATACTAAGAGAAAACTAATAAATAGGAAGCTAATGCTCCATGTACTACTCCTATAATCTAGGCATGTTCCACATTAACATACATGACTCACCCATGTTTGTTTTTATTAAATTCTTTGACTTGGTTTAATTACTAATAATAATAATAATAATAATAATATTATTATTATTATAACATTGCCTCATTTAAACCAAGTTGGATGTATTGGTCATCCTAATATCTCCTTCTTCAATTTAAGAAATGTCTCTGTCTTCAAGTTGGATATACTGACTTGTATTTCGTTCTATAAACCCACTTTACTCCAATTGGCTTCTTCCCAGGAGGTAAATCTGTGAACTCCCAGGTACCATTCTTTTCAATGACACGTATCTCCTCATCCATCGCCTTAAGCCAATGAGTTTCTGTAGCAGCCTCCTCAAAAGTTAAAGGATCACAATCTGCAAAGAGAGCAAATTGAACAATCTCTTCATCAAACAGGTCATTATCATGACCCGAAACATAATCTTGCAAGCGAGCTGGTAAGTGGCGCTCGCGCTGAGATCGCCGAACTAACGATTCTGGCTGTGAAGGAGACTGGACATTATCTGGAATCGGTTGCTCATCAACAATATTTTCAACAACAGGAATAACAACTGAACTTTCATCTTTAGCTAACCAATCCCAGTCACCATATTCATCAAAAGTGACATCACGACTTATAACAACCTTCTTAGTTTCAGGATTGTATAGTTTATAAGCCTTTGAAGCGTCACTATAACCAATGAATATGCACTTCTCACATTTATCATCCAACTTCTTTCTCAATGGATCCGGCACGTGGGCATATGCCAAACATCCAAAAACCTTGAGATATTTGATAGAGGGTTTTCTCCCACTCCAAGCTTCTTCGGGCGTCTTATCATGGACACTCTTAGTTGGACACCTATTCAACACATAGACAGCACAAGCAACAGCTTCTGCCCAAAAAGGTTTAGGCAGATCCTTGGATTTCAACATGCACCTCACCATATCCATGATTGACCTATTCTTCCTCTCAGCCACTCCGTTTTGTTGTGGAGTGTATCTAGCTGTCATTTGGTGCTGAATACCCTTTTCTTTCATAAAATTATCACAAGCAATATATTTTGTACCTCTATCAGTTCTCAAGATTTTTACTTCATAACCACTTTGCTTTTCAACAAAAGCCTTAAATTGTTTGAAAGCATCACATGCTTCAGACTTTTGCTTCAGAAAGTAAACCCATGTTTTCCTACTAAAATCATCAATGAAAGTAATAAAGTACGTACAACCTCCATGTGAGGGAACCTCCAACGAACATAGGTCTGAGTGAATAATCTCCAACTGTTTTGTAGCTCTCCTTGACTTGCCCACGGGAAAGGGATCTATATGTTTCTTCCCAATCACACAAATCTCACATATACGATCAGGGACATTCACAACAGGTAAATCATAAACAAGTTCCTTTCTCGCAAGATAGTTTATCCCAGAGAAATGGAAATGCCCAAACCGCATATGCCATAGCCAATTATCATCACAAACTTCAGAATTAAAGCAATCAAGGAGAGTATGCTTAATTTTCAAAGGAAATAGATGATTTTGGGACATATTTACCTTTGCAATCAAAACTCCTTTAGCATCTGCAATGGTACAACACCCCTGAGCAATATGTATCTTATATCCTTTTTCTGACAACTGACCCATAATCAACAAATTTTGGTGTAGTTCAGGAACATAGAACACATCGGATATAAAATTGTGAGCACCATCCTTCAATTTGAGATTTTACCTTTTCCCAAAATTGGCACTTTTGACTTGTTGCCAAATGTCACTTCAGACCGGACTGATTCATCCAGTTCAGAAAACAATTCTTTCTTCCCACACATATGGTTACTACACCCAGTATCCAAGAACCATATGTTCTTATCTGCAGAAAAACTATCGCTGGCTAAAAGTAAAGTTTCAGAACTCTCACCAGACTTTTCAGCAGTGTTTTCAGCAATGTTTGCTTGATTTCCACGATTGTTGTCCTCATTATACCAACAATCTGCAATCTTTTGCCCATACTTGCCACAATTGTAGCAATGAAATGGAAATTTACCTTGTTTGGTATTACCTCCACCTCTTCCTTGGTTGGAGTTACCACGTCCTCCTCCTTGGTTGAAGTTACCACGACCTCTTCCACTAGAACCTCCTCTTCCTCTTCCACGACCTCTACCAGATCCTCCACCTCTTTGATTAGTGCCAGCCACATTAAGGGTGACTTGACTCTTCAAAGCTTCTTCTGCTAGTGGTTCCGATTTTGACGCAATTCTGTCAATATGACTTTCTACCATACCTTTCAGCTCTGCAATTGATAAGAGCTCGGTTTTGTGTGACTCTGTTATTGAAGCCACCACATGGTCATACTTCATCGGCATAGTTCGAAGAACTTTTTCAACCACTGCACCATCTTCAATTGTATCTCCGTATAACCTCATTTTATTCACCATATCAATAAGACGAGTGAAATACATATCTACTGTTTCTGTAGAGGTCATCTCACAATTATCGTACAACCTTCTCAAAACTGCAACTTAGACTTCTGTGCCCGATCGACTCCTTTGTGTGACACCTTTAAGATGTCCCAAGCTTGTTTTGCTGTTTGAGCACGAGCTAATTGCCCAAAAATGGAATAATGAACACCTTGGTGAATCTGACCCAAGGCCAATTTATCTCGTCGTATAGCGTCTGCATCAGCTCCTTCGGGTAGACCGGGATCAACAAAGCTCCAAAGATTTTGAGCTTGCAAATGTGTGGACATCATAATTTGCCAATAATTGTAATCGAGTTTTTCGTCCAATTTGGGACCCGACCATACAATATTGAAATTTGTTGCCATATTTCACTACGGGAAATATTTCGGGGTTGAAAGGTTGACTGGCTCTAATACCAAATGTAAGATATATTAAATATAATATATATATTATATATAATATATCTATGTATTTATATATAATAATATATAAATAGGAAGAGAGAGAGAAAGATTAGAATGAATAATGTTTATTCACTGGGATGATTTAACAAATGAAAATACACCACATATTTATACTAAGAGAAAACTAATAAATAGGAAGCTAATGCTCCATGTACTACTCCTATAATCTAGGCATGTTCCACATTAACATACATGACTCACCCATGTTTGTTTTTATTAAATTCTTTGACTTGGTTTAATTACTAATAATAATAATATTATTATTGGTGTATTAATTACCAACACAACTACAGTTTCATTTCATTTCGACCAATTGCAGTTTCACTTGATAATATAAAAATAATACGTAAGACAGTGTCAGTTTAGATACACTGTAGTTTTAGTTGGTAATTAATACACCAAACATGCGCGCTCCGTTAACTGTAATAGCGCGCCGTTTTTTTACTTAAAGAAACGATGCCCTTTTTTACCGCGGTGCACCCACAATATAATTGCTGATAGTGTTTGTGTTGGGCTGTGTACCACTTGGGCTTAAATAGACACATTCTACACTTTGTGTTTGTTGAAGAGGAAATGCAATTGTTATACTCTGGGTGTTCAGATCAATCGTTATACCCTACACCACGGCGCGCGTAGCACTGTGCGTCGCGCGCCTCCCAAAACGACGTCGTTTTGGGAGGCGCGGTAGGAAGTTGCTGTGATTATGTGTATTTGTTCACACAATTATGTGTATTTGTTCATACAGTTATGTACATTTTTTATACAATTATGTACATTCTTTTTATACAATTATGTACATTCGAATCAGAAAATTTGTGTGTATTATGTTAAGAGTTGATGTGTATTATGTTAAAAGTTTATGTTTATTATGTATTATGTTAGATTATGTGTATTAACTTTTAAAAAGAGTATGTATATTTTGTTATATAATTATGTACATTCATGTATACAATTATGTGTATTCTAGTATAACATTATGTACATTTTTGAACAACGGGTTTTTTTAAAGAAAAAATTACTACCATTCACTAGGGCGGGAAATTTCAAAAAAAATAAAATAAAATTAAAACGACGTCGTTTTGCATCTGGGCGCACAGTGCAACGCGCGCCGTGGTGTAGGATATAAATTGCATGTTCAGATTATGTACGTACTATCGTTATGCTATGGATCTGTGTCCAGCATGCATTGTGGACACGGTAACGGTGTCATTAGTGGCACCGTTATCTTCCACCATTTTTTTATTTTTTATTTTAAAGTTTCAAACCGCTTTGTTATAGGAGCATATGTTCATAATTTTATTACTATATGTTCATAATTGTAAGTTCATAATGTCAGAGCTCTGTGTTCATAATTCCATAACTGTACATTCATAATTGCATAACTGTACATTCATACTTCCGTAACTGTACATTCATAATTCCGTAACTGTACATTCATAATTCAATAACTGTAAATTCATAATTTTCGAAGCTATATATTCACAATTTTAGAGCTCTATGTTCATAATTTTATCACTATATGTTCATAATTGTAAGTTCATAATGTCAGAGCTCTGTGTTCATAATTCCATAACTTACATTCATAATTTCATATCTGTACATTCATAATTACATAACTGTACATTCATAATTCCATAACTGTACATTCATAATTTCCACAAACGAATAACGCCGTTAATGGAGACAAAAGCATTTTTTTTTAACTGAAATGCCGCATTTTCCCTAAAAATGACGTCGTTTTGCATTGTGGACACGAGTACACATCATAATTTGCGGATTATGTATATGTAGTTAATATATTATATAATTTTAGTTAATAAATTATGTATTTATTATAATTAATAGATCATGTACTTACCGTTAGTAAATTATATATTTTGTATCTATTATAATTAAGGGATAAAGTACAAATAAGCCACTGAACTATTTGAAAAACAGCAATTAAGTCATCGAACTTAAATAATCCCTAAATAAGCCATTTAACCCGGAAAAAAAAAAGAGCAAATAAGCCATTGAATTCAGAAAAAAGAGCAATTGACATTTTTAACATGGTAACTCTAGGTTTTTGTTGACTAGATTGCCAAATGTTTATTTTATTTACGTTTCTTTTATTATAATCAACCTACATAGTAATAGATTTTAAAGTAATTATAATCAAAATAGTTTTGTCTTGTCGAGATTTGATTTGATTTATTTATTATTTTTTCACTGGATCTTCTGTTTAAAAAATAATAATTAATTAATAAATTAGATCTAGACAAAACAAAACTATTTCGATTATAATTACTTTAAAATATATCACTATGTAGGTGGATTATAATAAAAAAACATAAATAAAGTAAACATTTGTCAACCCAGTCAGCAAAAACTAGGGGTGTAAACGAGCCGAGCCGAGCGCGAGCCTGGGTAGGCTCATGCTCGTGCTCGTTAATGATAGCACTGTTCGAGCTCGAGCTCGAGCTCGTGAACTGATGCTCGAGTTCGAGCTCATCAATTGTCGAGCTGCTCGAGCTCGAGCAGCTCGATTGTTCGAGCTCGAGTTCAGGCTCGAATTCGAGCTAGAGTTCAGGATCGAATTTGAGCTCAATTTTGGTCTGGAATTTGACATGTTTAATTTAAAATTTAAACTACTTTGTTTTATGACTTTTATCCATACATAATTATTAAGTATTTTAATTTCCCTCACCTAATTATTATTTTTATATACTAAATATAATTATATTATGTTATATATTATATATTATATAATATATTATAAGGCTCGCGAGCGTCTCGTCGAGCCGCGAGCCTACAATTCTTAAGCTCGGCTCGTGCTCGTTTAATCCACGAGCTGCTCGAGCTCGAGCTCGAGCCGAGCTCGATTTTGACCGAGTACGAGCCGAGCATTGACCGAACCACTCACGAGCGACTCGACTCATTTACACCCCTAGCAAAAACCTAGAGTTAACCTGTTAAAAATGTTAATTGTTTTTTTTTCCCGAGTTCAATGGCTTATTTGGGGATTATTTGAGTTCGGTGGCTTAATTGCTATTTCCCAAATAGTTCAATGACTTATTTGTATATCCCTATAATTAATGTATTATGTGTCTGTCGTTAACATATTATGCATCTTTAGCTTATTATATATACATAACCTATTAATTGAAGGTACATAATATGTTAATGGTAAGTACATAATCTGAATATTGTTTTAGATCAGGGTCCACAATGTAAAGTGTTTCCACGTTATATTTCAAAATTTCTATTCAATAGACGAGTCAGACCGGGTATTTCAAAACCTTCAATAAGTTTTGAGTAATATACACATACTTCCATATTCTACTCCACTTTCTACTTCATACTCACATGTCATCTTTTGATTCATTCAAAAAAAAATGTAGACTAGAGTTTTTATTATTTTATTTCCATCCTCCTCCAATAAAATCAAAGCACATGGCAGGAGTTTTACTCCCTTGGAATTCATTTATCATTTTTTAAAAGTTTTATTTCTTTTTTAGTATTTCATGATGTGACTCCGTGACTAATTGATATGATATCACTATTGGGGTCGTTTGGTTCATGGAATGTCAGATTACCTTAGGGAATGTTAGATTGCTGGGAATGTTAAATTACTAGGAATGTTAGATTCTTGTGTTTGGTTAAAATTGGAGTATGTAATATAATCATGTTTGGTTTAGGGTTATCTTTTATCCACACACTATAATATCAGTAACATATTTTCATATATTTTAATAAATTTAAAAATTAAAATAAATAAATAACATAACGGTATCATATGTAATTACATGATTTTAAAATATTAACTAAAATCTTAAACTTGAGAAACAAAATTATTTTATATGGTAACCTAACATAATAAAAATAAAACTCACCAAAAAAAAAAACATAATAAAAATAAAAAATATATAATTACAAAAATAATTATGTGTGTGTTTCTCTCCCCTCACCCTTTTAGGTTGCATGACAAAAATTTGCAAAAATCTCCATATGAAGGAGATGCTCTTAGGAGACTATTTTATTTTGTTTTGTTTTGCTTTACTTTTTGTTCCCTTGTCTTATTTGATTTTTTTTTGACCAATTATAATTAGGGAGTACAAAAATAAGTAAAATTACACTTGTGTAATACTGTCTCACGGATCTTAATTGTGAGGCAGTCAAATCTAGGATAGTTGCTCGTTACTTATAATAGAAATTGCAATACCTATTACGGGAAATTTAATATAAATTTGAAATTAATAAACTTTCATTTATAATAGATATTGTAATATTTATATGTAAAATTGTGATACTATTTAGGGTAAAATGATTGTTACTAATTATAGATTTCGTAATACTTATAATTGAAATTGTGATACTTACAAAGTGTAATTCTATTGTAAATATTGTAATACTTATATGTGTAATGTTACTTATGAAATAAATTGTAATACTTATTGTAGAAAATTTAATACCAATTTGAATTAAAAATAAATCATTACTTATATGTGAAATTGATGTGATACTATTTAGGGTAAAATTGATTGTTACTAATGATTAATATTGTAACATTTATAAATGAAATTGTGATACTTATTACTCACTCATTTGTCTACAACCGACCCGTCTCATGAACAAAAACCAGTGAGACGGTCTCACACAAGTTTTTTGCAAATCAAAAAATCTGAACCATTCATTTTCAAAAAAAAAACAATTAAACCAACATTTTTAAATTTTCGTTATAGGCATATAACTTTATTGGCTGTAATTAGACACCACTACAAAAATAGCATTTAAATATAACTTTTCACAACACTTTTTAATAAAAGTATAGTGTAAAGTTGAAAAAAAATGCAATGACAAAACCATAAATATATATATATATATATATATATATATATATATATATATATATATATATATATATATATATATATATATATGAAAATGCAAAATTTTTTTAAAAATATGTCGCGATTTTTTTTTTTTTTTGGTTGCCCAAAGATATTCGTCCCGTCGATGGCTAGAAGACTAATTCCCTTTTTTTGGTTGCCCAAAGGTATCCCTCCAGACGATAGCCAGAAGACTAACCTCCCGTCCCTACTGTACTGTGAGCACACTAAGTGGTAGGGGACTGGCCAAATGATTTGCTATTTTGCTCCATTCACACGGGTGAGAATCGAACTCCCAACCTCATGCTTAAGTAGGGCTGTGCTAAAACCAAAAAATTCGACCCGCCCGCCCGACTCGCAAACCGAGGAGAGGCAATCCGGACCGATTCGAATCCGAACACCATAATCCGACCCAAGCCGTATAATAAGTCGGCTTATGTCTTTCGTATTGGGTAGTGTATTTGTTGACCCGAACCGTCCGAATATGCGAAAGTAATTAGGCTTAGGGTTTTGCTGCAATCCATACGACATCGTTCTAGCTAGTATATATATACATATTTACCCACTGATTCAGCCATTCTCCACATTTTGAGCGCAGTTGCATTTCTCCTTCTTTGTTCTCGACTTCTCTCTTCTCTCTTCTCTCGTGACTCTCTTCAGTCTTCTCTACTTCCTCTGATTCTCTCATTCTCTCAGTTCTAAGAGTCTAAGTGAAGATTGAGTTGAGGAAGTTGCAGATTTTTCTGTCGGGGGAGATGGAGTTTGCTTCGTCAAGCCGTCGAGGAGTTGGAGTCGGAGTTGAAGAGTCTCGACGTCGCTTTCGTACTGGACTACTGGTGGAAACCCTAGCCCTTAGAAAGCGTGGTGGTGAACGGGTAAGTGGTAACTCGCAAACCCTAGTTTTATTTTTTCAATTTATCCATTTTGTTGTCATATATTATGAATCTCGACGTAGAGGACTCTGCTTCAGAATTCAGAGGAGGAGAATATGCTAGCCATGGAGTCCGTCGAGGAGTTGGAGTCAGAGACTTGGAGTTGAAGTGTCTCGACGCCGCCTTCATACTGGACTACTAGTGGAAACCCTAGCCCTTAGCAAGCATGGTGGTGAACTGGCCGGTAACTCGCAAACCCTAAATATATTATGAATATATGATGACTGTGATTCTGTGCTTACAAAGATGATGAAAATATATTCTGAATTTTTGATAGGTTCTTAAAATGCGTGTAAATATATAGTGTGAAAGCATATAAGTTGCTATTATGATATAATATGGCCATATGAATGGTTGATCACAAAAATGATGAAATATGTGTTCTGATTTTGTGATTCTGTGGTTAAAATTCATGTAAGTATATTTTGTGGAAGCTTATACGTTGCTACTGTAATACAATATGGCCATATGAATAGTTGATCACAAAAAATGATGAAATATGTTCTGATTTTTGTAGCTTATTGTAAGTATGTAATGGTGAACTGTGATTAAATTCTTTTGCTGGATGTTTTCTGTATTTCTGCTAATCTGTATGTGATTTATGGTGGAAGCCTAATATGTTTTATGTGGATTATTGAATTGTGATTTGTGACTTGTGACTTTGTGAGGTAAACTGACAGTTGGGACATTAACTTGGCAACAATTGAATTGTTATTCTGATCTGTATGAGTGTTGGATTGTTATGTGATTTATGGTGGAAGCCTAATCTGATTTATGTGGATTATTGAATTGTGATTTGTGACTTGTGAGGTAAATTGACAGTTGGGACAATAACTTGGCAACAATTGAATTGTTACTGCCCTTAATTTCTTTCCATGAGGCCCATTGAGTATAAAATAGGTATCATTTAATCGTCTGAACTCGTTCGATGCACACCCTTTTAATCAGTTCAATAGGCCTTTAAACCTTTTGTCTTGATTCTTTGAATCTTGATTGAATGGTCTTATGGCCAATTTGATATGGTATATCACTCCATTACTCTCATTTACTTTTTAAATTAGTTCTTAATTCTTAAGGCTTAATGTTTATTGTTTACTAATTACTATTTTGTTAGTTATGATGATGCTTCCACTATTTGTTTGAATCAAAGGACTTTGAATTGGTATGTTGCTCATGAGTTTTATACTTTGTTCCGAAACTCACAGTAGCAATTTACCTCCAATCCTACCTTGATATGGAAAATAGCAATCTGAGTCTTTTTTTCTTTCTCAGCATCCCACATGTAATTATTGTGCATTTTTGTTATGTTATTTGAGCAAGAAAATGCTAAACTAGTCCCAGGGACCTAGTCTGTTGATTCATGAAGTTGTTATACATTGAAGTTCTAGGTTGTAACTCGCTAACTTCTAATTACTATTTATTAATTTGTAAATTGTAAGTTGTAACATTTGAACTAAAAAATAGTGTATTTTGTATTTTGTACTTTTTGTTTTACAAAAATCCGAACAAAAACCGACATCCGACTTTAACCGTCCGAATCCGAAATTATAAATATCCGAAGATTTTAACTAATTAAATAAACGGATTGGATGTTAAAATTAAATACCGAAATCTGAACGAGTTGGCGGTTCATACATTCGAACAGTCCGTACCCGTTTCATGCACACCCCTATATTTAGGGCTGTTAACGAACCGAACATAAACGAACGGAGGTTGTTCGTGTTCGTTTGTTAAGGAATTTGGAGTGTTTGTGTTCGTGTTCGTTTGTTAAGGTTTTTGAAAATCCTGTTCGTGTTCGTTTGTTAAGCGTTTGTTAGTGTTCATTAACGTTCGCGAACATGTTCACGAACGTGTTCGTTAACGTTAATGAACATGTTCGCGAACGTGTTTGTTAACGTTCGTGAACACGTCCGCAAACGTGTTCGTTAACGTTAACAAACACGTTCACAAACATGTTTATTAACAAGCACGTTCACGAACATATTCATTTACGTTCATGAATACTTAAACAAACACCTGCACATGTTCATGATCACAATTCGTTCGTGAACAATAAATAATATACGTTCACGAACAATAATCAAACAAACAACACAACTACAAAACTAACATACTATAATATAATATATGTTTGTGAACATGTTCGCGAACATTATTAAACGAACACAAACGAGCTTGTTCACGAACATTATTAAACGAACATAAATGAGCTTGTTCACGAACATTAGTAAACAAACACAAACGAGCTTGTTCATGATCTCTTAGCAAACGAGCTTAGCTCTGTTCATTTATTAACCGAGCTCTAAATTTTGTTTGTTAATGTTCGTTTACCTTAACAAACGAACATAAATGAACGCTTACCGAATACGAACACGAGTAGTTTGTCGAAAGCTCTATTCGCTAACACCCCTACCTATATTTAAGGGACAAGGTGCTGAACCACATGCTAATCATGTTGGTTAATATGTGAGCAAATACCAATTTTGGTCCCATGAGTATTAACAAAATGACAATTTTGGTCCACATGTTTAATTCATACCAATTTTCATCCACGACTATTGATTTAGTACCAATTTCATCAACAACTATTGCTTTAATGCCAAAATTCATCACGCCGGTCACCCCTTCGTTTAAGACATGCCGGAATATGAAATTATTAAGGGTAGTTTCGTGCTTTTCAAATTAGGATTCATATTTGAGCATGAATAAAGGGATTTAAGCCATAAGATCTATCCCAATTCGCAGTTTTCCTCCTCAAACTAATGTAGGATGAGGAGGAGAACAGCGAATTGGGATCAATCTTTGGGCTTAAATTCATTTATTTATGCTCAAATTGGAATATTAAGTTGAAAAGGACGAAAATGCCCTTAAAATTTTTAGATTTCGGGATGTTTTAAATAGATGGGTGATCGACGTGATCAATTTTGGTACTAAAATAATAGTCGTGGATTAAAATTGGTACAAAAACAATAACCGTGGATGAATATTGGTAAGAATTAAATATGTGGACTAAAACCGTCATTTGACTAATACTCGTGGGACTAAAATTGGTATTTACTCGTTAATATGTCGTAATTTGTTAAAATAATGGGATTACTTGTATCGCAAAAAGTAAAAATAATAAAATAATATATTGACTTTCCGCGACACTTACTAACGGGTCTATTGCGAAAAGCCAACTCTAATTAATAATCCTCCGTAATAATATTAATAATATATTTACGACACCAGCAACCCGGGCGTGTCGCGTAAAGTAACAATAAAATTTTTAAAAATCAGATCGCAAAGATCTCAGTCTCATTCCATATCTTCTCTCCTCTCCTCTCTTCCTTTCCTCCTCGTGAATCAGAGATCTCAGCCGGACGTGATGCCATCGCCGTCCTCTCCTCACTTCACCGCTGGTTTATTTGCTTCTGTAAGATCCGGCCATCAGATCTACGCTCAGATGGAAGAGAGGTATAATATTGGGTTTATTAACTTACTGTAAATCCAATACATTATATCTTTTCATCAGATCTACGCTCAGATGCAGACACTCTCTCGTTCTTGTTTATCGCCTTCGGCGATTTCCGGCGCCGACCTACTCGGTGGCCCGTCTTGCCGGTTATTGTCTACGGAGACTCTCTCGGGGAGACGTTCTTTAGATCTGTCCGCCATCGTTTAGATCTCGTAAGCTCCCTATTTTTTATTTTTTATTTATTTTTATTTTTTTATTCTTCCTCCTCCTCACACATTTTTATTGTTGTAATGTTTTGACGGCCGGCCGGTTTCAAGCACAGGTGGACTGGCCGATATGAAGCACAGAGTAAGAAAGGAAGACAATGTTAGTTCTTCATCATCTTTCTGTTTTTATTTTATTTTTAAGAATTTCGATCTTTTCCTGGAAGAAATTAGTTGAAGTATAGTTGTAAAAAATCACTACCGTTTTTATTTTATTTAATTAAATTTTTTTTCCTGATTTCTTGGTTTTCTGCAATGGTGACTGTACCGGATGGTGATGAAATGAAATTGTAGTATATTTGGGTAAGTTTTCTGTCATTTTCTGCAATGTTTTATTAAATCTTTTTTCTTAAACAGATAATTCAAAAAGCAAAAAATCTTTTTTTTATATTTGAAATTGTGGTACAATTACATACTGGGTATAAAACTGAGTTGGAATAATTCAATAATGGATCTCATCTCATCTGGATTTACAGTATTTTGGGAAAAAAAAATGCTTTACTGGGTGTGTTCTTTCTTGTTGCCCCAGGAAGATGGGGAGAATGAATGTAAGTCAACTGAGGTGTATTTATGCATGAACTTAAAATCCAAGGGAGATTCTAGATGAATCTTAATCACATACTTAGGTATGGTCATCCTGTCATGTAACCAAAGAAATATATTTCTGTAAAATTGTAAATGTTTTGTGTGACTATAGGCCTCACATGATTCATTTTTGACAGGTATCTTGTGGTTGGAAACACACGGTGGCAATTTCTGGTAATGCTATTATTTTATTTATCTTTAGAGTATCAAATATTTTTGTTTCAATATAAATGATTTAATTTTTGTTGGTGTTGATCTCCTTATCATTCTTTTGGGTATGGAGTTGTTCTGCTTCTTCTAGCCGAGGGTGGCCGATTTGTGCCCCCATTATCTATTTTCTTGCTTGGTTTTATTTTTATTTTTATACTGGGTTATTCTGCCTAATTCATTTTTCTTGCAATTTTTTGTTCTGTGATTTTCTATAGATTATTGTGTTTGTTCCTTTCCTTTAGCTGTGCACCCATTCTTGTGTTGTTTTGCTATTTTTTGTGTATTCTTTTTCCTGGTTTTGGCTTACCGAGTTTTTGGTCACCATTCTTTGGATTTGCAGAAGCTCACCGGTGAATGATTGGGCTTGTCTTAGACCATCAATATAGTGGTCTATCTTGGTGGATTTTCTGATTCAAAATCTCCCCTTTTTGGGACTTACAACTGCTATGTGACAGATTGTCTGCCCCAAATCTTTTAATTAGTCAACATTTGTGTTTTCTTTTGAATTTCTATTTTTTGTTTCTTTTGGATTAGTCTTTATGGCTTTGACTAATTTAGTCTCGGCTGCGGACCTAATCCAAATCCTTGGTGAAAATGACATCCTCGGTGAGGACATTGCCGGTAGTGTGACCATTCCCAGTCCTATCATTCCTGCCTCCCAAGCCACGTCTTTTGATCCCATCGTGCATTCGTGCCCGAGCTTAATGGCAATCTAAGAGGATTCTAGACCAATTGCCCAAAATTCCAAGGTAAAATTGGGGAAAATCTTTGAATGGGCTGATCTGTTTAGAGAAAGCCAAGAAACGATTGACCCTGATTTTAAATTGGAATTTTTAAGGCAAACTAATGGAGAAGTAACTCTTTACAAGACTGAAGTGTTTACCGTAAAAAAAGGACTGGGCCTTTGGCCTTTTATGCTCTTTTCAGTTCTTTTTATTTTTGAAAATGATTTTCATTATTATTTTTTGAACTTTGTAATCTGGTTTTTCTTGCATTTTTTGGGTATTTATTCTTTGCGTTAATTTCCTTCTTTTGTTTCCATTCATTTTATTTTTATATAACATTATAACGTTCTTTCTACATATTTTTTGTTTTCATTGTATATTCTCAAAGTTATTTTGCAGTTTAGTACTATTATATTTTAAAAGAGGGAACATAATTTTTATGCAGATGTTACAGCTTCTTCTAGTGAGTCCAATTCTACCATCTCCAGTGAGAGGATGTTGCAGAATCTGCAGAAGCTAAAGAGGATAGTTCTGAAATGACTCTCCTTGATATGTATTCTGGTTGTGGTGTTAATCTGGTTACTGTAAGTTATAATTGCTTTTGAAAACTTATCTTTGCTTGACAAGTTGCTAACTTGTCTTAAATTTCAAATGCAGAAATGGGCTGACTGAATTGAATCAGTATGCATGTGAAATCTGAGGTTAAACCATCCAGAGAAATGTAACATTATCCTCTCTAATTCCTTTTCTTTTGTAAGTTTTATTTATTTATTCTTAGACCACGCGTATTTTTAAATGAAATTTGTGGTGGTGTTATTATTCAGGTGAGGAATGAGCCTGCTGAAGATTTCTTGTCCCTTTTGGATGTTTGTTATGGAGATCCTAATTGTAATAAAAAGCCTGGACTATACTTCAAGTTACATTTTGAAATTCCCGTGAGTTGCTATTTCTTTAGAAAAGCCTCAAATATACAATTGCTCTCTCAACCTTGTTGTGCTTTCCAAATTTTCGTAGATACATTCGAAGGGCTATGGTGCAGATTATGACACATGGGAACCTATAGAGGGCTTGAGGTATACTTGAAAATGGTAACCTAAAACTTATTAAGATTCACTTGTGTGTTAATTAATATGTATTTTATTTTTATGGTATGTAGTGATTGTCAACTACAAATAAAGGATTTCATAGTAACTGGATTTAAAGCAAAACATTTCACTTTGCCTGTAAGTCCTTTTCTCTTCCAACTACATTCTTCTCTAATTAATATTCTGTGTGCCTTTGGGGTAACTTTTTTAATGCTCTGTTCTCATAGGGAGGTGTTGATGTATATGTGGGACTCCTTGTCAAGGCATCAGTGGTTTCAACCGTTTATGGACAGAACCCTTACAAGATGCAAAACCAAGCAGCTTAAAGTGTTGACATGGTTGACTTCTTGAGACCAAGATTTGTTTTGAGGGAAAATGTTGTTTTCTTGGGAGATATGCTTTTAAGCCTTTAGGGATGAATTATCAACCTCGGCTGGGCATGATGGCTGTTGGAGCATATGAACTCCCACAATTTCGCATGGGTGTCTTCATGTGGGGTGCCCTTCCAGGAGAGGTAATAAAATCTCCTCAATATATTATGATTTTAGATTTGCTTACTTATCTTATTCATTTTGCAGAAATTGCCACAATATCCATTGCCAACACATAATGTTGTTGTGAGAGGTGTTATTCCTACTGAGTTTGAGGTAGAATATGCATAATTAGTTCTTCCATGTTAACCTATGTTGTTGGCAATCTTGATAATATATTTTCTTTCATGAATGCAGCTAAACATTGTTGTATATGATGAAGGGCATGATACCAAATTGAAGTAAAGAGCTCTTTCTAGGGGATGCATTATCTGATCTTCCTCCGGTAAATCGTTAATTTTGCTTTTGAATATTTATAGGGTATTCAATATGTCAAATATTGTACCTGTGGTTATTTTAGCTTATATGGTGTGGTATTTGTAGGTGGAGAATAATGAGAAGAGGGATGCTATGGAATATGTTGAGAAACCCGGGCCTGAATTCCAGCAGTTTATAAGGCTTGGACTTTGATGAGTGATTATCAACGTGTCTGTCACATTCCGAAAGCCAAGGTATCAAAAATTCTTTGAAGCTTTAGTTTTGTTTTGATCCTCAAAAACTGCTGACCCACTATGTATATTATGTTAGGTAGCAAACTTTAGGGATCTGCCTGGTGTTTGTGTTGTAGGCAGTGGGATCCATATGTGGAGAGGGTATACTTGAGTTCAGGGAAACCCTTTGTATTTTTTGTTCTCGTGACTTTTTATTTTTACTGCTCATATTTTGCACCCTCTTCTCTTGGTTAATTTTTTTTTTTCTACTGTTCATGCTTTGTTTTGTTTTTTGTTTTTTGTTTTTTTTGTTTTTTGTTTTTTGTTTTGTTTTTTTTGTTTGTTTGTTTGTTTGTTTGTTTTTTTTTTTTTTTGTTTCTTGTTTTTGTGTTCTTTCTACGTATTTTTAGTCTTGTTGTGTATTTTTAAGTTCGTTTTACAATTTAATACTTATATTTTTATGTTATGCTATATATAGTTGAGCAGGTTGAACTAAGTCTAAGCGGGAGGTATAAAAGAAAGAGCTTGAAGAATTAACAGGGAAACTGATAAGAAATTAACAGGAAAACCTTTGTCATTTATTATATTTTAAAAAAAAATTTATTTATTACTTGCATTTAAATGTTTTTCATGTGTTGCTTTTTATGGTTATAGTTTTTTACGCTTTCTTTCTATGTATTTTTTAGTTTTTTCGATGTGTATTTTAAAAGTTCGTAGATGTATATTTATTGATTCTTTTATTTCCTTAGAAGTATTGACAGTATTTTAGTATGTTTTTTCATATTTACTGTATATGTTCGTAGCTTTTTTGTGTGTGTGTGTGCTGGTTTATCTCTTTACTGTTCATTTCGTTTTATTTGACATTCTTTCTACGTATTTTAGTTTTCATTTTAGGGGACATGCAACTAAAAATAAAGGATTTCGTGGTAAATGGATTGTCAAGTAATATTCTGATTGCCTTTGAGGTAACTTTTTTAATGCTCTGTTCTCATAGGTGTCCGTGGTTTCAACCGTTTATGGACAGAACAAGCAGCTTAAAGTGTTTATCGACATGGTTGACTTCTTGAGACCAAGATTTGTTTTGATGGAAAATGTTGTTTTCTTGGGAGATATGCTTTAAGCCGGTAGGGATGAATTATCAAGCTCGGCTGGGCATGATAGCTGTTGGAGCATATGGAGGGTGCCCTCCCAGGAGAGGTAATAAAATCTCCTCAATATATTATGATTTTAGCTTTGCTTACTAATCTGATCTTATTCATTTTGCTGAAATTGCCACAATATCCATTGCCAACACATAATGTTGTTGTGAGAGGTGTTATTCCTACTGAGTTTGAGGTAGAATATGCATAATTAGTTCTTCATATAAATTGTGTACTAATTCATTTTGGAATAAAACCCTAAATTCTAAACTTAAATCCAAAATCTAAATCTTAAACCCTAAACCCAAAACCTTAACCCTAACCTCTAACTGACTCCTAAACCCTCCTAAACCTTAACCCTAAACTCTAAACACTAAACTTAAACCCAAAACCTAACCTTGAACCTAAACCC
The DNA here is from genome assembly GCF_001879475.1 of Ipomoea nil. Lineage (NCBI taxonomy): Eukaryota > Viridiplantae > Streptophyta > Magnoliopsida > Solanales > Convolvulaceae > Ipomoea > Ipomoea nil. Next base: position 6,409,594 of record NW_017616745.1, read on the forward strand.
TAAACCCTAAACCCTAAACCTTAACCTTAAACTCTAACTAACCCTTAAACCCTAAACCCCCAAATTGAACCATAAATCTTAATTCTAAACCTTAAACCCTAAACTCTAAACCCTAAACCCAAAACCTAACCCCTAACCCTTAACCCCTAACCCCCAAACCCTAAACCTTAAACCTTAAATCTAAACCCTAACCTTAACCCCTAAACCCTAAATTGTAAACCTCTAAACCACCCTTTGGCCGTGCAGTATTTCTCTATACTTTTTTTCCCTTCTCCATTGTTTTAGAGAAATACTGCCATAACAAAGGATCGGAAAGCAAAAATAATGGCCAACCAGGTTGTTGTTTTTGCTCTCCTATTCGTCGCCGTTGCCGGAATGGCCTCGGCCGCCAGCTCCTTGAGCAGCACCGCGTCATCTTCTCCTTCCGTCGGCCCAGTCGGCGCACCGAAGAAAGCTACCGGTGCTCCTGCAGCATCACCGGCAGGTGCACAAAAGAAAGCTAGCGGTGCTCCCGATGCAGCCTCTCCGTCGGCGGGCAGCCCATTGGCTGGATCTTCGTCGGATTCCCCCGCTGCCGCCTCGGATCCTCGGCAGGCTCCCCCGCCGGATCCCACGAAGCGGAGCCCTCATCACCTCCATCCCCCGCCAGCGTCGGCAGCCCAGCAGCTGATGAGGTTTCCGATTCTCCTGCTGAGGCACCCATAGATGACTATGACAGCGGCGCCGCAGCTTTAAAGATCTCTGCTGCTCTCGGAGCTGCTGCCGTTGTCGGATTCTTCTTCTAGATCCCGTGAAATCTTAAAGAATGCTAGCCAAAAATAAAATAAAAAAAAGTTCCATACTACGTTGTTATTAGGCATAAATTCTTTAACACTCTGAGGCGGTGACTCCATTGTCAAGTACTGATGAGGCTCAAATTTACGGCGACTATTCTCCGACAAACGGCGACATGATTCTTATTATAATCCCCTAGTATCCACTTTATGGATGTTAGTTGGGTCATGAACTCTTGCGTTTCAATGATAAAAGAAATACAACTTATTACCACTTGGCATGCAATTGTTGGTGTGAAAAAAAAAAAAAAAACAAAACAAAACCTCTAAACCTAACCTTAAACCTTAAACTCTAAACCCTAATTCCTAAACCTAACCCTTAACCCCCAAACCCTAATCCCTAAACCCTAACCTTAAACCCTAGCCCTTGAACCCTAAACCCTAAACACTAAACCCTAAACCCCCTAAACCCTAATCCCTAATCCCTATCCCTAAACCTAAACCCTAAACCTAACCCCAAACACTAAATCCTAATCTTTAAACCTATCTCTGAACCCTAACCCCAAACCCTAACACCTAAACTCTAAACCCAAAACCCTAACCCTAAACCCTACGTTTTCTTCGACTAAATACAATAAACCCTAATCTTTAAACCTTTCCATGATGACGTACCCTATGTTTTCTTCGACTTTGCGGATCCGCCGTGAGGGCGGTGCCTGCTTGCTCTTTTACTTTTGTTTTATTTACTGTACTTTATTTTCTTTTGTTTCTTTTGTATCTAGCTTCTCTCTTTGTATGGCTTGTTTGCATGGGGCGTGGGGGGCTTCTCGTTTTGGGGGTTTCTCTTTCTGCTTTGTGTTCTCTTTGCCTATCTTGTTTCTGCGTGTTGCTGTGTGGTTTGCCGGATGTATTCGTGTGTTTCATGCATAGCATACACTCTGAGGTGGGAGTGCTCCTTTATTCTTGCTCGTTTATATCTGTGCTTGTTAGAGGTTGGTGAATTGGCTGGCTGTTTCTATAAGGGGTTGGGAGGGTGTGAGGTGGGCTTCTGGTACTTAGCATATATGCTATTGCTTCTGTGGATGGCTATATAGGTTCCCCGGGTAAAATACAGTACGCTGTACCGTGGGCGCTGGCTTGACGCTTAAGGGTGGTATATATGTTGGCACCAGTGGTTAGGGAGCCATCGCTTGGAACTTTGGGCCGTTGAAGCCCTCTGAGATAAAATGCAGAGATCTGTACATACGGGGGTGGCCTGGGTTTCAAGGGTGGGTGGAGGTGAGTACCATTGCTCATGTGGCGGACTATTCACGGTCCCCCCGGATAAAAATGCAGAGATCTGTACCGGAGGGGATCTGTCCAACGCATGAGGGTGGTTTGGGTTTGGCGGCTGGTTTCATTGCTCCTGTGGATGGTCATATAGGTTCCCTCGGATAAAAATGCAGAGCTCTGTACCGCGGGGGACCGACCTGACGCTTGAGGGTTGAATTGGTCCGTCATGGCTTTTGGAGCATCGTTCCCACCCTTTGTGTAGGGCATGACGCCCAGGAATTGTCTAGCTTTTCACTCGGTTTTAGGTTGCTTGCATTATGGGTGTTGGGCCCACTTCGTAGTTTAGAGTTTTCTCCTTTACTTGTTGCCTTTTAGGCCCTCATGCTTTATTTGTAGACTTGGTCACTTTTGGGCCTTGTCCTTTTCCTTTTGTTAGCCTTGGTCACTTTTGGGCCTTGACGATACTTTGTTCGGTTCCTTTTGTTTATAAATAAGATGCACCTTTAAAAAAAAAAAAAAAAAAAACCCTAAACCTCAAACCTTAACCCTTAAATCTAAATCCTAAACCCTAAACCCTAAATCCAAACCATAAACTTTAACCCTAAACCTAACTTTAAAACCTAATTCCAAACCCTAAACCCTAATCCCAAACCCTAAACTTAACCCTTAACCCCTAAACCTTAAACCCTAATCTCTAAACCTAAACTTAACCCTTAATTAACCCTTAAACCTTAAACCCTAATCTCTAAACCTAACCCTAAACCCTAAACCTTAACCCCCAAACCCTAAACCCTAAACCTTAAACCCAAACCCTAAACTTTTACCCTAAACCTTAACTTTAAACCCTAAACCCTAAATCGTAAACCTCCAAACATAACCTTAAACCTTAATTCCAAACCTTAAATCTTAAACTCTAAACCCCTAAACCCTAATCCCTAAACCTAACCCCTAAACTCTAAACCCTAATCTTTAAACCTTAAACCCTAAACCTTAACCCTAAACCCTAAACTGTAAAACCCTAAATCGAACCATAAATCCTAATTCCAAACCTTAAACCCTAAACTCTAAACTTAACCCTTGACCCTTAAACCATTAACCCTAATCCCTAAACTTAACCCCCAAACCCTAAACCTTAAATCTAAACCCTAAATCTTAAACTTAAACCCTAACTCTAAACCCTAAACCCTAAACCCTAAATCTTAAACCCAAACCCTAAACCTTAAACCCAAACCCTAAACCCTAAATTATAAACCCCCAAACCTAACCTTAAACCTTAATTCCAAACCCTAAACCCTAAACCCAGATCTCAAAAGTAGGCAATTTAGAATCTATAACAGAACCTGAAATGGAGAATGAAGTGAACCCCGAATAGGTGGTCATTCATGATTGGCTTAGTCAATCCCTTCACTTGCCTGTACTCTTATCCCCGAGTCTTTGATCAAGGAGTGGCTCAGTGCCCAAAACTGTCATGGAACCTTTAGGAGTCTTCAGATTTAGGAGGGAGCATAGGTCGAAAGCTTTCTTTTCTTCCTCTTATGTATATGTAATTTTCTCTCTCTTAAGGTCTTTCCTTACGTGGATGTAGTTCAAAGCTTGAACTTTCGATATTTGGAATGCCAACCCCGATTGCCTTAACTAGTTCCCTGGGATCAAAACTACCTTAGAGGAGAACATGCTCGTCCCTCGAACTCTTTTCAACAAGAGAGCAACAGGAGCGTTCGCTCAAGCTATCGTCTAAGCTCAGCTCCTGTTCACAAATGCCATTAAGTTTGAACTAGGAAAAGCAAATTTTGCACTCCCTTCTTATGACTAAATTGAGATCAATAATTACATGGATGAAGTAATTTTTCCTTTGTCTTCAGTGATCTATCAAAGAGCTTTCCTGTGACCAAGGTAAGGAAGAAGGGTCAGAATCAGCCCTTATTCCTTGTTGATTTGCTTGGTCTGCTACGGAAATCACTTCCTCTAAATATTTGATTCTCGTGTCTCTACTGATTTTAGTGCTCTGCCAAAGGTTTGATCAAAAGTCGGCATTAAATCAAAGGCTTTGAGCTCTTTGTCCGAGGATGATATCCTAATTGCTAGTCTGAATCAAGGGCATTCATTCTTCCTTGAAACCCAACTAGTAGCTTGCTGTTATCAATAAGGTTTTCATTTTATTCAAAGCATCTTCCTTTGTTGGATTTCCTGTTATTCGTAGCCGGCTCCTCTCTAAGCTTTGAGCAGCAACGGATTAAGGATAAGCTGCAAGAGCTAGGATTGACTTTCATTCAACATCCTCCTTACCTTAGTAGACCAGAACAACCACTCACTGGCGGCACACTTTCTATATCAATATCACGATTTGATGTAAATGCGCTATATCCAATTCTTTTATATACCCACATGGGATCCTCCCTGAAACTCTTGCCTAATCAAAGGGGACATAATAGGTTGATGGAACCTTGCCCATAGAAAGCACAACTAGACACCACAACAGAGGCTTTAGACAAATGACTTTGATCCACATTAAGTTCTCCTAATGAGATCTTTACGCACGTTGAAACTATTGAATAGGAGCCAGTTAGAACACTTTCACTAGAGGACATCATGAAGCTCCTTGAGCAGCCTCCGCAACTCTGGTAACGCCACCATATGGTAAGGCTTTGCGGTTGATGGACTAAACTCTATTCAATGGTTCACATATCTCTTGGGTGGCAATCTCTTGGGCCTCAGGCTGGCAAACCCATCCAGCACGTCTCCGAATGGCTTAGGCTATTCTGTCTGCTTTGTAGGTTGTGCCTCTTCCCTCAGCGCGTCCAGAAATGTTGGTTGCGCCTTCTTTATTTTGCTCACCAACAACATGTCTTAAATCTGCGTGGCCTTGACACTCCCTTCTCTCGCCAGTGGTACTAGGCAGGGACCATTCTTCTCGCCGAGGATGGCTAGTGTGTTGGCACATGGGATTGGTACGACATTCACACTGTCTAGAAATTCCATGCCTAACACAATAGGGCAATCATCCATCTGTACCTGCTCTCCTAACCGCTTTCTAACATCATCTTTCTCGCTTTCAAAGCAAAGAAAAGAGAAACGACTAACTAAGCATTAGGTACGGTCAGCCTTAGACAAGACAAGCCTATCATTCGCACTTGACTTTCTCTATAGAGACTTTTTCTATAACTAGTCTTATTGAGTAAAGGGGTCGGTAGGCTCTCTATCTCAATCCGGGGAACTGAACTAGAGCTCACCTTAGCACAAAACTGAAGGCGCTAGACGGAATGAAACTAGGACCTAACCTAATGGTAAACAGGTGAAAGATTAGGAAATCTTACTCCCCCGTGTAACAGAGAGGGAATCCATCATACTACGATCGTCAAATCCTCTCCTATGAAGTAAACAAAGCCTATGCTGTCAATAGAACCGTCGGCCTAGAACCCAATAGGAGCTAATCAAACTCTCCCGAGGAATTTGACTAAGACACCCCTTCTCCCTTGGCTAATATGGTTCCGGTGGAATAGGCGGACATAGAATACGGGGAATGCGCATACTGTGACCCGTAGGAATTCAACTAACGTAAGGCTATACAAGCCGGGATGTTAAACCATGTACTGCAACCAAAGAGATCTTACCCCCATCCAACTAACAATAAAGTTTCTTACTAGCCCGGAACTATAAACAACTCCCTTAAAAAGGGCCCTAAGGAATACAAAAAGAAAGAATAAAAGGCAGAAGTCTGGGGCACCTGCTACCGGATCCCGTTGAAGTTGACTTTTAGAGTTCGGTCTAACGCAACCCAACGAGTTCTTTCAATAGTAGTCCCTTGCCCAGTTGGTTGAGGTACCATGCCTTCTCCTTGACATATTGAGATAGCTTTAAATGATGAGAAAGTGCGCTACCTACTTTGAATGATAAATGATGTAAGCTCCGGCTTTGCGATATGACCCACATTGCAATGTTCCTAAGATGATGCTTCTAGAAAATCGGAATTCTTAGAATATGCTAAAGTTGCGGTTAGACTTTCACCTTCCTTCTTTGTGAAGGATACCCAACCTGAATCGTTGCTCTTAAAAATGGAATTCTTTACTAGACATTTGGGGGGTTGATCAGCACGTAAATGGGGGTCGGGGGTAGGTTCTGGAGGCTCTGAAATCCAAGTTATGACCCCTCGGTAAAGAAAGAGATATAACCGCAGAATGAGGCGATTGAAAGATAAGGCCATGGTAGTGGATGGTATTTAGGTACCTAGCACTGCCTGGGGGCAAGCAGGGGCCCAAGCTGTTAGCGTTGCAAGAGCCTCGACTTATGTTCCCACTAGTAATGGGTTTGCTGCAATACGAGATGAGGATACTGATTGCATTATACGGTTGGCAGTTCCAAGTGTAGGGGATTTACCCCCTATTCTGGAAGTCAGTGAGGGGGCTGTTAGCCCGATTACATCAGGGCGGACGGATATTCAGCGTCCGCTACAGGTATCGTTCTCCTTTACTCCTAGCTTTCCTTTATTTCATGGTCCTTTGGAGGATGGGACGCCTCCTTGTACCCCCCGAGTGATGCATTGCCCTCCGTGGACTCTCAGGGGGCACCAGTTGTGCCTAGGTGTCCGTGGAGGAATTGGGGGGGGGGGGGGGGGGGCAGGGGGGATCTCTGCCAGATAGTGACGTCCCGAAGGTAGGTCGCATGCCTGGATCTCTGCCAGATAGTGACGTCCCGAAGGTAGGTTGCATGCTTGGGTTTCTGGCCACTGGTTTTGAGACAGACCAGGAGGATAAAGAAATTAGATATGCTACCCTGCCTCCTGATAGATCGCATGTTTTCAACTTTGAAGGGGAACCTCCCCCCTTCCCCCCACCCCTTGCGCTTAAGCAGCTTTCTGGTCCCCGGGATTTATTATGAAAGTCATAGTTTGGAATGTGAGGGGGGGTTTTCTCTTAAGGTTCTGCTCACAGGATTCGTGTAATGCTTAGGTCCCACTCACCTTTCATTTTATGTCTCCTCGAGCCTTTTATTTCACCTGATAGGCTCGAGTTCTTTAAAATAAGATTTCGCTTTGATAATGCTTTCTGTTCTGGTAATAATAAAAATTGGCTTTTTTGGAATAATGATTTGGCAGTAAGTATTGAGAGCCAGACTTAGTAGTGTGTTTCTGTTTCATGTGCTCATGCTACTATGTTCACCCCTTTCTGGCTCTCGTTTGTTTATGCCAAAACCAAAGGACGTCTCCGGGATCCGTTATGGGATAAGCTGAAATCCGTTTTTTTTCTAGAGTTCCCGGAGGTGTTCTTTGGTCTGTAATGGGTGATTTTAATTGCTTATTGAGTGTGGACGAGAGAAAAGATGGGCTTCCTTACCCCCATAGGATGACCAATGATTTTCGCGAGTGTGTCAGTGCGAGTGACCTTATTGGTGCGACTTACTACGACTCCTGTTTCACTTGGTGGAATGGGAGACGTGGGGAGGCAGATGGATGCGTTTGGACCGTTGTTTTTACAACTCGGTATGGGAATCGATTTTCAAAACATCTGTGCTGCATCTATCAAAGGCCATGTCTGACTACAGTTTACTTTTAATATCTTGTGATTTGTTGAGAATGCAGGTAGCGCCGGAGCACTTTATCTTTCTGAACTTCTGGGTTAAGCATGAGGATTTCCAAAGGGTGGTGCGTGATAGTTGGCTGGCCCCGGTTGTGGGGGCACCTATGTTTGTAATGGCCACCAAGCTTAACAGATTGAGTAAGATGCTGAGTAAGTGGAGTAGGACAGTATTCAGGGACATTTTTGCTAAACTCCGGGAATATGAGGATAGTGTCTAGACTCTTGAGGCTATTTTGCAATAGCACCCAGACGATGAGCATGCTTTAATAGAATATAAAAAGGGTGTTGCGCTTTTACAAAAAACAAATTGCAATTAAAGAAGAGTTTTGGTAACAGAAGACGCGCGTTATCGAGGTCCAGGAGGGTGATAGGAACTCATGCTACTTTCACTCTACTGTTAAGGAACGCAGGCGCAAGTTGTTTATTCACAGAGTTAAAAATGACGCAGGAGTTTGGCTGGAAGATAGACATGGGATAGCCCAGTAGGCTGTTTCCTTTTTTGAGCACATGTTCACTGCGGAGGTTGGGGGGTTTGACTTGGCCCGACTGGATTGTGGCCCGCGGTTGGTTGGTTACAGAGGAGGATAATGAGCTACTGACGGTGGTACCAGAAGTGGAGGAAGTGAAGGCGGTGGTGATGCAGATGAACTCTACTAGTTCTGCTGGTCCAGATGGGTTTTCGGGAACCTTTTATAAGGCTTGCTGGGATATTATTCAGGAGGATGTAGTCAGCATGGTTCGGGGCTACTTTTCAGGACGGGAATTCACCAAAGCTATCACGCACACATCCATTGTTCTGTTGCCGAAGAAGCCAAATCCGGAAACCTTTGCAGATTACAAGCCGATCAAGGGAAACTCTTTCCCTTCCTAAAAAAGGATTGGGGGGGGGGGGGGGGGGGGGGGGTGTTGGATTTTTAGACTTGGACCTGATGATTAAGGCGGCCAGTGCGAAGATAATCTTGATCACTAATTACTAATTTGAGTTGAATCTTGTTTGCTCGTTTACTATTTATGATTGTTTATGATTTGTGTTGAAGATCCTATATTACATTTAGTCTTTTAAATAGTTGTTTCACATTTTTGTGCCTGCATAGTCTTTCAGAGCACACTGTTGTGTCTTCCGGTGCATATTGTTGAAGATCGTAAGTGACAAAATATTTTTTAAAGAGTAGTTAATCTATGGCTGAAATTTATCCCCAATGTTTCACCAACGGCACTTTTCGCACCAGAGCCTATATATATAGGGCGGTACGGGGCAACTGTCCATTACTGCATGGTTGTGACTATGGTTGTGTATATATAGTATGGTTAACCCGTTACCTATTCAACATATTTTGGGCAAATTATACTATCAAGGGTGGCTTATTAAACTAACAGTGTTTGTGTTTCTTTCTGGGTGACAGACTTCGTACGTGCAGGCTAAGAAAATTTAATAAAACTTTTGGACTATGATTATGATATCATTGTTAAGTGAGCATAACACTACCAGCAAGGCGAAAACCACTTTAAAAAAGGAAAATATTTAAGGGTGGTTAATAACAATGAACTTAAAGTTTGAACTTTTTTGTTGAGTAACGATAAAAAAAAACTTACAATTATTATTCAATTTTTTTTTTGCTTATTTAATTTGTAATAATTTACAAATTTTGTTAGAGATATAATCTGCACTAGAAAAAAAGTTTAAACACTTTTTATCATTTAAAAGGTAAAATAGTTGGAAAACACATCAGGTCCCATAATCATGTGATCCACCCATCATTTATCTCTGTTTTCATATTTGCAGGGTTCAACATAATGGGGGACATAAACCTGGCCTACGACAATTAATCCATTGCCCTTCATACATCACTACAAAAAAACACTTTTAAGGTCGGTTATTTTTTACCTACAATATCAGTTATTTCGCAACGTAGTAAATTAATAATACGACGTCGTATGTCTTTTTTCTTAAAAAAAAAATTTAAGATACGACGTCAATTTTTTTTTTAAAAAATCAACGTTGTATCTTTTTTTTTTTTTTTTTTTTTTTTTTTTTAAATAAAGATACGATGTCGATTAAAAAAAGAAGACGTGGTATCTCTTTTTAAAAAAAAAAAAATAGAAAACACAATAGCAGACACTACATCCAGACCAGAACACTCAAAAAGTAGCAGACTTATATTCACATCATGAACTAGAAGAAGAATAAGAGAGCCAAAGACATTGTGATCTAGTGGCACCAAGTTGCTCTTTCATGTGAGAGGTAGTGAGATATTGACTCTTTGTGCTTCAGTAGGTCAGTAGGTTGAGAAAGTAGTTATGAACAAATATTACATTATAACAGAGTCAGTAGCACTCAAAAAAAAAAAAAAAAAAAAACTAGAAGAAGAGAAAAATTAGAACAAACATCAACATTTTTAAAAACTCCAAGTGTTCATCCATAAGACTCTTGGCATTAATAAATGCAAGATAATAATATATAATATAATAATAATAACAATAATAATAAATATGGATATTTTGAATTTTATACTACTATTTTTTATGAATTAATAATAGAGGAATTGAAACTCATCACATAGTCAAAAGACCATTTTAAGTATGTAAAATAATTGATTGAATTAAGTAGATGTGACAAAAGTATTTTTTTTTTTTTTTTGAGAACGACAAAAGTATTTCTATCCCTTTGATTTATATGGAAATTCGCAGCCGACACCAAATAGAAATGTTTCTATTCCAATATGCATATCATTCATTTAATTTTTTACCTACACATCCTACTATACATACCCCATCAATTAATTGTATTAATTGGAAAAGTGGTCCATGATGTCATTGATTGATGTCCTTTTTTTTGAATTTTTTCAGAGCAAAATGTTGTACCTTTCAGAACATAATGTTGTGACTTTCAGAGTATACTAATGTGCCTTTTAACGCACACTGATGTATCTTTCAGCGCACATTGTTATTCTTCAAGAGTACATTGTTGAGCCTTTCAGAGCATATTGTTGTGCCTTCCAGAGCACATTATTGTGCCTTTGAAGTGTATATTATTTTGTATTGGACTACACATCGTTGAGCCTTCCAGAGCACATTGTTGAAGATCGTAGGCGACAATTTTTTTTTAAAAAAGATAAAAATCTAATAAGCGACCCCGCGTCGTCCGGAAAGCTCGCTCTCAAACGGAGAGGACTCGGATCACAAAGCTAAAAGCTTAAAAGGTGTTGGAATAAGCAAAATATTTCGATCTTCAAGTTAACCATGAAGCATCCATCCAAGCATGGAGCCTCGAGCGATTTCAATTCGGCCAAACGTTTACTCTCTCTCGTTGTCGACTTCTCGCAACTCAGAGAGTGGGGGACTGATGATGGATATATTGGAAATAGATGGTCCAATAATAGAGACCCAGGTCTAGGAGCAATAGTTATGCTGTGTAACCGTGTGCACCATGCATGGTGCACACGATTGCAAAACGACGTCGTTTTGACTAAAAACGCGCGTCCCAATTAAAAAAAATTCAGTTTCGATTCCCCTCAACATCATTATATTGTTCATTCATTGTGGATTTTTAGTTCATTCATTGTGGATATTTAGTTCATTCATTCTGGATTTTGTGTTATTCATTCATTGTGGATATATAGTTTGAATTTGTGCATATATAGTTATGAATGTGTGGATATATAGTTATGAAGTTGTGGATATATAATTCAAATTATGCACAAAAAAATGCTATTGCCGGGAATCGAACCTGAATTTTTTTTTTTTTTTAAATGGGACGCACGTTTTTAGTCAAAACGATGTTGCACAGCATAATTTGCGGTCTAGGAGTGCATAACCCGAGCAACCCAAAAATATAATTACAGCGGTCCAAGAAGGGTCCAAGACTCGGAGCCAGCTTCTAGGCCTGGAATGGTTGGCTTTGACTTAGTCTCATGGCCCACCATTTGGATCTTGATTTAGTCTTATGGCCCACCATATGTCTAGCCAATCATTATTGCATGGACCATGGTCCACGCAATTGTGTGGACTATAAATAAAAAAGTACATTTTTAATAAACTAAGGGTACATTATTTATGTATGTAAGGTACATTTTTGAAAATACATTTTTAATATACTAAGGGTACATTATTTTATATAATGTATCTTCAGTACAAAAATAATGTACTTTTAATATATTAAAAATGTATCTGATATTCATGGTCAATACAATTGTGTGGACCACAGTCCATGCAATAATTTGCCATGTCTAGCTATATTGGTTTAGTTTACTTCTTGTATAAGTAGCCATTATTTATCCCAGCCAAAGGATATTCAATATCATTTACAACACATTCTCTGTAATATTTTTATATTATTAATTCATCCAATACTATTATGATTCTACTCGTTTATATCTATTTTACGCCTTTATATATTTTATACAAGATTATTGATCCGTATAGTTATATACTCCGGATCAATTTTTTCCATCAATAACAAATAGTGTATTTGATTAGTCGGTACTGGATGTTGATATGTTTATATTGCGTATACTGATAATGATTAGATTAGTTTTATACCAATTAATGATTTTAATAATCTATTACAATAATGTTAACGAAACGTACAACTTTGATCTCCTAACAAATATCCGTGCAGTCGCATAGTATTATTTTCGTGGTTTGGTCATCCACTATTATTTTGGCAATCAATTTGAGAAAGTATTGACAAAGTTTGTTCAGAGAGTGTTGATAGAATTAGGGAGGGTAATTCCAATTCGTTCCGCAGATATCAATTCGAATTTATATTGTATGGATCGATTTTTTAAGTGATAGTGGGTGGTGGGTCAGCAATTATACTATGGACCGCGGTCTAAAAACGGCATCGTTTTTTTAAATAAAGAAACAGTGCGCCGTAACAGTTAACGGAGCGCGCATGTTTGGTGTATTAATTACCAACTGAAACTACAATGTATCTAAACTAACACTGTCTCACGTATTATTTTTATATTATCAAATGAAACTACAATTGAATTGAAATGAAACTGTAGTTGTGTTGAAATGAAACTGCAGTGTATATAAAATGAAACTGAATAACATTTCACATATTTGTGGGTATATTGTGCAATGAAACTGTAGTTATATTGAAATGATAATGTAGTTGTGTTTTAATGAAACTATAGTGTATTATAAAATAAAATTAAATAACATTTTCACATATTTGAGTGTATAAATATCGAATGAAACTGTAGTTATATCGAAATGAAACTGTAGTTGTGTTGAAATAGCATTGCAGTGTATACAAAATGAAACTGAATAAAAGAGTTACTTTTTGCGGAACGGCGCGAAACGAGTGCCGTTTCTTTTCATTAAACAAAACGACATCGTTTAGAAGCTCGGTGCACGATATAATTTGCCGTGGTGGGTCGAGGTGAGTCTTAAAAAAGTAAACCCTCTGTGGGTCAAGTTGGATTAGAATTTTATTTACAAAGCCCTTCTAAAACCACACTCGACCCAACACGTATAAAATTAATAGTAAAATAAGGACTAAGTATAGAGTTAATTATAAAAGTTTAAAGTACTCTTGCTAGCTTTTGCTATTTTTAGTGGTAAACTAATAAGTTTATTTTTTAAAAAAAATAATAATTAAGTTATTATATTTGAATATTTCTATTATTTTATACGCTTTAATATATTTAGTGAATTTTATTATTTTTATTATATGTAATTAATTTAAATATTATTTTTTAAAAAAATTTAATAAGATAAAAAGTGGTGGGTACTTGTAATGGGCACCCGCATCCGATGGGAGTGGGGGCGGGTTTTGAAAAAGTCCATTCGATGCAAGTCAGGCGTGAGAGTGGAATCGAGTGGACGGAGAAAATATAAGGTTGGGTGGTGGACGTCACCATCCTCTCACCTCTAACACATTGCCATCCCTGGATAGAATGCAAGAAAGAGGATCTTGCCAAAATCAACGTCCAGGATGAACACGAATCTAAAAAAATTGTGGTGACATTTTGGTCATTTTGCGTATTGTTGAAACTTAAGGTACGTATTTTCTATGCTTAAGGTGCGTCGTTTTAATACTTAAGGTATGCTATTTTAACACTTAAAGGAGAGTCAGTTCTACACTTTAGAACTTAAGGTGCGTTATTGTTGAAAGTTAAGGTGTGTCTTTTTCAAGCTTAAGGTGTGTCATTTTAACACTTAAGATGCGTTCGTTATACACTTATGGTGCATAAGTTCTCCACTTAAGGTGCGTCATTTTAACACTTAAGGTGCGTGATTTTATTACTTAAGGTGCGTCTTTTTAACACTTAAGGTGTGACATTTTAAAACTTAAGGTGCGTCATTCTAACACTTAATTAAAGTATGTCATTCTAACACTTAATTAAGGTGCGTCTTTGTAACACTTAAGGTGCGCCATTTTAACACTTTGCTTCTTTCTTCTCAAGATGCGCTATTTTTTTTTTTTTTTTTAATTTTCATTGATTTAAGCCGTTGATCTTGATTTGATCAATGGTTTAGATCTCACCACATGTTTCACCTGGAACGTCCTTCACACCCGATCTCATCCTTTTATATATATATATATATATATATATATATATATATATATATATATATATATATATATATATATATATATATATATATATATATATATATATATATATATATATATATAAACTGATTAGGTGAAAAATAGAGTTTAATCTCATCCATTGATTCTGTCCAAATCAAAGGTCAGAATGAAGCTATTTAGAAAAAAAAAAAAAAAAACGGTGGCATTATATTATTGTAAATTTGTGTAAGTTTTTTTTTTTTTTTTTTTTTTTTTTTTTTTTTTTTTTTTAAATTTCAGAGCATTTTTTAATTCTTGCAAAGCACAATGTTGTGCCTTCCAAAACACATTGATGTGCGTTTCAGAGCACAATGATGTGTAGAGCCATCAAAACGGTCTCGCGGGGCGGGACGGGCCAAAACGCACCAAAGCCCGTCCTCGTAGCGGGACGGGCTAAAAAGCCCGCCTCTTAGCGGGCTTGGAATGTGGTCGGCCCGCCTTGCCATGCCAAAGCCCGCTGGCGGGGCGGGCTTGCCCGCCAATCAATTTTTCACTGTGTTAATCTAAAAAAAAAAAATCATTGTACAATATCATTCAAAAAAAAAAAAAAAAAGAATCACTGTATAGACGTACAGTACACTAACATAATAACACTGCCTAGTATTGTATAAGTTATAACACACTTAACACAATTACACAAACCAAAATAACACAAAAAATAATATGTATTAAATACTAAATATATATACAAAATATATATTTATTAGCAGGTCGCGGGCTAAACCCGTGACCCGCCTGACCCGCCCCGCATGAACCCGTGACCCAGGCGGGGCGGGCTAAAAAGCCCGCCTCTTGGCGGATCAAAATTTGAAGAACCCGTCCACTACCTACGGCGGTACGGGACGGGTCGACCCAGCGGGTAAAACCCTTTTTTGACGGCTCTAATATTGATGTGTCTTCGACCACACATTTCTGACCTTCCAGAGTATATTGTTGAACCTTCCAGAGCATATTGTTGTGTCATCCAAAGCATATTGTTGTGCCTTATTATTTTGCCTTCTGGAGCACATTGTTGTGCTTTATAGAGCACATTGTTGTGCTTTTTAGAGCACATTGTTGAAGATCGTAGGTGGCGAATTTTTTTTTTTTTTTTTTTTAAAAGATAAGTTAATCTTGATCACTAAATTTTCATTGATTTGAACCGTTGATATAGATTTGATCAATGGCTCAGATCTCACCACATGTTTCACCTGGAACCTCCTTCACACCAGATCTCATCCTTTTATATATATATATATATATATATATATATATATATATATATATATATATATATATATATATATATATATATATATATATATATATAACTGATTAGGTGAAAAATAGAGTTTAATCTCATCCATTGATTCAGTCCAGATCAAGGGTCAGAATGAAGCTATTTAAAAAAAAAATGCGGTGGCATTATTGTAAATTTGTGTAAGTTTTTTTTATTATTTTATTATTTTTTATTTTTTTATTTTTTTTTTTGTCTTTCAGAGCATTTTTTCATTCTTGCAAAGCACAATGTTGTGCCTTCCAAAGCACACTGATGTGCGTTTCAAAGCACACTGATGTGTCTTTGAGCACACATTGTTGACCTTCCGGAGTACATTGTTGAACCTTCCAGAGCATATTGCATGTTGTGTCGTCCAAAGCATATTGTTCTGCCTTATTGTTTTGCCTTCAAGAGCACATTGTTGTGCTTTTTAGAGCACTTGTTGAAGATCCTAGGTGGCGAACTTTTTTTTTTTTTAAAAAAAAAGATGTTAATCTTGATCACTAATTACTAATTTGAGTTGAATCTTGTTTTCTCGTTTATTATTTACTGTCGTTTATGATTTGTGTTGAAGATCTTATATTAAATTTAGTCTTTTCTATAATTGCTTCACATCTGTGTGAATTTCTATTTTCGGTGCACATTTTTGTCTTCCAATGCACATTATTGTACCTTCAAGAGCACATTGTTGTCCCTTCCGATGGATATTGTTGAAGATCGTAGGTGGCAAAATATTTTTTAAAGAGCTGTTGATCTAAGACTGAGACTTATCCGCATGTTTCACCTACACCTTTTTTTGTCACAAGAGCCTAAGCCTATATATATATATATATATATGGCAGTAAGGGGCAACTGCCCATTACTGCATGCTTGTGACTGTGGTTGTGTATATATAATATGGTCAATCCGTTACCCATTCAACATACTTTTGGGCAAATTATACCATGTACTAGGATCTATAATGTAAGATGAACCATTATAAATGGTATAACATTCAATGGCATTTTTTGCTCGAATTGCCTCTTTTGACTAGTCCAAATCTACAAGGGTGCAGTGGCTAATTAAACTAACAGTGTTTCTGTGTTTCTTTCTGGGCGACAGACTTCGTACGTGCAGGCTAAGAAAGCTAAATAAAACCTTTGGACTATGATTATGATATCACTGTTAAGGTAAGCATAACATTACCAGCAAGGCAAAAATCACTTTAAAAAAGAAAAATATTTAAGGGTGGTCAATAGCAATGAACTTAAAGTTTGAACTTTTTTTGCTGAATGATGGCGAGGAAATTTTACAATAATTATTCTTTTTTTTTGTTGCTTATTTGTAATAATTTACAAATTATGTTGGAGATATAATTTGCAGTAGAAAAAAAAAAGGAATAAGGGTCAAATAGGCCATCGAACTGCACATGATAAAACAATTAGGCCATTGAACTTAAAAAATCAACAATTAGGTCCCTAAACTAATCAATTTCAAACAATTCTTCCAATTTGAAGGTTTTCAACAGGTCAACAGGTCATCTCCCAAATTAATTATTTTTTTAAAATTTAAATTTTAAAAAATAATTAATTTGGAAGGATGACCTGTTGGAAACCTTCTAATTGAAAGAATTGTTTGAAATTGATTAGTTTAGGGACCCAATTGTTAGTTTTTTAAGTTCAGTGGCCTAATTATTTTATTGTGTGCAGTTCGATGGCTTATTTGAACCTTATTCCAAAAAAAAAAGTTTAAACACTTTTTATCATTTAAAAGGTAAAATAGTTGGAAAGCACATCAAACTTGGCGGCCTTTAATTCATATATAGTTCGATATAAATTCCAGGTCCCATAATCTTGTGAATCAGACATCATTTTGCCTATCATTATTATATAGACCATGGTCCACACAATGAAGGTACATTATTTGAATACTGAAAGTGCTTTATTTTATATATACTATCAAATAATTTACCTTTGTACACAAATAATATACTTTTAATATATTAAAAATATACTTGATATTCATGGTTCACACAGCTATGTGGACTATGGACCACACAATAATTTGCATCATTTTGCTCTGTTTTCATATTTGCAGGGTTCAACATAATGGGGGACATAAACCTACGGCAATTAATCCCTGTATATTAAACATTAGAATTGAAATTCTCAGTAATTCTGATCTATTCCTGCAAAACAAACACTAAAATTTAAATTAACACTTTATTCCCGCATTAATCATCTCCCATGAAATTACAATTCTGTTCTCACATCACTCCCTCCCTCTAACCAAACGCCGCGTAAATGTATTGTAAAAAAAGGCCAAATTAGAAACAATCACCCGTAAATGTATTGTAAAAAAAAGGGCCAAATTAGAAACAATCATATTGTATACACGTTTAAGAGTTAATACTTCTATTACATATATGTTTATATCATAAATTTCAAATTAATCATCAATTATTAATTCATCCAAAATGATACACTAATTATGCAAAATTGCATTCATTTTTGTTATTTCTTGTTTACACTGAAGACTAAACTTGATAACTTTTGGTATAATTAAGAGACCATTTTAAATGATACACTAATTATGCAAAATTGCATTCATTTTTGTTATTTCTTGTTTACACTGAAGACTAAACTTGATAACTTTTGGTATAATTAAGAGACCATTTTAAATGCATTGAATAATCAGGGCAAATTTGATGATCAAGATTATAGGACCAGTAACCCACGTTTCACATTTTGGAAAGCAACTACTACACAATGTGTAGAATTCATATACATATGACATTTAGTTTTCTAATTTAATTTGAAAGCTGTAAGCAACTACACAATATACAGCTTTCAAATTAAATTAGAAAATAAAATGTCATAACTCATAACGTGGCATAATTTTCAAAATGGTGCCTCAATTATATCATAATTTTTAAATTTGTTTCGGTTATCACTTGATACAACTATGTCAAAATTTACTTAGTTTAGTCATCGGAATATGTAGTGATGAATGACTAAAATGAGTAAATTTTTTTCATAATAAATGAATTATTTTTTATGAAGGGAAAATGACACATTTTTCCCCTGAGTTATATATTTATAGCATTTTTTTTCTTTGAATTATTCATGTAAGTACATTAGCCCTCTTAATTATTTTCAAAGTGGCGATTTTTCTCCTGATATATTAAATTGACATTTCTACCCTTAAAATAAACATTTTATTTAATTTTTTTTTCTCCAACAAATTATTGCCTATACGTAGGGATGACCACGGTTCGATTCGAATTGAACCGGACACTATAGCAATCAAATTAAAAGTTTCCTGTTATGATTCAGATCCAGAACCCAATATTTGAATTTCAGTTTATTAAAATTATGAATCGAAAAAACTGGATTCTGAACTGGAGGTTCCGGATCCGGTTCGCGATTTTGAACCGTCTTTATTTTAAAATTTTATTTTTTATTTTAAAATAGTCTAAATTCAACAATAAATGTATTTTTTTTTTTCAGTTTGAAACATGAACATGTCGTCCCGTTTCGCGATTTTAATAAACTCTAAATATCGAGTTTCGATTCTAAATTGTAATTAGAATATTTTGGTTTGGTTGCTATAGTGTCTGTTTGGTTTGAATCAAATTGTGTTCATAATTTGTTGGAAAAGAAAAATAAATGAAATATTTATTTTAAGGGTAAATATGTCCATTTAACATTTCAGAGAAAAAACAGCCACTTAAATAATTTAAAGAGAAAAGTGCTATAAGCATATAACTCAGGATAAAAAAGTGTCATTTTCCCTTTGATAAATTAATAATTGAGGATCAAATTGAAACTCATCACAAAGTCATAATCACTCAAAATATCATTTTAAGCATTAACTATTAAACGTGTATGTAATTGATTGTATTTCTATTCCTTTGAATTGTGGAAAATTCGCTGCCGACACCAAATAGAAATGTTTCTATTCCAATATGCTTGTCATGCATTTAATTTTTACCTACTCGTCCTACTATACCCCATGAATTAATTAATTGTATTTAATTGGAAAACTACAGTGGTCCATGCTATCATTGCTATGTACAAGAATCATACTTAATTCTCAAAATGGTAATCTAACTATGCAATTTTTTAAAATTTGTCTATTGACTTTTAATTTTTCTAAGATGGTCTTCCGACTTTTAAATTTTAAGTTAAAATAGTTCTCTATTAACTTTGGCGTTAAATTGGTGTTAAAATGAAGGATAAAACTGGAAATTTAGGTTTTGCACTCCAATTTAAAGCAATCTGTGATTCATTTTAGCAATATGCACACATATTTCTTCAAATTAGGTTTTTGCTCTCCTAAATCTGCAATCAAAATGTGGGATAATCAACTAGAAGCACAAAAAAGTTCATCTTCAACTTCATCCACAAACTTCCCAATTGGCAAATATTTCTGGCCTTCTAGTTGATTATCCACATTTTGATTGCAGATTTAGGAGAGCAAAAACCTAATTTGAAAAATATGTGCGCAAATTATTTTAAATTGAAGTGCAAAACCTAAATTTCTAATTTTACCCTTCATTTTAACACCAACTTAACGCCAAAATAACGGAGGACTATTTTGAGAATTAACTCACAGGAATCATATATACTACTCCACCTATTCAAACACCACTTTCAGAACTTCTCCATATATTTACACACAGAATAAATAAATAAATAAATATATATATATATATATATATAATATATATATATATATATATATATATATATATATATATATATATATATATATTATGTGTGTGTGTGTAAATTCTCTCTTACTTTTATTAATTAGGCAATATTTTCCCATAATAACATTTCCAATAGTATCATAGTATGAGCCAAAAATACTATTAACTGCCGGCAAAAAATTAAAGAACTTTAAAGCACCATAAAAGGTATTTATAAACTATGAAATATTATTAATTGGGAAAATGACACTTTTTCCCCTGAGTTATATACTTATAGCACATTT
Source organism: Ipomoea nil (assembly GCF_001879475.1). NCBI lineage: Eukaryota > Viridiplantae > Streptophyta > Magnoliopsida > Solanales > Convolvulaceae > Ipomoea > Ipomoea nil. The sequence continues at coordinate 6,430,033 of NW_017616745.1, forward strand.
TCCCCCTGAATTATTCATGTAAGCACATTACACCCCTCAATTATTTTAAAAGTGGCGGTTTTCCCCCCTAATATATTTTATTGACATTTCTACCCTTAAAGTAAACATTTTATTTAGGGAAAATGGCACTTTTTCCCCTATGTTATATACTTATAGCACTTTTTCCCCCTCAATTATTTATGTAAGCACATTAGCCCCCTCAATTATTTTAAAAGTGGTGGTTTTCTCCCCTAATATATTAAATTGACATTTCTACCCTTAAAGTAAACATTTTATTTATTTTACTTCTCCAACAAATTATTGCGTATATGTAGCGATTACCACGGTTCGGTTCGAACTGAACCAGACACTATAGCAATCGAATTAAAAGTTTTCAGTTATGATTCAGATCTAGAACCCAATATTTGGATTTCAATTTATTAAATTTAAGAATAAAAAAAAAAAACTGGATCATGAACCGACGGTTCCGGATCCCGTTCGCGATTTTGAACCGTCTTTATTTTAAAATTTTATTTTTTATTTTAAAATAGTTTAAATTCAACAATAAATGTATTTTATTTTTTCAGTTTGGAACATGAACCGCCCATTCCAGTTCGTGATTTTAATAAACTCTAAATATCGCGTTTTGATTATAAATTGTAATTGGAATATTTTGGTTTGGTTACTATAGTATCTGGTTTGAACCAAATTATAGTAATAATTTATTGGAGAATAAAAATAAATTAAATATTTATTTTAAGGGTAAATATGTCCATTTAACATTTTAGGGGGAAAAAGAGCCGCTTAAATAATTGAGGGGGAAAAAGTGCTATAAGTATATAACATAGGGGGAAAAAGTGCCATTTTCCCTTTTATTTATTTTTCCTTTTCAATAAATTATTGCGTATACATAGGGATGACCACAGTTCGATTCGAATTGAACTAGACACTATAGCAATCGACTTAAAAGTTTCCGGTTATGATTCAAATCCAGAACCCAATATTTTAATTTCAATTCATTAAAATTATGAATCGAAAAAACTGGATCCTGAACCGTGAACCGGCGGTTCTAGATCCGGTTAGCGATTTTAAACCGTCTTTATTTTTAAAATTTTAATTTTTTTATTTTAAAATAGTCTAAATTCAACAATAAATGTATTTTTTTTTTCAGTTTGGACCATGAACCAGCCGTCCCGGTTCACGATTTTAATTAATAAAATCTAAATATCGAGTTTCGATTCTAAATTGTAATTAGAATATTTCGATTTGATTTCTATAGTGTCTGTTTGGTTTGAACCAACTTGTGGTCATAATTTGTTAGAGAAAAAAATAAATGAAATATTTATTTTAAGGGTAAATATGTCCATTTAACATTTCAGGGGGAAAAATAGCCACTTGAATAATTCAGGGGGGGAAAATGCTATATGTATATAACTTAGGGGGAAAAAGTGCCATTTTCCCTTATTAATTTGATAAAATGGTTAGAATAAATTACCTATAATCTCGATTAATATAATATAATAAAATCTTAGAAATAAAACAAAATTAGATCAACCATGGAAGGTTGCTGAAAAAAAAGGCGGTCATTTTTAACATAAAATCCGATTTTAATATGAATATTTCCATATATATAAGGCGTATTCAGGTGAGAACGGGGGCTCAGTAGAGGAATGAGAACAAATCACAATTTACCCTCCATCTATCCAGATCTAACAGATCATATATAACATTAAAAAAAAAACGATGACATTTTTGTATATAACTCAAACTTTGGTGCAAGTAACATGTGTTGAAAGTACAAGTACCGAGTGCAAGTGTGCAAGTAAAATCACTTAAATGTATAACCATTTACACATAATAGTGCAAGTAATTTACCTTTTTACATTGGTACACCTAATAATGATAACGTTATATACACTTAATATTGTTGCTCAGTGTATATTATATTGTTGCACTTGTAATAAATTTTACTTGCACTTAGGTAGTTAGGTGCACTCTATGAAACTGTTACGTCAACTTTTACACAACTACTTGCACTTCAAATTAAAGTTAGAATTATTTATAAAAATACTACCGCGTATTTTTATATAAAAAAGTGTTTCTGTTCTGATTGATATGGATAGATGGACGACTGTCTTAGGTTTTTAGCACACACTGATGTGTCATTCAGCGTACACTGATGTGTCTTCCAGCACACATTGATGTCTCTTCCAACGCAAATTATTGACCTTCTAGAGCATATTGTTAAGCTTTCTAGAGCATATTGTTGTGTCTTCCAGAGCACATTGTTGTGCCTTCGAAATACATATTCGTTTGCCTTAGAGTACACATTGTTAAACCTTCCAGAGCACATTGTTATACCTTCGAAGTGTGTATTGTTTTGCCTTGGACTACACATTGTTGAAGTTCATCGGTGGCGAACTTTTTTTTTTTTTTTTTTTAAAAGATAAGTTAATCTTGATCACTAATTACTAATTCGAGTTAAATCTTGTTTGCTCGTTTATTATGTATGGTCGTTTATGATTTGCGTTGAATATCTAATATTAAATTTAGTCTTTTCAATAATTTCTTAACATCTTTGTGTCTCTCAGTGCACATTTTTGTCTTCGCACATTGTTGAAAATCGTAGGTGATGAATTTTATTTTTTTTAAAGAGCAAATGATCTAAGGCTAGGATTTATCCTCATGTTTCAACTGTGGCCTTTTTTTTTTTTGCACCAGAGAGTAAGCCTATATATATATATATATATATATATATATATATATATATATATATGGAAGGGTTCAGGTGCGTGTATAGGCGTATAGCTTCCCGTGTGGTTGACGCACCTTAAGCATTAAAATTGCGCAACTTAAGTATACAAACCACGCACTATATATAAGTTTAAACAACTACTCACCTTAAGCAAACAACACACGCACCTTAAGCACAAAAACCACACACCTTAAGTACAAAAATCACGCATCATAAGTACAAAAACCACACACCTAAGGTTTTAAAATGGCGCACCTTAAGATTCAACAATTCACGCACCTTAAGCATACAAATCACGCACCTTAAGAAAAATAACAACGCACCTTAAGAAGGAAAACCACGCACCTTAAGTTTCAGGTTGACGCACCTTTAAGTTTTAACAACTACTCACCTTAAGCCTACAAACCACGCACTTTAAGTACAAAAACCACGCACCTTAAGCATAAAAATCACGCACCTTAAATTTGACCTATATGCAATTACCAAATTGTCACCCATTTTTTTTTTTTTTTTATAAATTTTGATAATACGTTGATTTAAGCAAGATCAATGATTTAGATTTAACAGCACAACCCCACCGAGAGACACCCAACCCCAAATTATATATATATATATATATATATATATATATATATATATATATATATATATATAGGGCGGTACGGGGCAACTGCCTGTTGGCTGTTGCCCATGTAGTATACTGCCTGTTGCCCATGTAGTATATAAAGTAGCAGACTTATATTCACATCATAAACACGCTTAGCATTCTCTGCAAAGCAACTTATTTCCGTTTGCAATGGATTCTTCCATGAAAGTGATTTGTATCCTGATCTTTCTGCTTGCTTCAGGTGTCCAGGCTTCAGGTTGTTACGAATCCATCATTAGTTTTGGCGACTCTCTTGCCGACACAGGCAACTTAATTCATCTTTTCCGATCCAGTGCCGCCGCAATTCCCTACGGAGAAACTTTCTTCCATCGCCCCACCGGTCGGTACTCCGACGGCCGTCTCATCATCGACTTCATTGGTAAGATGCAAAAACTATCATGCTGCGTCACATGCATGCTTGCTGCCTGTATTTGTTGTTTTTGTTGTTATTGCTATTATTGTATATATATACGGGGCAACTTCAACCAAATTGATTGGAACTATTCACTTGATTTTCTCTATCATTCAATATATGTATATATGGTCGTCTTCAGGTGCAAATTGGGCTTCTCTATCATTCGTGTAGCGGTTGTGGTGTATTTCTTCAGTAGTTCAATTTCCTCCATAAAAAGTGAGGATTGATTTCAACCTCCAAAGTTTATCAATAGTTGAAGGTTGTAGTGTGTATATATATATATATATATATATATATATATATATATATATATATATATATAAAAGAGGTGTATTTCTTCAGTAGTTCAATTTCCTCCATAAAAAGTGAGGATTGATTTCAACCTCCAGGAGTTTATCAATAGTTGAAGGTTTTAGTATATATATATATAAAAAAAAGATTTTTTTTTTTTTGAAAGTTACTGACTCTATTACATTATAGTATCTGATCTGTTCATACATACTTTTTCAAAAAAAGAGTCAACAACGGGGTTGAAGCACAAAGAGAGTCAACAACGCCTCTACTGAGGCTCGATCTCATGACCTCCCACGCCTCCACTAAGGCTCGATCTCCCATATAAGAGAGGTCACTACATGTCATTTGAGCCCAAGGTGCTTGGCAAAAAAAAAAAAAGAGGTTAATTTTATAATTATTGAAAACTTTTAAGATCAAGTTCATTTTATGATTATTGTAAACTTAAAAGTTTAATAATAGTAAGATCCAAGCTAGTATTTCATTTGTTCACACTTTTTACAGGTCACATAACCCTCCCTTATATATTTATGAAAATGGCCCGCCTCCGATCCTGTTATACTAAATCTCTTAACCATTGATCATCTTAGATCGACGTATCATATTAGTTCATATTTCTCACTTAAAGTGTTGTTCTCACCGGTTCTTCTCTGCAATTAGGGTACATTTAAATAATGTTGTAAATAATGAATAATGCAGCTCAAAGTATGGGGTTCCCATTTGTACCACCCTACATTGAGATGAAAAACGCAAGCAAAAGCAATTTCATAGGGGGAGTAAATTTTGCAATTGCTGGATGTCCAGCAATGGATTCTTCATTATTGGCAGCCATGGGGATTGAAGACCCTTCTGGATCAAATGCTTCTTTGGGAACTCAGCTCAACTGGTTCAAGGAAATGCTACAAACATTTTGCAACACTCCATCTGGTAATTACTTACTTTCTATTTTTCATAAAAGGAAAATGACACTTTTTCCCATCGAGTTATATACATATAGCACTTTTTCTCCTTAAATTATTCAGGTAAGCACATTAGTCCCCTCAATTATTCTAAAAGTGACGGTTTTTCTTCCTGATATATTAAATTGACATTTCTATCCCTAAAGTAAACATTCTGTTTATTTTTCTTCTCCAACAAATTATTGCGTATACGTAGGGATGACCACAGTTCGGTTCGAACTGAACCGGACACTATAGCAATCGAATTAAAAGTTTCCGGTTATGATTCAGATCCAGAACCCAATATTTGGATTTCAGTTTATTAAAATTATAAATCGAAAAATCTGGATCATGAACCGTGACCGGCGGTTCCGGATCCGTTTCGCGATTTTGAACCGTCTTTATTTTAAAATTTTATTTTTTATTTTAAAATAGTCTAAATTCAACAATAAATGTATTTTATTTTTTTCCAGTTTAGAACATGAATCGGCCGTTCCGATTCGCGATTTTAATAAACTCTAAATATCGAGTTTTGATTCTAAACTGTAATTGAAATATTTCGGTTTGGTTGCTATAGCGTCTGTTTGGGTTGAACCAAATTGTGGTCATAATTTGTTGGAGAAGAAAAATAAATGAAATATTTATTTTAAGGGTAAATATGTCCATTTAACATTTCAGGGGAAAAAACAGCCACTTAAATAATTTAGGGGGAAAAGTGCTATAAGTATATAACTCAGGGAAAAAAAAATGTTATTTTCCTTTTCATAAATAATGCAATTATTAATGATTGATTAGGTGTACGAATGATATAAATATCATTCGTGGAAACCAAAGTAACCAAACAAGTAAAGTAGTTTGATATGTTTATTATTATGTTGTACGGTTATTATATGAGTACATAAGTTGTTGTCAATGAAAAGATTAAAGTTGGAAGAGATATTAGCAACAAAAATGTTAGGTTGAGAATGGGTCCTAGTCAATGAAAAAATAAGAGTTAATTCAAAGACTAAAAATTGAATCTAACTGAACTCATCTTGTGTTAATATCGAGTAGATGTAATAATGGCCCTATTTGGTAAAATAATTAGTCTATCAGTCAATTTTAACTTATTTGACCACTATTAGCTGTTTGATTTAGTTAAACAATCAATATGAGTGTTTGATTAATTAGTTTTTTGTAACAACTTATTTGCTTCAAAGTGCTAAAATTCAAAGCTCAAAGTAGTTTTTTCGATCAGTTTTTTGAGAAAATCATTTGAATGTAATCAGCTAAAGGTTAACAACTAATTTACCAAACTCTTTTTTACAATCAATTAATGAAATCAACTAGTCAAACTCACTAACTCAATAAATTTACACCCATTTACCAAACACCCCAATCAAATATATTATTATTATTATTGTTATTATTATTATTATTAATACAATCATTGCATCAATCATGATAAGCAGAGTGCAAGAAATATTTGCAAAGTTCTCTGGTTCTCATGGGGGAGATTGGAGGCAATGATTACAATGGTGCATTTTGGCAAGGCATTCCCATTGAAGAGGTCAAACCTTTGGTTCCTAAAGTTATTGCAACCATTGCATCAGCAATCAATGTAAGACCTAAAAACCTTGAATGCTACTCCATTTATTTCATTTTATTTATCATGTTTACTATTTATTGCTCAAATCATTTTTTTTTCTTTATTTATTTATATTAATATTTTTTAAATTATTTTTAAATTTAAATGTTTTTAATATTTAATAATACTTTTAATGTAGTTTCTAACATATAAGTTTAATATACTAATACTAAATCAACATTATAAAAAAAATTAAAAATAATTTCAGTTGCCTCGTTAATCAAATCAGACACAAAATGTGATAATATGGAGTATTTCTTATTATAGTATAACAGTACTATTTGTATTCTGTAAAATGAAACTAATTAACCAACCTAGCATCAACTTGATTTGTTGATTCATATTCTTGATCCAGGAAGTGATTGAATTTGGAGCTGAAACGTTGGTTGTTCCGGGGAATCTACCAATTGGATGTTCACCTTCTTATTTAACAGAATTTATGAGTTCCAATGATAGTTATTATGACTCCAAAACTGGTTGTCTTAATTGGCTAAATGAGTTCGCTGAGTATCACAACAAACTTCTTCAAGAAACACTTAATCGCCTCAGAGAACTTCATCCTCATGCCACCATAATTTATGCAGATTACTACAACGCAGCAATGGAGTTCTATAACTCTCCAAGAAAATTTGGTATGTTCTTTTTGTACATATTTACAAAATATTTTAAAATACACATTTTTTTTTAATGAGTTAATACTTAAAATGGTCATCGACTATAATGATTTTTCTCAATTTTGTCGTAAACTACTTTTGTAACTTAACGCAGTCCTATACTTTTGTGTTTTTGCTCAATTTAGTCAACTCCTAGACTTGCGAAGTGTGAATTGAAATCCCTCTTTCTTTTACGAATTTCTCCCAAACCTGCGAACATAAAATTTGATTCGCATGTCTAAGAGTAATTCTTAAAAGAAAGAGGGATTTCGCACTTCGCAACGCTGAGAGTAAAGAGAAACCAATATTGAGATTACTGAATTGTCTATTTATTTAACACCAATTTGACGGAATAACAAACAGATGACTAAATTGAACAAAAACACAAAAGTCAAAGACTACATTAAGTCACCAAAATCGTTTAGGACGAAATTGGTCCATTTTGAGTATTAACTCTCGTTTTAATATTGTTGGGTCAAGTTTAGCATATTGCCCCATTTAAGTGCAGTACTGTGGCTTACCAGGGAGGAATGTGGTTAAATTGCAGTATTGTGGCTTACCATGGAGTGATGTGGTTAAACGGTTAATATCCACTTACTTATCACTAATTGCTTTTAGAATGGATATAACAACTAGATAATCAAAGAATTCCGTAGTTAAGTTACTCGATTTACAGGATGGGTGACCCATTCAATGCAAACAGTCATTGACACTTTATTGTTGCTTGAATGATGCTATATATATAGGATTTAACAGCACCATAAGTGCATGTTGTGGTGTGGGAGGTCCATACAATTACAACAGCAACGTTGGTTGTAAACTTCCAGAATCTACTGTTTGTGAACATCCTTCGTCTTACGTTAGCTGGGATGGCGTACACCTTACAGAAGCAGCTTATAAATGGATAGCACATGGCTTACTGAAAGGCACATATATGACTCCTCGTATCAGCGATGCTTGCATTCTTAAAGCCCCAACAATATCAGATTGTAAGGAAACAATAATGAAAGCATGAAATTGAACTTAAATCTATCGTAGCTTTAGATTTCAAATATGATTGCGTTACACGTCATAATTTTCTTTAAGTATTATTTTAAAGATTCATAGTTGTATTCAACCAAACTACTATCATCTTCAAAATTAGGAGGAAAATTCATAACTGTTAGTGACGGAGCGAAAAAATTGGGGTTGGAGGCCCAAATTTTTAGAGAAAATTTATCATCTTAGTCGATATTAGTACCAACCACACAATATATATATATATATATATATATACCATATGTGATTGTGCCAATTATTATTGATAATTATTTTTAATTATACTATGCACAATAATATATGAAATATATAATTATATGAGTACGTTCTTTAAGATTGTCAAACATTACTTTTGAATTTTTTACATAACACAAAAATTATACAATAGTAAAAATAGGAAAAATTGCACTTTTAATCACTAAGTTATAGGGTAATTGAAGAATTCATAATTATTAGTCATGCTTACTTTTCGTCCCTAAAATATACTCCGTAATTGATGTTGCAAATTTCGTCCCTTTACTAACAAAACATTAGGAACAAAGTATAGCTTAGAAAGGAAGAGTGACCACAACCGTACCTGTTATTAAAAGGACGAAATTTGCAACGTCAAATATAGCTTAGGGACGAAAAGTGAACACGACCAACAATTATGGACGAATTCTACAATTATCACATAACTTAGGGACTAAAAGTGTAACTTTCGAGTTCATTTAATATATACATAATAGATTATTTTTTTAAAAAAAATTAGGAGGGGGGCCAAAAGTGTAATTTATCCATATTATAATAATATATACCTATATATTTACTGTAGGTGATGGATGCCCCAACTTCTGATGCCACAACTCTGCTTGCGACACTTAAAACATTATTGATTTGCATGAATTCTGTCTTTTTCAAGAACTAAAGTCCCCTTGTTGTTCACCCATTCCAATCAGCGTCTTCGAGGTTCGGTCCTGAATAACACAAAAGTTGTTAGTGAATTGAGATCAGCCAAGAGTTGAGATACAGAAATTAAATTGCAATTTAATTTAGGCACAAATAAAACTTTTCACAGCCTCAATTTTTCACCAAGCACCACAGTGCCTTGCTTTGCTGCATAAGTTTCTTCTCCATTCGGTAGCCCAACAGGACATGGTTTGATTGTCCTCACATTCATCATATGATTGAGTGTCCCTGTCATATGGTTTGACGCTCCGGTGTCAATAATCCATGGTAAGTTACCTGAAAGATGTTGGTTGGTTTCAAGTTTATGGACACCAAGAGAGCACTGCATTGTTCCTTTGAAAGTCCTCCAATAGCAGTCTGTTCTATATTTATCACCGATGCAGCTTGAGAAGGGATTTCACCTACAACAGCTTGTGCTACATTGACTCTTGGTGTTGCACTTTTTTTCTCGTCCAGTTTGTTGTTGCATGCCTCGACTTGCACTTCGACCATTAGATCGTGGTTTAACACCCCACCAGTCAGGGCATCCAATGAGTTGAAAACATCCTTTTGTATCATGCCTGATGCGGTTGCAGTGTCCACATGTCATTCCATCCTTTTTAGCCCCCCTAGCGTAACACCATTTCCTTGTCCTGCTCGCGTTACATAAGTTACGGGGCCTGAACGATTGTCTTGTGTACTCATTATCGTCCTTGCTTATTCATCCTGAACAACCATATGATAAACTCGATTCAGATTGGGTAATGGGTCTTGACTCAGAATATTAGAACGAATGGTGTTGTACTGTTCTCCATCAAGGCCCATCAAGAACTGATGAACTCGTTCTTCTTCCTTTCGTTTCTCCAACTGGATGCTCAGACTGTATTTACACCCTCCACATGTACAGACAGGCATCCATTCAAGGTTGTTGAGTTCGTCCCAAAGCAATTTGAGACGTCCAAAGTAATTTGTAATTGACTCACCATTCTGCCTACAGTTTGCTAAGGCTAAACGCAATTGCTAAATATGAGGCCCGTTAGCGATTGAGAATCGCTGTTTTATGTCATCCCATAGATCCGCTGCTTTTTCTTTAAGTGTTATAGTAGATCGCAAAGTAGGCTCAATAGTATTCAGAATCCATGAAACAATCATGGAGTTTATTGTCCACCAATCTTCCAAATCTGGTGAGTCTTCTGCTGGTTGTTGAAAGCTTCCATCTACAAAGTCAAATTTCTTTTTGGCCCTAAGAGCTATGCGAATGGCCATCACCCATTCATTATAGTTTTTTCCTTTCAATTGAACCTGGGTGATTAGACTACTCGGGTTGTCATTGGAGTTCAAGGCATAAGAAGAAGCTACGTAGGTAATAGCAACCTTTTTCTCACCCTCTGTTTCTTTGTATGAAGGCTTTGATGCCATAATAAATCAAGAATTTTGAAGGGAAAAATTCACCTCTGCTTTCATTGAAAATAATACAGCACATATAATACAAAGAGGTTGTCCTATCTCCAAGAAAACTAATGACAGAAAAATGAAAATATACAATGCAAAGTAAATAAATATTAAAAGATCAAAAAATAATATGAGAAAAGAAAAGAGAATATTTACAACCAAAAATAACTGTTAATGTTGAAACTGTATATATATTTCTGTGTATTTGATGTACAAGGTAGAAGCCTATTTATACATAGGCTGAGAGACTCCCAACCACATAATTCAAAAAGGAAATGAAGGACTAAGCAACTTATTCTATCTACCATTATTCTTCCAACACTCCCCCTCAAGCTGGAGCATAGATGTCAATCATGCCCAGCTTGTTACAAATATACTCAATCCTGGCTCTACTAAGGCCTTTCGTAAGCACATCCGCCAGTTGATCACCAGTTCTAACATGAACAGTAGAAAGTAGCCCTTGCTGAACCTTGTCCCGTACAAAGTGACAATCTACCTCAATATGTTTAGTGCGCTCATGAAACACAGGATTACTCGAAATGTGTATAGCGGATTTGTTGTCACACCATAAAGAAACTGGCACACTCACCTCTACACCAATTTCCCCAAGAATATTACACAACCACGTTACCTCACACGCCACATGAGCCATTGCTCTATACTTGGATTCTGCACTAGAGCGAGCCACAACACCCTGCTTCTTACTTTTCCACGACACTAGATTGCCACCAAGGAACACACAATACCCCGTTGTCGACTTCTTGTCACTCGGTGACCCAGCCCAATTAGCGTCAGAGAAGGCCTCAACACTCACATGCCCATGATTGGCATACAAAATTCCTTTCCCAGGAGCACTCTTCAAATACTTCACAACTCGAACTGCAGCTTCCCAATGGACTTTTGTCGGATTCGCCATCAACTGACTCACTACACTCACTAGAAAGGGGAAATATCCGAACGAGTGATAGTAAGGTAATTTAATTTCCCCACCAGTCTCCTATACCGCTCTAGATCTTCAAGAGGCTCCCCCTCACCGGTTACAAGCTTAACACTCTAGTCCATAGGAGTTTCGCAAGGCTTCGACCCTAAGAGCCCAGATTCTTCAAGTAATATACCTTTCTTAGAAAGAACAACCTCTATTCCAAGGAAGTACTTCAATACTCCCAGATCTTTTGTGTGGAATTTCTTCTTAAGAAAAGATTTGAGCACATCAATTCCCATTGCATCACCACTTGTGATCACTATATCATCCACGTAGACAATTAACAAAACGCTGCCACGGTTAGAATGCTTATAAAAAACAGTGTGATCATAGACACTACGTTGCATGCCAAACTCAATAACAACACTACTAAACCTCCCAAACCACGCTCTGTGAGACTGTTTTAATCCGTACAAAGATTTCTTCAACTTACAAACCTTCTCGTTCTCCCCCTGAGCAACAAACCCAGGTGGTTGCTCCATATACACTTCCTCTGTCAAATCACCATGTAGAAATGCATTTTTTACAACTAGTATAACGGCCAATCATTAACAACAGCTAGAGAAAGAAAAACCCGCATAGAAGTTAACTTGGCAGCCGGAGAAAAAGTCTCCGTGTAATGAACTCCATAAGTCTGTGCATACCCTTTAGCCACCAACCGCGCTTTAAGCCGAGCAACCGACCCATCAGGGTTTGTCTTGACAACGTAAACCCATTTACATCCAATTGCAGACTTTCCAGCGGGGAGATGGACAAGATCCCAAGTCTGATTCTCTTCAAGGGCTGCCATTTCCTCCTCCATAGCAGATTTCCACTCGTCATGAGACATAGCCTGACACAACGTTTTAGGGACAGACACAGAATCCAGTTTGGATATAAAGATACGAGAAGACTCTGACAAATGGCCATAAAAAAACATAGGAATAAAGTGGATGACAACAACTACGTTTACCTTTTCGCACGGCAATTCGAAGATCAGTTGACGGAGATTGTTGTAGGGGAGGAGCATTCACCTGTGCGACCGTTGGCACAACTACATCCCGGGGCCGCCTTGAATACACTTGCATAACAGAGGGTACAACCCCAGAAACAGACTCCATTGTGGGTACATGAATAGTGATAGTATAAGTAAGAAAATCCTCCTCTATCACCGGCGCCCTACCCCCAAGAACGCTATCAGAGAACACGGTCTCCTAAAAAAAAAGTGACATCAGCCGAAACCAGATACCTCTCTAAATCAGGGGAGTAACACCTATACCCTTTTTGAGTTCGAGAATATCCCAGGAAGATACACTTAAGATTTAGGATCAAGCTTCTCCTTTAGTGGACGGACATCCTGTACAAAACACGTACAACCAAAAATCTTGGGAGGCAAGGCAAACAAAGGTTTGGAGGGATACACAACTGAGTACGGGTTTTGACCACGGAGTACAGAGGAAGGCATCCTATTGATAAAGAAACAAGCCGTGTGAACAACATCCGCCCAAAACAATTTCGGCACTTTCATTTGGAATAAAAGGGCACGGGCAATTTCTAACAAATGGCGGTTCTTTCTTTCTGCAACACCATTCTGTTGGGGGGGGGGGGGGGTGTAAACACATGAAGTTTGATGTATGATACCATTTTGACTCATAAAGATCGAAAAGGATTTAAGAAGATATATATTCTTGAGCATTATCACTTCTTAAACACTGTATAGTCTTATTAAATTGAGTTTTCACTTCAGAATAAAAACTCTGGAAAACATCAAACAATTCACTTCTAGACTTCATGAGATACAACCAAGTACACCTAGAGAAGTCATCAACAAAGGTTACAAAATATCGAAATCCACTTTTAGACATAACCCGACACGGACCCCAAACATCAGAATGAACTAATTCAAATAAAGAATCCACTCTATTATTTACCCGAGAAACATAAGGAATGCGATGGTGTTTTGCAAACTCACATGACTCACATTGCAAAACAGTCAAAGACTATAAACCAGGAGACATCTTCTTTAACGCTGGCAAAGACGGTGACCAAACCGACAGTGCAATTGGAAGGGGGAAACATTGCTCACCAAACCAGTAGAGACGTTCTCGAGCGACTTAAAACCCTCTAAGACATACAGGCCACCAACCTCCTTCCCCTTACCAATAATCCTCCTCGTCAAAAGATCTTGGAACAGACAATAGCCAGGAAAAAACATAACAGAACAATTTAGGTCACGAACTATTTGATTGACAGAGAGCAAATTGAACGGAAACTTTGGGAGGTACAACACGGAATTAAGGGGTAACGAGGGAGTTGCAGTGGCCAAAATGACCAAATTCAAATTTTGCTTTTGAAAATTTATGTAACACACTGTAAATAAACTCTAGAATTGTGTAACGAAAGCAATAAAATAGATAAGGGAGTTTTGAGAAAACATATTTGATTGATGTCTGCTTACTGATTGCCGTTCTGTGTTGATAGTAGAAAAAGAAGATACACTATAATTGAAAAAGAGAGGTCAAACATCAATTTTAAATTAGAGAAGAGAAGTGTAATTTTGTCTCAAAATTATTTTTTTTCTTCCTAAAATCCATGAAATTCAAATACCAAGGGGTATGGGATTTTAATTCCATGAAAATGAGAGAATTTCAATTCTGCGGAATTGTAATTCCTTCCAATCAAACGAAGGAATTTGTTTGCCTTTGGAATTATTTGGAAATAAAATTGTAATTCCGTCCCACCAAATGCCCAAAATAAGAATATATAGGTTCAAGAATTCATTGGTCGGTGGCTGGTTTGGACATATTTCACGTGCATGCATGCTACTTAAGGGAAAATGTTAGAGATTCCGAAGACAAAACAAAGGAGATAATGCACATATATATATATATATATATATATATATATATATATATATATATATATATATATTGATGGTTTTATTGGGACCGGGTCCACCATAAACCGGGTATAGGAAAGTACTGACTTTATTACCCGGGGCGCTAGGCCCAAAACAATGCGTACAAAGCCCGAGGTACAAGGCCCACGGGGTGGGCTATAGCTAACTATGCTACAGGTAGGAATCGAACCCAGGTGACTAGATTAAGAGTATGAGATCAAGAACATTAGACCGTAGTGCATGTCGTGTCTGAGTTGCCACTAGCCAGAGATCCAGGGCCCCCTATTTATAGCAAGCCCCCCTCCTCCTCTAGCGTCCACGTGTCCCATGCAATCCATCCCCACTTCCCCATTTATCGCTACGCAAGCGGGCATGTTCGCCATACTTCTAAAACTCCCGTGCATACCACCCCGGTCTACCATGCTCGGCGCACCCGCCCAGCACCCCCTCGGGAAGAGGGGGGGGGGGGGTGCCGTTGACAATCTGGGGGGCGCACTGCCCCCGCTGGCCGCGCCTCGGCCTGAGGTGGCCGGCGGGACCCGCCGCGGGCCAGTCGCCGGCCGGCCATGGCCCGTGGTGGAGGCTGCCCTGCCCGAAAATATCGGTCATATATATTTGCTGCGCCTTAGTAAATAATAGGTGAAGTGGGCTGGTGGTTTTGGTCTCATGTCACTATCCGGGAGGGTAGGGGTTTGAATCCTATTGACAGTAGCAGTGTTTTTCCTTGTTGCCTTTTACCCATGGCCAGTGGCCTTCACTGGCCGCGGTGGTGGGGCGCTGCCGGCACGACCGGTGGCGCACCCCCCCGCCGGCCACGCCTCGCCGCCGGGAGTCCGGCGAGGTACCGGCGGTTTGTTCCCCGGAAATCTTGGCCTTCACTGGCCGCGGTGGTGGGGCGCTGCCGGCACGACCGGTGGCGCACCCCCCCCCCCTTTTACCCATGGCCAGTGGCCTTCACTGGCCGCGGTGGTGGGGCGCTGCCGGCACGACCGGTGGCGCACCCCCCGCCGGCCACGCCTCGCCGCCGGGAGTCCGGCGAGGTACCGGCGGTTTGTTCCCCGGAAATCTTGGCCTTCACTGGCCGCGGTGGTGGGGCGCTGCCGGTACGACCGGTGGCGCACCCCCCCCCCCCCCCCACGCGCCGGCCACGCCTCGCCGCCGGGAGTCCGGCGGGCCACCGGCGGTTTGTTCCCCGGAAATCTTTCTCTCTCCTCCGTTTTGGGCCACCACCCCCCCTTGTCTTCGTAGCCCAATAGGATTTGGGCCAATCTCCTATCATCACCACCCCCACTTGGGTCAATACTATGCCAATAAAATGGACCCCTGGGTCCCATATCCCCATCACAAGTCCCCCAGTTCTTTTAGGTATCTTGATGCCTAAAGGAAGTAGAACTCGGTATCACCACCTCCTTTCTTTCCCTTTCTCAATCTCCCGCCGCCACCTTCCATTATCACCATTGTTGTGCGTCACGCCATTACTTCGTACCTCTGCCACACACCGCACGTTTCCCTGACCTTCACTTCATCACCTAGTGTCGAGAGGTCAAGGTGACTCCTCTATTGTCACTTCTTGGATGCTTCTTGCAGTGTACATCTCTTTTGTTGCATTTATTTAGTATGCTTTTGTCGATTTCTCCATGATGCACCTGCATGCTTCTTTTAAATATTCAATGGATGTCTTTGCTCCTTCTCCATGCTACACCTGCATGCAACCTTTTTTTTATTTTTTTTATTTTTTTTTTTTTTTTGTAATTTCGAATATTTCAGCAACCTTAATAATCTAGTGGTAATCTAGTTTCGTTCTTTTTTTTTTTTTTTTTTTTTTTTTTTTAATTTCGAATGTTTCGGCAACCTTAATAATCTAGTGATAATCTAGTTTCGTTCTTTTTTTTTTTTTTTCCCATGCAATTTGCCGCCAACTGCATGCGGCTTGCCGGGGGCAAGTCCGCGCATGTGGGTTGCGATAACCCACATGCCCCATCCGCCAACTGCATGCGGCTTGTCGGGGGCAAGCCCGCGCATGTGGGTTGCGATAACCCACATGCCCCATCCGCCAACTGCATGCGGCTTGCCGGGGGCAAGTCCGTGCATGTGGGTTGTGATAACCCACATGCCCCATCCGCCAACTGCATGCGGCTTACCGGGGGCAAGTCCGCGCATGTGGGTTGCGATAACCCACATACCCCATCCGCCAACTACATGCGGCTTGCCGGGGGCAAGTCCGCGCATGTGGGTTGCGATAACCCACATGCCCCATCCGCCAACTACATGCAGCTTGCTGGGTGCAAGTCCGCGCATGTGGGTTGCGATAACCCACATGCCCCATCCGCCAACTGCATGCGGCTTGCCGGGGACAAGTCCGCGCATGTGGGTTGCAATAACCCACATGCCCCATCCGCCAACTGCATGCGGCTTGCCGGGAGCAAGTCCGCGCATGTGGGTTGCGATAACCCACATGCCCCATCCGCCAACTACACGCGGCTTGCCGGGGATTAGTCCGCGCATGTGAGTTGCGATAGCCCACATGCCCCATTCGCCAACGCCGTAGAGCCAGCATGCACAGCACGTAAGAGCACATAGTTGAGGTGGACGTGGGCCAAGCATGCAGAGCACATAGGAGTACGTAGTTGAGGTGGCCGCGGGTCAAGCATGCAGAGCACATAGGAGCATATAGTTGTGGTGGCCGTGGGCCAAGCATGCAGAACACATAGGAGCACATAGTTCGGGAAAATAAACACAATCTTTACCTAACTAAGTGTTCAAGTGTACTCACCAGAGTAGCGTCTCGATGTGCTAAGTGTGTTACCTTATAGGGTAGCTCCTCTTGCGAATCAACCATTTGAGCATACCTCGGAACCTTGCTAGGATGGTAGAGACTACAAACAAGGGCTAATCGTAGCGAGCCCCATAGACGGTGCCAATGATGGTTTTATTGGGACCGGGTCCACCATAAACCGGGTATAGGAACATAGGACGGGGGTAGGAAAGTACTGACTTTATTACCCGGGGCACTAGGCCCAAAACTATGCGTATAAAGCCCGAGGTACAGGCTTAAAAAGCGGCCCAAATACAAAGAACAAGGCCCACGGGGTGGGCTATAGCTAACTATGCTACTGGTAGGAATCGAACCCAGGTGACTAGATTAAGAGTATGAGATCAAGAACACTAGACCGTAGTGCATGTCGTGTCTGAGTTGCCCCCTAGCCAGAGATCCAGGGCCCCTATTTATAGCAAGCCCCCCTCATCCTCTAGCATCCATGTGTCCCATGCAATCCATCCCCACTTCCCCATTTATCGCTACGCAAGCGGGCACGTTCGCCATACTTCTAAAACTCCCGCGCATACCACCCCGGTCCACCATGCTTGGCGCACCCGCCCAGCACCCCCTCGGGAAGGTGGGGGGGTGCCGTTGACAATCTGGGGGGCGCACTGCCCCCGCTGGCCGCGCCTCGGCCTGAGGTGGCCGGCGGGACCCGCCGCCGGCCGGCCAATGGCCGGCCATGGCCCGTGGTGGAGGCTGCCCTGCCCGCAAATATCGGTCATATACATTTGCTGCGCCTTGGTAAACAATAGGCGAAGTGGGTTGGTGGTCTTGGTCTCATGTCACTATTTTGGAGGGTAGGGGTTCAAATCCCACTGGCAGCAGCAGCGAGCCTTTTACCCATAGCCGCAGCGGGCCTTTTACCCATAGCCGCAGCGGGCCTTCACTGGCCGTGGTGGTGAGGCGTTGCCGGCATGACCGGTGGTGCACCCCCCCGGCCGGCCACGCCTCGCCGTCGGGAGTCCGGCGGACCACCCCACCGGTCCACCACCGACCGGCCACCGGCGGTTTGTTCCCCGGAAATCTTTCTCTCCTCCGTTTTGGAAAACCACCCCCGTTGTCTTCGTAGCCCAATAGGATTTGGGCCAATCTCCTATCATCACCACCCCCACTTGGGTCAATACTATGCCAATAAAATGGACCCCCGGGTCCCATATCCCCATCATATATATATATATATATATATGCTCCAAAGCTGGAGATGATCTGCATGTATTCTCTATTTGGCATTTTGATCAAATGGTGCTCTTAGTGTTTTTTTTTTTTTTTTCTTGTGGAATTTTAGAAGTAGAAACTTTTGTTTAATAAGTTATAATATAAAACTGGACCGAATAAAATCGAAGGAAAAAAAAAAACAAATTTTGCAAGTAACTTAATTGGTTTGCTTGGTTTGCAATTATGTGAAACGCTAATTTTTCCTTGTATACGATCAATATTAGGGTTGAGGTTCAATCTTTTTGGAAGAATGATGGAACACCTAGTGCATCTTAGATCTAGTGAGGGAATTGAGTGGAAGAAGAAGCTGCTTATTGATGAAATGAAGTACAGAACGAAGAAGAAGAAAGGAAGCAGCCTTATATAGACTGGAAGCTAAGTAACAGAAATAACATAATTATGAAGCAGGGGAAAATACAAAAAAGCCCTTGAGGCTAAACATATAAGCTAAGTATATGAGAGGCTGATCAGATAAGCAGATGAGCTGGTGAAGAGCTGATAATGAGTTGTTATTTTGACACCCCCCCCCGTAAGTTGGAGCATGAATATCTTGAAGGCCCAGCTTAGAGTGGAAAACATCAAAGCTTGGCTTAGGCAATGCCTTGGTAAAACCATCTGCAGTTTGTTCCTTTGATGGAATTGAAAGTAGCTTTACAACACCTTCATTAACCTTTTGCTTGACCACATGGCAATCAATCTCAATGTGCTTAGTACGTTCATGAAACACATGATTTTCTCCAATGGCTATGGCAGACTGATTATCACAAAACAACACACTTGGACTGGCAGGATGCACTTTCAAATCTGCCATCAAGTATAGGAGCCATTGAATTTCACACACAGAAGAGGCCAAAGCTCTGTATTCTGCCTCTGAGGAAGATCTAGAAACAGTAGCTTGTTTCTTTGTTTTCCAAGATATCAATGATTCCCCTAAGTAAATGCAAAAACCAGTGATAGATTTCCTTGTTTCTGCACAAGTAGCCCAGTCTGAATCTGAAAAACCATATAACTTGAGGTGAGACTTGGCTGAATAGAACAACCCTTTACCAGGAGCCCATTTTAGATACCTCAGTATTCTGTGAGCTGCCACAAGATGAATGTCCCTAGGCTGATCAACAAACTGACTTAGTTGTTGGACAGCATAAGTGATATCTGGCCTAGTATTAGTGAGATACAATAACTTTCCTATTAGTCTTCTGTAGACTTCAGGATTATCAAGTTTTGTACCTTCAGTGCTTGTGAGTTTTTGCCCTGCAGTGATAGGAGTGCAAGCAGGTTTAGCCTCCAGAAAACCATACTCTTTCAATATGTCCAAGGTGTATTTTCTTTGGCATAGATTAAGGCCCTGAGTAGATCTGAAAGCCTCTATTCCAAGGAAGGTGTATTTTCTTTGGCATAGATATAGGCTTCGAATCCGGTGCAACCCCTATGATACATGAGATGGTTGAGATTGAAAGATTCTTTTAAATTAATTATGGACATTTTTAAAACATAAGGATTAAAAGTAATTCTAGTATTGAGTTTATTTTTGGTTAGTATTAAATTGTAATATTGAGCATAATATTAGGTAGAATATTATAGGTAATAACTAGTAATAATTGGTATTGAGAGCTGATATTTTTAGTTGATTATGTACGACGGTATGTGCGTGTATGTAGTATGTCGTGTGCAAATCTTTAGTTTTTTTTTTTTGTGGTAATTTTACGGAAATAATTTATATATGTGTGCGTGAATTTATGTATATGGGTTGGTTTTAAAGGAGAATATTGTAAGAGTAGTACGTGTAGTTTTTTTTTTTTTTTTTTTGTGGACACCGGATGTGAACTTACGGAGGTGTGCAAATATGTACTCCGGCGTGTGCAAAGCTTAGGGATGAGAGCATTGTTTCTTTAAAAAAAAAAAAAACAAACAAACATTAATAATATGCGTGTACGTGAATGATCCACATTTTTTGTTATGCTAAAACTTAATTTATGAATGCAGAAGCAATGTAAAAATTTATTTTAAGATGGTGTGTGTGTGCATGTGATCTGGCGTGTGTAAATTTCTGGGATGAGGGATTTGAAATTTTTTATTTTTGGTATTTTTACCAAAATTGATATTAAGTGTGTCCGTGAAGTCAGATATATGATTTGTTTTTAAAGAAGAAGATTGAAATAGTATTATGTGTTGTTTTTTTTTTTTTTTTGGACACCGAAAATGTACTTACAGTAGTGTGTGCGAATATGTGCTTTGGCGTGTGCAACGTTTAGGGATGGGGGCATTGCTACATATTTTTTCCTAATCAATCATTAATATTATGTGGGTGCTTGAATTTTTGTTAATGTTTTTTTTTTTAAAATAATAATTTGTAAGTGCACTATTCGCTGGTTTTTGTTTTTTATGCGCTTGAGTGGTAATGTACGGTGGCGTGTGCGTATATGTGAAACAGTATGTGTGAGTTATTATAATGTGATCTTGGCATGAAACTGTTATACGGTGTGGTCGTGTATTCGTGCTTGATTTGTGGTTGTTTTTTTTTAATACTGACTAAAGGGTAGTAAAGGTGTGTGCATCGGGGTGTTACGGCATGTGCGAACAACTTGGCGTGAAATTTTTTTCAATTTACCTACGTAAGTACTAAGGATGTATTGTGGAGGTCGGTGTGTGCATGAGTGTTGTATGACATGTGCTAGTTAATGAGCCACGGACTTTAGCATGCCGTTGTTATTTTTTTATTAGTTTTTAATGAACTAAAAAAAAATGTTATTTAGTGTGAGCGTGTATTCAAGTACACACCCAACAACTTCAGCGCACACATCTAGATTTTAACGATTTGGATGGGTGCGTTACTTCATCTGGGCGTGTGCAAAACACTGTAGGGTTTGGAAGTCAATAATGAATCAAATGTAACAATTAATAACTCTGGGCACACACTCAACTACTATACCGCACACATTGATTTTATATAAGTTTTTGTATTGCAATTGAACTAAATTTTGACATTTTAATAAAAATCAAATTGAACTTCTATGACATACTCTAAAATAATATGGCATTACAGTATGAACAGTATAATCTAAGTTTCATATCACTAATAATAATAAATTTTTAAACTTTTAAATAAAAATTGAATTAATTACAAACATAATTAAATACATATTTCAATTAATTTGTCAAGCATGTAATTAAAGCTATACAAAAGCCTCCACACATGACTCGGAGCACACACCCAATAACTTCAGCGCACACATGTGGTTTCTGAGATTTAGATGTGTGCGTTGCTACAGCTTGGCGTGTGCATAAACTGAAATAACGAACAAATATGAATTGCCACACAACCGCAATTATTGAAACGCAAAAATAATCATAATAACATACAAAACACCAGGAAAAAAACAATAATAAATATTGATATTTGGGCACAATTTGTCCACTGTTTAATTATTGGTTTTAATTTAGAATGGACAATCAGAAAAGATAAGAGCAAGTAAGGGTTATAGAAACATAAAGATACAATACATCAAACTATCAAGGCAGAAAAAGAAATGCTAAGTAGAACATGGAAATTCATAAAAGCATTAACTGCAAAGATTGCTCTTTCACTAAATAGAGGATACAAAGCATAGTCCACTCAGTCTACATTAGCTGCAAAGATTGCTCTCTTCACTTTCAAATCAAGAGAACATTGGTCAAATCAATCAGAAAGGAAATGCAAGGATTCATTTGATTGTCATGCAAGAAAACCCAGATATCAACTTATTCTACTCAGAAATATTTTTACTCCTAGAATGCCTGTCATTGAGAACTTGTAATAAACCAGCCAAATCCTCATTACCAACATAAGAATTGATAAGCGGGGTTCTAATTGTCTTATCTGTTTTCAATATTTGCCTTAGAGTTCTTTAGCTTCTGAGAACTATTTAGTAATTAGAAAACCCATTATTTTTTCTCACGCAAGGACACAGAGCTACGCGAATTATTGCCTTCACTTTCTTCGTACGGAAAATCATCAAGAAAATGGGGAAATTGCACTTGCAAAACTAGTAAAAGGATCTAACTTCACTAACCTGATTGATTTCAAACAAGTAGAATGCAATGTTTCCTGTTACAATTCCCAAATAAAAAAAAAATCAGAACGCAAATAAATGAATACACACTGGGAAATCAACATACAAAAGCGCTTACCTTGAGGCAATTTGCAGAGGGCTTGAGAAGGGAATGTATGAAACCATCAAGAATCTTATTTAGCATAATAAACAACTATTTTTTTTCCCAACATTTTGATTAAATACACAATTTTTGAATCTTTCTGTCTCTCCTTCCCCTCAACGACAGAAACTTTGAGAGAATGAAAGAATAATGGTTCAATTGGCAAAGGAAAAAGAAAATAATGGGATTTAGAAGAGGCTTTGGGTTAAATCAATTTCTAAGTAGGATAAACCTTTGTAGACATGTTAGAGCCTATAAATATACATAATCACATTTCTACAGCCTCTTTAATTTGTAGTATTCTAGTTCACTTTTTCGTTGTTAGACATACCCATAAGGAAGTTGAAACCTTTTGGAGAACTATTGCCCATCATTTTCATATTATTCTATTAAATCAAGAAATCATTGGTATGCAGACCATCATCGTCAATTGAAACTAACACCCATCAACACCCCTGCCGAAAAACCCAATACCAGACACCACATGCCACCGTCGCCGCACCCCAGACCGGCCAACATACCCCGTCACGAAAATCACACCACCGTAAACAACACATCACACCCCATCCCCCACAGAACCGAGATCCCCCGCCGGAGCCCAAACCCCCCCCCCCCCCCGCCCCCCCCTCCCAAAAAAAAAAAAAAAAAACAACCCTAACAACAAACCCAAGAACGCAGATAAACAAGAAATAAAAAACAATGGAACATCAGAATACCTTGAACATCAGAAGAAATCCCCTTAGTCGCTTTGACCATTTGACAAAACAGAACCACACCGCGAGAAAAATACAAAATCCTGAATACTAGCAAGTCTTAATAAAATCTATTGAAAAATTTATTTTTAAAAAGACAAGCCAAATGACTGAGATAGGTTTTGGCGTCATCAAAAAGGAGGAAAATTGATAGGAATATTTTTTGTAATAAAGTTTTGATGAGCCAAATGTACTTTAGATCCCCTTAAAATTTAGGTCTTTAGAACAAGCATCATAATTCAGAATATCAAGCCAGTATGCAAAGGAAAATCTACTACATGAAGAACAAAATTAATTGGGAGAATTAATTTTGGTCCTACAAGTATTCATCCGGAACTGAAGTACTAAACAATGGCGTTGCAAAGAAAGACCGGATGAGCCTAATGGCGAAATGGTAGAAGTCCTTATATCTAATGATCACACTTGAGATAAATTCCCTTCTAAGGACTTATTTTTTATAAGCCGGAATTCAAAAGGAGCACAATGTCTCAAAAAGAAGCACAATGTCTCAAAAGAAGCACAATCCCTCAAGTCAAACAAGCACAATGTGTTGAAGTCAAAGAAGCAAGAAGCGAAAGAAGCATAATATGGCCAAATCAGAAAAGTACGATGTAGCAAGTCAAACAAGCAAGATATGATTTTTAGAGCACAATGAGTCTCAAAGGAGCAAGATGTGACAAAGAAGCAATATGATTAGAAAATAAATAAATTCGAAAGAATTTATGTTGGTACATCTCACATGTCACAAGAATCCAAATTGCCTAAAGATATGATCAGAACGGTGGAAAATTTATGAAGGCATGGATAAAAAAATCTTATCCTAGAAATAAATTCTATCAGAAGAACTTATTGCAAAGAGACGTTGGAACTTCAAAATGGACAAGGAAAATAATATTTTAGAAACAACTTGAAAATCAAGTTGAAATAAAATATTATCTTGTCAGGCAAGTTGACAATCAAATCAAAATTAAAGACCTACTATTGTCAACAATATCAGGCTATGAAGCTTCAAAATTCAAATATCAAATTATCCCACTCCAACGGATATATTTGGTTATCTATAAAAAGGCCATGAGGACTTGAAGAAGAAACAAGAGATAGAGGTGAATACAAAAAATACAAGAGAACACACGGATGAACAAGTGCGAATTCTAGAAATACAAGTGCTAAATATTCATTGAGATATCTAGAAGAGAGACTTAGTCTGAATAGTCTCAAAATTAGTTGGAGAGAGATACAATTACCTTTGTATTTGTAATTGTAAAAAGAGTATAGCTATGTGCAAAATACTCTGGTGAGTGTAGCTATGTGCAAAACACTCGTAGTTGCTAAGTGTAGCTGTGTGCAAGACACTTACTTGGCATTGAGTATAGCTGTGTGCGAAATACTCGTAGTTGAGTGTAGCTGTGTGCGAAACACTCGGAGTTGGGTGTAGTTGTGTGCAAGACATCTGGAAGAAGTGCTTGTGTAGCGCTTATTCACTATTGTAACTGTGTGTGGAAAAATAGTGAATTACTCCTAGACGTGAATGGAGTAAAGTGGACTAGGAAGATTACGCCACTTCCGAACCACTATAAATTGCCTCTCTCATTTACATACCGCACTTACATAATTCGCTTTATTTATTTATCATCCGACTAACCCGTTTACTATTCATTGTCTATCTTTATCTTTCGGGTTTAGTGTTTTCACGTATGCATGTAACTCAAACTTTCCATGCTTAACATTTGAATTATTCTAAGCAAGTTTGACGTGTTGCATGTAACATTTATCATACGGTTGACGTGACACGAAATCTTATTTATAGTCTTGAATATTATTGTTAAATATTGAGTGCACAATCTTCTTTAAATATTTAAGATATTCATGTCATCCTTACACATCATCTGAGCTTATCCTACACGTGCATGTGATTCAAATTATTGATTGGGCATAACTCGTTACACATATTTATTCCGCTGTGCATTTCAATTTAATTACTTCTCTATTTACTTGTTATTTAGATTTGGAATTACCAAAGAGTTATTTAATTTTGAAAAAGTTTAAAAGTCTATTCACCCCCCCCCCCTCTAGACTTTTACCACCCTATCGGGACCAACAATTGGTATCAGAGCGGTTGTCTATTTGAGTCAATTTTGACTGCTAGACAGATCTTGAAAAATCAATATGATGAAAAGAGATATGGCTCTTGCCCAAAACTTATTATTTTCCTTAGAAAAATTTGATGATTGGAAAATTCGCATGCAGGTACACTTATCCGCATTACATGATGAAATGTGGGAAGTCATCACCAGTGGTCCTATTGAAATTTTGCAAGTCAACACTTCATCCGTACAAACAAGCGAAACTCAGCAATACATTCCAAAACCAAAGGTGAAATGGTCTCGTGAAGATAGAACAAGAAATAACTTGGACAATATTGCCAAAGATATTTTGTTTAAGTCTATCAATGACACGATATTTCTAAAAGTTTGAAAATGCCAATCCGCAAAAGAAGTTTGGGAAATGCTCATTCAAATTGGTGAAGGAGACGAGCAAGAAAAGGATAATAAACTCACCATAACATTAAAGAAATTCGAGGATTTCAAAATGCTAAACGGCGAGAATATTACCGATATGGAAACAAGATTTGCTAAAATCTTAAGAGAGATTAATGATCTTGGAAAAGACATTAATCAAAAGGAAATCTCACTCAAAATCCTATGTGGTCTACCATCTACATGGGACATGAAGGTCACGGCCATGAGAGATCATAGAGATCTAAAAACTCTATCAACCGATAAGCTTTTTAGTTATCTAAAAGCTTATGAGTTTGAGATGAAATCAAGGATTGAGGAAGATCATGAAGAAAAGAACAACGCACTCATAGTCGAGCAACCATCGACTTCAAGGTCAGTACAAAATATTGAATTATTGCCTAACGATCAATTTGCTCTCTTTGTCAAAAACTTTAGGAAATTCATGAAGAGAAACAACTACAAGAAAAATTCACAAGGAAAACCACGGAATGCAACGAAAAATTCAAAGAAAGAAATGGTTGAGGAAGATTCAAATTTGTGTTACAATTGTAGAAAGCCTGGACACTTTGCAACAAGTTGTCCACACCCCAAGGTGAGTAAAAGTCAATACACAAATATTTCTAACCCTCAACAGGAAGAATTCAAGACCAAAGATAAAAGGTTCACAAAGGAGAGAAGAAAAACACTTATCAGTGACCCACTTGAGACAAGTGAGTCAGAAGAGTCTTCAAGTGATGAAAGTGACACCTCAAAAGATGACAATGCAATGTTTTGCATGAGTATGCCCAACAACTCATCCTACGAGGACATGTGTCTTATGGCAAATGAAAATGAAAAAAATGAGGTAACATCTAATTCTTATGACTCTGTAAATTCTTCATTCTCTAGAGAGTCCTTCTTTCACTTAATGAAAGAATGCCAAACCGTAATGGACACTCACTCTCAACTCAAAGAGCGCAATAATTTTTTAATTCTTGAAAAAGGTGAATTAAATAAAAAATTGCAAAATGCTCTACTTGAAGTGAAAGACTTGAAGGATAAAATTATTTGTCTTCAAGAAGAGTGTAAATCAAGGGAAGTGAGAGAACACAACCTTAGAGAGGTTATAGCAACATTTACACATTCATCCAAAATAATGGACAAAATGGTAAATATGCAAAAACCCTCAAGTGATAAAACCGGACTTGGTTATGATCCATCGTGTTCTCAAGCCTCTGAAAAATTGACCAATTCTACTACAGCTTGAACCTTGAACTAATAAAGTCCAAGTAGTAAAATTTGTAAAAGGTCAAGAAAGCACAGTGAGACAAGGAATTGGTTACCAAACCAACGCCAAATTTAATGCTGCAAGGCCGAAGCCTCAAAGAAACAATATTTCGCCTAAGCAGTATATAAAAAGGCAAAAGTTTGTCCCTAAATGGAAACACACCAATGAGTCAAGTGCACAAAGCCCTCATAGGAAAATGGGAAGAAATCCGAGAATTGGGACAAGGAGATTTTATCCCTCTGAACAAGATTGGTTTGATAATATTAAACCATGGACTAAGTCCAGATTTAATGCCTATCATAGGCTCAAACAATCTACTTCCCAAGTGCCAAAGAATCGAGTCAATTTTTAAAAACCAGCACCAAAAATGTTTTCAAAAATCAATTATGATCATGGTTGCAGTAGGCGTTAGGCGCTAGTCGGGCGCCCGAACAGCGCCTAGCACCTAGGCGGTCTAGGCGGCGCCTAGGCGGAATCTAGGCGGCGCCAAAAAAATAGTGGTAGACTTGCAGTTTGACAATTTTAATGGGGTTGTTTTCAACATTTAATCAAATAACACATCCAAAAAAAATGAATTAATGATAATTCATAAGTCATAACATCAAAACAATGGTTTTAAAAAAAAAAAAACATTAAAACAATATTAAAATATAAAAATACTCAAATATGAAATACTCAAATACTTCAATCATCCAAAGATTCAAAGTATCAAACTAGTCTACGCGTGTATATATGTCATTTTATATATATGTATGCGCGTGCGCACACACACACACACACATATATAATAAAAAAAATAGGCCGAGCTGATCGGGTTAACTCGACCGAAATGGACAAGTTAACTCGACTAACTTAGACGCTAGGCGGCCAAATCGGCCGAGTTAGGCGCTAGGCGGGCGCTTAGGGAGAAAATCGTCACGGTCTAGAGGCGCCTGGCGCCTAGGCGGGCGCCTAGACCGATTTTTACAACCCTGATTATGATTATAATGTGTTTAATGGTTACCAATCACCTAAACTTAGATCAGTGAGTACAAGGTGGATTTGGGTACCAAAGATGACTAACACCCAAGGACCCAAATCATGTTGGGTACCTAAAAATGTGTAATTTATTTGCAGGAGATTTGGTACTTCGATAGTGGATGTTCTAGACCCATGACCGGAAATAAATCTAGTCTTGTGAATATCAAAAATATCGAAGGACCAAAAGTCGTATTCGGTGGAAATGAATGATACGGCATAACCAAAGGAATTGGTATAATATCCCGCAATGGTTTAACAATTGAAGATGTATCCCTTGTTGAAGGTCTAAAATTCAACTTGTTAAGTACAAGTCAATTTTGTGACAAAGGGTATCTAGTAGAATTCTTCAAAGACAAATGTCAAGTGAAGAATAATTCCTCGGGAGAAGTTGTTCTCGAAGGAATAAGGAAGAAAAATATGTATGTGGTTGATTAGAACACGACAAAAGAATCAGTATGTCTACTAGCAAACAACTCACACGCATCAAGTTGGGAATGGCACAGAAAGTTGAATCATCTAAACTTCAAAACCATCAACAAGCTAGCAAGAAACAAACTCGTTGAAGGTCTACCGGACATTGTTTACAAGAAAGATCAAATATGTGATGCTTGCCAAAGAGGAAAGCAAATCAAGTCATCATTCAAATCCAAAGCTCAAGAATCTACAACAAGATCGCTAAGTCTACTACACATGGATCTATTCGGTCCAGTAGACCCAGTAAGTCTAAGTGGTAAGAAATATACACTAGTTGTTGTTGATGATTTTTCCAGGTACACATGGACGATATTTCTCAAGAAGAAAATTGAAGTGGAGCAAAAGTTGCCAGAACTACTTAAGCTACTACAAAACGAGAAAGACTTGAAAATTGCAAAAATCCGAACTGATCGTGGAACTGAGTTCGTGAATCAAGTGATCCAAGCATACTGCAATTCTCAAGGAATTCTACATCAATTATCTGCCGCACGTACACCACAACAAAATGGTGTAGCCGAAAGAAGAAATAGAACGCTAAAAGAAGCCGCACGTGTGATGATTACGTCAGAGCTACCTAAAAGATATTGGGCTGAAGCAATCAACACCGCATGTTATCCGCAAAATCGAAGCTTGATATACAAGTCTCACAATAAGACTCCGTACGAGTTATGGAAAGGGAGAAAACCTAAACTCAACTATTTTCATACGTTTGGTATCAAATGCTTTATTCTTAATAATGGTAAAACATATCTAAAGACTTTTGATGAGCGTGCAGATGAAGGAATATTTTTAGGATATTCATCTACCAGTAAAGCCTTCAGGGTATTGAACAAAAGATCAATGGTGGTAGAAGAATCAATTCATGTTACATTTGATGAAGTCCATAAGGTGGAAACCCAAAGCAACAAAAATGATCAGGAAAGAGGTCAAGTTGAAAAATCATTTAATGATGTTGACATATCTTTTAAAGATAGTGTTGTGCAGGGAATAGAGCAATTGGACATTGATTGCAATAGTGAAGGACACGTGGAAGCAAATGAAGATCCACACGTGGAAATACAAAATTCTCAAGCAGAAGTACAAGTTGGAGAACAATCTAATGAGCAAAATGAGTCTACCTCCAACTTACCTACTGAACAAGGAAACGTGGAAAACCCATGCAATCTACAACCTGACTTGAGATGGCTCAAAAATCACCCTCCAGAGCTAGTTATTGGAGATCCACGAGAAGGAGTAAAAACAAGATCCTCAAATATAGACGCTTTATTTTCCTGTTTTCTTTCTCAGGTGGAACCAACAAGTATTGAAGAAGCCCTAAATGATCCGGACTGGATTAATGCAATGCAAGAAGAACTGGATCAATTTAAAAGAAATGATGTATGGGAATTAGTTCCAAGAACCGAAAATTACAATGTAATTGGAACAAAATGGGTCTTCCGGAACAAAGCCAATGAAGAAGGAATTGTTGTTCGAAATAAAGCAAGATTAGTGGCAAAAGGATATTCACAAGAAGAAGGAATAGACTTCGACGAAACGTTTGCACCCGTTGCAAGACTTGAAGCCATCAGAATATTTCTAGCATATGCCGCATACAAGAATTTCACGGTCTACCAAATGGACGTGAAAAGTGCATTTTTAAATGTCTTACTTGAAGAAGAAGTCTACGTCGAACAACCACCCGGTTTCGAGGTAAAAGGTGATATTAATAAGGTCTACAAATTAAAGAAGGCGTTATATGGGTTGAAACAAGCTAAAGCTTGGTATGACACTTTATCAACGTTCTTAATTAAATGTGGTTTCACAAAAGGCCTTGTTGATAAAACCTTATTTAGAATTCAAGAAAATGATCATATTTTATTGGTACAAATTTACGTTGATGATATTATCTTTTGAAGTACTAATAAAATTTTATGTGAGAAATTTTCTAAGCTCATGCAGAATAGGTTTGAGATGAGCATGATGGGAGAGTTGAACTACTTTCTTGGTCTACAAGTAAAGCAACTCAACGAAGGAATATTCATCAATCAGGCCAAATACACAAAAGATCTTATAAAGAAATTTGGTCAAGATGGAAAATCCTCAATCAAGATCCCGATGAGCACGTCTTTAAGATTGGATAAAGATGATGAAGGCAAAGACATTGACGAAACCAAATATCGAGGAATGATTGGATCATTACTATACCTCACTGCAAGTCGACCAGATATATCTTACTCAGTGGGAGTATGTGCTAGGTTCCAATCAAAGCCAAAAGAAAGTCATTTTCTTGCTACCAAGAAAATCATTTGATACCTAAAAGGAACAATCAATGTGGGATTATGGTATCCCAAAGAAGGTAATTTTACACTAACTGGTTTTTCAGATGCAGACTTTGCAGGGTGTAAAATCGATCGAAAAAGTACCTCAGGGACATGCCAGTTCTTAGGGGGAAGATTGGTATCTTGGTTTAGCAAAAAGCAAAACTCCATAGCTACAAGCACTGCCGAAACTGAATATATAGCAGCTGGAAGTTGTTGTGCACAAATTCTTTGGATGAAGCAGCAATTAAAAGATTATGGTGTAAATTGCAAAGATGTTAGCATATTTTGTGATAATAGAAGTGCTATCGCAATCACTCAAAATCTCGTGCTACATTCAAGAACTAAGCACATTGACGTGAGACATCATTTTATCCGTGATCACATCGAAAAGAAGAATCTGAGAATAGAATATATTCCAACGGAAAATCAGACAGCTGATATTCTCACAAAGCCCTTGTGCGAATCAAGGTTTGCAAAATTGAGACACAAAATGGGCATGATCGAACTGAGCTAAGTCACTAAATCTCATTTAACTATAAGCTCATTTTTTTTAATGTTCTTATATGTATCACTTTTTACGGTCACATTTTTCTTAATTAATTGCCTATGTGTCTAACATGCACCAAAATGTCACCTCCTAGTATCTAGGATAATTTGTCTTAAATACTGTGTTTTATTTTTATTTTCTTTGCATAAATACCTTTCTCTTTAACCGTGTGTATATAAATTTCTGCCCGCATAGGTAGCTCAACTGGTCATAGAGGTGAAACTTTGGAAGAATGACCAGGGATCGAGTTTCACCAGCGGCAGTGTGGGAGCAATCTCTTAAAGTGAGGGGGGCTCCTTGTGCGCAGTGAGCACCGGTCTAGCCTCTATGGTTCATGGTTCATGTTCTCTCAAAGTGAGGGGGGCTCCTTGTGCGCAGTGAGCACCGGTCTAGCCTCTATGGTTCATGTTCAGTTGAGTCACCATGATTTACATCCTCCCAGGGTTGGGGTTCAACCTTTTGGAAGAATAAATTTCTACAAGATTTTCTTACATGCAATTTCTACCTTATTTATGTATAACAAGAGAGTTGTGATGATTGCCTATTAGCTTAAATAAGAGCATCTAGTTATGGTAGTTGAAAACATTTACTCTATCACATTTACTTAGTTGTCTACTTTTTTTTTTCGGCCACTATCACTTTTATTATTTATTATTATTATTTTTTGTTATTGGAATAGACTTAGCACTATTTGTTTATGTGGCGGGTCAAAAATGATTCTATACTTCTAAATTTGGCGCCACAAAATAGACAAATCGAATGGAGAATATAAAACCTAGACTGACAATTAGTATGTCAACGAGTGGAATTCCAAAAATACCCCTCAACACTTAGGGATCCTAAACCATAAGTGAAGGACCTCTTCGTAAAACACCCCTTCTACTCAAACCGGTCAAAAGGTCAAAAGTCATCATCTTCTCTACTTTACAACCCTTCCAAACACCTTCGAAACTATTTATCTTCCATAGCCGAACACTCTCAAAATTCTTGCATCTCTCAATCTCCATCAACTCTCGACTGCACAATGGAAATAATCGGACAATCAAGTTCACAAGTTCATGAAGAACAACCCGCGCAGTTTAATATCACCAAGTTGGCCACCAATGTCAAAGCCGGAGGAAGCTTCGACCCATCTGGATTTCTCAAAACCGTCAAAAATTCGGAGCTTGCCCAAAAGATCATCCATGCAATACAAAACAATGGTCTAATGAGGTTATGTTCATGTTCCTACTCTGGATATTATTGTGAGGATGTAGCCAATTTCTGTGTGAATGCCAAAGTGAATGGTTGGACCATTGATTCCACTGTTAATGGAACTCCCATCTCCATTGGAGAAAATGAGTTATTTTCAACGTTTGGACTGCCTATATCTACACCGGAACAACCCTTGCTAGATTTAGACATGCATGTATATGACCGAACTGAGGTCTGGACAGAGATTAGGAATGAGAAATCATCTGTTGAACCTAATCTTTCTGGAGACAAAACTGAATTGAAGCTGGAATATCAAATGTTGATCAATGTGATATACAAGTGTATTCTGTGCAAAATAAATAGTATGCAGGATATATCTCCAAAAAGAATTGTTTTTTTGCATGCTATTATGACTGGTGTTAAGGCAAATTGGAGTAAGTTGGTGTTGAGCAGAATATGTCCTTTTGGTAAGGGAGCAAAAATCAAGAACGAGAGGTTTAACCATGTGTTAGGATTTGGCTTGTTAATTGGTGAAATCCTAAAACACAAAGAGTTGATCATGAGAGCAAGGAAACCTTTTGGAAACAATAGGATTCTTTACAAAGACTTTGAGGTGATAGATGAGTCTAACAAGAGAAAAAGAAAACCCCGAGCACTACCCGCCAGAAAAAGATTAGTGGAAGACATCATCAATGAAAATCATCCACCCGAACCCCAAGCCAATGACCCTCCAAGCCATACTCATACATCTAGCCACAATCCCAATCCAAGCAACACTCATACATCTAGCCACAATGACCAAAACCTAAGCCAAACTCACACCACAAGTCTCAATCAAAACTCCAACCAAAATAATGTTCCAAATAACCCAACCTCTCGGGTAGAAACCATGGAGGAAGTTCAAAGTGAGATTATATGTCAATTTGAAGGGTTAGACTCAGTTTTGGTGAGTGAATACCAAAGAGTACTGAATTGGAGAGATTGGAGAGTTGGTACATATCAAGAGTTGATGTCACGTGGACCTAGTATGGAGAATGAGGAAATATTTGCTTTAAATTGGATTGGTTGTCATGTTGTTTCTTAAGCCACAAGAATTTCAGTTATTAATGCTACTTTTCTAGCCAAACTGAAAGCAAAAATGGTTGAGAATGTGCAAGTACATGAAGTTCAAAGACGACTACCAACTGGGAATGATTCCTTAGATGATGATGAAATTGATCGAGTGATTGAGATGTCTCGACATATCACAGATCCGGAACTGGCAAGTGGCTCTCAAACTAAATTCTTTGGTCAGTTTACTGGTCAAGGAAATGATATTGTGAGTCCAAATTATCTTGATATTGATATATATGATGTGAGTATTTTAAATCAGACTGAGGTGAGCCATGCACAAATCGAAAGTCCAGCCATGCAAGGAAGTCAACACACTGAAGGACAGTCTCAACACCTTGAGAGTAGTCTGGTTGACACATTTGTGCTTGAGCATTTTACCCCAGAAAGAGCAAGGCAGGAACAAGAACAATGTCAACTGCCTGGTGACAACTCAGCTCAAGGAAGAGCAAGCTCTCAACCCACTGCCCAAGAACTAAATCATGAAGCTACTGCCTCGGATGAAAACCTGAAGAAATTGGAGAATGTCATTCTCGGTTTAGTGGACAAGATGGAAGGTTTGATCCAAGGAATCTATACTCATGTTGATCATGTTATCCACACTCATACGGGAAAGCTTGAAGAATCATTTGTTGATAATCAAAAGAGTCAACAAAATTTGATTGATACACATCAATCCTTGGAGAGGCAGATTGGTGGTTTGAATGCCAATGTAAAAGGAGTCCTCAATGAATTCTTTCTTCAACTTTCTCAAGCCCTCAAGAATGATAGACAAGCCAATCAAGTGGTCTCCGTGAATCAAAGTCAAGGTATTCTCAAAGTGGTTCATCAATAAGAAGATCGAATTAGGGATGTTCACACAGATCTTGACTCCATCAACACCAAAGTTAGATGTCTCCGTGGTTCCTATGACATTATTTCACAATCTGTTTCCTCCCTCAGAGAATTAGTGCATATGTTGGTTGATTACGCCAAAAAGGGGGAAGAGAGATTCAGTCATTTGGAAGGAATGTTAGATACAATCATGACTGCCATGACTACCAAAACTATTGGTGCATCTAGCAGTAGAGGAGGAGGCAGAATTGGCAGAAGCAATATTACACGAAAAGGAGGACTAGAATACTGGTTTGGTGGTGGTGATGCAAGCAGTCCAGGTGGATCTAGCAGTGCCAATACCACTAATAGATCTTTTCGTGATATTGTGTGTGCAGGTGGAAATCAAGAGCAAATTAACTGTTACAACAAAGCAGCTCTCTATTTGGAATCCACACCAAGAGATGGCAGAGTTGAAATGCCACAATTGGTAAATCTCAATGATCTACCAAAAGGGATGAAAAAGAGTGGTCCAAGTGACCAAAATATGTGGGTTTCAAAGGAGAATTTTAGAAGAATCAAAAGCTATGCAAGGTCCTTAATGATCATGGTGCTTCTAGACTACATCAAGGTGAATGATGCTGAACTACAAGGAGATAGAAGTCTAGAAGAATGCATCGTTTGGTATGAAGAAAACATACTGCCCGGAGACAACATCATTGAAGCCTTCAACTACTATGTGATTGGGCAGGTATGCAAAGACTTTGCAATTAGTGATAACTTTGTTGAAATCAAGAAGCATATCAATCATGTGTTAGAAGAAAGGAGGAACAAGATAATCAAGTAATTTGTAATTGATGTTACATTGTTTTTGGTTGATCTACAAACTCCTAAGTATGATCATGAATTACTTGCTATAAATCTGATTATGATGCTTATGGTATTTTTTTTTGTTACCTTATTTGTCTTGAAAGG
The DNA here is from genome assembly GCF_001879475.1 of Ipomoea nil. Taxonomy (NCBI): domain Eukaryota; kingdom Viridiplantae; phylum Streptophyta; class Magnoliopsida; order Solanales; family Convolvulaceae; genus Ipomoea; species Ipomoea nil. The sequence goes on from NW_017616745.1 coordinate 6,465,812, forward strand.
TAAATTTTAGCTTAGCTTGTATCAAAATCGCATAATTGGAAGATTTGCAAAATTCATTATCATTAAAATCCAAAAATGCGAATAGGACTTTTTGTTGCTAAAAATACCTTTCCTAGAGTCAAAATCAATTGTTAAACTCATCATGGCTATGTCAAGTTTAATAAAATCTATTGAAAATTTTATTTTTAAAAAGACAAGCCAAATGACTGAGTATAGGTTTTGGCGTCATCAAAAAGGAGGAAAATTGATAGGAATATTTTTTGTAATAAAGTTTTGATGAGCCAAATGTACTTTAGATCCCCTTAAAATTTAGGTCTTTAGAACAAGCATCATAATTCAGAATATCAAGCCAGTATGCAAAGGAAAATCTACTACATGAAGAACAAAATTAATTGGGAGAATTAATTTTGGTCCTACAAGTATTCATCCGGAACGGAAGTACTAAACAATGGCGTTGCAAAGAAAGACCGGATGAGCCTAATGGCGAAATGGTAGAAGTCCTTATATCTAATGATCACACTTGAGATAAATTCCCTTCTAAGGACTTATTTTTTATAAGCCGGAATTCAAAAGGAGCACAATGTCTCAAAAAGAAGCACAATGTCTCAAAAGAAGCACAATCCCTCAAGTCAAACAAGCACAATGTTTTGAAGTCAAAGAAGCAAGAAGCGAAAGAAGCATAATATGGCCAAATCAGAAAAGCACGATGTAGCAAGTCAAACAAGCAAGATATGATTTTTAGAGCACAATGAGTCTCAAAGGAGCAAGATGTGACAAAGAAGCAATATGATTAGAAAATAAATAAATTCGAAAGAATTTATGTTGGTACATCTCACATGTCACAAGAATCCAAATTGCCTAAAGATATGATCAGAACGGTGGAAAATTTATGAAGGCATGGATAAAAAAATCTTATCCTAGAAATAAATTCTATCAGAAGAACTTATTGCAAAGAGACGTTGGAACTTCAAAATGGACAAGGAAAATAATATTTTAGAAACAACTTGAAAATCAAGTTGAAATAAAATATTATCTTGTTAGGCAAGTTGACAATCAAATCAAAATTGAAGACCTACTATTGTCAACAATATCAGGCTATGAAGATTCAAAATTCAAATATCAAATTATCCCACTCCAACGGATATATTTGGTTATCTATAAAAAGGCCATGAGGACTTGAAGAAGAAACAAGAGATAGAGGTGAATACAAAAAATACAAGAGAACACACGGATGAACAAGTGCGAATTCTAGAAATACAAGTGCTAAATATTCATTGAGATATCTAGAAGAGAGACTTAGTCTGAATAGTCTCAAAATTTTTTGGAGAGAGATACAATTACCTTTGTAAAAAGAGTATAGCTGTGTGCAAAATACTCTAGTGAGTGTAGCTGTGTGCAAAACACTCGTAGTTGCTAAGTGTAGCTGTGTGCAAGACACTTAGTTGGCGTTGAGTATAGCTGTGTGCGAAATACTCGTAGTTGAGTGTAGTTGTGTGCGAAACACTTAGAGTTGGGTGTAGCTGTGTGCAAGACATCCGGAAGAAGTGCTTGTGTAGCGCTTATTCACTATTATAACTGTGTGTGGAAAATAGTGAATTACTCCTAGACGTAAATGGAGTAAAGTGGACTAGGAAGATTACGCCACTTCCGAACCACTATAAATTGCTTCTCTCATTTACATACCGCACTTACGTAATTCAATTTATTTATTTATCATCCGACTAATCCGTTTACTATTCATTGTCTATCTTTATCTTTCGGGTTTAGTGTTTTCACGTATGCATTTAACTCAAACTTTCCATGCTTAACATTTGAATTATTCTAAGCAAGTTTGACATGTTGTATGTAACATTTATCATACGGTTGACGTGACACGAAATCTTATTTATAGTCTTGAATATTATTGTTAAATATTGTGTGCACAATCTCCTTTAAATATTTAAGATATTCATGTCATCCTTACACATCATCTGAGCTTATCCTACACGTGCATGTGATTCAAATTATTGATTGGGCATAACTCTTTACACATATTTATTCCGCTGTGCATTTCAATTTAAACACTTCTCTATTTACTTGTTATTTAGAGTTGAAATTACCAAAGAGTTATTTAATTTTGAAAAAGTTTAAAAGTCTATTCACGCCCCACCCCTCCCCCCCCCCTCTAGACTTTTACCACCCTATCGGGACCAACACATCTGAAACGTTAAAAAATCAAAATCAACGATCAGGGAGTGTGCTCACGAGCTCGGCTGAATAAGGGGTGTGCACCAGATTCAATATATATATATATATATATATATATATATATATATATATATATATATATACACACACGGTGCGGATCTCATGAGACCCCATCTTAAATGAGATCATGAGATCTCTTCCCATTCATTAATACATTCCTAATGGAAGGTTGAGATTGGATGAGAAATATAAAGTAATTAAGGTCATACTTTAAACATAAGGGGTAAAAAGTAATTTTAGTGTTGTGTTAATTTTGGTTAGAATTTAATTGAAATATTTAGCATAATAATAGATACAATATTAAAGGTAATAAGTTGTAATTACTTTGTGATGATAGCGTATTTCGTTAAATATTCTTACATCTGCGTGTGGTTCAATTTGTTCAATTTCCATGTCTTACTCTATTCCATCTTCATGCACAAACCCTCATGCGCATACGTCGTTGCAAATAAAAAAGCTTCATCAGGTAAAAATGCGGACAAGTTACCACTATAGATGCAATTCAAATCAACAACCCAAATTGAATTTTAATTAAAAAACGCGCAGTGACATATTTGTAATTTTGAGTTAATAAGTCAGCTTGTCTTTTGTATCCAAGTGCACATTTGTCCTTCTTCGAGTGCACATTTATCCTTCTTCAAGTGCATCACTTTTATTTCAGTACATAATTTCTCCGTGGAGTGCACATCTTTGTGCCTTTGAGTGCAAATCTTTTGGCCTTCAAGTGCACGTTTTGTAGCCTTCAAGTGCATGCTTTTCCTTACTAAGAGTGCATAATTAATTTCCTTTGAATTTTCCCTTTTAGTGTTCTTTTTTTTTTTTTCCTCTTTCTCCCTTGCCTTCTAGTGATTTTCTTTATGCTTTCAAGTGCTCAATTGAATGCTACAAGTGTATGTGTGTCTTACTATTGTGTAAAAATTAAAAGAAAAAACCTAGCCTTTTTTCCTTCGGTGCAGATTTTTTGCTTTCAAGTGTATGCTCTTTTGCCTTCAAGTGCACAACTTCTGGGCAGTATTTGTTATATCTTCTGCATTATTTTCAATAACATATAACTAAATTTCTCCCTTTTTGATATCATAAATTGCCTTCAAGTGCACAACTTCTGGGCGGTATGGGTAATTGGTTTAATAACAATTAAATTGAATAATCTCTCTCTTTTTGATATCATAAATTGCATCAATTGCATATCTATTTACCTTCAAGTGCATGGTTTTAAGTCTTCAAGTGCACCAACCGCATTTTCGCACGGGAAGTGGCAATATATATATATATATATATATATATATATATATATATATATATATATATATTCTACAGTATATACAGAAAAATTTTACACTTACGACTAACTATTTTGACGTATCTCAACCCCGATCTCATTGTCCTTTCCTGACCTCTTACAAACTTATTGTTGGTACTCCTTTATTAATTGAAGGTGCAATAAATGGAGTTAGTTAGGTTTTCTTGTGGTTGATGAGAACTTGTACATGAAGCTATTGCCAAGATTAGCTTTACCTCTGGATAGTTTATATATGTTTATCATTTTATTTATTATTTTGAATAGCTTGATGAAAGATGCTATCTATAACCTCACGCAAGTTAGGTTCCATAATCTCTTGGTTTCACAGATCATTTCAAAGAGTATATTTTGAATATTTATGATTGATTTGTACAAGTCTTCTATTTTAGTCATTAATCGGCTGTTTTATTCTTTTTCGTGAGATTGAATAGCAATCACTACATCAAAATCCTTCATCAATTTAAGTTTCGACAAATATATATATATTTAAGACTATAGCCCTGTTTGGTAAAAATTGGCTTATAGGTCAATTTTGGCTTATTTGATCACTATTAATGGTTTGATTTAGTTAAAATATCAATATAAATGTTTGGTTAATTAACTTTTTACAACTCAAAAAGGCTAAAATTCAAAAAGCTACTCCAAGCAACTTTTTCAATTAGCTTTTTGAGAAAAGAAATTATACCAAATAGCTATCAGCTAACAGCTAATTTACCAAACACTTTCTACAATCAGCTAATGTTATCAACTATTTATACCCTCTAATTAACACAATCAGCTAACAACTAATAGCTATCAGCTATCAGCTAACAGCCATTTTACCAAACAGGGCCTTGTTAAGTTATATTTATATAATTAAATGCGAGTAGAAAAGATAGAACATGGTGATAAAGAAATGAATATATGAGAGTGGATTCCATTTTTGGTCCTACTGTTATAGGGGTCATTCCAATTTTAGTCCACCATAATTATTTTTGCCACATTGCGCCCACTATTATTAAAAGTGTTCCAATTTTAGTCCACGAAAAATCTTAAAGTGGACTAAAATTGGAACACTTTTAATAATAGTGGACGTAATGTGGCAAAAATAATTATGGTGGACTAAAATTGGAAAAGCCTATATAACAATAGGACCAAAAATGGAATTCACTCAATATATGATGTAATTATAGTAATGAGTAAATATGTATGTAGTAATGGTAAAAATTTGGTTATAGTGATATATATAGTCAAATGTATGATACATAATTCGGTTTTCCATTTAGAAAACAGTTTTAAAAAATTCGTAGAAAATGTTTTCAGTTTTCAAAATGAAAAACTGTACCAGTAAACATTTTTTCTGTTTGGAAAATGATATATGTACTTCCATGGAGTATAACTGCCGTCACATGTACAAATTTTATTGGGTAAATAAAAGTGAATGAAAAAAAAAAATAGTAGTCCACTTTGTTATTTAATCAATCAAAGGATGACACCTCAACATGGAGCAAAAAATGAATCGTATAATAGTAGAAAGTGAGAGTACATATAGTATTACTCTTTCAGTTTTCTATTCTTCAATTCTCCAATTTTTTTAAATAATTGGAGAAAATTTTCATTAACTATTGCATGCATGCATTCACTCGGGACCATCAATAATATAGTAATACTAAACAAATGAGAATATAGATGCTATACGAACATGCTTCACACATGGTTTTGCGGTCCATTATATTAATGGCATGCACATAAATGCAAAAGATATTGAAGGAATTGGAAGTGATGAGTTTCAATTTGATTCTCGATTATTAATTTATATATTTATGACATTGTGTAGTTGCTTTCCAATACAGCTTTCAAATTAAATTAGAAAACTAAATGTCATAAGTATATAAATTATATACATTGTGTAGTTGCTTTCCAAAATATGAAACGTGGGTTACTGGCCGATGCGGTCCTATAACCGTAATTATCAAATTCGTCTTGATTGTCAATGTTGTTGGAAACTCTTTTCACTTCTCATGGCTTTCTTCACTACTCTTCCTACTTCTCCTCTAATAGAACTAGTTGTTAGGATTGTATTAGTTGTGATAGACTAGGACTATCTCTTTTGGAGGACGCAGATGATTCCATTACTGGAAGGTCAGGGTCTTCTCGGCGGGATTGGGTTGTGGCGCTGCACCTAAGGCAGCGAGAAGAAACACGACCGCGCATGGGTTGGTTCTGTCGATGAACGACATCAAGCCGTGTCCATCCAAGAATGGAACCACCTGTGTTCTCCAAAATAGCTAATTTTTGTATGTCAACTTAATACTGATGAAGTGGTGCATATTAGAAAGCGAATTCACAGCCATGGTGGCCGCAAGGTGATGGCAGCTTCAGAGACGGTCTTTTCCGAGGAATTAACAGATCCGTCGGGGCCATATCAACGAGAAAGGAAACCCTAGCTAGTTGATACCAGATGATAATAGTACAAACTGTATTAGATGAACAGTAATTACAACTGCACAGATTGAGGGAGATGATAACTGTATAAACTGTATTAGATGAACAGTAATTTCAACTGCACAAATTGAGGAAATATATACAAGAGAGAATCATTGAAAAACTATGATAGGGAGTCATAATGTGACTCAATTACAAAGAGTTTGAATACTAGTCCTAATAGTGTGGAAATTGAAAATTGGGGATTTAGGATTTACGGTTAGATGCATGTTGGTTTCATTTTGTAAATATAAAAACATATTAAATAAAAGTGGCCAAAGGCCTTGTGGTCGAGCGGCATAGCTGTGGCTTCTCAAATGAGAGATCTCAAGTTTGAACCCCAATTGACTCATTGTACTTTAATACTTTGAAAAAGTATGTATGACCAGACTCTTTGTACAAGGATCAAAGCCTAGGCTTGAGCATTTGCGCGACCCTTTTGACAATAGAAGGGTTGCAGATTCTCTTTTTTATTTTTTTAAATCTCAGGTATTTGTGACCCTTTCTTAGTTAAAAGGGTCGCGGATACCTTTATTTTATTTTATTTTTATCATCGCAGCCATATATATATATATATATATATATATATATATATATATATATATATATATAATGATAATGAAAATAATTATAGTAATGAATAAATATGTAAGTAGTAATAATGGTGAGAATTTTGTTATAGGGATATATACTCAAATTGCTAATAAATGTTTTCAGTTTTTAAATTTAAAAACTTGCTAATAAATATATTTTCTGTTTTATATTCTCTAATTCTTTAGTTTTCCAGAAAATTAGAGAAAATTTAATTTTCAGTTTGTAAACGATACTAATTTACCCATCTAGCTAGTATAGACTTTTCCATTGCATGCATGTATTCACTCGGGAGTCGGGACATCAATAGTAATACAAAACAAATGAGAATATAGATGCCATACGAACATGCTCCACACATGGTTTTCCGGTCCATTAATGGCATGCACATAAATGCAAAAGATATTTGATAGTCTTTTTAAGCCGTAGTTTTTAATTGCACAAGCCTAGGCTCAACAACTTTCTAAATAAGTATGCTCTCTATTTCGTTACTTTTCCTAGAGGGGAAACTGCAAATTAAAAGACTACAAAGTGGAATATAATTATACCTTCACATGTGGTTATTATATATAAATTAGTAATAGGAAAAAACTTACGTGGTTCGACAATGAACGTACGTTCACAGGAGTGAAACTATTGTTTTATTAATTAAGATGGTGATACAACATCTAAAGATACAACAAATGTATTTATAAGACATCTACTTTTGTACCATGCACTCAACCCAATCTACTTCACCCTCATATTCCTTATATGATACAAACTCAACAAATATACGCCTTGGAAAATATGCCCTTTAGGAGAAAAGACATATCTCACTACATATACCCATGGGTCGGGACAACCATGTTCATCTAAACATTTAGAAACACCTAAACAAGTCCAAACGATGTTAGTGCCTTGTCACTGGCTAGTTACTACCTTTGTCAACATGTCTGATTCATTCTCATTTGTATTAATTTTCTGCTACAAAATCTCACCAGGAGCAACCAACGCTTTAACCTTATGAAACCTTATATCAATATGTTTGGGTCTGACATGATTTACTTAATTTTTAGCTAAAAGGATATGATGGCACTCGACTGTCACAATGTAATTGAACTTCACCTTGCTCAATACCCAATTCCTTAATTGTGATGGTAATACAATACCTAGAGATACTACAAATGTATTTATAGGCATCTACCCTTGTACCATATTCCAACTAATCCAATCTGCTCCACTAATATTCCCTAAATGAGGCCAATTCATATTCCTTTTATGAAAAAAAAAAAAACAAAACAAAACAAAAAAACTCATATTTCTCATATGAGACAAACTCAACAATTTTGTCCAAGTATTATTCCAGACTAACCCTCCTTGTTCTTAAGGGACTGGAAAATCTTTTGACATGACAACGAAGTTAGGTAGTGAAAATGTGTGCAGCTTGGTGCAAATTATGATTGCCAAGAAAAGGTTCTCTTTTTTTTTTCTTTTTTTTTTTTGAAAAGGTTCTCAAGTAACTTAATTGGCTTGGTTTACAACTAGTATGAAAAGCTAATTTTTTCTTGTATACAATCAATACTAGTGAAACCTCGTTGTGTGTGTTAAAGAGCTAGAAGAGTAGAGGGTTCCTAATATAAATTACGGAAATGGTTCCGAGTATAGCAAAATTATCAATTTAGTCCCAAGTTAACAAATGTCTAACGGTAAAACAAACGGAGGATCAAAATGGTTAATATTTTTAAAGTTGAGAGGCTTAATTGATCAAAAAAATAGTCAAGGACCAAATTAGTAATTTCACTATAGTCAAGGGACCATTTCGGTAATTAACTCTATAAACCAACTGACTCAATCTCTCTATCACTTACAGCACGTTTGGTTCACGGAATGAATTTGGAGGGAATAGGAATGTTATTCCACAGGGAATAGAATAGGTAAGGAATAGAATAGAAATTGTATTCTGTTGTTTGGTTGGCTGAAGGAATAGACTTTGGTAATTGTATTCCAGTGTTTGGTTGGTAAAAAGAATAGAAATGGATCGGAATAGATTTTAAAGACATAAATACCTTTATACAAAATAATAATAATAATAATAATAATAATAATAATAATAATAATAATAATAATAATAATAATAATGAATATGATTATGATATACTGAATGTTATATATATATATATATATATATATATATATATATATATATATATATATATATATATATATATATATAAAGGCATGGGAATAGCTAATACCAAGGCCCCCCCTAGGAATGACTATTCCCCTTGCGAAGGTAATAGCTCATTCCTAGGCATGTTATTCCCATGACAAAATGATCCAACCAAAAGATAGAATAGGTCTATTCCAGGGAATGTTATTCCATATCTGACCTATTCCATGAACCAAACATGCCATTAGTCTTTTTATGGTTAAACTCATCAATGACTAAAACCATGAAAGCCAATAGGTCGCTCCCGCTGGAGGTCAAACTTGTAACTTTGTGACTACCAAATTATTTAATTAAATATTTATTTTAGAATGTAGTGGCGTAATTTAATTTAGAGTTAATTCCACCAGAGGTCCCTTGTCTTTGGTGAAAATTCCAAATTTAGTCCCAGACTATTATTTTTGCCATTTAACATCCCAGACTATTATTTTTTGGACACTTTTAGTCATTCTCATACTTACAACTTACAAAATCCCTTCATCCCCGTGATTACTTTCTTCCCAGAAATTTTCAGTTTTTCCAAAAAATAATAATCATTTTTTTTTTGTAGAATTATTATTGTTTTTTGTGTATTCCGTACAACACTTAATTCTAGGAACACTATAACATCAAGGTAGCTTGGTCCAAGTCCGACCTTTTAAATTTGATTTTTAACTCAATTATTGTTTATTTTGTTGATTTGCTTTATTTTACATGAATTGTATCTTTATTTGAGTTAGCTTCCAAACACTATATGCACTTGTTGTGCTTAATCATTCACTATTCAACGTAATCCACTTCAGCCCACTTTTTAATAACGACATCCCTTCATTCCCTCTTACCACTTCTTACACAACTTTTAATAACTCTAGCATTAATAAGTGCTTCGCATGACAAGCTAAGGTTGAGTTTTGTAAGTATAAATATTAAAGTTGAACAAGCACTCTAACAGTTTGGGCCATTTCATCAGGGAGCATTAAAAACCCAACAAGGTAGCTCAAGTAGCAAATGAGCTCTCTTTGTGGATAAGAATTTTGGGGTAATCCGAGTTCGATTCCTACAAGTGATGATTCCCTTTGGGCTAGCTTCTGTGCAAAAAAAAAGAGCATTAAAAAGTATACATTCCTTCCTGTATTTTGTAAATCGGATTGATTTATTAGTCAAATTAAGGGGAAGAAATCTCCCTTCAATTGTTATTATTATTATATTAAGGGGAATATATCTCCCTTCAATTGTTATTATTATTATTAGTCAAATTAAGGGGAAGAAATCTCCCTTCGAAAAAAAAGGATGAAATCTAGCAAAAAAGTAAGGAAGACTACCGAAAGTTGCAACTGCACAAGAAAGACTTTATATAAAAGCTCCAGGAACAAAAAGGGTCAGGCCTATTGAGTCCTAAATAACCTCTCTCCTATGTACCTTTTCTTCTTACTATTTCATGGCTGCTTATGTATTACACCTACAACATGTAAGAATGAGAAGAAAGTATATGTATTCAATTCATTAACCACTGTACAGAGAAAGTATAAATAGAAGCAAAACTAGCAACAACTCTAGACCATTTCTACAGGAGATATAATCTAATTAACCACCTAGACTCAATCAATAGACTAAATATGTGAACAACAAATATTAATGCTTAATACAACATACATATTGGATTTTCGACTTGACTTAGCCCAAAAAAGCCCGTGATTTTCACTGTTTGATTTTCACGTTAAATATCCTCGTGTCCTAATTGTTCATTAACTTCCTACTAACACTTTATTTTATTACCGAGTATCTTTTTCTATGGAGAAAACAATTTTCTCCATCAGATCAATATAAAATCATTTCTCAAACTGTTTTACGTACTCTCATAAAGAAAGATCATTGGACTTAAACAGCTATCCACAAGCTGCTACTTAATTGCCTCCAATCTTATTCAAATATCAAAATACACTGACTAATTATCGAACAGTCTTCACTCTTCATGAAGACTTTATTCAAACACACACAAAAACTGTTTAATTTGTGTTTAAAATATCTCATCCAATATCATGATCATCAAGAATATAAGTTCCGTAGTCCTGCTGAACCATTCCTTTTATCTTTTACGTAATGCCATGCTACTGGCAGTGTTGCAAAAATCACGCCGAGACATTGATTAATCGGCGCCAAGACGCAAGGTGCTGGCTGACCGCCTAGCGTATCACCATAATTGGTGGTCTAGGCAGGAGGCCGGCTAGGCGGTGGACTAGGCCACCTAAGTTTCGCCTAAGTCGACTAATTAGCTATTGTTTTCTTATTTAAATGAATTATTTCACTCAAAACAACATCGTTTTGAACGAAATAACACTAAATTGTTCAAACACTAGATTTTTTTGTGTTAATATTTAATATTTTAATATTAACTATTAAATTATTAATTAGTTTATAGTTATCAAGTCTTAAAAAATTTTAAAAAAATAAAAAATACACGAGCGCCTAGGCCCCAATTAGTCACCACCTAGACGCCCCCAAACGCTCAAAGCGTGCTTAGAAATTTTTTCAACTATGAGTACTGGTATACAATACTCGCTCGTGTTTCAAAAGTTTCATGTTCTTATTAAGTTTTGAAATATCAAAAGTCTCCGACGCTCAAATCTTCCTTGAGACCCCTAGAATCCATCAATTACAAAAGCCACCACAAATTGGAGTAACAAATTAAATTAGTTTTGTTAAGCATATATCTACGGAGCAAAGCAAGGTAAAACCAATTCATCAAGTCTGATCTTTTATCATATATATACTACTGAAGAAAGATGATTGAGACATATATAATATATAATAATTCAAATGCATAATATATATATATATATATATATATATATATATATATATATATATATATATACACTGCCGTCTACTCCAATATAATGCATGTGTGTAATGTTTGCTTGTATTTGAATTATTATATATTATGTCTCAATCATCTTTCTTCAGCAGTGTATATATATTGAGACATAATATATATAATAATTCAGATACAAGCAAACATTACACACATGCATTATATTGGGAGGGGTGAATCCAAACACATGCATTATATTGGGAGGGGTGAATCCAAAATTTTTTAATGAGGGCGGAACATTAAAATAAAATAGATAATTTGAAAAAAAATCAAACATTATTTAAAATAATTTAAATAGAAAACATATTATAAATTACACATCTCATTATTAATATAAAAGGAAGTTATATATATATATATATATATATATATATATATATATATATATATATATATAGGGGTGATCACTTGTTAAGTGTGGTCATATGGTCAATTCAAGATTTTTTCAAAATTTTCGCGCACATTCTCCTATCCAGCGAACTGCAAGGGTAAACTCGTCATAAAACAATGGAATAGGAAAAATCACATCGTTGTGTGTTTTATTACACTATTGGATCATGTTGTCAACACTGTTGGTATATTCTGAAACCCGGCCGCTATAAATGGCCATTGTAATTACCATAACACGGGAATACACCATTGGTGTGTTTCACTGTGGTGTGTTTATTACACTATTGGTGTATGTAGGGGTGGGAATAGGCCAGACCCCTTGTAGGGCCTATGTCCTGCCCTAATTAAAGCCTAGTTAGGCCTAGCTCGTTTAGTAAAAAGGCCAGGCTTGAGCCAATTTCAAAGCCTATTAAACTAAACAGGCCAGGCCTATATATACCAGGCTCGGCCTTCAGGTTTACAGGCCTGGCCTATATATATATATATATATATATATATATATATATATATATATATATATATATATATATATATATATATATATTCTATTCTATACCTAATATTTGTATATTTACAATATAACCCCAAGTATATATAATTACCAAACCCTAACCCTTCACCTCCAAAATCCAAGTCTAAATTATGATTCAACTATAAACATTGCTTTTAATCCTGCTATAAGTGTTTTTATTGTGTAAATTTTTTTATTAACTGTTCTAACTATCATAATATTTAATGAAATGTCGCAACTTAATTATGTGAGTTGATTGTTAATGATTTATAATATTATATAGATAACAAACAATAATACAATTGAATTTATTTCTAAACAAGTTAACGAGCATGATGAAGTCGTGACTTGTTTTATTTTATTTTATATTATGCTTGCATTGTGGTGATATACTTATGTAATTATGTATTAGTTTTGTATTATGTACATTATATTATTTAGATATACTAAAGTTTTTAAAAGTTTTAACATGTAGGCTTTAATAGGCTCAAGGTAAGACATACTTTGAAGCATTTTTAATGACCTAAATAATAAACAGGCTTTTAAAAAGGCTTCAGGCCAGACCAGGCTAATTGCAGGCTCAGGCTTGAGCCTAACAAAAAGCCTACATACAGGCTTAGGCCCAGGACCAGGCTTTAGATTTTCGTAACAGGCCCAGGCATAATTTTTCAAAGCTCGGCTCGGCTCAGCCTATTTCCATCCCTAGGTGTATGTTGTCAACACTGTTGGTGTATTCTGAAACCCGCCCGCTATAAATGGTCACTGTAATTACCATAACACCCCCACTTACCAAAACGTGCGAAAATCCTCAGACTTATCACTGCCGTTAGATTAAACTGATTCAACGACACATACGACCACACCTAATGATATGACCACATATGAGCTCTTATATATATATATATATATATATATATATATATATATATATATATATATATATATATATATATATATATATATATATATATATATATATATATATATATAGGCTTCGAATCTGGTGCACCCCCTTTGATAAATGAGGTCATGAGAACTCATGCTATCCATTGATTAATTTTCCATCAATGGTTCAGATAATTAGAGATTATTAAAAGAAGAAAGGATATATATTAACCAAAAGGATTAAACTGTAATTGTACTTATTGAACTATTTATGGCATTAATAGTAATGGAATCTTAAGCATTAAATTAGGGATATAATGTATGGTAATTGATGAGATGGATCATTAAATCTTCAGCATACACGTAGTAAATTTTAAACGCGTGAAAGATACTGAAAACGCAGCACCATCATCAACCAAGAAACGCACTTCAGTAATGGATGTACAAAGCACAGGTAGGTGCATTCCTTCATATTGGTGTGTGCGTAATACTTGTATTTGCGTTTTTTTACTGTTTTTGTTGTGGTGACGAACGACCTACGAAATAGCGATATTTGTGAACCTCTAGAAACAGCATTTACGTGTAAGCGTGGCTGCATACCAGCTTCTGCAACCCTTCCGGCTTTATTACGTCGTGTATATATAATGGGAGCTTAGGGGCCGGGTGCGTGGAGTAACAATAGTCAGTGCATTATAGATGATTAGGCAATATGTCGGTGCATAGTCGTGTGTTCGCATATGCGTAATACCAACATTTACGTTCAATTTTTTTTTCGTTTATGCGGTAACGTAATTGCATATAAGCTTGTGCAACCCTGCCGGGTTTATTAGGGCGTGTATGTATAGGGGGAGCTTAGGGGCCGGGTGCGTGGAGTAACAAAATTCCGCGCATTATGGCTGAGTATGCACCAAACGGTGCGTAGTCATGTATTGGTCTGTGCATAATACCAATAGGGCCGTTACTAATTTGTTAGTTGATGGGAAGAGCGGACTATCAATTAGGGCTATCTATGAACCTCAGGAAACAGCTGGTATGTGGTAACGTGGATGCACATAAGCATATGCAACCCGTCCGGGTTTATGACATCATGTATATATGATGGGAGCTTAGGGGCTGGGTGCGTGTAGTAGCAATCGTCTGTGCATTATACTGATGTTATACGGTGGAACAGTGGTTGTGTTTATTTTTTGGTTCTGTTAGTTTACGGGGGTGACACACGTGGATTTAAAACACCCCATGCGAGGGCGTTTGTTGAGGAGGATGGTTAGTAGCCAACAGCTGGTAAGTGGTAGCGTATCACTGGTGAGCTCATGAGGTTGGTGCACAGACGGACATTAGTATGTGCGTACACGTGTGCGTCGACTAACAACAGACTGTGCATTGTGGATGCGTATGAGTAAGGAATCGTTTTCCGTATAAAATTTGTTGTTTGTTTGTTTAGACGAGCGAAATGTAGGGGTAAGTAAGTGCATGCGGGACTGATATCTGAAAAATGTGGAAGGACATGAATTATGATTCCAACTTCTAATGTTTTTAGACTATTAGCAGGATGCGTAAATCAACATCAGTATGTGCATAGTAGTGTATATACGGTGTGTTATTGTTTTTTCTTTTTTTTTTCTTTTTTTTTGGTTATTGTTTTCTGTGTTACCTTTCTTCGACAACATAAGTAAATGAGATGTAGGGGAGAATGAAACGAATGTTTGACATAGAGAAACACACGTGAATTTCGAACACGCCCCCAATATTGATTTCATGTATTGAACTTTATGAATATTTGGGTATTCGTTATTGATCGTAAGGATATTTATTTTGGAATCGAGCAACGACCAGAATTTTGTGACCAAATTAAAATGTTATGAAACTGTTATTGTATGGCAGGTGCACCACAAATAGAAGAAGTTGTTGATGACCAAAACACACACCAACACAATATCAGTGGCGTACCAACCTAAAAGAAAAAAAAAAAAACAAAAACAAAAACAGCAGTAGCAATTTCCAATAACACTTTACACCTAACTTGCGCACGGTAACAAACACAAACGCACAAACCACCACCCGTAGCCGCGGTCCACCCAAACTCCTAACAAATAATAAATAAATTCATAAGCACGCACCGACCCAATACTAGTTGCGCACCAACCGAAATGTAAAAACCCAAAAAAAAAAAAAAAAAAACTAGTGCCAATTAGCGTCTACAATACACCCTAACCTGCACAAAGGTACATACTACTACGCACAAACCTCCACACCTAACTACGCAAGCCCAGAAAAAAAAAAAAAAACAATAAACACGCACACACTCAACACCAGTGGTGCACCAACATAACTGCAAAACCAACACAAAACCAGCAGTAGCAAAAACCAACAACACTTTACCCTAACTTGCATAGGGTAACAGCTAGAACGCAACAACCACCCCACCCAAAAGCAGTAGCCCACCACCCTATTACGAAAAAAACAGAAAAACAAGACCAGAATGCATATTACAACTCCAGACACTAACACACAAACTATTGGACCCATATGCATTTACCCAAGCCAAAAAATCAAAGCCCAGACACCATTCACCTACTGTGGAATGACTTACATTCAAAAAAAAAAAAAAAAAGCAGATACAGTAAGACAAAAATTTCCTACATACCAATCACAAACCATTATACCTATCCAAATTAAAACAACCATTATACCTATCCAACTTAAAACAATTAAAAATGTGAGAGAAATTTTCAGCATTGAGTCCAGCTCTAAGGCCAGCCTTGCGCCAGTTGAGGAGGCGGTGGGCGTCGTCGGAGTCGCGGGATATGCTGAGGGCGTCGATGATGCAAGTGGCAAGCACGTGCTCTTTGAGACTATAGGAGCCGCGATCGCGGTCGAGGCCAGGGAGGATGAGCCGCATTGCAACGAAGTATTCATGAGGCTTCCCGCAGAAAGTGTCCAGAAACTTTCGGAACTTGGACTGTTTTAGCGGCTTGGATTTACTCTTGTGTATCCACTGGAACATGCTCACCACCACGCTGAACTTGATGTCTTCGCCACCACTGCTCACCGCCATTTTCCAACCAAACTTCTCCTGGGTGTTTTGGCCACCGGTATCTATCGAACGATATGGAGCGTCAAATGCCTTCTTCTTCTTATATATATATATGGGGAAACTTCCGCAACAAACTTGGTGCAAAACATATATATATATATATATATATATATATATATATATATATATGAGCGAGAGTTGTGATGGAGAGGGAGAAAGTGATGGAGAGCGATAGTAGTGATGGAGAGGGAGTGGGACTGTGGCTGGAAGAGAAAGAAGCATTGGGACGAAGGGTAGAAAGAACGGTCAGAAAAGGTGAAAAGATACGTATATTTCCCAGGCGAAATTAAATACACGTTATAATTAAAGCTATTGTGAAATTACAAATCAAGCCCTAATGTCCTCTTAAATCTGATGCACGTGGCAAAAAAGCCCAAATCATCTGGACCACTCATCTAAACTAATTAAGGATCAGAAAAGGTGCTCACGAGCTCATCTGCCAAGGGGGTGTGCACCGGATCCAAAATCTATATATATATATATATATATATATATATATATATATATATATATATATATATATATATATATATATATATATATGCCTTTCATCGTCTTATGAACATTAAAATAGGCGGCACGAGGAGCGCGAGCGGGATGGGCGATAGATGTGTATAAAAAGGGGGAGTATGTGGGGAGTTTCAGCACAGAACCACTTACTAGTTGAGAAATCCATAGAAAAAAGAAGAGAGAGATAGAATTGAAGATGAGTGGCATTGCTGAAAGATGGAGGGTTCTAAGCAGGGCCGGATTTTAGGCTGTGCAAGCTGGGCTACCGCACAGGGCCCCCAATTTTAGAGGGGCCCCAAATTTTAGAGGCCCAATATTTAATATTTACCTAGCTAGTTTAGAAATAAAAATTAAAAGTTTACAATTAATCTTAGAAGGTTCTATGAAGAGATGGTTGAAATATGTATTTATTGTCTTTTAACTTAGAGGTCAAAGGTTCGAAACTCGTATATGTTAGTTTTAAAAATCATGATTTTGGAGGGCCTCAGTTATTTACCAAGAACAGGGCCACAAAAATCTAAAATCCGGCCCTGGTTCTAAGTGGTAGTGATAACTGGGAAGGGCTACTGGACCCTTTGGATTCTGATCTCCGCCGCTACCTCATTCACTATGCCACCATGGTTGAACCCGCAGCCGATGCTTTCAATAACGAACAAGCTTCCAAATATGTGGGATTATCACGATATGCCAGGAGAAACCTCCTTGCCAACTGTGGACTAGTGAAGGGAAACCCTTTCAAGTATATATTATATTATATAATAAATTAAAGCTTCTCTCTCTCAGTTTCTGTTCTGATCTCATTCACTCACAAGTCACAAGCTAGCTAGCTAGTTTTAATTTATATGCTTTTTTTTTTTTTTTTTTGTTTCAGATATGAAGTGACCAAATACTTCTATGCACCATCAACAATCCCAACCCCAGATGAAGGGTATAATGTGAGGCCAACCCGAGCAGATGCAGTGCTAAAGGAATCAAACTGGAATGGATATGTTGCTGTGGCCACGGATGAAGGAAAAGTTGCTTTGGGACGAAGAGACATTTTGATTGTTTGGAGGGGAACAATTCGAGGGTCAGAGTGGAATGAGAATTTCACATTCTGGTTGGTCAGGTATATATATGTGTAATAGAATATAGATTACACTCCTCATTTTGTCATATCAAGTGTTTACCAGGCCACGTATGCCAAAAAATATATAGCTAGTAGCTAAGATCAAGACGCATGGCCTTTAATTTGACTTGACTTGCCTTTGTTTATATATATATATATATATATATAGATTCGTAAAGAAGTTGCAAGACTTGTTGAGTTATACAAGGACGAGGAAGTTAGCATAACCGTGACAGGACACAGCTTGGGTTCATCCATGGCAACACTAAATGCAGTAGACCTGGCTGCCAATCCAATCAACATTAATAAAGATATTCTTGTCACTGCTTTCTTGTATGCAAGCCCCAAAGTAGGGGATGAGAATTTTAAAAATGCCTTCTCTAATCAACAAAACCTTCGAGGCTTGCGAATCACCGACGTCAATGATCTTGTTCCAAAAGTTCCGCCGTTTGGATGGAAAGTAGGTGAAAACATAATAACGACGCCACCAACACCTTACGGAGATGTGGGGGTGGGTTGGGTGATTGAATCTAAGAAATCCGAGTATTTGATGCCTGAAGTTTCAAACCTGTCAACTCACGACCCGATGCTTTATATGCATGCAATTGATGGATTCCAGGGGTCTCAGGGAGGGTTTGAGCTTCATGGAGACTCTGATCTTGCCAAAGTTAATAAGTATCAGGGTGCTTTGAAAGACGAGTATCATATACCGATAGGATGGTTTAACATAAAGGATAAAGGAATGGTTCAGCAGGACGACGGGAATTATATCCTTGACGATCATGAGCCGGACGAAACATTTTAAATATGCATGTGTGTTTGAATAAAGCTAAGTCTTGATGATCTCTATCTAGCTTCATGAAGACCTTTCTATTTATAATTATTGAGTGTGTTTTGAATAAAATTGGAGCTGAGGCAACTAGCTGTCTTGTCCAATGCATGTATGTGTTGCTAGCATGTATTTCAATTATTATGTATGTTTCAATCATGTAATCTCTTTTCAGCAATAATAATAATTTCATGATCGAATTGCATGCTTTTACTTTGCTTTGTTCCTGCATGCTTAACAAAACTAATTTCATTTAATTTGCTACTTAAATCTGGGGCCGGTTGTACTGTTTTAACTAAATCGAATTTATGGTTATATCTTGTTAATGTTTGGTGTAAAACTAACATATCTTGTTAATGCCCCCTGTTTGGTAAAATGGCTGTTAGTTGTTAGCTGAGTGTATTAATTAGAGGGTATAAATAGTTGATAACATTAGCTGATTGTAGAAAAGTGTTTGGTAAATTAGCTGCTAACTGTTAGCTGTTTGGTATAATTTCTTTTCTCAAAAAGCTAATTGAAAAAGTTGTTTGGGGTAGCTTTTTTAATTTTAGCCATTTGGAGTTGCAAAAAGCTAATTAACCAAACATTTATATTGATATTTTAACTAAATCAAACAATTAATAGTGATCAAATTCAAATAAGCCAAAATTGGTCTATAGGCCAACTTTTTACCAAACAGGGCCAAAGTGCTTTGGAACGACCGTGCATCAACCCGTGCATGCCCAAGCAGAATGCAATTTTTTTTTTAATGTAACTTAACCTTCACATAAGATTTTTTTTTGAAGTAAATATGAGGTACCAGACATACAATGTTTGTCAAGCTTTAATTATTTTTAAATCATTATTTTTATATTTTACCGTTGTCTTATTTATTTATTTTAATTTTGAAATTTATTAAAATACATAAAATAGCTAAGAGTATTAAAGTAATATAACAATTATAACATTAAAAAAAAAACAATTCTTCATGTTAGGAACATTGTATTCGGATTTTGATGATACCAATGTAATGTAGAAAAGTAGACCCCTAACTATTAGCTTTTTCAATCGCTGCTTTCGTCCTAGACGAGAGTTGCCATAACTCCTCTGTAATTCGTGTTAAGCTAGACAAACACACGAAAATGAGTTATGACTAGATGTTAGGATCTACAAGGCGAAAGAAGACACGAGACATGAAGAACAGCAACGAAAGTCAAGCAGGAGTTGTCAACAAGCACGAAAGGACAGTTTTTGTTAAAAGACAATCTTTATCAAACATTACTTCTCTTCGACAACGAGAAGAATGTTCCACCTGTCTGATTTAACAACATCCTAGGACAATAAGGACTTCATCTTATAGGGCACATTTTTCAAGGAGCATTAAATGAAGATGTACCATCTCCTGAAGATAAAGGACAAAACCTAATGCTTTCCATACCTTCAACGGCTACATGGTACAACCTCATTGATGGAGCATTTAATGCATGAAGCTCCCCGGTCCTTGTCCAATGGTTAAAAGGTTCGAAAATTTCATCTCCCTCCAACGGATGAATTTTCATCACCTATATAAACCCACCTTCATCAACTAAGAAGGTGCTAGTTTATTATCACTCGACTCATTTACTTGCAAAAGCTCTTGAACGCTCGCAATTTACTAAAAGCTTTTGTGAACCAGTATTGAGGTGCTAAGTTACTTGAAGAAGGTTATTGATCTCTTTCTTACACCTCAAAAGAAGTCTTGCCATTTGTTCGAAGCAATCTTATCTCAAAGTCAAGACTTCATCGTTGGAGAATTCAAGAAATCATTTTCTACCAACCTCAACTCAGGAGAAGAAGTTGATAGAGGTGGAGTAAACTCGAGGAGTTGAAAAACCTACGAAGGCTGTCCGGCTTAGTGATCAAGGAAGTCTTTGTGTAATTGTACTAAGAGTGATAGTGCAATCCTTCCATCAGTTGTGGAAGAAGAGTGGAGTAGGCAACGTTTTGCCGAATCACTATAAAATCTCGTGTCCCTTCTATCTCTTTACTTACGCTTTTCTTTTATGCATTCGCATCATCCCTTTTATCACCATTACCGAAAGTTTCCATAATTACGCAAACTCGTGCAAAGCATTTAAAACGAATCTATCTTTTCCGCTGCGCCAAAACACCGAAAGGTGACGTTTAGGGCATTTCACAAAAAGAGTCTATTCACCCCCCACCCCTCTAGACTCTCTTTACATTCTATCGGGACCAACAAGTGGTATCAGAGCCAATACCTTGATCGGTAAAGGCTTTGCATTTACTGCCTGGTATATCCCTTTTCGAAAACCTCTTGAAAATCTTGCATATTTTCTTTGCACGCTTTTTACTCAAAAATGGAAAAGGAACATGCACACCGCTCTAAGCAACTTGCATTTAGTCTTGCTAAATTTGATGACTGGAAGTTAAGAATGCAGGCTCTCCTATGCTCTATTCATGATGAAATGTGGGACGTCATAACAACCGGACCAATCACAGTCATGATGGCGAATGCACAAGCAGCCGCACAGGGAGCAGGAGCTCCACAGATGATACCAAAGCCAAAAGACCAGTATTCCACGAACGAAAGAACAAGAGCAAATCTGGATAATGTGACAAGAAATATTCTCTACAACACTCTGGATGATTCCTTGTTTCCCAGGGTCCGAAAGTTCAAGAATGCCATGGAAGTGTGGAATGTCCTAATGAGTTTGGGAGAAGGAGACGAGCAAGAAAAAGACAACAAACTGACAATGGCCATGAAGAAATTTGAAGATTTCAAAATGTTGCCAAATGAAACAATCATGGAGATGGAACTCAGATTCACCAGACTTATGGGCGATCTGTTAGATCTCGGGAAAGAGCTAACTGAGAAGGAGATGAATCTGAAGATCCTTCGTGGACTACCAAAATCATGGGAAATGAAGGTTATTGCAATGAGGGATAGTCGAGATATGAAAACAACAAACACGACCAAAATTTTCAGTGATCTCAAAGCTTATGAGTTCGAACATGAACCGAAAGATGCCGAAGATTCAGAAGCAAGAAACATTGCTCTCATGGCAAATCAATCAGCATCAACATCCAACAGGTCGAAATCTAACTCTTGTGATTTTTTATTTGATGAACAATATGCACTATTTGTCAGGAAAATGAAAAGGTTCATGAGAAAGAACAACTTTCAAGACCCACAACGATCGGGCCACCGAAAGAAGCACGAGAGCTTTCCTCAAATCTCAAAAACCGAAACCATGGATTCGCAGCTATTATGCTATAATTGTCGAAAGCCAGGACACTTCAAGGTGAATTGTCCTCATCACATAGTGAGCAAGCATCAAGATAACAGCACTACCATAAGTCCCTCAAAAGAGACTGGAGAAAGACATAAAAGAAGCGACAAGCCTGAATCATCAAACTCCAGAAAGGAAGAAAGAAGGAAGGCAATGGTAGTAAACGAAACTTCTGACACAATTGCAACCGAAAGTAGTTCCTCAAGCTCTAGCTCAGAAGATGAAAACACTGATGAGGAGAAAGGACTGTTGTGCTTATTTAGTCAAGAGTCAGACGAACTGTGCCTCATGGCAGATGAAGACGAGGTAAACTCTCATTCATCCTCTTGTTATTCAGCTGAGTCAAGTTCTGTGGGAAGTCTTACCTCCAATGAATCTGTCACCGAAATGATGAGGAGGTTCAAAGTGATAAATAACACTTACTCCAAACTCAAGGAGGAGAACTCTCGGCTCATGCTTAGCTACAATGAACTAAAGCAAGTTCATGTTGAGAACAATATGCTGGTTATTGCTAATGAGCAGCTTGAGAAAGATGTTCTCGCTCTAAAGGAGCAATGCACAACAAAAGAAAAGAGAGCAAGAATTGCTTGAAGTCTTGAATAAATTCAATAATTCATCCAATCTAATGGATAAAATGTTGAATGAATCTAGACTGCCCGGGGAAAAAACTGGAATTGGTTTTAACCCCAGCTCCTCTTCACAAGTCGAATTGAACAAAACCACGAATGCATATTCACACGAAAGCTTCGAAGCTGCATTTGTTCAAGGACCCACCCAGGTGTCTGAGCCTATGATGGTAGTTAACAATGTCGAAACACCATAATCAACAAGCCAACCGAAAGGTACGGCTGTACAACGAATTGTGGAATCTGGAAAGGAGAAATCCGGTAATGGCAATCCTAAACAAATCTACGTCAAAAGGAATGGACCAAATGGCAATAGACAGAATCTACACCATAAAAGAGGTCAGCCTAACTGGAACACTCAATCCAAGAAAAAGACGAATGTTAACCAGAGGCAATATCGTCTGAAATTCACACGAAAGAATCCTGCTCAAGGAATCTCAAAGAACGGACAAATCAGACAACCCGAAAGATCCTTCAAAAGATCTGGTTATGGCAATGGATGGACTGGGCCATCAGAAGAAGATTGGTTTGATTACCCAGAACCTCTCCCTAGAGCTGTATTTGAAAAGGTTCATCTGCGTAAACAAACTAATCATCTCAAGCATTATGAGAATCTTCCTCAGGAAGATCAACGTAAGAAATATAATGCTAAAGTCTTTGCCAGCATCCATTATGATTATCGTACATCTAATGGATATAGAGGACCGAGGATGAGTCGTGGATACTCTAGGTTGATGTGGGTTCCAAAGTTGACTGCTAACCCCCAAGGACCCGAAACTAAATGGGTACCTAAAAATACATAATCTTTGATGCAGGAAAAACAGGTTATATGGTATATTGATAGTGGATGCTCAAGACATATGACTAGTGATAAAACAATGTTGAGCAACTTTAAGGAAGTAGATAGACCCAAAGTTATCTTTGGAGGAGAAAACAACGGCAAAACTCGTGGAAAAGGGGACATCATCAAAAAGGGAATAACAATACAAGATGTCTCTTATGTTGAAGGACTGAAGTTCAATCTCCTAAGCACAAGTCAATTTTGTGACAAAGGATACAAAGTAGAATTCTTCAAAGACGAATGCAAAATCGTGAACACGAAGGATAACAAGACAGCTTTAACGGGTCAACGAAAGAAGAATATGTATGTATTATCTTTAAATTCTTCTAATGCTAACGTTTGTTTTGTAGCTAAAAGTAATGCAGATCTCAATCAAGAATGGCACAACAAACTAAGTCATCTTAACTTGAAGATGATAAACAAGCTTGCCAAAAGAAATCTCGTAAGAGGGCTACCCGAAATATCTTACATGAAAGATAAAATGTGTGAGGCATGTCAAAAAGGGAAGCAATTCAAGTCATCTTTCAAGTCAAAAGATGTAGATGCAAACTCTCGATCTCTAAGTCTTCTACATATGGATCTCTTCGGACCAGTAGATCCAGCAAGTTTGAGTGGAAGAAAGTATACTCTTGCTATAGTAGATGACTACACAAGATATACATGGGTGCTTTTCTTGAAAAAGAAGAATGAAACAGAAACAGCTCTCCCAAATCTTTTGAGACAACTTCAAACAGAAAAGGAGCTCAAAATAATTCGAATAAGATCAGATCAGGGAACGGAATTTGTCAACAAATTCATAAAGGAATTCTGTGCGCAAAATGGAATTTTTCATCAACTCTCGACAGCACGAACTCAGCAAAACGGAGTGGCCGAAAGGAGAAACAGAACATTGAAAGAAGCTGCACGAACGATGATCTCGCACTCAGGACTACCTAAGAGATTTCGGGCCGAAGCCATAAACACGGCATGCTATACACAAAATAGATCGTTGATCAACAAATCTCACAACAAGACACAATATGAGCTATGGAAAGGTAAAACTCCTAGTATCGGTTATTTTCATGTCTTTGGTTGCAGGTGCTTCATACATAACAACGGAAAGAATCATCTAAGAGCTTTTGACGAAAGAGCTGACGAAGGGCTATTCATGGGATACTCATCAGTAAGCAAAGCATTCAGAGTTCTAAACAAACGAACAATGGTGATTGCGGAATCTATTCATGTCAAGTTTGATGAACAATCTGAGAAGAATCTATCTATATGTAAAACATCAATCAAGTACCCTCAGCAACCTCTTGACGAAGATATCTCAGACGAAGAAGACATACTTTCGTCCTACACGAAATATCAGCTGAAGGTTTCAGAACCCGAACCTGTGTCTCATGAAAAGGTGGGAATTCAACAGAATGATCCTACAAGCACCACAACATCTGAACCAATGATATACATTGATCTACCCTATATTCCTGAAATGGATGCTCAAAATCAACAAGATGCTTTTGAACCAGACCATCGATGGTTAAGAGATCATCCACCAGATCAGGTTATTGGAAATGTCCAAGAAGGTGTAAGAACAAGAGCCTCTCTACACGAAAGTATGATGGCATGCTTCTTGTCTCAAATGGAACCAAAAACCATAGAAGAAGCCCTAAAAGACCCTGACTGGGTAATAGCCATGCAAGAAGAGCTTCATCAATTTGAACGAAATGAGGTATGGGAACTTGTTCCGAGACCATCTCATCAGAATGTCATTGGAACTAAATGGGTGTTTAGAAACAAAATGAGTGAAGATGGGCTCATTGTTAGGAACAAAGCTCGTCTTGTTGCTAAGGGATATTGCCAAGAAGAAGGCATTGATTTTGATGAAACCTTTGCCCCTGTAGCTAGATTGGAAGCTATTCGCATATTCCTAGCTTTTGCAGCCTATAAGAATTTCAAAGTCTATCAAATAGATGTCAAGAGTGCTTTCTTAAATGGACTTCTTGAAGAAGAAGTATATGTTGAACAACCACCTGGCTTTGCAATCAATAATGAGCTTGAAAAGGTCTATCATCTCAAAAAGGCTCTCTATGGCTTAAAGCAAGCTCCACGAGCCTGGTATGATACTCTTTCATACTTTCTTATCAACTGTGGATTCACGAAAGGAGTGGTTGATAAAACACTCTTTCGTATAAAAGATAATGACCATATTTCGTATAAAAGATAATGACCATATTCTTTTAGTTCAAATCTACGTTGATGACATTATATTCGGAAGCACGAATCCAATCTTTTGTGAAAAGTTCTCAAATCTTATGAAAGACAAATTTGAGATGAGTATGATGGGTGAACTAAACTATTTTCTGGGTTTACAAGTCAAACAATGCCCAGATGGAATATTCATAAATCAAGCCAAATATACCAAGGACTTAATCCGAAAATTTGGCATTGATGGAAAAAGTTCGGTCAAAATTCCAATGAGCACATCCCTCAGAATGGATGTTGATAATGAAGGAAAAGATGTTGATCAAACAAACTTTCGAGGCATTATTGGTTCTCTTTTATACCTAACAGCAAGCAGACCTGATATTTCGTTTGCTGTTGGTGTATGTGCACGATTTCAAGCCAAGCCGAAAGAAAGTCACCTAAGTGCAACTAAAAAGATATTAAGATATCTTAAGGGAACACAAAGTGTCGGTCTCTGGTATCCGAAAGAAGGATCATTTGATCTAGTTAGATACTCAGATGCTAATTTCGCAGGGTGTCGAATTGATCGAAAAAGTACCTCAGGAACCTGCCAGTTCCTAGGAGGACGAATTGTCTCTTGGTTTAGTAAGAAGCAAAACTCTATTGCTACAAGTACGGCTGAAGCCGAATACATAGCAGCTGGAAGCTGCTGTGCTCAAATCTTATGGATGAGACATTAATTGAGAGATTATGGCATAAATACACGAGAAGTGAGCATAAAATGCGATAACACGAGTGCAATCGCCATTACGCATAATCCTGTGCTACACTCTCGGGCTAAGCATATTGACATTAAGTATCACTTCATTCGTGATCATGTCGAGAAGAAAGACATATCTCTTGAGTATGTTAATACTGATGATCAACTTGCAGATATACTCACGAAACCCTTGAGTGAAGCAAGATTCTCCTCTCTAAGGCATGAACTCGGAATGATTGAAATGACATAAAGCCAAGAGAATCAAATCTGCAAAGATTCTTGCTCTTGAAAATCAAAAGATTTGGTCCATCCTCACACGCAAGGATCTTTATAAATGAGGTACACTACGAGGATAAAATTTCATATCTAACAAAAACTCTAGTGTTTGTTTTTGCATGTGCAGGTATGAGTACGGGAAGCGAAAGAACCATTACGGAGGCACAAGAGGGAAAGAGTGAAATTCTCAGTGAGCCACTAGTGACTGAGCAAGAGTTTAATCAGTTTCTTGAACGCGCTCAACTCATACAAAGCCTTCTCCGTGACACAACCGATAATGAGTCAAGAGAATTTTTCCACTCAGTTGGCAACCCTATAGGGTATGTCAAGGAAGACAGTGTGCTGGAACTAAGTGATAGTTTTGACTACTCACCCTCAAGCACTCCTACTAAGATAGCATCCCCTCTCAAGTCCACCGTAAGCAGCAAGGAAAAGAAAGCCTGAATAACTTTGTTAGGCCACGGTGACAAGTTGTGATGTTATCATGTTCATGATCTTTTAATTTATGACTCTATCTTTCGTTATCTTTTCAAAATGATGTCAGTATCTAAAAGATTTTGTTAAGATTCGCACGATATCTTTTGTCTATAAATTACTCTCCTATTTCATGAGCTTTACTCATTCACAAGTCCTTAGAAAAGGAAAAAGATTGCAGGAATGGACAAAGGGAAAGGAAAGATCGATGAAGTTGAGAAAAGGGCTAAACGTCTAAAACATCATATGCAAGAAGCTAGCAAGCTACTGAATGCCACCATCATTAGGATGGAAGAAGATGGGGAAAGGGTCATCGTAACTTACTCCATGCCTAACACAGCACCTAAGGAGAAGGAAACTCTTGACAAATTGGTCAATGAATCCAGGGCTTGCTAAAGAGAGAATTCTGATGATGAAAAGCTCTCACTGGCAACCTTCTTATGAAGTTTCTCAACCTAGTGATCAATCTTATGAAGATTTCACTATGGTTCACTCTCGGTCCTCAACTCAGTCACCCGAACTCACTCTCTCACTTGAGGAGCTGGATGAATATGCAAAGAAGGCAAATCTGACTGATGTGACCGAAGAGATGACTCGTCTGGAACTTCACGTGCCTTATCGTTTTCTCTAAGTTGTTGTATGCTGTACTCTCGTGACTTGGAACTCTCTGTCTCTCATCCTTATGATCCAATAAAAATGTTATCTTTTCGTACTAAGAATGAATGCAATTCATGACTGTGTTTAACTTTGTCTGTTTCTTGTCAAAAGTCACAGGAAATCTTATCACTCAATTTTTAATTCGGTCAAAAAGGGGCCATAAATTATTATGAGTTACATGACTTTTAAGCTCATTGAAGTTGGAGTTTCATAAAGAAACAAGTTAACAGTCAAAGTCTTGCCTGGAATTGATTACTCCTTGAACATATTTATGAGCATTTATTGCTACGTTGAAAAATATGTGTAACAGACACATGAACAGTATGGATCTCTTACTATAAAAGGAGAAGAATTCTTCATTTTATCTCCATCATCTCTTTTCTTCACCATGACTCCAAAGAAGCCGTTCACTAGAGGTGACTCTCACAAACTAAGAGAAGCTGCTAGACGTCTCAGGGAGGAACATGGTGATCTTTACCCTGGTAACAGTCCACAAGCACCAGTGGAAATTCTTTCTGATTCCGACTCATCTCTTCAGTATGATGATATGGCGGGTTTTATTGTTGAAAGTGAAGAGAAGCTTTCGAAAGATCCTACCAAGATCCCAGATCGAGACTATATGGCTTTTCTGAAACAAGAGGACTTAATGGAGAAATATGATCAGGAGGAAGAACCTGAATCCTCATCTGGCTCAAACTACCCACGAACCGGAAAGTGGTTTAAGCAGATGCTGGGAAATCTGAAGAAGGTAAAAGATGAGCCGTCTGGAGTCAAGAAAAAAGAGAGGAAGAAAAATTGATCCTTTGTCTGTTGTATCTTATCTTATGTACTTTCTTCTCTAGGTTCTATGAATAATAAAGCTTTGTTGGCTCTGGTTTTCTTTTGAACGAGATATTACTTATCTTATTTCTCATCTGTCTAAAATCTTGAATCAAGGACAAAATTCTTGGAAAAGAATATATTCCCTAAGGCGTGCCTTGGTCAAGTCACTCGGACACATCTTTTGAGAGGCTCGATCTCTCTATTTAATGGATCCTTCTCACTCAAGTATGGACTCACTTATCACTTTCTTCAAACTCATGGATAAAGGGAAGGAATAGGCCCTCACATCCGAGAGCTTATCTGAGTCTGGAAAAATGTCTCACCATGATCTCGGGAACTCAGTTGAGAAAGGTTCACCATCTGGGAAGGAACCTGAAATCTCAGAGTTCTACTCTCTTGTTGAACTCACTCCTCTTCTAAAGCACGAAGAAAGATATCGTGCATTGTACGCTTTTGCTAAGGCCAAAGTAATGGCTGAACTGAATGACATGGAGAGACGAGGTCTCTCTAGAGAAACCTTAGGAGCAGATCACGAGACACTCATCGCTGAAGTGTTTGCTCATGAAATCCGAAAGAGGGAATACCTTGAGTACGCACGAAAGAAGAAGGGTAGCAATGAGTAAAAGGCAAGCCTGCCTACTAATGCACGAGAGATCGTAATCGTTTGTGTTACGTACTGTACTGTGTAATAACTCTCTCGGGAAAAGCATCTCTGTTGTTGTTGTAAAAAGGACCTGTTTGACTTTATTTGTCTCACAAGTCTAATGTTATGAAAATCTTATCTACTTTCGGGTTTGGAATCATGCCTAAAAATACTTGATGATTTCAGTTTTTAATTCCAACCGTTTAGATGAATCTTAATGGGATCATGTGGCCGAGAAAAATTGTCCACTCCCCCACTCTGTCTGATACAGGATGTGACGTGCATTTAATGCACCCATAAGCACTCGAGTACTTTTCTCTCACCTCATTAAATGAGGGAATGATCGTTTTTGATTTGCACACGATCTTATCACTCCCCCACGTTAATCAGTTACCTTTTTGGAGAAGAAGAACCGGGAGTGCTTTTGAAATTCAAACATTTCAACTCTAAATGGGTTACCCATACCCGAATACCCGGAGTTCTATAAAATCCTACTTAAACCTTCTTGCTCATTTTACCTTACCTTCTTCACACAATTCTCTCTCTCATCCCTCATAATCCTCTGTCTCTCTCAAATCCTCAACAATGAAGGAACATCCACAAGCATCACCAACTAATAAAGAACCAGAAACACCTTCCAACCTGGAAGTCCCAAGCTTTCCAACAGAAGACCTGAGGTTCATTGAATCCAGAGTACCCTTCATCGTCGGGGGTAGTATGTGGGATGCGCATGGATTCCTTGAGTATATCTTGGACAGAAGATTTGGTGAAAATATCATACATCTCCTCACAGAAACAGGATTATATGGCTTCATCACACATCTTTATACTATTTGGCACCCAGTTAACGTGACTCAGTTCTATATGAATGCTTCAATATCCTCTGATTATCTGACGATTACTTCCAGAGTCAATAATCATCATGTGGTCCTTACCTCGGAGGACGTTCGATCAACATACGGATTTCCACAGAGAGATGAGTCCTACAAGTCTGATATTATCTATTATCATCTCGACCCAGAGGAGTTCTATGAATCCATCAAGAACAATCACGCACCATCCAAGGCAGAAATCACATGGCTGTTGAAGAAGAAGTGGTTTCGGCTAGATTATGAGTTTACTGTTGATATTTTCAATAAACTTGTTGATCACAGGACCTTGGGCACTGATGATGTGACGAAGGAGAAGTTGAAAATGCTGCATGCCTTCTTAAATGAATTTAAAGTCGACTGGTCAAAGATCATCTTCAACAATATTGTTCACACCATCACCTTTCATCGAAAGAGTCCAGGAGACATTGCAAAGAAGTTAGGATATGGTTTTGTGATAAGCCATCTTCTGGCAACGAAAGGAGTCATTCTGCGCCCAGGAATTCGGCCTGGACAGAAAGCATGTCACATGAAACAGAAACCATCAGGGTATGACAAGCAGAAGGCATTGGAGTTGGGGGTCCCTATTGAGCAGGTCAAAGCCAAGAGGAAGTCGAGAACCCCTAGGGTTTCAGAGGATGATCAACCCAAGCCGAAACGACAAAAGCGAGAAAAACACTCCTCTCGGAGTAAAGTGAAAAAGGCAGAAGAAACTCCAGTTGTTCCAATTCCTCCAAAATCTCCTCAAGAGAAGAAAGATCCCACTCCATCACCAGAAAAAATCATTGTAAAGGATTCATCCGAAGAAGACAATCTGGTACTCTCTCGAATCATCAAAAAGAGTCACTTTTGGTCTCTTGTCAAGCCTAAACCTTTCCCGAAGGAACCTTCTACACCGAAAGCAGTAGACACGAGAGAATCATCTCCACAGGGGGAAGTAGTCACGAAAGAAGCACTTTCTGAGGGGGAAGCTCAACCGAAAGTTGCCCTTCCTGAGAGAATTTCTGATGTTTAAGAACCCGAATCTGATCTCGGTTCTCCTCAAGACCACCATCCACAAGAACCTACTTTGGCAGATCAACTTCTTCGTGAGTTGACACAAGAACCTGCTGATGTAGACATGGAGGCCAGTCGCTTAAGTCTTCCACAAGAACCTGGGTCACCAGAAAAGACGATAGAGGCAACTGATGCTTTGATCGTTTTGCCTTGTCTGCCACAAGAACCTACCAATACAGAGCAGGTAATTCTGACACAAGAACTTGTTTGGTAGACGAGACAGCCGTTGTGCAGGTAACATCTCCAGATATCCCGAAACCTTCAGCTCCAGCTCCTGGAGTAAAAGTTCCTCAACCTTCACCAGATCAATTGCTCAGAGAATCCATTGAAAGGGATTACAAACGAGTCCTGCAGTGGCAAAAGTGGCGCACTGCCCCCCTAAGGACGTTTCTTGAAACTTTTGAAGTCATGCAAGACGAAGAAGAGTTTGCACTAAAATGGATTAGTACAGAAGATGTCTCCAAAGCCCTTCGAATTGAAGAAATCAATCGAGTCTTCTCATACAAGATGACAAATCGCACTCTCGGGAGAGATAAAGCCCCAATCTGCATCGAACTTAATAAGCCACCCTTGGATCCAGTCTATGAAGAAGAAATGAAGCAACTTCGATATGCTATGTTGCTATCCAAGATCAAGACCGCATTGGAGAAGGAACACCAAAATGATCCAAACTGCAATGTTAGTGGCACGAAGGATGAGCTTGGACGAGAGATTGAAGAAGCCGAAAGTGATGAAGATGAAGATGTGGATGATAATGATGATGATGCTGATGACGAGAATGATGATAACGATGATGATAACAATGATGATGACGATGATGATCAGTTGGGTAATGAAGGTGCTCAAGAAGCCAACCCCGAAGACAGTCATACAATTTTAATCGGCCCAGACTATGACACCTATCCTCAAAGATCTCCCTTAAGAAAACTACCCTCTGACAGTAGTGACTCGGAAGAAGTCTCAACTTCTCATCCCGAAGATCTGTCTCGTGTCATTGTTCCACATATCCAACCCATGGACGAGACTCCAATCAAGCAAGAGAAAGAAAATGTGCGTGAGGGCAAACTGGAAGCCTCACCAATTCTTCTTAGCCCAGCCAGTGGTGGAAAACGGGAAGCACCACCTCAAGATGATCACATGGACACGACGCCAACAAACATTGAGGAAGAATCTACTGCAGAGTCCCCACGGACTATCATGAACCTCATGAGAGAAACTGTCCATTCAGCCGAAACCATCCACATGCAATATCTTGCTCTACGAGAAAAGGACACGAAAGTTTTGGATGATTTGTGCAAGAAGGTCGATTTTCTGATAGCAGCACAATCTCAACCTCGGCCTCCACCTCCAGCACAGCCTCAACCGCAGCAACAAAGCCAATCAGATCACAAGATCCTTGAGAGAATGGCAAAGAAGCTTCATGATCTTGAAGCTGCCCTGAACAAAGTTGCACGGCAAGTGCACGAAATCAAACATTCTCATTTTGGTCTCAAAGAGCGTGTTGATCTGGCCTGTACAAAAGTTGACACATATCAAGACAATTCGTACCAACTGGGAGAATATGCACTTCAAATTCTCGGGTATGCTCAGGATATCTTGCTTGCAATCAACAAGGTCTCCTCTATTCCTCCTACCACCTGTGCTGATGATGCCAAAAAGGGGGAAAAGAGAAATGACGACAAGGATAAGGATGATGATCAGCCGAGAGATAACACGAAAGATCCAGAAGGAAGACACTCTCCCTCTCGGACACCTAGAGACTATGGCCGAAGAAACACGAACCCATCTCATCCACCTTCCAGGTCTCGTGGCTACCATTCCTCGAAGCAAAGATACCATGGTCGATACCAATCCAAACCAATTAAGCCTCGCCAATCCTTCGGATCTGAAGCCAAGTATATCTTCACGGGTTTACCCAAGAGAGAGCAAACGAAACTTAGGCAGAAACTTATGAGGGACGACAAAGTAACTATGGATGGCATAGGAAACTTTGTGGACTTTGTTCCATACGAAGAAGGAAGTGGCAAACGTTTTGAGGGTTGCAATGTCCCCACCTGGCTTAAAACTAGGGACAATCATACAAGACAAGATCACATCAGCACCCAAAATGAAAGAATCAAAAGAGAAAACAGAGAGCTGTGGAAGAAACATGATGAAGAAAGAAAAAGAAGAGAAGATGAAGCAATGGAAAGAGAAAGAATCAGGAATCTCATTAAAGATCTTTCAAGTATAACCAGAGACTCCCCACAAAATATCATTCATAATGCAGCTTTCAAAGTGCACAAGGAATCAGGAAAAAGTTATCAAGAAGGCTTGAATTCGTTTGAGCTAATTTCGTGGTGGAAGTCTGGAATTGTTGAAGGAAGCAACATTCGTGAAGCCTATAACAACTACACAAGTCTGAATATCAAAGGAGAACATGAAGAGCTTGTCAGATCTAATCCAATTAAAGTCTTCAGAGCAAGAATCAATGAGAAAATAGACTTTAACAGGATGCTAAAGCAACAAAAGGAAAGGGATGACCAAGAACTCAAGGAAGCTGAACAACAGAAATCAAAACTCTTAGATATGTAAGTTAACTTTCGTTCTGCCTTTCTCATAAAGTTTTTGTAATGATCACATCTTTATATATGAAACTCTCATTGTCACACATCTCGTGTCACTTGTTTGAGTTATTTGTCCTTGTCTTTCTTATTAACGCTTTAATCTAGAAAAAGACTTGTAAACTCTCAAGTATGGCTGTTCTTATAATAGAAAAATCCTTATGGAACTTTTTATCAGCCTTATAAGAAGAGTATAGGTTTTGGCATCATCAAAAAGGGGGAAATTGTTAGGAACATTGTATTAGGATTTTGATGATACCAATGTAATGTAGAAAAGTAGACCCCTAACTATTAGTTTTTCAATCGCTGCATTCGTCCTAGACGAGAGTTGCCATAACTCCTCTGTAATTCGTGTTAAACTAGACAAACACGCGAAAATGAGTTATGACTAGATGTTAGGATCTACAATGCGAAAGAAGACACGAGACATGAAGAACAGCAACGAAAGTCAAGCAGGAGTTGTCAACAAGCACGAAAAGACAGTTTTTGTTAAAAGACAATCTTTATCAAACATTACTTCTCTTCGACAACGAGAAGAATGTTCCACCTGTCTGATTTGACAACGTCCTAGGACAATAAGGACTTCATCTTATGGGGCACATTTTTCAAGGAGCATTAAATGAAGATGTACCATCTCCTGAAGATAAAGGACAAAACCTAATGCTTTCCATACCTTCAACGGCTACATGGTACAACCTCATTGATGGAGCATTTAATGCATGAAGCTCCCCGGTCCTTGTCCAATGGTTAAAAGGTTCGAAAATTTCATCTCCCTCCAACGGATGAATTCTCATCACCTATATAAACCCACCTTCATCAACTAAGAAGGTGTTGGTTTATTATCACTCGACTCATTTACTTGCAAAAGCTCTTGAACGCTCTCAATTTACTAAAAGCTTTTGTGAACCAGTATTGAGGTGCTAAGTTACTTGAAGAAGGTTATTGATCTCTTTCTTACACCTCAAAAGAAGTCTTGCCATTTGTTCGAAGCAATCTTATCTCAAAGTCAAGACTTCATCGTTGGAGAATTCAAGAAATCATTTTCTACCAACCTCAGCTCAGGAGAAGAAGTTGATAGAGGCGGAGTAAACTCGAGGAGTTGAAAAACCTACGAAGGCTGTCCGGCTTAGTGATCAAGGAAGTCTTTGTGTAATTGTACTAAGAGTGATAGTGCAATCCTTCCATCAGTTGTGGAAGAAGAGTGGAGTAGGCAACGTTTTGCCGAACCACTATAAAATCTCGTGTCCCTTCTATCTCTTTACTTACGCTTTTCTTTTCTGCATTCGCATCATCCCTTTTATCACCATTACCGAAAGTTTCCATAATTACGCAAACCCGTGCAAAGTATTTAAAACGAATCTATCTTTTCCGTTGCGCCAAAACACCGAAATGTGACGTTTAGGGCATTTTACGTAAAGAGTCTATTCACCCCTCTCCCCCCCCCCCCCCCCTCTAGACTCTCTTTACATTCTATTGGGACCAACACTTCAACCATAATTTTAACTAATCACATGAATGTACGTAACCTAACATTCTCAACAATTTAATATTCCGTGAACCTAACGCTCTTATAGCAACATATTTAATTACTAAAAATAATAGTAAATAAGTACCTAACACCATCTATAACTTTTTGAATTGATAAAAATATATAGAGTGAAATGTGAATTGCTGTCTAGACTTCATTTTGTATTATCAGTCTTATCATATTCATTAAACATGGAAACAAATTTGCTATTTCGAAATTAGTTAAATTTAGACCATAGAAATTGGTCTACATGCATACTACTAAAGCACAAAATTTATGTTTGGCCACGGCTTAGATAGTTGAGTCAAGCATTCTTAAAGTTGATTGTTACATATGTATAAGAAAATAAAGTTATGATTTCGCTATATAGTTATAATTATGTAGTGGTAAGCGTTGAGCAAGTCCAAGTTCAATCAAGCATATGCAATCGAAAACGTGGTGCTAATATATAATAAATTATTCTTTTTTGGTTGCCTAAAGGTTATCCCTCCAGCCGATAGTTAGAAGACTAATCTCCCGTCCCTATTGTCAGTACACTAATTGATAGGGGACTGACCAAATAGTTTGCTCCATTCACATGGTGTGGATCGAACCCCCAACCTCATGCTTAAGGGACGAGGTGCTGAATATATAATAAATTATTATTATGCATTTACTACTTAATAGCCTTGGACTTAGTGATATCTAATTTGATAGTACTCCATCTGATAAGAGTAAAATTAGCCGCCCACGAGGTGTGCGAGCGGTTTAAAAAATTATTAATTTCAAATGTCAATATAGAATCTCACGGTTTGCATCATATTCAAACTAGGATTCACAGTACACTACCAACGTTGATGCATGTGTATGTATCTTATGTTATGAGTTTTTGTATCTTATGTTATGAGTTTTTGTATTTTAAGAGTATAAATTTTGTATCTGAAACAAATTAATAATTGTGTCTTATTATGTTATAAAGTTATGTGTCTTATATTGTGAAATTCTGTACTTATGAACACAAATTATGTACCTAAAATAAATTTTAAAAATAAGTATGTATAATATTATTAAATACTGTACTTTACGAGTATAAATTAAGTATCTCGTCATTTTGATTCGGGGTTCATAATGCTAATATGGACCTTGGTCCATGATATAAATTGTCACCATTACGGAGTATATTATGTATGGACGTCAATCATATTTTTTGCACGACGGAAGAGATGAATGGCATGTTTTAATTTATGTTTTTTTTTTTTTTTTTTTTTTTTTTTTTCTATTCCCTAATAAGGTGGACCATAATGAATGATATTTCTTTAAAATTAACCTAGCTACAACATTATAGTAATGAATCATGATTCATGATGTAAGGTGGACTATAGTTCATGATTAAGTTTATCGCAAATTATTCTGTGGAGCCAGTTTCACCTTGCAAGGTGAATCACGATTCAAATGTTCACAATTTACATACTAAATGTTCATAATTTTCTTTTAAAAATTTTACAATTTGTATATTACGAACACACAATGTTAACATATACGTAATTGATTACCTTGTTTTGTATTCACAAATTAATTTCAAATACTGCAGTCACACTATTAAATATTAATAGATTAAGATTTGATGACCCTATATTGTATTAACAAATTCCCTTTTGTTGTACGAATATTCAGAAATAAGAGATAAGAGAGAAAAGAAGATGATCATCTCATTCATCGATACATTCTCTACAAGATTACAAAGTATATATAATCTATATTTGACAGTTATTACATAACATTCCATAAATACTAAGCTGTTACAAATCATGTTATTAATGCCAGAATAATGTCCATAATAAGATTTTACAACACTCCCCCTAAGACATTATTTTGATATGATCCTGCCTCGTAAAAACTTGCTAGGAAAACCCTGTGGGAAAAACCTAGACAAAAGGAATATAAAATATGTATATTCATGCCTCGTTAAAAACTTCACTAGGAAAACCACGTGGGAAAAACCTAGTTGAATGAAAGAGTACATGATATTTGTAAGAACATATATTGTACTGATTGCCTCATTAAAACCTTAACTTAAGAAAATCATGTGGGAAAAAACTTAGTTAAGGGAAAAAGAGTACAATCATAAGCCTTCAAGGCATAATTGGCATAATCTTCAGGATTTTTGGGGTTTGTCTACATAAGCAACTATTTTGCGACATTTCTCATTGTCATTATTGTATCACACTCATGTCTCGTTAAAAACATCACTAGAAAACCCTGTGGGAAAAACTAGTTGAGAAAAAAGTGCATGATGTATGTGTATTCTTGTCTTATATTAGCTGCCTCATTAAAAACCTTAGATTTAAAGAAAAACCCGTGGGGAAAAACTTAACTAAGGAAAAGAGTATAACCGTTAGTCATCAAGACCCAATCTTCAAGATTGATTCATGTAAAATGATACTCCCCCTAAAGATAACAATCTTTAATTCCCATACATTAAATTTCCAAAAATGTATAGAGGAATTTTGTAAATAAATATATACAACTGTCAATGGAATAAATATACTCTATAATAATCTCGTGACTCTTCTGGAGTTCACTTGGTATAATATTGACATCACAATATCTAGTCAAAAGGATTTCATTATGTATCCTTTTATCATTTGTGTAACACAATCTTTATTGACCCTTTATGGGACAATGAGGATAAATATAGTACAGCCAGTTTTGGGACTTGACATTATGGGGATACAAAAATAATAGCCAGTACACAAGTAGCCCATTGTATATTGGTCTGTCTAAGTATGCAATCAAAATCATATATTGGCTAACTAGTGTATAAAAATTTCTTCAAAGAAATACTCAATCTTCAAGTCGAGATAATATTTAGCTTTCCCAGGCTTTTATTTCAAAAACTCCGTCTTTAGATATGGGCTGACATCATCAAACCCTTTATATATTTCATTGATGTTTTCCACCATCAATATTGTCTTAGATAATAAATAATAAATAAGTTCATTATCAACCCTTTATCGAGCACACAATGGTACATATTATTCCTTCAATGAGGATATTAACTCCATTCACAACCCTTTAAAGAGTAAATATAATGACACTTAAATTCTCATTTCGGGAATTATAAATCCATCAGGGATTTCTCAAAATAAATATTAACTATTTCAGGTCCTATAAAGACCTTAATATTTTAATGTGCGATTTTCACTTTTTCTCATTTTGAGAACTTTAAATCCTTCAGGGACTTTTGAATTTAATATTAGTTGCATATCTAATTTATTATTCTGTCAATGATGTAGCGGAACTTAATGTCATTTATCGTGGGAAAATATGTTTGATTAAAATCAATCAAGGGTATCTGCGTGAACCCATAAGACTAGCTACAAACTCGCTTTATATCATATCACCTCATTATTCTTATTTCTCTTTCGTGCACACACCCACTTGTAACCTTCGGGGTTAACTCTCAACGGTGTATTGTTATAAAGAGAATTATTAATAATTAGCGAGTCGAGTTATGCCTTAATTGCTCCTTTATACGTTAAATAGTCATGGCACTTCCGGTGCATAACTCTGGATCCATATTATCATATAATGGAGCAATTTGTACAGGCTTTCGACAACTATAATACTTTCATAAATCTCTCCCATATTTATAATTGTTTATGGCAATATTTAAGTCAACCAGATTCTAGACATTTCCCAGAATTTATTCAAATCACATCTTGTTGTGCCGCATCCCAGTATTATGTTTGTTTGGTGCACCTATAAATCGACTAGGGTTTTTCGTCATCTGGACGAACGTCTCCAAGACATAATTATTCAAGGTATATCAAGAGTGACAATGTTTATTTACTAGATCTAGTATAATGATTCTTATCTCTTACACCGATAGATCTCCTACACTTCTGGTATCAAGGAGTATTGATGATAGATATATTTGGTCCAAATTGGGGATGGTATATATGGACCTAGTCACTCTTTTATGATCAGTATGATCAATAGATGTATTTGGCTGATTATTTGCTAATATCGCAAATATATCATCTTCTGAACTTTTAGTTCACTCTAACTAGTACATGGATTAAACAATGAAGATATTTTTATTCTATGGAATTT
The DNA here is from genome assembly GCF_001879475.1 of Ipomoea nil. Classification (NCBI taxonomy): domain Eukaryota; kingdom Viridiplantae; phylum Streptophyta; class Magnoliopsida; order Solanales; family Convolvulaceae; genus Ipomoea; species Ipomoea nil. Next base: position 6,505,485 of record NW_017616745.1, read on the forward strand.
CTTGGCATTCTATTAAATTTGAACTCTTATCTCCCCCTAATGCCGAGAAACAATCTTCATTAATTAAGTATGCAGTCAGCGTACCTAAGGATATGCATATTAGTCTCCTATTATGTGCTCTTGGCATTAATTAATCAAGAGACTAAGGCTTCTTTGGTAGCCTTTTTAGAGGTACGCTGTGATGGTGATATATTGAAATAGACTGCGCACTATAAATAATAACGCAGATAGAGAAATGTTTATTTTGAAAACATGTACTAGGTATAACAATCATAACAATCTTTGAGGGATTGATTTGCGATATGCCGTTAGTTAGCTTTGAATAAAAAAATATTAGGAATTCCCCTTCACAATTTAATTGCTTCAGGCACACTAGCATAATCTGACTAACTTTATAGTATTATCTAATCGGACGGCGTTTGCACCCGTCTTAACGACCCTTCCAGGGTTTGACAAAAGATTTGGGGATCATTTTTATCAAATAGTTATTGTCAAGGTTTGGTCCAAATGTTGACATAGGAGATTAGAGCTCTTAGTTCATCTTCGGGTAAATATATATTCAAAAATTAAGAGCTATAAATTTTATATCTCAATAATATATATGAGATAAATTTCTATATTTAGGACTCATGTTCAATATTTTCTATTGCAAAACTAGCACTATATACAAGTTTGACTTTGGACAAATAATTATTATATTGACTTTTGAATTGTATCAAGTCAATTTCACATTAGAGATATATAATTTGTTCGAATATTGTTATCATATAATTAGTGCTATGAATTCACCTTCCAGGCAAAACTATAGTCGATTATTCATGCTAGATATCACAAAATTTAGACTCATATAATCTAATTGACATCACAAGATCAAAGTAAGGTTTAGCAACAGTAGGTGCAACCTAAGAATGAAAAACCATATTGAGAATTCACGCTTTTGTCTCATTTATAAGTTGCGTAATAAATCACAATAGTTATGGCCTATAGAAAATAATTAATTGCCAACAAGAGAAATAACAAATTCTCTTATATGAGCCTAATCAAAAGATTATAGGCTAAATATTGTCAATTAAAGATAGGCATATTCAATATGTGATATAATTGTCACATATGTCTTGGACACCAAAAACTCAAATGAGTCATGCACAACCATTTTAAACAAAGAGTGTCATGTGTGGTACACACAATGCATGACATGACAAGAGAGATTCTATTAATTCATAAATTAAAAAATAAAATGAGAGAAGTACCGTTCGCCAAAGGATAACGAGCACATGTTCACTGCCAGGCCCATTCATTCCTATGTCAGGGAGTTAAAAACAGCACTTTTCCAAGCAAGCTCTCATTTTATCTCATAGTTTCATACAAGTATGAAAACATCTCAGAATAATAGCAAGATATACAAGCTAAACTGAAACTGGCAGAAAATTTCAGAATTTGACATGGATTGCAGAATTTTCTGGGGGAAAACTGTAACACATTTTGGCACAAAATTTTGCAGATATGTAGTTCAGCAAGTGTAAAACATACATGAAAATTTTCATGCCAATCCAAGGTCTAGAAGTATTTTTCCCAAAAATATTTCCAACACTGCGCCAGGCAGAAAATTAACTGGCAGCACACTGCCAGAACTTTACAGAATTTTTCTGGAACAACCAAAACATATTTTTAAGAAAATCTTTTCACAAACATCAAATACCACAAGTCTAGATTCTCCAGAAAAAAATTTCAGGTTAAAAAGAGTTCAACAAGTATTTTTCACGAATTTAGTTTTCAAAACGGACCAGTCAGAATTTTCAAATTATTATGTGCTAAGATCATTCTTTCTAAACACCATAAAATCACAAATACCCTTTTATGATGGTTTACATCACCATGACACATAAGAAGCCCCAACTTTGGCGAATTGGCAAACAAAATGGCAGATAATAAAATCATAACTAGTTTCATCTTTTGATGCAAGTCTCAAACCATTATCATTAACACCTTGAGATAATTCATGTATATATGAACAGGTAATAATGACCATGGAGCATAACCAACTAACATATTCACATTGGCATTTGGGGCAACATACAAGCACACTTATTCTACTCCACTCTGTGCATCATGTCCACCAAATCAAAGTGGAGAATGGCTTATTGTGCAATATAATAATACAGCATCAAACGTCATTCAACAAATATTTTGAAAAAAAAAATATCATTAAGAATTCGCATCTTAACTACATAAATATATATAGGTCTCCTATGAACCAACATGGCTTGAAATGTTAACATCAATAATATCATTATTAAGACCATCACAACTTGGTAAATTCAAAGAATAAATTCTGGAACTTTGCACAGTCAAAGAATTTGGATCATACACATTCAAAAATTAATACCATTGCTAAACCATGAACATGCATAGGATACAAAACATGATTAAAATTATGCAAATATAAACCCAGGAAAGCTAATTTGATGGACAAGTTATTATAATAGTCCAACTATTCAAGCATGCTCAAAACTTAGATCTGAAAAATTCAATATAATTATCAAAGTCTTAAAATCAAACAAGATTAAGATGATGATAAAGGCAAATTCATATGTTGATTTGCACCAAATAATCAATGGCATAAGAACACTTAGCTTTTGGGTTTCGATTATGTAGCTTTGATATTCTCCCATCTGATGGACTTCTTTGCATTTTCTTGATCTCTGCTTCCTTAGAACCATCTTTAATTTCATTCCCCGACTGAATCTGTTTCAGACAGGTCCACCCGCTCCTTAGTGAAGGTGTTTATGAAAAAAAAATTCCATAATTGGCAGAGATGGACATCACGCCCGTGGAGTCGGCCATTCTGGAAGATTTTGGTCAGAAAGTCGATCTGACACGGAGGATCTGGGAGGTGCTACTGAAACGGAAATCTCCTCCGCGAAATGATCCCACCATGATAATAATTAATAACAACCAAGTCTCCGATGTGCAGTGGAATATGAATCTGTCAATTACATATGCCACAGTCGCTCGCTGCCAGATGCGAGATCACCTCCGGCGAGGTGGTGAACTGCATGATCGTCCTTTGGTTGGGTATCGGGTGGCCAATGGATGACCTTCCTATGAATGAATAAATCATTGATTATATTTTTTCTGTGTACGGTTAGAGCAAAATGCTGATAACATGTTGTAAAAATATTTAGAAATAAGAGATAAGAGAGAAAAGAAGAGGATCATTTCATTCATCGGTACATTCTCTACACGATTACAAAGTATATATAATCTATATTTGACAGATATTACATAACATTCCATAAATACTAAGCTGTTACAAATCATGTTATTAATGCCAGAATAATGTCCATAATAAGATTTTACAACACCTTTTACAATTGTTTTTTTATGGAAATCCATTCTACAATTGTTGTGTTGACTTAGAAATACAATTTATATACTAGAAATTCACAATTTCAATATTAAAACAGGTATTTCAGAACTATTTTGTTCTCATAAAGAAAGATCATTGGACTTAAACAGCTAGCCACAAGTTGCTAGTTAATTGCCTCCAATTATATTCAAAATACACTGACTAATTATCGAACGGTTTTTATGAAGACTTTGTTCAAACACATACACATGAAAACTGACTAATTATCGAAGACTTTGTTCAAACACACATGAAAACTGTTTTATTTGTTTTTAAAATATCTCGTCCAATATCTTGACCGTTTAATTTGTAATAAGTGACGCTGGTTTGAATTACGAACCGATGTTGTTTAATATTTTCAACTAAATTTAATAACAATAGATGTCGGTTCTGGGAAAGAATCGACGTCTATTGTAAAAAAAACTCTGTTCTAATCACGAACAAATGTTGTTTAATATTTTAAATTAAATTTAATAAAAACAGACTTAAAATTATTTTTATTAGACTTAAAATTGAAGTAAAAAATATATTTGTTCCATTTAAACCAAACATATCTATATATATTTTAAATATAAGGTCTAAAAATCACTCAAAATTAATTTTATAACGTTAATATAAAAAATAATGGAGTGTTTTGTTGGATGTAATTGAAATTCTTTTTCTACCTTATTCAATGACAATGCAAATTACAATGTTTAGTTAGAGCTCACTACTTATGGCTGAGAGAATTGCAATTCCCTCTTTTTGTTGAATTACAATTCATGGGTACCCCATGAATTGCAATTCAATGCTTGTAAGAAAGGGAAAAAGTGAGGAAATGACAACAATACCCTTAGTTATTATTATTATTATTATACAAGGGCATTTTAGTCTTTATACCACTTCTTTCCTTCTCATTTTCGATAATACTATACCTCCCTACCAAACAATGTAATTTGAATTCATACATTATCCCACCTTATTCTTTTCTCACCAAATTGCAATTCCTTTTCTCCCTAATTCCTTCCTCCCAACCAAACACCTTGTAAATTTGAAAAAAAAAATGAGTGTTAGTAAACAAGTTTTCTAAACAGAAAACAGAGAATGAAAACTGAAAAATTAGAAAACAAAGAACCGAAAACAGTTTTCGTTAGTAAACGGCCCTCGTATTTCAATTTATGGTTAATTTTTTAGTTAGGTACTTAGATTTGCGGTAAACTTTGACTTGTTATTATACCATGGACCAGGGTCCACACTACAAGGTGTGGACCTTGGTCCTAAACGACATATAAATTGTGTCTTTTTTTTTTTTTTTTTGAAACGAATAAATTGTATATTTTTAGTATTGAAATTGTGAATTTTTAGAATATAAATTGTGTTTCTAAGTCAACAGGTAACAATTGTAGAGGGATTTCCAAAAAAAAATAATAATAAAATAAAAAGAATTGTAGAAGGAAATTTGTTAATACAATACAGGGTCATCAAATCCTAATCTATTAATATTGTGTGACTGCAGTATTTGAAAAGAATTTGTGAATACAAAATAAGGTAATCAATTACGTATATGTTAACATTGTGTGTTCGTAATATACAAATTGTAATTTTTTTAAAGGCAAATTATGATCATTTAGCATGTAAATTGTGAACATTTGAATCGAGTCGGGGTTCACCTTGCAAGGTGGAACTGGGTCCACAGAATAATTTGCGATAAACTTAATCATGAACTATAGTTCACCTTAAATCATGGATCATGATTCATTACTATAATGTTGTAGCTAGGTTAATTTAAAATATATATATATATATATATATATATATATATATATATATATATCATTCATTATGGTCCACCTTAGCTTACTAGGGAATTAAAAAAACAGCATAAATGCCATTCATCTCTTCCGTCGTGCAAAAAATATGATTCACGTCCATACATAATATCTAATCTAATCTAATCTAATCTAACTCTATAATAAAGCAAGAAGTTTTTGACAATTCGTTTTCCCGCCCAATTGATACTACGCCGTTTTGGTAGAGTAATATGTAGCGATCTACCAGTCTATTTGTTGTGCGCGTGTAATGTGATTACACATTGGGAATATGCCTAGCCGTTTTGAAAGGCAACTATTCGTATTAAAGTCTCATACAATTCTTGGTTCCCAAGGAATTCATTTAATGTAGAACTCTTGGTAGTGTAAACAAAATGATTAATATCAACGCATAATGAAGGCCTCCGGCCTACATATTCGGAGATGCATGCAGTAAAATAACAAGAAAAAAAATTTATATATTATATACACATTGGATGAGATGTTCGATTTCCAAAACATTGGCTGCTGGTCATCTCTTGGTTTATTTGAATATTCAATCTGTATAAATACCCGGCTTCTTCATGCCAAAAACACTTCCCAAATCCAGTTCACTTTGCTACCTTTTCGAATCAGTGTTGGTCTTTCAAGATGCCTTCCATGTTCATTGCTGTCAAAAACATCAAGCCGGAACACCAGCTCAGGGCAATCAGGGTGAGAGTAGTACGAGTCTACGAAGTGCCTGAGAAAAGGGGAGAGGGCCAGGTCAGTAAGAGTATGGAAGTATTGTTCCATGATGAAGAGGTACTGTTTTTTATTTTCAAAAAATCATATTCATGCTATCTACTAATCTAATGGTCTTTCAATGTGTATAAATTTGTTTTCTTTTTTATTGGCAGGGAGACTACATTCATGCCAGCATTATGAAAAAAGACATTGTAAAATATAGAGAAATATTACAAGAAGGGAAAGTTTTTGAAATCAAAAACTTCATGGCTTCTACAAATTACTATGTCTACAAGATTACAGAACATGACTTCCTGATCAAATTCAACTATAGAACACAAGTGAAAGAGATACATTCTAATGGCTTTCCTTGCAAAATGTTTCGCCTAAAGAGTTTTTTTGCTTTGAAAGATCCTGCCGATGTTAATGACAAGGAACTGATTGGTACTAACTTTACTTTTCTTATTATGTTTGTTACTATCTTACTAAACTTAACTGCTAATATCTTCCTAACATGTTTCTGTACTTTTTTCTAATTTTTTGGTAAATTGGTAGATGTGATTGGAACGGTCATTGAGATTTACAATCCTGTGGACAAGATTTTAGGTGGAAAGGCAACCAAACTGATTGACTTTCAAATTGAAGACAATGCGTAAGTTTTTAAAAATGAACTTTCATTCAAATAGAAACTGATGATGTGATTTTATAATGTAATACTTTTTCTTTTTTTTTTTCTGTTTGGAATCCAGTGACAACACCCTCACATGTACACTTTGGAATGGACATGTATCTTCCCTTACGCCTTATTACAATAGTGATTCGAAAGAACCACTGATTGTAGTCATTCAGTGTTGTAGGGATAAAGTTGTTAGTGGTGAGTTTCTCTATACTTTTCTGTCTAATATCTATTAATCAATCCAGCTTTTAGACTAATATATATGTGTATATATATATATATATTTTTTAAGGTGAGGTTAGAATAACCAGTTCATATGATGCTACGAAGCTTTGGTTCAATGAGGATTTTGAGGAATTCCAAGAGTTTAAATCAAAGTAAGTTCATCTTTTTTATTTGTCCTATTTGTTAAATTCATCTGTATTAATGTATGCTCTATTATGTACTAAAGATTTTAGAAAAACTAAATCTCTTATTTTAAATGTTGTCTACTGTGTTCTAGAAAAAAAAAAAAAGATATTATGTAACATTTTATATATACTGTAATCTACTTGATTAGCATGCTGTACACTGTATATATTTTAGTAGCATGCTGTACACTGTATATCTTTTTCCAACTTTAGCAAACTACTAATCAAAAAATTTGATTAGTAGTTTTCAGCAAAGGAAATAAGGCTAATAGGTTGTTTAAACACATATGTTTTTTGCTTTTAGTCAACTACAAGTATGTGTATTCAGATAGTATAAAAGTTTCTAATATTTATGAAGGTTGAAAGCTGAAAGTACTCCAATGAGAAGTCTTAGTACTGGCACCCTACATTCAAACTCTACAGGCATTAGTGAGTTTCAAAATACTTCTGTTATTGTCACTAACTGCCATGATCTTAAGAAGGTTAAAGAGGTAATCCACACACTAAGCTAGCTCTTCTTACTTTTATTTTATGTCACTGATTTGGTTAATTGCTATACTTGCTTATAAAATGATGTGTATACTATAGGAGGATGGTTGGTACTATTTATCATGCCTGACACCGGGATGTAATAAGAAACTAAAAGAACAGGAAGGATCACTGATTTGTACTAAGTGTAACAAGCCTTGTATGATGGGTACAGTTAGATATAAAGTTGTTGTAATTGCTCTTGACAAAAGTGGAGATGCTCCAATGTTGCTTTGGGATAGAGAAGTGGCAGAGCTTGTGGGTATTCCTGCTTCGATTTTGTATGCAAAATACAAGGAGGTAAATTCTTCTAATTGGCTATACAAAATTTATTCTATACTTTTTATTCGAAGTTTGTACTTAGGTTATTTATCACCTACCTAAACAGGTTGATGTTGAAGTGCTACCTGAGTTGGATGCTATAGTTGGAATGAAGATGCTGTTTAAGATCAATTTTAAACTGGCTCTAAAGAGGGGTCCCAATTACCCATTCAATGTTGTGAGGGTGGTTAGTGAAGAACACTAGCTGAAAACCTATAGTGACAGGTTTGTGGAGCATCAAGACCAGGACTTAATGTCTAGGATGATTGAGGAGGAAACTAACCCCGATGCAATTTCTGGAGTAAGAATTTCAAACCCTAAGCTCTTTAATGTTTTTTTTTTATTATGAGGGTGACTAATTTGGTTTACTCCTTTTGCTAATAACAGGAAGACTCTATTGGAGTGGAGGTTAATAGTCCTGCATCTGTCCAGCACTCACAAAAGGAAGGAGATGACAGTGCTGACAACTCTGGAGCTATTAAAAGGTCACTTTTGGATGAGTTTTCATCATCCAAAAGTAGGAAGAAGTTGAAGGAATTAGAGATCAAAAAAGAAAAAATGTAGTACTGCAAATGGTTGTTTCTGAATGTTGTGACCCTGTTACTATCCAGACATATTGACTGTTTATAGATGTTCTAATCATGTGGTGTGATAATTATTAAACTTTTGTTTTTGGGATATTTTCTAAGTTTTAATTACTGTTTTGATGAGATTGCCTAACTGTGTTTATTACAATATTAAACTATCTACTGCTATTAGAACATGTTTTGCAGTTTTTCTAATTTTCGTTTCAGGTGATTGAGAGCAAGGATGATCGAGGGCCAATGTTTTAAAATGAAGACACGTGGGACAACATTTTGCAAGGAACTGACACTTTATACATGTAGTTTTGTATAGGTTCCATTAGATACTAAACTTCTCCTAGAAAAGAATATGTAAGTTACTAAGAATATTTAAGGGCAACAATTTTTTGCAACTAATATTCCAAATCTAAACTCTTATAACTAAATACCTTGTGCCTGGAAAATAAAGCTAATTGTGCTCACCTATTTGCAAAATCTTCTTTTACTCTGTTTGCAACTCTCCAATGCACTTTATTTCCATGCTGGTATCCCTGTAAAAATATGCTAGCACATTTAAAAAAAAAATTAATACAAGTTACTAGATGCAATCTTTGTAATATAAAATAAACAAATGGTTAAGAGTTACTAAAATTTTTCTTTTAGTGTGATATACAATAAAACAGTAAATTTGAGAGTACACAAGTAAAAAATAAAACAATGCACCTAAGTAAAAAAAAAAAAAAAAATTGAATACAGTCAAAAGTGTTCAAGTTTAGAAAATGTGGAAAATTTTATTCAGAAACTAAGTACTAATCTTAGGTTAAGCTTCAAACAAATTATATTAATCTAAAAAGTTTACTTACTCTACCAAAGCCATTAATTGTTATATACAATGAATTATATATACCCAGTACTACACTAACTAATGCAAATGGTGTTAAGTAAACCAAATTGCATAAAAAAAAAAACAGTAAAAGAAGCTTATAAGAGTTTGAACCAAATCCAAAAAACAAATAGTTAATTCTCATTAATGTGTTAGTTGATACTGTAATTGAAGTGAACAAATATGCTAGCACATTACAAAAAAAATTAATATCAAAAAGGTTCTAAAAGCAATCTTTGTAATATACAGTTAACTCAAACACGGAGAATCTCCTTTAATTAGAAAAATTTTTGATCCTACACCAATCTTTAATCTGCTGTGATATAGAATAAAACAATGCACCTAAGTAAAAAAAAAAAAAAAAAAAAAAATCTGAATCCAGTTAAAAGTTTTTAAGTTTTGTAAATGTGGTACAATTTAAATGAGAAAGTAGGTACTAATCTTAGGTCAAGCTTCAGAAAAAATTTATTACTCTAAATAGTTTAATTACTCTACCAAAGCCATTAATTGTTCTATACAATGAATTATATACAACAATTAACTACACTAACTAATGCAAATGAGATTAAGTAAACGAAATTGCATCCACAAAAAATTACTTGAGTAGCTTATAATAGTTTGAAAATTTAATGGATAGTGTAAGGAACTCCAGAAATGCAAATAAACAAAGAATCCCAAAAACTATTGGATTCATGGGATATTCATCCAACAATCAAAGACACTGCAAATCTAAAAAGATGAACTTGGTCTATACTTGAGGATAATTTGTTAAAAAAATTCTGTTTAATTCAAAGTGTCTAAAAAGAGACATCGGCTGTATCATATAAAGCCCAGCCAAAACAAAAATTAAATGATACTTGAATGAACTATTGCCTTACACAGTAAAATGAACAAAATTACAAACTATGCAAGTATATGCATAAAAACTAATCTAAAGTCAGGAAATAAAGGTAAAATCTTAACCTATTCGCTTAGATGACCATGCTGCTTTTAGTTGTCTTATACATGCTGGCTTATTTTCTGATTGCTGCTCTTCAATTACTCCAGATCTTGGATTATTTCACTCTCAAAAGAATAAGAAAAAAAAAACAGGTTAGAAATTGTGTTCCGAATATTAAAGAACAAAACCTTCAGCAAAAGGATAAAATGGCATAACAAAGAATTGTAGAGTATTAGAAGCAAAGAATCAATGTGTTCAATATTCTTACAACTTATCTACAGAAATTGAATACAAGGCAATTATTGGGCTGTGAAGTAAAAGTTAATCATTCTTAAGGAAAGAAACACATTCTTTCCATATTAAATATAATTGATGGCCAGCTATCATTACTATTAAAAAAAAAAAAAAAACCCTTCAGTTCCACTCCGAATCTCAAAATTCAGCAAAAAGTTAAATAAACTACAATGAACCCATGTACTGATAGCTGCCCCATTCAATTCAATAACCTTAAAAACAGTTTTTGAATTTGAGATCTCAGCCAAAGAGAGAATTGACATCTACTTTTGCAAGTACACACAATACACAGTACAATGAAGAAAATTTCTAAGTCAACAATTATAGGCATCAAAAGGAAACCAACTGAGGAAAATAAAGGTAAGTTCGAAACTTATCTTTTTCATACTTGAAATCAAGCTGCATTTTGTTATCACTCTTGCTTTACGATTCTGTTTCTGCTCTCCATCTCCTCAAATAACTCAAGTATGTCCATAAAAAATAACATGAAAAAGTAAATAACAGGTTAGGGATTGTGTGAATAATAGTAGAGCTATAGCATTTAGAACATGAAATTTACACAGTTAACATGAATTTCAGTTCGGTGTTTTTACAGCAACACTAAAAAGAAAACGATTTAGAACCCTAATTGCTCTGAATCATACAAATCTGTAATGAAGAGATTTTATCTATGAGAATCGATCTGCATGCTTAACTATTGTTAACAAACTAAGGACATTAAATCCAGAAAATTCGCACAATTTCATAATGGACCACAGTGATGCCTAAGAAACCCTAAATTAATTGACTGACAATTGAAAGCAGACTAACCTTAGTAGTTGAACACTAGCTTCACTTCATCGCGATTTCCACTCTTAACTGATATTGAGGCCTCCGATCTTTCCCAGAAATGAAAGATTGCGATGATGTAGTGAGAGACGGATCATAAGGATCTAGACTCGAATAGAAATTCTCGGGAAACAATGTTCAATAACCATAGATGAAGGCAAGATAACTATAGCGGAATGATCTAGATTTAGGCTTGAGAGAGAGAGAGAGATCGGTAGATTATATGTTAGCGGTGGAAGAATGAGATCTGTTCAGACAGAGGAAGGAGAAGGGTATTCACCCTTCGTCCTCATCTCACGAGATGACGACCGAACAAAACGTTTATATATATATATATATATATATATATATATATATATATATATATATATATATATATATTTTAAATATATATTGTAATACTAAGCAATGTAGTCTATTTGTACCCATAAATATGTACATAAATATTTAAACTTAGTTCTAGATTTTTTTTTATTTATACAATTTTGTTTAAATGTTATTTGCTTAATGTGTGTTCTATGTTCCACCAAATAATCTTTTTTATAATGTTAGCATTATATATAAGGATTACAAATTTTTTATGTTGTACAATACTGAAATCAATTATTTTATGTGTATTTAATTGATTTCACTGTTAATTATGATATATCATTTATAATTATAATAATGTAATTCATGGTCAACACAACTTTGCGTGGAATGGTACACCAAATATGTATAGTCTTCATATGATTGACTTTTTAATATCAATTTCTAATTGCTGCTTTACAATAGTTAAATTTCTTATGTTATGTGTAATTAATTGATTAGGTTTGTATTAATGATATATACTTTTTAATTATAATGTGATTTAGTGTGCACAAAACTGTGTGGACCATGGTCTACCAAATAATTGGTCCACTACAATGTAATCCTTATTTATAGCAATTACAATTTGATGTTCTAGGCTAGCATAAGTAATAATGTTAGGTGTACTTAATTTATAATATTTTAACTTCTATAATTTATTTTGTTATTATAGTGTTCTTCATAGTCAACAAATTGAAAAGCTCCATGTCACACCAACTACTTTCTTTTATAATGTTACCCTAATTTTGAGCAATTACAAATTAATGTGGTACAATTGACAAATTAATTATGTTATGTGTACTTAATTTTATACGATTGTTAATTATTTGAATTAATTTTAATTTTAATGTTATATTGTATATCACAGAAAATTATTACGGCAATTCATCATCAAGGAATAATGCTGCTCAAGGTACAGAGCAACCTACGGCAACTAATCCTTCCCGAATTCCTATTGGAGGGTGTTTGTCTCAAAATATCACACCAGGAAGTAACATCACTAACGGTAAATCCCCTAAGATGTATTGATATACATTCATTGTGAATTTAAATATCCTTATAGTTTTAATTCTTAAAAAATGTTTGTCAAATTACATTTTATAATTATAATGTAATTCATGGTCCACACAACTTTGCGTGGAATGGTAAACCAAATAATTTGTCTTCATATGATTGACTTTTTAATATCAATTTCTAATTTCTGCTTTACAATAGTTAAATTTCTTATGTTATGTGTAATTAATTGATTAGGTTTGTATTAATGATATATACTTTTTAATTCTAATGTTATTTAGTGTGTACACAACTGTGTGGACCATGCTCTACCAAATAATTGGTCCACTACAATGTAATCCTTATTTATAGCAATTACAATTTGATGTTCTAGGCTAGCATAAGTAATAATGTTAGGTGTACTTAATTTATAATATTTTAACTTCTGTAATTTATTTTGTTATTATAATGTTCTTCATAGTCAACAAGTTGAAAAGCTCCATGTCACACCACTTAGTAACATCACTAACGGTAAATCCCCTATAATTTTGGGATTTACATTCATTGTGAATTTAAATATCGTTATACTTTAAATTCGTCTAATATTATGTATGTGTACAGTAGGTTCGTCCAAGACACAAATACGCTCAAGCAATTGCCAGCGATTTATTTTTGGAGATTTCCAAAAACCTATATCAACCATAACAAAACCTTGCGTGACTGGTAACTTCCTATACTCATATGTTATATAATTTTAAGAAATGATAAAGCCTAATATAATTTTTGTTTTTATTAATGTTTTCAATATAGGCTGTATCTCACAAGATAAATTAGCAATTCGTAAACCATTACATAAGTCTGCAATTGAAGAAGACCATGTAACAAAAAGAGACTTGCTATTAGCCTTTGAAGAGGAATCTAACCCTTTACTGATCGAAGCACCAAATCAATACATAGCAGGTAATAATAGTAGTTGCTTCTTTTTCAAACAACTATAAGCAAAGTAAAATTGAAAACCTTCAACTATTAACATTGATTTATAAATGTATTTGTAATTTCAGATGTGGATATATCGATCAACGATGTAAGGCAGAACTCGGATATTGGGACATCCTCTGGTCAACAACATGGTATGTATATCAATGTTTATATCTTAATAAAATATAAATCGGTATGTAATTTTTTATATATCTGGTTGCAGGTCAATACTGCGATTTTGGTGATGCAGCAAATAAATGTGTCCACTGTGAGGCTTTGTTTTGGTTTGAAGAAAGGAAGAAGAATTTGTCAACTAAAGCATCGCCACTGTTTTTGTTGTGCTGCAACAATGGGAAGATCAAGTTGCCGGAGAATAAGTTGCCCCCAAAAGGTATATTTGATCTCTTTTTCGGCAATGACGAATTATCAAAAGAATTTTTACACAACATCAGGACCTACAACAACATGTTCTGCTTCACATCCATGGGCGGAAAAATTGACATGACCGTGAACAAGGGTGGCGCACCTCCTATTTTTCGATCAAGTGGACAAAACTATCACCTAATGGGCAGTCTACTTCCAGAAGAAGGCAAAGAACCTCATTTTGCCCAGTTATACATATACGACACGGCAAATGAAAAGAACAACCGTATAAATGCTGTGTGGTAAACAAGTTAGCGTAATTACACATAACATACTATTTGTTATCTAAATAAATATCAATGCAAAGTTTTTGTTGTTGTAGGGGTAGTGGTGAGCAAGATGACATTCATGTTGAAATAGTGAATGTCATTTAGAAAGACCTCAATGAAAATAATGTTTTGGTTAAGTCTTTTTGGATGGCTATGTCTGAGCTGGATATTAACCCATGCGCTGAAGTCAAAATAAAGTTGTTGGGAAAACGAACTAAAGATGCGAGGACATATAATCTGCCGCAAGTGTCTGAAGTAACAGCTTTAATAGTGGGAGATCCGGATACCAGTATTGGTGACCGTGATATTATTGTTCAAGCTAAGGGTGGCCACCTACAGAGGATCAGTGAATTAAATCCTTCATACCTACCACTGCAATACCCTCTTTTGTTTCCATATGGCGAAGACGGTTATCGGGAAGACATTGCATTCGCGAACGTAGTCGGCAAACGTTCTGCAGGTGGTAGACAGAGGATTAGTCCCAGGGAGTTTTTTTGCTATCGCATCCAGTCTAGAGAGTCAGCTCCGAGTGCCATACTATTTGCAAAGCGGTTGTTCCAACAGTTTGTTGTAGATGGATACACAATGGTTGAGTTTGGAAGACTAATTTATTTCAGGACACACCAAAAAATCCTAAGGTGTGAGAGTTACAGTGGATTGACTGATGCTTTAACAAGGGGTGAAGTCAACCCCACAGCCCAAGGTCGAAGAATAATACTACCTTCAAGTTTTACTGGTGGTGCTCGATACATGATACAAAACTACCAAGATGCAATGGCAATATGTAGATGGATTGGATACCCAGATTTATTTATAACCTTTACATGCAATCCAAAGTGGCCTGAGGTGCAACGCTTCTTAAAAGATCAAAGGTTGAAAGCAGAAGACCGGCCGGACATAATTTGCCGCTTATTCAAGATGAAGTTTGATGCCTTGATAGCTGATTGTCGAAAGAATAAACTTTTTGGCCCTGTGGCGGGAGGTAATATTTGTTTTTTTTTTTGTTTTTTTTACATCAAGTTTGTTACAATTTTATTTAATTACTTAACCTTATTATGTTTATGTCTATGATGTTGCAGTCATATATACGATTGAGTTCCAAAAGCGAGGTCTTCTGCATGCTCATATATTGCTTTTTTTGGAGAAAAGTAAAGAAGTTAGTCAAGTTGTTACTCTAGACAAGATAATTTGCGCAGAGATTCCAGATGAAAAGAAAGATGCAGAGTATTACCAAGCGGTAGAGGAATTTATGATGCATGGTCCATGTGGAAAAGCGAGGACCAATTCTCCATGTATGGTAAATGTACGATGCTCTAAACATTTTCCTAAGAGATTTGTTGAGAGTTCTACATTTGATGACAATGGTTACCCGGTATATAGAAGGAGAGACAATGGCAGTATAATTACAAAGAACGGGATCGCGTTGGACAACAGGTATGTGGTACCGCACAATAGATATTTATTGCTTAAGTATAAGGCTCATATAAATGTCGAGTGGTGCAACCAGTCACGCTCAATCAAGTACCTGTTCAAGTATGTTAACAAGGGTCATGATCGGGTAACAGCCGAATTTTACAAAACAAGCAAGGATGACGAGAATGGGAAAGCAATAGATGAGATTAATATGTACTATGACTGTAGGTACATATCCCCATGTGAAGCGGTTTGGGATCTGTTTGGTTTTGCTATACAGCTTAGGGCGCCTTCAGTGGAAAGGTTAAGCTTTCACCTTCCTAATCAACAGAGTGTGATATTTGCAGATGATGATGCTGTTGAGAACATTGTTAATAGACCTACTATAGCACAGAGCATGTCTTTGGAATGGTTTGAGGCAAATAAAACATACCCCGATGCAAGAGAACTTACTTATGTTGAAATGCCAACACGATTCGTTTGGAAGAAAGACCTTAGAAAATGGCAGCCACGGAAAAAAGGGTTCTCAATCGGACGTATATTCTATGTCCCGCTAGCTACTGGAGAAATTTTCTATTTGAGGTGTTTGCTGAATAAAATCTGTGGCCCTAAAAGTTATGAAGATATTAGGACTGTAAATGGGGTCCAATATGACTCATTCCGAGATGCGTGTTATGCAAGAGGTTTAGTTGATGATGATAACGAATATGTTGATGCAATAGATGAAGCCAGTAATTGGGCGTCAGCAGATCAATTGAGGAGATTGTTTGTGACATTGCTAATGAGCAGTTGCATGGTAAACCGGAAATAGTTTGGTATGCTGTGTGGCAACATTTATCAGATGATGCACAATTCAACGTCCGTAGACAACTGCAGAATAGAGGTAATCATACATTTTTCAATTTATTTTATTAATACTGATAACACAATATTAAGTCAAGTTTAACGTAGGTGTGTTATAACACCAAATTTTTATATAAACTTAATGCAGAATTTGTGTTGACCGATTCGCACAAGATGAACTTTGCCTTAGTAGAGATTGAGAAGTTATTATCTACTCATGGTAAGAGTTTGAAGGACTATCCTGAAATGCCTACGGCAAATTTTGAGGCCTTAAACGTTATTGCAAATATGTTTATTCAAGAAGAATTAGCATACGACTGTGGCGAACAGGAGAAGGAGAATCAGGAATTGGTAAGGCAATTAACAGAAGAATAAAAGGTCATATACGATGAAGTTTTAACTGATATTGATCGCCAAGATGGGGGGTTATTCTTCGTTTATGGTTATGGAGGGACCGGTAAGACTTTTTTGTGGCGAGCACTGTCTTCCGCATTAAGGTCTAAGAGTGAAATAGTGTTAAATGTTGCCTCTAGCGGCATAGCTTCGCTTTTATTACCTGGTGGGAGGACTGCACATTCTCGGTTTGCTATACCGATATCTGTTAATGAAGATTCCACATGCAACATAAGTCACGACAGTCAACTGGCAGAGCTCCTTGTGCAAACCAAGTTGATAATATGGGATGAAGCTCCAATGATGCACAAATTTTGTTTTGAAGCCCTAGACCAAACTATGCGGGATCTGTTGCGCTTCATAAATCCAAGGAGTTATGATATGACATTTGGTGGTAAAACAGTTGTTTTTGGTGGCGATTTCAGGCAATTTTACCAGTAATTCCAAAGGGTACGGGACAGGATATAGTTCGAGCAAGCATTAGCTCATCATATCTCTGGAAATCCTGTAAAGTTTTTAGGCTTACTAAGAATCTACGATTGAGAAGTGTTCAATCAGAAAAAGAGGGTAAGGAGATCAAGGAATTTGCAAAATGGATAGCTAATATAGGTGACAGAACAATTGGTAGTCATCGTGATGGTGAGTCCGAGATAACTGTTCCAGAAAATTTGTTGTTGAAGTGCGAGGATGACCCTATTGCTACAATTGTTGATAGCACATTCCCTAATTTTAGACTGGGAATTGGCGATTTGTCATATCTTAATGATAGTGCAATTTTAGCTCCAACATTGGATGTGGTAGATGCCATTAACCAATACATGAATGATCATAATCCGGCTGAGGGTAAGACATACTTGAGTTGTGATTCTGTGTGTAAGTCAGATTCAAATGTTGACATGTTAGCGGATTTGCACACTCCGGAATTCTTGAACGGCTTGAGATGTTCTGGAGTACCAAATCATGCTTTGACTTTGAAAGTTGGATCACCTATTATGCTATTGCGAAATATTGAATACACACTAGGATTATGCAACGGTACAAGGTTGATTGTTACAAGGTTAGCTGACCACGTATTGGAAGGCAAGATCATGTGCGGTACAAATGCAGGAACCAGAGTATTGATTCCTAGAATGTCACTTACACCGTCAGATCCAAGATTGCCTTTCAAATTTCAACGAAAGCAATTCCCTTTGATGCTATCATATGCCATGACAATCAACAAAAGTCAAGGACAAACACTTGCTAAAGTGGGGTTGTTGTTGAAAAAACCTGTCTTTAACCATGGACAATTGTATATAGCTGTTTCAAGAGTTAGTAACCCCAGGGGTTTGAAAATTTTGATTTGCGGGGAAAATGTACCATGTCGTAGTACGACTAAAAATGTTGTGTACAACGAAGTCTTCAATAATGTATAATAACATTCCACAATTTATTATTTAAAATGTACTATTTTTTTTAAATACTATGTTTCTTATTCTTATTATATTATACGTAATATTCTATGTACTATATAGGTAGCCATGCATCACATTGTTTCAACAATGAAGTCTTCAACAATGTCTAATAAAATTACTAAATTCATCAATGTGTAATAAAATCACAAGTTTTTCATTTCACATTTATTCAGGTTCAAATAACTATATTCTATACTGTATATATATCATACTATATATATAGCCGCGCATCACGCGGGTGCAACTACTAGTACTCCGTAATGTTGGCAATTTATATAATGAACCAGGATTAGCATAGCATTATAAATTATCTTGGATCGAAATGATGAGGTACAGAATTCATTTTCATAAAGTACAAAACTTCATAATACTATACACACTTATTTTTCAATTTTGATTTAGGTACATAATTTAAGTTAATAGGCACAAAATTTCACATTACAAGACATACAAGAACTTATAACAAAATAAGACACAATTACTAATTTATTTTAAGTACAAAATTCACTTTTATGATATAAAATTTCATAACACAAGATATAAAAATTTATAACATAAGATACATACACATACACCAAGGTTCATAATGCATTGTGAATCCTAATCTATGGTATAAGGATTCAATATAATGCAAACCGTGAGATTCCAAGAAGATATATAAAACACAAACGAAAGAATGTATTCTATTGAAAATTGAAAGTAATAATTTTTTAAACCGCTGGCACTACACCTCGTGGGCGGCTAATTTTACTCTTCATCAGATGGATTACTATCAAATTAGAAACTTATCAGTTTGATCGAAATAGTTCGGTTTCAAATCGAATTTGGTTAGGTTCAGATTTTCGTTCAGTTTGTGAATTCAAATATTTCGTAGCTAGTTCTTTTGCACATATAATTAATTATTTATTTTATTAATAATTTAAATTTAAAATCTAAACAAATCTACAATGTATATTACAAATTTCTCAATCTAAAAGAAGTCTAAACCGAACCAATTTCTTCACTTGTGTCTACCCACTACTACAAAAAACCATTTTAACGTCGATTATTTTTGTGAATATAACTCTAATAGACGTAGTAAATAAATGATACGACATAGATTTTTTAGAACCGACGTCATATATTTAAAAAAAAAAAAAAGAAAACTATTGTTCAATTCAAACACATTTGTTTAATACATATCTTCCTGTATTTTGTAAATTGGATTGATCAATATAAAATCATTTCCAGAACTATTGTGTTTTCATAAAGAAAGATCATTGGACTTAAACAGCTAGCAACAAGTTGCTAGTTAATTGCCTCCAATCTTATTCAAAATACACTGACTAGTTATCGAACGGTCTTTATGAAGACTTTAATTAAACACAGACATGAAACTGTTTAATTTTTGTTTAAGATATCTCATCTAATATCGTGACCGTTTAATTTGTAATAAGCGACGCGGGTTTGAATTACGAATCGATGTTGTTTAATACTTTAAATTAAAATTAATAACAATAGATGTTGGTTCTTGAAAAGAACCTATGCCTAATGTTAAAAAAACACCCGTTCAAATCACGTTTCAATGTTGTTTAATATTTTAAATTAAATTTAATAAAAATAGACTAAAAAAATATTTTTATTAGACTTAAAAAGCAAAAAATATATTTATTCCATTTAAACGAAATATATCTAAAACTATTTTAAATATAAGGTCTAAAACTCACTCGAAATTAATTTATAACGTTAATCTAAAAAAATAAATATAAAAAAATAAGTGTTTGTAAACAAGTTTTCAATCTAAAC
Organism: Ipomoea nil; assembly: GCF_001879475.1. Classification (NCBI taxonomy): domain Eukaryota; kingdom Viridiplantae; phylum Streptophyta; class Magnoliopsida; order Solanales; family Convolvulaceae; genus Ipomoea; species Ipomoea nil. The sequence goes on from NW_017616745.1 coordinate 6,525,749, forward strand.
AAAAACAGAGAATGAAAACTGAAAAATTAGAAAACAAGAATAGAAAACAATTTTCGTTAGTAAATAGGCCCTCAATATTTCAATTTATGGTTAATTTTTTAGTTAGGTACTTAGGTTTGCGGTAAACTTTGAGTTGTTATACCTTGCAAGGTAGACCCTGATCTTAAACAACATATAAATTGTGTAATTTTACTATTGAAATTGTGAATTTCTAGAATATCATCTAAATTGTGTTTCTAAGTCAAAACACATAACAACTGTAGAAAGAAATTTGTGAATACAATATAAAGTCATCAAATCTTAATATGTGAATATTGTGTGACTGCAGTATTCGCAAATTATCAGCCTTATAGCAGAGTATAGGTTTTGGCATCATCAAAAAGGGGAAATTGTTAGGGACATATGTATTAAGATTTTGATGATACCAATGTAACTTAGACTGTAGACCCCTAACTTTTTATCATTTCTTGTTGCCACTTTCGTTCTAGACGAAAAGTGCCATAACTCATCTTGTAATTCGTGTTAAGCTGGACAAACACACCAAATTGAGTTATGATCTGTTAGTTAAGTCTATCAGGACGAAAGGAGATCGAAAGATTAAAGAAAGGCCACCTCTCGGTTATGCAACGGATGAAGAGATGCTCCTCACAACCACCAACTTAGACGAAAGATAAAAGCAATCTTTCGTGAAGAGACGTTAAGTCTACAATCAGACTGCCAAGACAATTCATCTTCTCAGAATTCAAGAAGAATGTTGTCTAAGTCTCAGCTGATAAATCATCCTAGGAACAAGTTGTCCTAAGGACAAGGTGCACATTAACCAAGATGCATTAAATGCATTTGTACCTCTTTTCAGAGCTAGAAGGCAAAAAACTTGCAGAAGTTCTTGCCACCAACGACTACATGGTACAACCGCATTAAATGAAGCATTAAATGCACCAAGCTCTCCGGGCATTACCCACTGGTCCATAGGTTTGAAATATCATCTCCCTCCAACGGATGGATATTTCCTCTCCTATAAATACACATCTTCTCCATTGAAGAAGGTGCTGGTTTTTCACTCAACTGATAATACTTACACAAAAGCTCTTTATGCAAGTTCACTCTTCCAAGCTTTTGAAAACCAGTGACTCAAGTTGTGAAGTTTCAAAGAGAGCCATCGGATTCCATCTTCACAATCTTGAAGAAGTCTTGCATACTTGTACACGTTGATCATCATCATTCAACCAGCCAGCCAAGACTTCAATCTGTTGGAGAACCATGCAAATCCTTTCTTCCAACCCTCAACTCTGAAGAAGATGTTGATAGAGGCGGAGTAAACTCTAGGAGTTGAAAAACCTTCAAGTAGCTGTCCGGCTTAGTGATCAAGGAAGCTAGCTTGACATAGTTTGTACTAGGAGTGATAGTGCAAACCTTTCACAAGTTGCATTGTGAAAGAAGAGTGGAGTAGGCACAGTTGGCCGAACCTCTATAAAAATCTCTCGTTTCTCTCTCTTTATTTACATACTGCTTTACTTTCGTGCATTGCATATCATTGGCCCTTAAACCGAAAGTTTCATAAGTATAAAGCAGTCCAAAGCAATATTAAAATTCGTTCAACAAATCCGCTGCGTAATAGCCCCGAAAGGAGTTATTTCTGTAAAAATCGAATTGAGTCTATTCAACCCCCCCCCCCCCCCCTCTAGACTCTCCTTTTGACCCTACCAGGACCAACAATATATTTTGTTGTACAAAGATGATTGAGACATAATATAATATATAATAATTCAAATACAAGCAAACATTAAACACATGCATTATATTGGAGTAGACAGTTAGCTACAAGTTGCTAGTTGCCTCCATCGTAGCCATATTTTGGCTCTGTTTGACAGAACTTATTTAAAAGCTTATAGCTTATTTTAAACTACTAATAAGTCATAAGCTCTGTTTAGTAATGTTTCAAAATAAGTTAGTAGCTGAAAATAAGAGTTTATTTTGAAAAGTTACCTTAGGTAGCGTTTCAAAAATATAATAGTAGCTTCCTAACTTTTTTTCTAGGGAGAAGTGTCAAATAGGCCCATATACTATTGTCAAGTGCTCAATTCCCACCATGAACTAAATTAAACGCTAATTAACCACACTTACCTACTAAATTTGTTCAATTAGCTTTTTTTTGCAGGTAATTGACTTGTTTTTGCAGGTTACCAATTTAGTTATTAAAAAAATAATTTCAAAATAATATAAAAATTATTAAAAAATAACTAAAAAAAATACAGCCACAGATGTCTTTGAAATAACAGCCACCGGCTGTCCGGCGAGGACAGCCGGTGGCTGTATTCTTTTTATTTTATTTTATTTTATTTTATTTTATTTTATTTTATTTTATTTTATTTTATTTTATTTATTTATTTTAATAATTAAATAGGTAACCTGTTATTAACCTGTAAAAAAAGCTAATTGAAAAAATTTAACTCGTAGATGGACTTATTTGACACTTAATTTAGTTCGTGGTGGAAATTGAGCACTTCGCAGTAGTAGATGGACTTATTTGACACTTGTGCCTTTTTTCTATCTTTATCCTTATTATTTTAAATAAATGACATTATTTACAACTTTCCATTAAAATCTTGTTGGCTTTTTCTCTTCTCCTATATTTTTATTCTATCTTTTTCCTCCGCAACTCTTTACCACCCAGCAACTCCTTAATTAAAGTTCTAACTCCAATCGTCTGTTTATAAATAAATGACATCATTTAACCTTAATATATATATATATATATATATATATATATATATATATATATATATATATATATATATATATATATATATATATATATAATAAAATCAAAATGTTTTAATTTTTATATAAATTAATATATCTCATCTATATCTATATCTATATCTATATATCTATATATCTATATATCTATATATATATATAAAATCCTCCTAGCCAAGTTTTCCCCCCAAAACTTAGGGGCATTTCAGTAATCTAATAATAATAATAATAATAATAATAATAATAATAATAATAATAATGTTATTACCTTAAATAAATAAATTATTATACTTTCCTTTTGAATTAGTATTTTCTACCTATAAATACAAGGGATTCTTCAATCAAAGAATCTCAAACTCATCTCTCCGCTTTTTTTGTTCGTATGAATTTTCTACCTTTTTCTAACTATATTCTCACGTACTTCAATATGTTTTGCAGTTTATATCGTCTGGTATGAGCTTGAAGATACTTAAGGAGGCTCTGCTTCAAGAAAAGTAAATTGATGAGGAAGAACCTTGGTAACAGAACCCTAATGATTTAAGTTTTATGGAAAATTGTAGAGATGCGATCGAAGATGATAATGACGGTAATTTTTAAAATTTTGTAAGATTTTCTGAAATTGAAATTTATATATATATATATATATATATATATATATATATATATATATATATATATATATATATATATATATATATATATATATATATTATAAAAATGTTGTAAAATGAAAAATGAAATTTTCTCCCGTTAGATCAAAAAGTTTTCCAATGGTAGGGGTGGTATTTTGTTTTCCATGAAAATTGGGAAGAAAGTATTAATAATTTCTTGGTTCTAATAGTTATTAAAAGATCGATTGAACATCAATTAAAATTCTATTAGCCTCAGTAATTTTTTATATTATTCATCGTTGGTATGTGTTAGGAATATATTGTAAATTTTGATGAGGCGAATGTATTTTTGAAAAATCAAGTAGTCCCCATTTTTATTCTATTTGAGTCTACAGAGTATGGTGCACCCATATCATGCAACCCATGTACAAGTCTGGAAAATCACAAGTTGATTTTAGATGTTAAGCGGGATTATAGCTTAACACAATTATGATGCGGATAAGTCACCAAGAACCATGCTAGAGGAGTTGGAAGAAACATGTGTGAGCTATGCTAAATGATCCTAAGTTTGAATCTCAAGTGAAGCATTTTTAAGCTTGGGAGACTAGCTTGGACCGTATGGGAGACTAGCTCTAACAGTATACCGTATGGGAGACTAACTCAAAGTATACCAAAACCGTATGAGAGACTAGCCTGAGTGTATTGAAATGGAGACTAGCTAGAATGAAGAAGGAGACTAGCTAAAATGGAGACTAACTAAAGGAGACTAGCTAAGAATATGGAGACTAAGTAAAATGCTCAAGTCTCACAAAAGCTATGCACCATATGGAGAAACACACCAAGTATGGTGAACCAAGCTAGAAATTCGAAACAGAGCATCTCACCATGAACAACAGTGAAGCTTTTACAGAGGTTCCAGTATATTATTTTACAAAGATCATGAAGGAGAAAATATCTGATATATTTTCATCTGAACATCGAGTTTTTACGGAGGAACCGGAGACGCTCAAAGAAGGCTGATTCGCGGAGAAATTATTTTATACTAAAGCAAGAATCAGCAGATAAATTATTTGATCAACTTGACATGTCAGAGTATTTATGAAGGACCAGAAATGTCAAAGATTGCCGCGCCGAATTTATTCAAAATCTGGAGGCTACAAAATTCAAGAAACGGCAACGGGCAAATTATTCAAATCATCTGACAAAAGGAGAAATGACATCTACCTAATATTTCAGATCAAGTTGACAATATTATCTGATCAACTACAATTCAAAATGGACGATCGAGATCGAAAGTTGATCAACGGGCAAATAGCTTTCACTAGCTATAAATTGTCTAAGCAGACTTGAAGACAAGGGGGGGGGGGGGGGGGGGGGGGGGGCTGGAACACGGCTGAAAATTGAGATATACAAGCAAGAGAAAAGCAAGCAATATTTATATCAGCCAAGAAGCAATATATTGAGCTATACACGATAAAATTCAAGTCTGAGTGAGAGAGAAATTTTATTTCTTTGTAATATTCTCTACTGAGTGTAGAAAGAGGGCGGAGTAACTAGAGAGAGTGAAAAATCCTGGTTGAGTGTAGCTTTGTGCGTAGCACTCGTGGTGAAGGGCAGAGTAACAAGAGGAGCTTGTGAAAACCCTTGGAGGACATAGCTTTGTGCGTAGTTCTCGTGGTGTAGGAGTACAGCTTGGTGCGAAGTACTCGGGAAGGCGGAGTAACAAGAGGAGCTTGCGAAAAACCTTGGAGGAGTGTAGCTTTGTGCGAAGCACTCAGAGAAGTGTCGGTGGACACTTATTCATTATTGTATCTGGGTGATCGAAGAATAGTGAATTTCCTCCTTGAAGTGAAAGGAGAAGAGTGGACTAGGAGGATTACACCACCTCTGAACCACTATAAATCTCTCTCTCTATTTACTTACTGCTCATATATTTTGTGCATGCTTATTCTAACTGCGAACTAACCTGATTACGATTTATCGCATATCTTTATCTGTCTGGGTTTGATAGTTCCCACGTTTGCATGCAAGCCAAACTTTACGTACATCATCCTTGAACCATATCAAGTGTTTCTAACGTGTTGCATGTTTAGAATATCTGTTTGAGCACCGCACTTATAAGCATAACACTTTACCGCTACTTATTCCGCTGCACACTCTAAGTTGCTTATCTTGTTAATGCTTGTTACTTAGAGTTGAAATTACCAAAGTGTTATTTGCCTTGTGTGTTTTCGAAGAAAGTTGAAAAAGTTAGAGAAGTCTATTCACCCCCCCCCCCCTCTAGACTTCTCGCCACCCTTTCGGGACCAACAAGTGGTATCAGAGCGGTTGCCTATTTGAGTCAATTTTGACTGATAGATAGATCTCAAAATCTTCAAGATAAAGAGAGATATGGCTCTTGCTCAAAATTTGCTTTTCTCACTTGATAAATTTGATGATTGGAAAATACGTATGCAGGTGTACTTATCTGCTTTAAATGACGAAATGTGGGAAGTCATCGCAAATGGTCCTATCCAAATTATGGAAGTTAACACTGCCGCCGCACTAACTCCAAATGCTCCATGATATATACCAAAGCCAAAAATGGAGTGGACAAAGGAAGATAGAGGGCGAAATAATTTGGACAACATTGCCAAAGATATTTTATTCAAAGCGGTCGATGACACCATATTCCCAAAGATTCGAAAGTGCACTACAGCAAAAGAAATATGGGATACACTTATCGGAATCGGTGAAGGCGATGAACAAGAAAAAGACAACAAACTAACCATTGCCATGAAGAGGTTCGAAGATTTTAAAATGCTACCGAACGAAAGCATCACCGACATGGAAGCTCGATTGATCAAAATTCTTGGAATCACGGATCTGGGAAAGACCATTATCCAGAAAGAAATATCGCTCAAAGTGTTACGCGGACTACCTACAAATTGGGATATGAAGGTGACCGCAATGCGCGATCATAGAGATCTAAGGACATTATCTACGGATAAACTCTTTAGTGATCTTAAGGCGTATGAGTTCGAAATGAAGACACGAGTCGAGGAAGAACGTGATGAACGAACATCCGCATTGATGGCCGAACAACCCTCAACATCAAGGTCAGTAGGAAATAATGATTTTTTAACTGACGAACAATTTTCTTTATTTGTTAGGAAATTCAAGAAGTTCATGCGAAAGAACAAAGGATCACCACAAGGAAATTTCTTTCGAGAAAATAGAAGATCAAGAAGGGAACCGGTCGAAGATAACACAAACGTGTGTTACAATTGTAGAAAGCCTGGACATTTTATGGCCGAATGTCCACACCCCAAGGCGGACAAAAATTCGAATACTTCTCCACAGGTGGAATACAAATCCAAAGAGAAGAAATTCAAAAAGGGCAAACGGAAGGCATTAATAAGCGATCCGTTAGAAGCAAGTGAATCCGAAGAATCATCTAGCGACAAGAGTGATTCATCACAAGAAGATACAGCGCTACTATGTCTAGTGGGCAAGACATCCGAACATGAGGAATGCTATATGGCGCGTGAAATCGACGAAGAGGTATCTTCTAGCTCTTTTAGCTCTTTTAGTTCCGTTGACACTTCTTTCCAGACTCAAGAATCATTTCAAAGTCTTATGGAAGATTGTCAAAAAGTCATGGCCACTCATACTCAAATCAAAGAGCGCAATAATACGTTAATTCTTGTAAAGGAAGAAATGTCACAAAAATTGCAAAATGCTCTAAATGAAATGAGTAATTTGAAAGCCGAAAATGTTCGACTTCAAGAAGAGTGCAAAGCTAGAGAGGTTCGAGAACATAACCTTCGGGAAGTAATCGCATCATTTACAAATTCATCCAAAATAATGGATAAAATGGTAAACATGCAGAAACCCGCTGGAGATAAAGCCGGACTAGGCTACGATCCATCATGTTCTCAAACCCCTGTGAAACTGACTAATTCTACTACTACTTTAATTAATAAAGTTCCGGTGGTAAAATTTGTGAAAAGTCAGTATAGCACAATGAGACAAGGAATTGGTAATCAAATTAATGCCAAGAAAAATGTTGCAAAGCCGAATCAAAAATTCAATAACTCGGATAGGCAACAAATTTTTAAAAGGCAAAAATTTGTATCTCCAAAGAGAGCCAACGAGTCTAGTGCAACAAAACCTCATAGGAATATGGGAAGAATTCCGAGAATTGGGGCTGGGAGATTATATCCCTCAGAACAAGATTGGTCGCTTGATGACAAACCATGGACCAAGTCCAGATTTGCTCTTTTTCATAGAATCAAGCAACTATCTGCTTCCCAACCCGAACCAAAGCATTATTCGCAAGTGCGTTATGATTATAGAATTTTTAATGGTTACAAATCACCTACTCTTGGATCAGTGGGATCTAGGTGGATTTGGATGCCAAAAATTACTAACGCAAAAGGACCCAATCAAGCATGGGTACCTAAAAATAATTAATCTTTCTTGCAGGAAATTTGGTATTTCGATAGCGGTTGCTCTCAACATATGACCGGCAATAAAGCTAGTCTAGTTGAGTTCAAAAGTATCGAAGGACCAAAAGTAGTGTTCGGTGGAAACGATCGATATGGAATGACAAAAGGAACCGGCGCAATTGTGAAAAATGGTCTACGAATTGATGACGTATCTTATGTCGAAGGATTAAAATTTAACTTGTTTAGTACAAGTCAATTTTGCGACAAAGGATATCTTGTAGAATTTTACAAAGGCAAATGTCAAGTCAAGGACGAATCTACAAACGAAGTTGTACTCGCCGGATCAAGAAAGAAAAACATGTATGTTGTGGATTGGAGTACAACGAAGAAATCCGTATGCTTGATGGCAAATAATTCGAATGAAGCTTGTTGGGAATGGCACAGAAGGCTAAATCATTTGAATTTCAAAACCATCAACAAGCTTGCAAGAAATAATATAGTCGAAGGACTACCCAACATTGTGTTCAAGAAAAATCAAATTTGTGATGCATGCCAGAAAGGAAAACAAATCAAAGCATCATTCAAAGTCAAAGCTCAAGAGTCAACATCAAGACCCTTAAGTCTACTGCACATGGATTTATTTGGTCCAGTAGACCCAGTAAGTATAAGTGGTAAGAAATATACTTTGGTTGTTGTTGATGATTTTTCTAGGTACACATGGACAATATTCATCAAGAAAAAGGATGAAGTCTTATCAAAGTTGCCAGAGCTATTGAAGCTACTGCAAGTCGAAAAAGACATGAAGATTGCAACAATACAAACCGATCGAGGAACAGAGTTCGTGAACAGAGTGATTCAATCTTATTGCAATTCACAAGGAATTTTACATCAATTATCTGCCGCACGAACGCCGCAACAAAATGGTGTAGCTGAAAGAAGAAATCGAACACTCAAGGAAGCCGCACGAGTCATGATAACGGCCGCCGGACTACCAAAGAGATTTTGGGCAGAAGCGATTAACACGGCGTGCTATACTCAAAATCGCAGTCTAATCCACAAGTCTTATAACAAAACACCTTATGAATTATGGAAAGGGAGAAAACCCAATCTCACCTATTTTCATACATTTGGTTGTAAATGTTTTGTACTTGTTAATGGAAAGTCTCAATTAAAGACTTTTGACGAGCGAGCGTACGAAGGAATATTCTTGGGATATTCATCTACCAGCAAGGCATATAGAATATTCAATAAATCAACAATGGTGGTAGAAGAATCGATTCACGTTGTGTTCGATGAAAATCACGACAATAACGGGAAAAATGATGAAGGTAATCGTGATTTAATTAAATCTAATGATTTGTTCGAAGACAATGTGTTGCAGGAAGTAGAAGAATCAAGTGATATGGGTGATCACCAAATTGAGGCAATATCAAATGTGATACCCGAAATATCACGCACAACTGAAATTGCACAAGAAGAAATTCCAGTAGTTGAACCCGAAGATGCAACCGTCAATAATACACAACAAGTGGAATCACATCAAGAAGGAAACTCTGAGAATCCAACAAATTTCCAACCAAATCGAAAATGGCTAAGAAGTCACACACATGACTTAGTCATTGGAGATCCAAGTGACGGAGTGAAAACGCGATCATCTACTAGGAATCAACAACAAGATGCAATGTTCTCATGCTTTCTATCTCAACTGGAACCAAAGGAAATTGATGAAGCTTTAGCCGATCCAAGTTGGATATATGCCATGCAAGAGGAATTAGATCAATTCAAGCGCAACGACGTATGGAGACTTGTTCCAAGACCAACGCACCAAAATGTAATTGGCACTAAATGGGTCTTTAGGAACAAAGCAAACGAAGACGGCGTCATTGTCAGGAATAAAGCAAGATTAGTCGCGAAGGGGTATTCACAAGAAGAAGGAATTGATTTTGATGAGACGTTCGACCCCGTCGCACGACTCGAAGCAATCCGGATATTCCTAGTATACGCAGCGCACAAGAATTTCGTGGTATATCAAATGGACGTAAAGAGCGCATTTCTTAATGGCTTACTTGAAGAAGAAGTTTACGTCGAACAACCACCCGGTTTTGAGGTAAAAGACGTTGGTGATCAAGTCTACAAATTAAAGAAGGCATTGTATGGGTTAAAACAAGCTCCGCGAGCTTGGTACGACACCTTGTCAATGTTCTTAATTAGTTGTGGATTCACCAAAGGTCTAGTCGATAAAACCCTCTTTAGAATTCAAGAAAATAATCACATTTTATTAGTACAAATTTATGTTGATGATATTATCTTTGGAAGTACTGATAAATCTTTATGTGAGAAATTTTCTAAGCTCATGCAGAACAGGTTCGAGATGAGTATGATGGGAGAATTAAATTACTTTTTGGGACTGCAAGTCAAGCAACTTGAAGAAGGAATTTTCATAAATCAAGCCAAGTACACAAGAGATCTTATCAAGAAATTTGGCTTAGATGGAAAATCCTCAGTCAAAATTCCCATGAGTACATCTCAAAAATTGGATAAAGATGATGAAGGAAAAGACGTCGATCAAACGATGTATCGAGGGATGATTGGATCGTTACTATACTTAACCGCGAGCAGACCGGACATATCCTACTCGGTTGGCGTATGTGCAAGATTCCAATCAAAGCCCAAAGAGAGTCATCTGATTGCAACCAAGAAGATAATTCGATATCTCAAAGGAACAATCAATGTGGGATTATGGTATCCCAAAGAAGGAGATTTTACACTAACTGGTTATTCAGATGCAGATTTTGCAGGTTGTAAAATAGACCGAAAAAGTACCTCAGGGACATGCCAGTTCTTAGGGGGAAGATTGGTCTCTTGGTTCAGCAAAAAGCAAAACTCCATAGCTACGAGCACTGCCGAAGCCGAATATATTGCAGCTGGGAGTTGTTGTGCACAAATCTTGTGGATGAAGCAACAATTATTGGACTATGGGATTAAGTGCGAAAATGTTAGCATTTTATGCGATAATACAAGTGCAATCGCCATAACCCAAAATCCGGTGCTTCATTCGCGAACCAAGCATATTGACGTTCGACACCATTTTATCCGAGACCACGTCGAAAAGAAAGATTTGAAAATCGATCATGTTCCCACGGAGAATCAAATTGCCGACATTCTCACAAAACCATTGTGTGAATCTCGTTTTGCAACTCTAAGGCATGAAATGGGAATGATCGAAATGAGCTAAGCAATTCCTTAACTCTTAATTTTTGTTAATTTTTGATACGTACTGTGTGTATTGCATGAAATCTATGTGATCTATGTGTTTTAATTTGAATTGGTATGTACGTATGATATATGTTTAATTGTGTACATGTTTTCGTAAAATTTGTATGTACCTAAATGTGTTATAATTTTATCTTACGAAAATTGCGTACCTAAATTTGCGATTTACTTATGTATTTCGTACAATTATTTATTTTGTCACATTAATTCGTGTAATTTATGTGTCTAATTTGCTTATTTGATAATTTGAGATGAGTATGCAACTTAGGGGGAACAATTTTTTAATTGGGTTAATTCTGATGAAATTGCATGTATTTAGGGGGAATATGTCTAATTGGGTTTGTGTAAGAATAGATGTATTCTGATGAATGCTTGCAAATTTCGAAAATCAAAAGTCAAACAAGTTAGGCCCAATTTTCGAAAGTCAAAAGTTTTAATTGTTTTGGGAACTTGAAATTCTTTTCAGATATTAGGTATCTGTCTGATCAATTTATTTTTATCAGGTTTCTTTTCAGAAAATCAGCCTTATTGAAATATGAAATTGATATAATAATATTTATCTGGAGTGTATTTATTGGTCTAACAGATTATTTTCGAGATTTTTTGTTATCTGATTTGCTCCAGGTTGGCGGTTATTTGAAGCACAATTTTTGGCGCCATGTACTCACAAATGGAGTATAAAAATCTGAGCTGGCAAATTTAAATCATGTGGAAGGTCGAATTTATCCTCAAGGAGATCAATACTCTCTCTCTACCCACTAGAGGGCAAAGGAGTAATTTTGCACCCCTTCTCCCTCAATCCTAACGGGTAGAAAAAGGAATTAAAGAAGAACACAAAATCTTCTTCTTCTTTCTCTCTCGCCGGCCGGAAATATAGCACAAGAAGAATCCAAAAATCTCTCAATGTTCTAACACCCACTCTAATTTCTCTACACAAAAATCTTCTACACACAAAAACCCATCACCCAAACCCAAAATCCTACCCAAATAACCTCACAATCCAAAAACCCATTCCTTCTATCCTTTTCGGACCTCACTGCCGAAACATCCATTTTTGCACCCAAAAATTTCTAAAATCTTTTTCTACTCAAATGGAGATTAATCAAGTGGAGATAGAGTCATTCACAACCGGAGGAACAAGAAAATCTAGCCGTGTACTAAGCGGGATGATTCTAGATGTCACCGACTTCAACAAGCAAGTGGAGGACAAATCTATTGGGGTAAAAATTATCAACTCTCTCGAATCTTGTGGGTTGTTAAATTTTTGCACTTTTAGATATGTTGGTGAGGTGACCGAATTGTATATGAATGCTAGAATAGAAAATGGCTCAATTATTTCTATGGTCAAAGGTGTTGATGTAGAAATTAATCTCGATGATTTTCGGAGGATGTTTAATCTTGTTGAATCAAATTTGAGGGTAGAAAATCATGTGCATGATGTCAATGCCATTTGGGCCGAGGTACGCGATGCAAATGCACCGCTATCTCCGAAGGTTAATGGTAACAAAAGAGACTTGAAGAAGGATTATGGATTGTTGTTGGATATTGTTCATATTGTTGTTGGACTTGAAGAAGGCCAAGCCTTTGGTGGATGGATGGTTTCAACAGGAGATCGGTTACGGGTTCGTTGGTGAGATTTTGAGAACCAAAAATGTCACCCTTACCAAAGCCAAGCATATTACAAACCATAGCTACCTCTTTCGGCCACCCAACTCCAATGAACCTAAAAATCCCTCCTTACCCTCAAGCCTACCAAAACCCACCCGAAAAAGAAAATTGCCCAACCCCTTCCAAAACCTTAAACAATATATCCGAGAACCAAGTCATGAAGGCTCAAACACCCATGCCGTTAGATCAAATGAAGAACAAAATAGCCACCCAATCTCAAGACCCTTAACCACTCAAAATCCAAACCCAATTATCCTTGAGAGCCACGAGTTTGTTGAGGAAAATAGAATTGAGGTGAATGTTGTTGAGAATGATCAAATTGAAGTTGGAAGTGATGATGAGATATCCACAATTGGGGCGGATAGTGCACTTTTGGAGGAGTTTAAAAGAGCACTAGAATGGAAAGCATGGAGATTAGGGGATCACAACTTGCTAGCCGAATCAATAGGGCCGAATACCATGGAAAGGGAAGAAATGGTGTTGAATTGGTTAGGCACACGTGATCTTGCTAAAGCTACCCGACTTTCGGTGATTAAGTCTCACTTTTTGACTAAGCTTGCTAGGAAGAAGAGAACCGAAAAGGGAGTAATGGTTGAAGCCTCAACCGAAGAGCCTTTAGGAGAGTTTGATTCAAATGATATTCGCCGTGCCACCGCTATGTCTTTAGAAGATACCCGAAGAGGACCCGGAGAGGGATCTTTGGCAAGAAATGATGGTGTAGAGATCGTGGCATTTGATCCATATCCTGCGAATTTTGGAGATGAAAATTTGAGCTTTGAGTCTTACTTTCCACATCCCGTAACGGAGGTTACGGAGTCTATTCGTGAAGAAGGAAATGCACCAAGTCAAGAGGTTTCCTTGAATTTAGATGAAGCACGGAATTTGCCTACATTGCCAATTACTTGTGAAGTCTACGATCAAGATCATCCAAGGATCCGAAATACATTGATGATTTGCTACAACACCGAAGAAGCCGAAGCAAATCTTGCCGATACAATGTCACCACACCAAGAGATGATTTTGCACACCCTTTGCCAATTCCAACCGCACCCGTGCAACATGAACCCTTGATCAATACTCAAGCCTTGAGAGAAGAAATTGTTGGAGATGTTAAGGCAATTGTACAAGACTCTACGGGTGGATTGAGAACAAAGATGGAGGCAATGGACACTAAACTTGATGATTATCACAAGGAGATGGTGAATCGTGCTCAACAATTGTTTAATAGGCAAGGCCTATTAAAAACCGAAATTGACACGGCCAAAGATGAATTGAAGAAAGATGTGATGAAGTTGTTCAATGAAATGGCAAAGCATGGGTCCGATACTACGTCGAGGCTTAAACTTTTGGAACAACAAGTGCAAGGTTTACTAACTCAATCGCGTATTCACATGGATATTCTAGAGGGAGTGCGTGACAAGCAAGATTCTTCCACCAAGAGCTTTCAACGATTCATAGATGCTGCCGAAAAGGGGGAAGGATTGGCACGTCATTTTGTGCCACAAGCTTATGCGTACACACAACCAAGAGCTCCAAGAGGACCAATAGTTGAACTAATTCGACCAACACCACCAAGAGCTCCAAGCCGTGTAAGTATGATTGATTACCTTAGAGGAACTTGTCCGAGCCCAAGTTCTACATCTCTAGGAGTGTTGCCACGGACGCCGATTGCTCCAATGCCGAAGCCAATTGCAACAAGGATTCAAAAATTGCAAGAACTTCAAACGGAGTTCGGACACCGAAGTGACCAAATGAGTGATGGCCGAACACTTGACGAATGTATCTTTTGGCATGAAGCCGGAGTGTTGAAAGGAGAAAATTAGAGAAGCTTATGGCAACTACATCACCGGGCAAGTGACCGCACCCTATCAACACAAAGAGCTAGAAAATGACTTCAAGAAGTTGAGAGAGTTCATCAATGCGAAGTTGAAAGGGAGGTAACAAAGTTGTTTGTCAAATTCAATTTTTGGTGTATAATTTATTTTAGCTAGCACATTTGTTTTGACATCCTATATATGCTAAGCTAAAATGGGTTGAAATTGCATGATGACAATATTTCGTACCATACGAAGTAAGTCCTAGTTAATTTATTTATTTTGTGTTTTTATGTCACAAGATTTTAAATTGGACTTAGTAATTTCATGTGATGCGTATAATTGAGAAAATAAAATTGAAAGGGGGAAGAAAAATTAAAAGATAAAAATCAATACGCAACCCCGCGTTATAGTCTCAATATACGTTTAGGACCGTCCAAAATTAAAATCTCTAGGTCTTATATTTGTTAAACCCGTCAATTGGCTAGTCGAAATAAAATCGAATAAAAGAAATTATTTTTCAAAATTGATAAAGCCAAAATGACTTGGGTATAAGTTTCGGCATCATCAAAAAGGGGGAAATTGTTAGGAATATATTGTAAATTTTGATGAGCCGAATGTATTTTTGAAAAATCAAGTAGTCCCCATTTTTATTCTATTTGAGTCTACAGAGTATGGTGCACCCATATCATGCAACCCATGTACAAGTCTGGAAAATCACAAGTTGATTTTAGATGTTAAGCGGGATTATAGCTTAACACAATTATGATGCGGATAAGTCACCAAGAACCATGCTAGAGGAGTTGGAAGAAACGCGTGTGAGTTATGCTAAATGATCCTATGTTTAAATCTCAAGTGAAGCATTTTTAAGCTTGGGAGACTAGCTTGGACCGTATGAGAGACTAGCTCTGACCATAAGAGAGACTAGCTCAAGGTCAAGTATATTGGACTGTATACCGTATGGGAGACTAACTCAAAGTATACCAAAACCGTATGAGAGACTAGCCTGAGTGTATTGAAATGGAGACTAACTAAAGGAGACTAGCTAAGAATATGGAGACTAAGTAAAATGCTCAAGTCTCACAAAAGCTATGCACCATATGGAGAAACACACCAAGTATGGTGAACCAAGCTAGAAATTCGAAACAGAGCATCTCACCATGAACAACAGTGAAGCTTTTACAGAGGTTCCAGTATATTATTTTACAAAGATCATGAAGGAGAAAATATCTGATATATTTTCATCTGAACATCGAGTTTTTACGGAGGAACCGGAGACGCTCAAAGAAGGCTGATTCGCGGAGAAATTATTTTATACTCAAGCAAGATTCAGCAGATAAATTATTTGATCAACTTGACATGTCAGAGTATTTATGAAGGACCAGAAATGTCAAAGATTGCCGCGCCGAATTTATTCAAAATCTGGAGGCTACAAAATTCAAGAAACGGCAACGGGCAAATTATTCAAATCATCTGACAAAAAGAGAAATGACATCTACCTAATATTTCAGATCAAGTTGACAATATTATCTGATCAACTACAATTCAAAATGGACGATCGAGATCGAAAGTTGATCAACGGGCAAATAGCTTTCACTAGCTATAAATTGTCTAAGCAGACTTGAAGACAAGGGGGGGCTGGAACACGGCTGAAAATTGAGATATACAAGCAAGAGAAAAGCAAGCAATATTTATATCAGCCAAGAAGCAATATATTGAGCTATACACGATAAAATTCAAGTCTGAGTGAGAGAGAAATTTTATTTCTTTGTAATATTCTCTACTGAGTGTTGAAAGAGGGCGGAGTAACTAGAGAGAGTGAAAAACCCTGGTTGAGTGTAGCTTTGTGCGTAGCACTCGTGGTGAAGGGCAGAGTAACAAGAGGAGCTTGTGAAAACCCTTGGAGGACATAGCTTTGTGCGTAGTTCTCGTGGTGTAGGAGTACAGCTTGGTGCGAAGTACTTGGGAAGGCGGAGTAACAAGAGGAGCTTGCAAAAAACCTTGGAGGAGTGTAGCTTTGTGCGAAGCACTCAGAGAAGTGTCGGTGGACACTTATTCACTATTGTATCTGGGTGATTGAAGAATAGTGAATTTCCTCCTTGAAGTGAAAGGAGAAGAGTGGACTAGGAGGATTACACCACCTCTGAACCACTATAAATCTCTCTCTCTATTTACTTACTGCTCATATATTTTGTGCATGCTTATTCTAACTGCGAACTAACCTGATTACGATTTATCGCATATCTTTATCTGTCTGGGTTTGATAGTTCCCACGTTTGCATGCAAGCCAAACTTTACGTACATCATCCTTGAACCATATCAAGTGTTTCTAACGTGTTGCATGTTTAGAATATCTGTTTGAGCACCGCACTTATAAGCATAACACTTTACCGCTACTTATTCCGCTGCACACTCTAAGTTGCTTATCTTGTTAATGCTTGTTACTTAGAGTTGAAATTACCAAAGTGTTATTTGCCTTGTGTGTTTTCGAAGAAAGTTGAAAAAGTTAGAGAAGTCTATTCACCCCCCCCCCCCCCTCTAGACTTCTCGCCACCCTTTCGGGACCAACAGTATGTAACAAACATTTGTCATTGTACACTAATACGATTTATGTTTTACTGCATATATATTTCAACTCTGAAATTTGTCTACTTTATTTTAATCTTAACAACATTCAATTTTAAATTTAGTCTTAATCGTAGTCAATTAGTTGTTATTATTATTATTATTATTATTATTATTATTATTATTATTATTATTATTATTATTATTATTTGCCATGGCTTTGTTATAGTAATAAATGAAAAGGAAATGATTGAAGTCAAAATATCATTTTTATATTTTTAATACTCCGTAATAATTTGAAATTCAAATTCCATTCAAATTGCGTTAGTGTAATATCACGAAGTAATTTACGCAATTTATATTATATATTTTACGTTTGTATAGGGTTTTAGCTTCCAAAACAATACTAATAACCAAACAAAAAACGAAAATATACAAAACAAAAATAGTAATTATTATTATTATTTACGTTTTAATAATAATATTTAATATTCTCCGGATTTTTTTACGTTTTTATGATAATAATGAAGAAATATGGTAATATTATGCTACAATTTAATAAAGAATTATTTGAATATGGTAATTTTATGTCCTCTAATATTATGGTAATATCACTAAATCATATATGCTACAATTTAATGAAAAATTATTTGAATATGGTAATATTATGTTCAAATTTGATCTAATATTGTGGTAATATAACCAAATCATATATGCTACGATTTAACCAAATTACCGTGTGGAAATATGGTAATGAAGAAATATAGTAATATTATGCTACGATTTAATGAAGAACTATTTGAATATGGTAATATTATGTCCGAATTTGATCTAATATTGTGCTAATATCGCCACATCATATATGCTATGAATTAATAAAGAATTATTTAAATATGGTAACCAAATTACCGTGTACAATTTTTAACTAAAGATATGCTGCGTTAAAAAGATATATTATTCAAGGGTGAAATATATGCTATGATTTAACTAAATTACCGTGTAGAATTTGATCTAAATTAATACAACTTATTTTGTATTAGTTGTCAAGGACATCAATTGCTTTGCACGGAATTCTTTGTACTATCACAAACTAACGCAATACTGATAAGGGGATTAACGGGAAAAATAAAGAAACTAACGTACAAAGAAACAATTAACTAAAATCTCGGTAATAATGTTTCCATATTCACATATTAATGTACTACCATAATTTATATTTATATTATTATTAAAAACAAAATTCTCCTTTTTTGAATTCTCGCTCAAACACTTCTGCCCAAACAATAGAAAAATGAAAAAGGGAAACTGATTAATACTAAATACTAATCAATAAAAAAGTTAGCAGTAAAACATGGAAATAAAAAAGAGATTCATAATTCACTGATTAATACTAATAATGTTAGCAGTACAAAGAAATAATGAAAAGAAAATCGGAATCTAAACCATTAATAAAAACAAAATCCTCAATTTTAACTCTCTGGCCAAAACAGTCATATATTATTAAGGTTTGCGTAATATGGTAAAATAGTGTAATACAATTCCTAATAGAATATATTGTTTTCTACTTTCCTATTCGTACTACAATTCTACATTAAAATTCCTATTCGTAATACAATACAATAATATTAAAATTCATATTCCTATTCAACAATATTATTCCGTCACTACTCCAATCAATCAATACTTATTATTTAAAATAAAATCCTCCTTTTCAACTTCCCGCCCAAACACTTAATAATAATAAGGTTAGCAGTAAAAAAAAAGGAAAAATAGAAAAGAATCTGTAATTCGAGAAGCCATAATGTTCTAAAATTATTTCTACACGTTATTTTATTATTAATCTAATGAATATGAATATAAGGAATATTTTGTAAAAAACAAAACAAAAAAAAACAAAAGGAAAAGAATCAGTTATTTATAATTTAGATTAAAATTACACGTCGTTATTGTAATATTAATCTAATGAATATAATGAAGATTTAAAAAAAAATGGAAAAGAATCGGTTATTAAAAATCTATACGTATACTATTAATAAAAACAAAATCATCTTTTTTAACTTCCCGCTCGAACACTTAATAATAATAATGTTAGCAATAAAAAAAATGAAAAATGGAAAAGAATCCGTAATTCGAGAAGCCATAATGTTCTAAAATTATTTCTATGTGTTATTTTACTAAATTCCTAATGAATATGAATATAAGAAATATTTTGGAAAAAAAAAAGGAAAGAAAGAATCGATCATTAATAATTTAGATTAAAATTATACGGCATTATTTTATTATTAATATAATCAATCAATACTATTATTAAAAACAGAATCCTCATTTTAAACTTTCTGCCCAAACACTTAATAATAATAAGGTTATTAGTAGTAAAAAAGGAAAAATAGAAAAAAAATGTGTAATTCGAGAAGCCATAATTGTTAGGACTCTAGTATTAGTAGTCTAGTAAAACTCTTTATACTTGTCTTCTATCTCTTCTATATTAGTATTGTACAGACTATTTATTCGTTTCGGTTAATCAATACAACCCTCATCTGGTATCATATCTAGGTTTCTTTCCATGGCAGCTTTGGGTAGGAATGACGATGGATCTGTTCGTGATTCTTCTGAACGGACCGTCTCCGAGGTTGCCTCCACCCCCATTTATCTGTCTCTGAGCTTGTCCAGTGCTCATCACTTTGTGTCGATCAAGCTCACCGCTCTCAATTATCTGTTCTGGCGTACCCAGATGCTCCCGTTCCTCGAAGGTCAGTGGGTGTTGGGATTTGTTGATGGCTCGGTGGAATGTCCGGTGGCCGCCTCGCCGGAGTCATCGACGGCGGATAGTGGCGGTGCTGCCTCGGCAGTAGCATCGCCGGTGGTGCAGTGGCGCCGGCAGGACAAGGCTGTCCTGTCTCTCTTGATCTCGTCCCTGTCGGACGAGATGCTCCCGTTGGCGGTGGGCCGGCCGACGTCGCATAAGTTGTGGTTGGCGATTGAGCAGGAGCTCGGCTCGGCAACGCGGTCTCGCGCGGTTCGTCTGCTCAGTGAGCTGCAGCGTTTGTCGCAGTGAGCCTCATCGGTTTCTGATTATTTGAATCGGGCGCGGATTTTGGTGGAAGATTTGGCCCTTGCTGGGCGTCCGGTTCCTCTTGATGAGCAGAATATTTATGTCTTTCGTGGACTGCGATCGGATCTTCGCCCGCTTGTTGCTCCGTTGACTCGTGGTGACCCGGTAACTCTCTCGGATCTTTTCGATAATTTAATTTCTCAAGAATATATCTGCGCAGGTGATGGTCCGGTTGGTGCGCCGGCTGCCTTGACCGTTCACCGTGGTGGCCGAGGCGGTCGTGGCGGAGGCCGGTTCTCCCGATGTGGCTCGGGCAGTGGGGGTTCCGGCAGCAGTGGTTCGGGCAGCGGCAGTTCGGGCAGTGGCGGCCGTGGTCGCGGCGGCCGGGGCCGTGGCCGTGGTCGCTCGGATGTGCGTTGTCAGATTTGTGACAAGATTGGGCACTCGGCGGTGAATTGTTGGCGCCGTTATTCTGAGTCATCCGATCATCAGGCTAATGTGGTTTTTCCTGGTAGTGAGGGTTGTTCAGTTGACTCTCACCAGTGGTTTCCTGATACGGGGGCTACTAATCATGCCACCCCCGATTCCTCTCAGTTGATGTCCTCGGCAGGTTATGACAGTTCAGACACTCTTCGAGTCGGCAATGGTGAAGGTATGCCTATTTTTAGTGTTGGGTCTACTTCGATAGCCTCGTCTTCTAGGGTGTTTCGTTTAGATGATGTATTGCATGTTCCTGGTTTGTCTTCCTCTTTGATCTCTGTTCAGCGCTTTGCTAAAGATAATCGTGTCTTTTTTGAGTTTCATCCTGACTGTTTTCTTGTGAAGGATCTCTTAACCAGGGAGGTGGTTTTTAAGGGGGGGAACTTCTGGTGGCTTATACTCCTGGCCTGCGTCTTTTGCTCGTTCCGTTGCTTATATTGCTGCGCGTGCTTCGTCTTCTACGTGGCACAAGCGGCTTGGTCACCCTCATACTCGGGTTCTTCGTCAGATTTTGCAGTCTTCTGGTGTTAGCAGTTTTAATTCTAGTGATTTATCTCGTTTATGTTCTTCGTGTCAGTTAGGAAAGTCATCCCGTTTTCCTTTGCCTCGTGTTGAAACTAAAACTACTCGTGTATTAGAATTGGTTTATACTGATATTTGGGGCCCTGCGCCTGTGCACTCTGTGAATGGTTTTCGTTACTTTGTTCTGTTTGTGGATGACTTTACCCATTTTATTTGGTTTTATCCGATGCGCTTAAAAACTGATATATATTCCATATTTGAACGGTTTCGATCACTTGTTGAGCGTTCGTTTTCTCAGAAAATACTTTCTATTCAGTCTGATTTAGGGGAAGAGTACAAAAAACTTCACTCTACCTTTGAGTCTCTTGGCATTCGTCACAGGCAGTCCTGTGCATACACACATGAACAGAATGGGCGGGTAGAACGCCGTAATCGGCATATAGTTGAGACTGGTTTGGCCCTGATGGCTCAGGCGTCTATTCCATCTCGTTACTGGGACTATGCGTTTGAGACTGCTGTATACTTGATTAATAAAATGCCCACCAGTGTCTTAAACAATGAGTCTCCTCACTCTCGTTTGCACCGGTCTCCTCCGTCCTATTCCTTTTTGCGTGTCTTTGGGTGTTTGTGTTTTCCTTTATTACGTCCCTATAACCGTAATAAATTGGAGTACCGTTCTTCTCCTTGTGTGTTTTTAGGATATCCTGACTCTTTTCGTGGCTATCGTTGTCTGAATCCTGTCACTAATAAGGTCTTTATCTATCGCCATGTGCGATTCGATGAGTCCGTTTTTCCTTTTGCTGGTTCTGTTTCTTCGCAGGTGGTGTCTCGGCCTCCAGTGGTGCCGTGGGGTGTTGCCCCCATCGTGCCTGTCTCTTCTTCTGTTGAGGAGCCTGTAGATGATACGCCGGTTCCGGGTATACCCTATGGTCCAGTTGACTCTGTCTCCACTGACCGGACCATTTCGGCTGTCCCTAAGGCGTCTCGTGGCCGACCTCGTGGTAGTAAGAACAAGGTGGCGGGTCCGCCCTCTCATGTTATGGCAACGAGGAGTCGGGGCCCGCAGCAGCATGTAGCTCTCGTTTCAGCTACTACAACTCCCGAGCCGACATGTTACTCTCAGGCTGTGGCGCATCCGGAATGGCGTGAGGCCATGGATGCTGAGTTTAATGCTCTACTGCAAAACCAGACTTGGAGTCTGGTCCCGTACACTCCAGGTATGAATGTTGTGGGTTGCAAGTGGGTGTTTCGGGTGAAACGGAATGCTGATGGATCTATTGAGCGACAAAAGGCTCGTCTGGTGGCCAAAGGTTTTAACCAGGTCGCTGGTCAGGATTTCTTTGAGACTTTCAGTCCGGTGGTTAAGCCAACCACGGTCCGTCTTCTTCTGTCTCTTGCTCACTCCCGTGGTTGGTCCATTCGTCAGCTGGATGTCCACAACGCTTTTCTGAATGGTAACCTGGCGGAGACAGTGTATATCCGTCAGCCGCCTGGTTATGAGGATAAGTCTGTCCCTGATTATGTTTGCCATCTACAGCGTTCCTTGTATGGACTGAAGCAGGCCCCTCGTGCCTGGTTTACCCGGTTGCATGACTTTCTTACTTCTGTTGGCTTTGTTCCGTCTAAGACTGACGTTTCGTTGTTTATATATTCTGTCAGTGGTGTGCATCTTTATTTTCTCGTGTATGTGGATGACATTTTAGTCATGGGATCGGACTCGAGCCGTGTTGATGGGCTTGTGGCTCAGCTTGCGCGTACATTCAAGATTCGGGACATGGAACCCCGTCTTTCTTTCTTGGTATTGAGACTCTGCCACTATCTGATGGTATTCTTCTGTCTCAACGGCGTTATATACAGGATATTCTTAGACGTGCAGGAATGGTTGACTGTAAACCGGTTTCTACGCCTATTTCGGTGGCTCGGTTTGATGTTGATGATTCTACTCCGTTTGCTGATCCTACCCAGTACCGTAGCATTGCGGGTGCACTTCATTACCTGACGGTGACTAGGCCAGATTTGTCATATGCAGTTAACAGGCTTTGTCAACGCATGCAGTCGCCCACTACTGTTGACTGGGCTGTTATGAAACGTGTTCTGCGGTACGTGAAAGGCACTCTTGGTATGGGTCTCTGTGTTTGCAAGTCGGAGTCTCTTGCGTTGCATGCGTTCTCGGATTCGGATTGGGCAGGTAATCCGAATGACCGAAAGTCTACAAGTACGTTTGCAGTCTTCTTGGGGTCCAATTTAGTTGCTTGGTCTTGTCGGAAGCAGCGGACAGTGGCGCGGTCCTCTACTGAGGCCGAATATAAGGCGCTGGCTGATGTGGCAGCGGAGGTCACGTGGTTGGTTTCTTTGTTGCGCGAAATTGGCTTTCCTCCAGACTCTGCGTCGGGGCTGTGGTGTGATAATCTGGGGGCAACATACCTCTGTGCTAATCCGGTTTTTCATGCACGAACAAAGCATGTTGAAATTGATTATCACTTTGTTCGAGACAAGGTTGCAAAGAAGGAGTTGTTGGTTCATTTTATTTCCACGAAGGACCAGCTAGCTGATATTTTCACCAAGTCACTTGCATCTGCTCGGTTTTCATTGCTTCGGGACAAGCTCAATATTTCGAATGCTCCACCTTGAGCTTGAGGGCGAGTGTTAGGACTCTAGTATTAGTAGTCTAGTAAAACTCTTTATACTTGTCTCCTATCTCTTCTATATTAGTATTGTACAGACTATTATTCGTTTCGGTTAATCAATACAATCCTCATCATAATGTTCTAAAATTATTTCTACACGTTATTTTACTATTAATCTAATGAATATGAATATAAGGAATATTTTGTAAAAAACAAAACAAAAAAAAAAACAAAAAGAAAAGAATCAGTTATTTATAATTTAGATTAAAATTACAGGTCGTTATTGTAATATTAATGTCATGAATATAATGAAGATGTAAAAAAAATGGAAAAGAATCGGTTATTAAAAATCTATACGTATACTATTAATAAAAACAAAATAATATTTTTTAACTTCCCGCTCGAACACTTAATAATAATAATGTTAGCAATAAAAAAATGAAAAATGGAAAAGAATCCATAATTCGAGAAGCCATAATGTTCTAAAATTATTTCTATGCGTTATTTTACTAAATTTCTAATGAATATGAATATAAGAAATTTTTTGAAAAAAGAAAGAAAGAAAGAAAGAATCGGTCATTAATAATTTAGATTAAAATTACACGACATTATTTTATTATTAATCTAATCAATCAATACTATTATTAAAAACAAAATCCTCATTTTAAACTTTCTGCACAAACACTTAATAATAATAAGGTTATTAGTAGTAAAAAAAGGAAAAATAGAAAAAAATTGTGTAATTCGAGAAGCCATAATGTTCTAAAATTATTTCTACACGTTATTTTACTATTAATCTAATGAATATGAGTATAAGTAAGATTTTACAAAAAAAAAAAAAGAATCGGTAATTAATAATCTATATCTATATCTATACTATATATAAAAACAAAATCCTGAAATTTTAACTTCCCGCCCAATTCCTAAAAAATCTCTCTTCCTAATAAAATATATTGATTTCTACTTTCCCATTTGTACAATAATTCTGCGTTAAAATTCTATTCTAATATTATAAAATAGTGTAATACAATCTATCTATACTATATATAAAAACAAAATCCTGAAATTTTAACTTCCCGCCCAATTCCTAAAAAATCTCTCTTCCTAATAAAATATATTGATTTCTACTTTCCCATTCGTACAATAATTCTGCGTTAAAATTCTATTCTAATATTATAAAATAGTGTAATACAATCTATACGATATATAAAAACAAAATCCTTTAATTTTAACTTCCCGCACAATTCCTAAAAAATCTCTCTATATAAAAACAAAATCCTGAAATTTTAACTTCCCGCCCAATTCCTAAAAAATCTCTCTTCCTAATAAAATATATTGATTTCTACTTTCCCATTCGTACAATAATTCTGCGTTAAAATTCTATTCTAATATTATAAAATAGTGTAATAGAATCTATACTATATATGAAAACAAAATCCTTTAATTTTAACTTCCCGCCCAATTCCTAAAAAACCTCTCTTCCTAATAAAATATATTGATTTCTACTTTCCCATTCGTACAATAATTCTGCGTTAAAATTCTATTCTAATATTATAAAATAGTGTAATACAATCTATACTATATATAAAAACAAAATCCTGAAATTTTAACTTCCCGCCCAATTCCTAAAAAATCTTCTCTTCCTAATAAAATATATTGATTTCTACTTTCCCATTCGTACAATAATTCTGCGTTAAAATTCTATTCTAATATTATAAAATAGTGTAATACAATCTATACTATATATAAAAACAAAATCCTGAAATTTTAACTTCCCGCCCAATTCCTAAAAAATCTCTCTTCCTAATAAAATATATTGATTTCTACTTTCCCTTTCGTACAATAATTATGCGTTAAAATTCTATTCTAATATTATAAAATAGTGTAATACTATTCTTATTCTAATCTACATCTATTTTATATATCAGTGTTAAAAAAATCGTGTCGCTGGCCACGGCGAGGAAGGCGTGTCGCTGGCCGCGGCGAGGAAGGCCGGAATCGACATCCTCAGCGGCCACCTCGCCGGCTGAACCGGCCTTTAATTTTTTTATTTATTTTTTTAAGTTGTAAAATGTCAAAAGTCCGGCAAGGCATAACTTTTGACTCCGTTGTCTGTTTTGGACAAATATTTTTTTGAAATCGCGTATTTTTTCGAGATCAACTATCTACCGCAAACTGCCGTAGGCAGTTTGGCCCACCAATTTCTAAAAAAAAAAATACTTTATTAAAGAGTTTCTAAGAAAAAACTATGAGAACCTTATGATTCATTAATGAATTTTTAAAAGTTTTAATTAAACAATTGTCCCGTGCATTATTTAATAATCTTTCTTTATAATTGGTCAAATTATTTAATTATGAAAATTTTGTGAATAATTAATGATGGTAATATGAATTCTAGAAGAATATAGAATTGAACAATATTTAATTATTGTTATATTATTATTGTGACTCACGGAATACAAGAGTTAATGCCATTTTTGGTCCTAGACTCATTGGGGCATTGACACTTTTCATCCTCCATAATAAAAATTGCCACTTAGTAGCCACTGTTATTGATCGTTGGACAGTTTTGATCCTCCGTCAATGACGCCGTTTGTTGACCGTGAATTAGAAGGGTTTTTCTGTCTTTTTATGTTATAATCCTTGTATTTCTCCATCCATTGGTCACTGCTACATCCATTTCTTCAACTGAGGTTATCCGCTTCAGTCCTTTCTAACATTAAGAAACCATCTTCACCCAACTAACAATCACGAATTTTACATTTGACATCAATCTCAAGATAATGGAAACAAGTGCAGTTGGAATATAAAGGGAGTTAGTCCATGCCTGTGGAAATTTTTTTGAGCATACAACATAACTAGCAATGTCAGGAATATCACCCAACCCCTCCCTTAACCTTTCTGCATCAACTATAATACGTATGCCCCTACTCTTTGCCTCCTGCACTACAATCAAAGCAGTCTCATGCATCCTTCCATCTAAGTAGACAATATTTACTCCAAGCGCTGAAGACAATTTTGATTTGGGTATGTAGACCCTCAGATATCATGGGTGGATATCCTGGAGTGAAAATGCACGTGCGAGTTTTTTTTTTTTTTTTTTGGTTGTCAACAATGACATATGTGAATGGTGAGTTTCCTCCTTTGGACACCACCATAAAAGATGTATCAACACCATCCCTTTCAAGCTCATCAAGTATTCTTTCGCCATGCGACTCATCGGCAACCTTAGATATGATCCTTGGATTAAGACCAAGACGAATTTTATCATCCGGGTTTTATCAAAGCATTGCAAGTGTTACCACCTCCTTGAACCTCAAAGCTGGTGCTCCGAATTTTATCATCCAGGATGGGGAATGAAGCTACAGCAGCCAGGAAGTCAACACCGGCCATTCCAACACCTCAGACAATGCGATTTTTGGGGAGCGGCGGATTCCACATTTTCAGCTTGAAACTTCAATGAATTTCAGGTAGAATAACAGAGTTTTTGAGGTTGTGCACCAAGTAGTTGTGGTCAGAGAGAGAGAGAGATGGGAAGGATATTTGTGGTCAATATGGAAGGGAGGACTTATAGGTGCAAATTCTACATCACGCCATCTACAACTACAACTGCTATTTACCATAGGAAGGTTCGCCGACCTGCTGCCCTCTCTGCTTCGCCGGAACCAAAAACAACCGGTGAAGGCCCCAACCTCGCCAGATCTGTTGCTGCACCGCCAGATCTGCCTTACTGGTCCGTCGCCGGAAGGAGTTACTGCATCGTATGCTCGCCGCCGTACCCACAACTCGCCGGAGAAGAACCTCGCTGCTACTCACTACCGACGGTTACTACTTAGCCACCAAGTCTCGCCATCTCGCCTCACAGGAGTCACAGCAGCGCTGGTCTAAACAAGATTAGGAGAATAAGACATAAAAAGACAGAAAAGCCCTTCTAATTCACGGTCAACAAACGGCTTCATTGACGGAGGATCAAAACTGTCCAACGACCAATAACAGTGTCTACTAAGTGGCAATTTTTATTATGGAGGATGAAAAGTGTCAATGCCTCAATAAGTCTAGGACCAAAAATGACATTAATTCCGGAATATAATACAAGAATATTTAATTATGGTTATATTATTATTGTGCCTCACGACCATTATATACTAACAGTACTTGAAAAGAATCTAATAATAATAATAATAATAATAATAATAATAATAATAATAATAATAATAATAATAATAATATAATAATAATAATAATAATATAAGTGGTA
Organism: Ipomoea nil; assembly: GCF_001879475.1. Lineage (NCBI taxonomy): Eukaryota > Viridiplantae > Streptophyta > Magnoliopsida > Solanales > Convolvulaceae > Ipomoea > Ipomoea nil. The sequence goes on from NW_017616745.1 coordinate 6,553,809, forward strand.
ATAATAATATCTAAAAGTAATTAAGTGTTAATAATAATAGTAAGAATACTAACGTAAGAGTTGTAACATAGAATAAATTGTAATAATTAATAACTATAGTCTAAGATTAAATTTGGAATTGTCAGGAAAGATAAACGACCTCTGGTGAAATTAACTCTTAAATAATTATATATCGATTTAAATATTCTTAATATATTACAACAATTCTATTCCGTGCATCGCACGGGTGAAAATACTAGTTTAGATTAAAATTACAAGCGTTATTTTACTATAAATCTAATCTATACTATTAATAAAAATAAAATTATTCATTTTAATTTCTCGCCCAAAATAGTCCTATATACTATTAAAGTTTGCCGAATCTATATCTATATCTATAGATCTATATAAAAACAAAATCCTCCTATTACATTTTTCAGCCCAAACTTTTGTAGTAAAATTTATTTGGTAAGTAATTAAATGTCCAATAGAAATTAATTAAATCTATTAATTGTTAATATTGCATAATTGGTAATGTTATGTATGGTATTATATTCTATAATATAATTGGTAATATTATTGTTCAAGTATAATAAAAACTACCCTATGTAATATATAATAATAATAATAATAATAATAATAATAATCTATATATATATATATATATATATATATATATATATATATAAAGTAAAATCATTCTAACTAATTTTCTTGCCCAAACTCAGGCCCATTTTAATCAAACCCTTAATTTCATTAATATGGACGTTCAAGACTATTTGTCTTTTAGCCTTGGATTCCTTTTCATGTTAGCCTAATTTTGTTATGTTTTTAGAGAGTAAGGGCATATTAGATGCAGTTATTGCCGAAAAAATTAGTATTAATATTTATAATATTCTACATCGTTAAATAAAAATAGAACGAAAATTAGGTAAAAATATCACTGCATATATATTATAATTGACTAATTGATTGAAAATATAAAAGGAAATTGATATTAATGCATATTTGCCAAGCACCTTGTGCTTAGATGGCATGTAGTGACCTCTCCCATGTGGGAGGTCATGAGATGAAGCCTCAGTGGAGGCATTATCTCAATAATAATATCTACATCATCAATTAAAAACATTTGATATTCTAATTGACTGAAAATAAAAAAGAAAAGGATCACTAATTGAGTGTGTGTTGACACTACAATTGGTGATATTATGTTTTTTTTTTAATGACAAAATTGCTATATATCTAGACAATATATATATATATATATATATATATATATATATATATCTTCTATATATACAAATAAATTAAGATAACAATTCATTGCTATAATTGAGTTGCTAGAAAACGAGCACATTTGCGTAATTTATATAAAAAAAATACTAAATGATGATAAATAAAATCTCCAAAGTTACAGCACTGCATGTGTACATTTACATATTAGTTATTAATTTGAGCAATTATTTACTCAAATTCAAACAATGATAACATCAAAACACATAAATGATTCAAATCACATCTTCAATTCCACGAAATAATATTTGATGCTCTAATTTAAATAATTATATATCAATCCAAATATTCGTAATATATTACAACAAATCTATCCCGTGCATCGCACGGGCGCAAATACTAGTATATTTAATAATATAAAAACAATATAATAATCACATCATTTAAGCTTTATGAAAATGTCCTTTTTAGTTTTTTTATATCTATCAGCTTATAAAAAAAGTAATTTTACTAAACACTTTTAAGCATAATCAGCTAGTTAACAACTCTTCAGTTTTTAGCTTCATTCTAGTTTATAGTTTTTCAGCTTTAAGCTACCTTTCCATGTAAGTTTGCCAAATATAACCTATACCTTTCACTAATTCAGCCCTCCTTTGAGGAAAGGGAGTTGGAAGAAGACGCGAATCCCATACACTTAGTTAATTGATTTGATTGGTTTAAGTTGCCATTAAAAAGGGAGTTGGAAGAAGACGACATCCCTCCATTCGCTTATCACTTCGTACACAAATTTGAATAACTCTAGCATTAATAAGCGCTTAACATGACAAGCTAAGGTTGAGTTATGCAAGTATATAAATATTAAAGTTGAACATCCACCCTAAGCAAGAAAGATGATTGAGACATAATATATAATAATTCAAATTAAATACTAGCAAACATTAAACACATGCATTATATTGGAGGACACAGCTAGCCGCAAGCTGCTAGTTGCCTCCAGGGTAGCCATATCTCTCACTAATCTAACTCTACTTTGAAAAAAGAGAGTTGAAAGAAGACATGAATCTCATATGCTTAGTTAATTGATTTTATTGGTTTAAGTTGCCATTAGAATAGAGTTGCAAACTAATTGAAAGTTCAATATCTAAGAGAGTGGCATTGACATGTAATAGTGTCAGTTCACTTATTAGTTATTACACGGTCTTAATGTTGGAAAAATAGCATAAAATGATATTTTAAGTGGCTACTTTGTGGTACAATTATTAGTGGGGTCCACTTCCAAATTGAGTCGGGTTCTTCGTAATAAGACAAAGAGATTGATATATTGTACGTTAAAAACGGATAATGGGTGAATGAGAAATTGATTATCAAAGTAGACCCATTTGAGTTGGAAAATGAAGGGAAAATGCTTTAAAGTAGCTTTTGTTCCACATTGGCTTGGGAAGTGAGTTTGCACCACTATTTATACAAGAGCCTTTCTAAGAAATATTGACTTGTATAGCATAGATGTTCTCTCGCGCGCGCATGAGAGGGGGGTGCAAATAAAATCCCAAAGTGAGCCTAAAAAAGGCTTGGAAGTAATATTTTCCAACTATTAGTTATGAAGAAGTCTTCCGGAATGGGCATCTCCTTCTGGAGCTGTTGTCCTTTTCAGAAATGGTACGCATCCGTACAACCAGGTATTGAATTAACTCCCAGATAATCAGATATTGGCCTGCTGTTATAGGTGTTACAAAGCTGATTTAGTCTCAGTTTTAATGCCATGAATTAAGCGTTATTTAATCCTCAACCCCTATATAAGTTGATGGTAGAGCAGTAGATTTTTACACAACGAAATCAAGTTGTTTTTCTCTTCCGAAATTCTGCTTCTACTCTTTTCTTAGCCAACTTGTGTTCCTCCCAAAGCTCTAGTTTGTCGGATTCCATTGTTTGAATGTTCAAACTTTGAATTGTATAGTAGTACGTTTTATCCTGGAAAACCTAGGCTGTAATGCTCCTAGCACACTTGGGAGACGGCAAATAAAGTTTTAAAGAGAGACTGTAACTCGACTCGTACTTACAACCTATCAAATCCCTTCATCCCCGTGGTTACTTTCTTCCCAGAAATTTTCAATTTTTCCCAAAAAATGATAATCCTTTTTTTCGTAAAATTATTATTGTTTTTCGTGTATTCCGTACAACACTTAATTATATTCTAGGAACACTATAACACCAAGGTAGCTTGGTCCAAGTGGACCAAGTCCGGCTTTTTAAATTTGATTTTTTAACTCAATTATTGTTTATTTTGTTGATTTGCTTTATTTCACATGAATCGTATCTTTATTGAGTTATCTTTCAAGTACTATATGCTCTTGTGCTTAATCATTCACTATTCAACCTTTTTTAAGGTAAACCTGGCGGTTGTATTTATAGATAAGCTGAAATAGAGTTCGGTGGGACATTGTCCTAGTACATAGTCGTAGCGAAATCAAAAGCTGTAGTAGCTAGGGAATGAGCTAATAAATTCTGTAATCTAGGAATAAAAATAACTGAGCAGAAAGTGAAAACAGATATGTAGGTTCAGCAACTATCAATAGCATAACGTAGATATGAACGTGATGTGGTAGGTGGTCCAGACAGATAACTCTGTAGCAACTGGCAGTCCGTGTGAATTTGTATAAACTGTTCATCCCGCCTTCTAAGCCAGGATAAGGCTTCCTTGCATGCAAATGTCTCGGCCATGAGTGGGGAGAAGCAACCTATTAGGGGGGCACTGAAAGCTGACACATAACGGTCGTCGGCGTCGAGAAGAACCGCACCGACTGTAGCCGCATTTGTTCCGTGATGGTAACTGGCATCTATGTAACATTTCCTTGGCCTTGTCATCGTGCCACGTGGGAGAGCAGGGTGGCTGCGTGGTGGAGACGGCGGACGCCCGGCGATCGGCATGATAACAGCGTCGGTTGGCAGAATGTTTCCGGCAGTAGGGGCAGCCGCGACAACTTCGGAGGTTGGAGCAGATTGGCGAGCAGCCTGCCGTGTGGGGATACGGTGATGGATAGCTTCCCATGCCTTCACAGTAGCAGCTACAGTCACAAGTAAAATTTCGTTGGTCTTGGTAGACAGGCATCCCAGACCGCACCGTTTCGGGCTCTCCATAGATGGTATAATATTGCAGCTGTATAAATAATTCCATTAAAGTCTAGAACATTCAAGATTGCACTAAACCATTCATGGAAAAAACATTTGTGATAATATTGGGGAGTGGAAGGTTGGATTGAGTCCATATGGAGTTTGCATAGTCACAGAAAACTAATGCATGCATGGTGTCCTCATTCATCATTCCACACATGGCACACACCGGACTAACATCTACCCTTTTTATAAGCAAATTGTTGGTAGTAGAAAGGATATCACAAATAGCTCTCCATAGGAATGTCTTCCATTTGGGTGGGATTTTTAACTTCCATAGGGCAAGCCATTTATCAAATGCTCCATTAGAATTATCCTCATAATTACCAACTATACGCCTGTACCCATTCTTGACCGAATAACATCCATTAGGATCTTCATACCAATACCATATGTCTTCATACTCAGGGGTAACAGGTATCCTTTGGATTCTAGGTATATCAATTGGTTGAAAAATATCAGCTAGAATATGTGTTAGGAACCTTGTATTAAGATTTTGATGATACCAATGTAATGTAGAAAGTATACCCCTAACTATTAGCTTTTTCGATCGCTACTTTCGTCCTAGACGAGAGTTGCCATAACTCCCCTGTAATTCGTGTTAAGCTAGACAAACACACGAAAATGAGTTATGTCTAGTTGATAGGGTCTCCAAGACGAAAGAAGACACAAGGCATGATAGACAACAACGAGATTTAATAAGGAGTTGTCAACTAACTCGAAAGGATAGTTTTATTAAAGACAAATCTCACCAAGCATTCTTTCTCTTTAACAACGAGAAGAATGTTTTGTCTGTCTGCTTTGACAACATCCTAGGAACATAAGGACCTCAACTTGTGGGACACGTTTACCAAGGAACATTAAATGAAGATGTACCATCTCCTGGAGCTAAAGGACAAAACCCTAATGCCTTCCATACCTTCAACGGCTACATGGTACAACCTCATTAATGGAGCATTTAATGCATGAAGCTCCCTGGTCCTTATCCACTGGATAAAAGGTTTGAAAATTTCATCTCCCTCCAACGGATGAATTTTCATCACCTATATAAACCCACCTTCATCAACTAAGAAGGTGCTGGTTCCATTCACTCGATCCATATATGCAAAAGCTCTTAAAACGCTCTCAGCTCTCTCAAGCTTTTGTGAACCAGTGTTAAGGTGCTAAGATATTTGAAAAAGTTCATTGATCATCATCTTACACCTTAAAGAAGTCTTGCCGTTTGTACGAAGCAATCATCTCACACAGTTAAGACTTCATCAAGTTGGAGAAATCAGAAATCCTTTTCTACCAACCTCAACTCTGGAGAAGAAGTTGATAGAGGCGGAGTAAACTCGAGGAGTTGAAAAACCTACGAAGGCTGTCCGGCTTAGTGATCAAGGAAGTCTTTGTGTAATTGTACTAACGAGTGATAGTGCAATCCTTCCATAAGTTATGGAAGAAGAGTGGAGTAGGCAACGTTAGCCGAACCACTATAAAATCTCTTGTCTCTCTATCTTTTTACCTACGCTTTTCATTTCTGCATCATATTGACCTCATTACTGTTACCGAAAGTTTTGTTTACAACATAAACTCGTGCAAAGCAAATAATCGAATTTGACATTTCCGCTGCGCCAAAACACCGAAAGGTGATTTTTAGGGCAAAACACGAAAAGAGTCTATTCACCCCCCCCCCCCCCCTCTAGACTCTCACTACACTCTATCGGGACCAACAAGTGGTATCAGAGCCAGGTACAAGTACCCGTTTCCTGGTCAATTAATCCCACCACTTTGGCTGCAGATAAATGTTGTGGCATTTGCGTGTGAACCATAGGACCCAGTTCATTCTGCAGCCAGCGATGTTCCTATATTAAGGTAGATCTCCCGTCCCCAATTCGTCTCCTTATACCACCACATATTAGATCTTTAGCCGCCATAATACTGTGCCAACAAAAGCTTGGATTATTTCCTATATTTGCCTCCAAGAAGGTATCCTTAGGATAATACCTGGCCTTATAAACCCGAGCCACCAATGAGTCAGTGTTAGTGAGCAATCTCCATGCCTGCTTTCCTAACATTGCCAAATTGAATGCTCTCAAATCTTTGAATCCCAGGCCACCATGCTTTTTTGGGATACATAACTTATCCCAGGCTTTCCAGTGAATGCCTCGGTCAGTACCTGTTCCCCACCAGTACCGATTCATAGCTCGCTCAATAGCTGTACAAACAGATATGGGTAGCAAAAAAACACTCATTGAAAAGGTCGGCATTGCTTGTGCCACACTTTTCAACAAAATTTCTTTACCAGCTTGTGATAATAATTTCTTGTTCCAAGAACCAATCCTCTGTCTGATTTTATCCTCAATATATGCAAAAACAGCCATCTTATTTCTTCCCACAAAGGAGGGCAGACCTAGGTATTTCCCAAAATTGGGAGCCTGGGTTACACCTAGGATTTGTTCCAGCATATCCTTATCATACTGCCCTGTATTCCTACTATAGCATACATTGGATTTATGATAATTGACTTTCTGACAAGATAAACTCTCATATAGCGACAAACAATGCTTTATCTCATATGTTTCCGGCATATTTGCGTTGAAAAACAGTAGGATATCATCCGCAAAAAATAAATGAGAAATAGGAGGTGCACCTCTAGCAACCCTGCAACCATGTATTAATCCCCTATCCTGAGCCTGTTGCAACAAAACTGAAAGCCCCTCTGCACAAATAATGAATAGATAAGGGGATAATGGATCTCCCTGTCGGAGGCCACGAGTGGGTGTGATTGAGGTACTTCGGGAGCCATTTATCATAAAAGTATATGACACTGTAGTCACACACAACATAATCAATTCAATCCACCTGTCATCAAAACCCAGCGCCAGTAGCATCCCACGGAGGAAAGGCCATTCCATACGGTCATAGGCTTTGGCCATGTCCAGTTTGAGGGCTCCCCACCCTACAGTCCCACACTGCTTTCTATTAAGGTAATGACCCACTTCTGCTGCTATAAAAATATTATCAGTAATCAATCTGTCTGGTATAAACGCATTTTGTGAGCTAGAAATTATACTTTCCATTAAAGGCTTCATTCTCTGTGTAATCATTTTGGCCATTATTCTGTATATCACATTGCTCAAAGCTATTGGCCAAAAATCTGCAACCACCTCAGGGGTTTTCTTCTTTGGGATGAGCACAACATCCGTATTATTTAGCTCAGAGGGGAATATCCGATTATTAAGACAATTGAGTATAAATGTCAAAATATCATCACCAACTACATCCCAGAACTGCTGGTAGAAACCTGGGTTCATACCATCCGGGCCAGGTGTTTTGTCCGCGGCCATCGCAAAAAGGGCATCCTTAAGCTCAGACACTTCAAAGGGGCGTAATAATAACTCATTTTGAGCCTGGGTAACACGTGGGGATACCTCAGCAAATAAATTGCTACCATCCATAGGGTTACTAGTGGAGAAGATATGACTAAAATATTCCAAGATAATCGTATTCATAGCATTTCCTTCCATCCAATCCCCATTATCATTCATAAGCTTATAAATAGTATTTTTCTTTTTTTACGGTGAGAGGCATACATGTGGTAGAATTTCGTATTGGTGGCATCCGCATTCTTGAGCCAGTGTTGTTTGGCTCTCTGTCTCCAGTAAGTATCTTCTTGGATTTCCATATTGCTCAGAATTCCCTCCAGCCGCTGGAATTCAGTTAGGGATGCAGGATCAGTGCGTCCCCTAAGATGTAATTGCTCCTTACGCAGATGCATAATCTTTTCACCGAACTTATGATACCGGTCACCCCCCATCGGGATAATTGACTCCAACAGTATGCTATGCACTCTTGGATCCCTTCATTCCTCCCTTCCTCCCATGATCTTTCCACCACACCCCTACACCCTTCATGATACACCCAAGCCATTTCGAAACGAAATCCTCTCTTTCCTCCTCCCCCATTCTGAAACATCTCATGAATACTCAAGAAAAGCGTAGAATGATCTGATTTCCTCATCAGTGTATTAGTAACTCTGGCCCCTGGCACAATTTCGCGCCAAACATTAAAAGCTAGCACTTTGTCCAACTTCTCCTCAATGCATGCAAGCGTACCTTTCCCCTTCTCCCAAGTAAAATGATAACCCTCCATAGGCAACTGAGATAAGCCACACTATTCAATAGTCTCCCCAAAGCCGCGTAGGAGATCATCTGGATGTGGGTTACCTCCGCTCTTCTCGTATTGAAACAGAAGATCATTAAAGTCCCCAATCATAACCCATGGGAGAGTGGAACGTGGTGCAAAGGACTTTAATAATCCCATGCTTCTGATCGTCTATGGCGCTGAGGATAGCCATAGTAGCACGTAATTCGCCACTTTGGAAAGCTGGACATATTTACTTCAATATCAATATGATTATTTGAGTAGCTCAAAAGACTTGCCGTATTATTCTTTCGCAAAAGCAGCACTAAACCACCACCCAACCGAGTCGGATCAACATAAAAAGACCATCAAAGCCAAAACTAATGCGAATTCGTTCAGCATGTATTCGCCCCACCTTGGTTTCCATGAGAAAAATAAAATTAGGCTTCTTACGCGATGCAAGGTCCGTTAATTCTCGAACTGTTCGTGGATTGCCCAAGCCATGAAAGTTCCAACTGATAATACTCATAATGATGGGCGGGTCTGGGAACCAGAACCCGCCACAGACAAGTTTTTTTGGATCTCTGTCATAACAATATCACTGGCAACATTCGCATTGCCCCAGTGCCCATATTCAATTCACCCCTTCTTCTCTTGGACGCTGCCATGACTGACACATTCTCCCCACGGGCAAATTCAGTTGTTGCCTCCCTATGGCTTAGCTCATCAACACGCAATCCAGGCGCTATATCCGAGGGGGTTTCCACCATGGGGTTACCGTTCTTGTCTAGGAGCCATGAAGCTCCCACCTTGCGTGGACCCTTCCTCAATCCAGCGCGTAAATTATCACCATATGGATATTGATCCACCGACATGCCCGCATCTCGCGCCTTCAAACAATATTTGTGCAAATGCCTCATCATACCACAGAAATAACAAAAGTTGTGTAATCTTTCGTACTTGAAATTAACCCAGCAAGTCGACTTATCCCTTTACAGAAGCTTCATGCGCCGTTTTAGCGATTTTAAGGCAGATATTGAAACCCTAATTCGGTAGAACGTTTTCCATGGTGCATTCACTATTCAACCTAATCCACTTCAACCCACTTTTAAATAACGACATCCTTCATTCCCTTACCACTTCTTACACAACTTTCAACAACTCTAGCATTAATAAGCGCTTAGAGCGCCTAGGCGGGCACCTAGACCGCCTAGGAGGCCGGGCACCTAGCGCCTAGGCGCGATTTTTGCAACAGTGGTATTAACTATTAAATTATTAATTAGTTTATAGTTATCAAGTCTTAAAAAATTTAAAAATTTTTAAAAATAAAAAATACACAGGCGCCTAGGCTCCAATTAATGGCCGCCTAGACGCCCCCAAACGCTCGAAGCGCGCTTAGCAAGTTTTTCAATTATGAGTACTGGTATACAATACTCACTCGTGTTTCAAGACTTTCATGTTCTTATTAAGTTATGAAATATCAAAGTCTCCGAGGCTCAAATCTTTCTTGAGACCCCTAGAATCCGTCAATTACAAAACCCACCACAAATTGGAGTAACAAATTAAATTAGTTTTGTTAAGCATATATCTACGGAGCAAAGCAAGGTAAAACTAATTCATCAAGTCTGATCTTTTAGAGTAAAAGACATTTTTGGTCCTAGACTTATAGTGGTTTGGACAATTTTAGTCCTTTATAAAAAAAATTGCCATTTTATGGACAGAGTTATTGTGGCGAGGACATTTTTGGTCCTCCGTCTATATTTTTGTTAGATAACTGTCTGAGAGAGGGGTAATTACGTCAATTTAGGCTATCTCCTTCTATCTATTATATCTATGTGTGTTTTGTTTTCTTCTCGGTCATAATTCGAAGGAGTCGGAGAGTCCAAGTTGCAGTAAAGGCATGGTTGTGGGCAGAGCATTTCGTAGTGCAAAACTACAAATAAATGAGGGTCAGAGTAAAGGCATGGTTGTGGGACCAAAATCGTCCATCTCACAATAAAGAGATACCCTAAATTTACGTAATTGTCCCTCTCTCATACAGTTATCTAACAGAAATATAGACAGAGGACAAAAAATGTCCTCGCCACAATAACTCTGTCCATAAAATGGCAAATTTTTTTATAAAGGACTAAAATTGTCCAAGCCACTATAAGTCTAGGACCAAAAATGTCTTTTTCTCGATCTTTTATTATATATATACTACTGAAGAAAGATGATTGAGACATAATATATAATAATTCAAATGCATAATATATATATACACTGCCGTCTACTCCAATATAATGCATGTGTGTAATGTTTGCTTGTATTTGAATTATTATATATTATGTCTCAATCATCTTTCTTCAGCAGTATATATATATATATATATATATATATATATATATATATATATATTGAGACATAATATATATAATAATTCAGATACAAGCAAACATTACACACATGCATTATATTGGAGTAGACGGTTGGCAGGGGTGAATCCAAATTTTTTTTTAATGAGGGCGGAACATTAAAGTAAAAGAGATAATTTGAAAAAAAATCAAACATTATTTAAAATAATTTGAATAGAAAACATATTATAAATTACACATCTCATTATTAATATAAAAGGAAGTTATATATATATATATATATATATATATATATATATATATATATATATATATATATATATATATGTATATAAGTGATGACATGTTGCCATGTTGTTAGGTGTGGTCATATGGTCAATTATAGGCCATTAGATTAGATAGATCCAATGAATCATATTAATCAAGATTTTTTCAGAATTTTCGCGCACATTCTCCTACCCAGCGAACTGCAAGGGTAAACTCGTCATAAAATAATGGAATAGGAAAAATCACATTGTTGTGTGTTTTATTACACTATTGGTGCATGTTGTCAACACTGTTGGTATATTCTAGAACCCGGCCGCTATAAATGGCCATTGTAATTACCATAACACGGGAATACACTATTGGTGTGTTTCACTGTGCTGTGTTTAATTTATTACACTATTGGTGTATGTTGTCAACACTGTTGGTGTATTCTGAAACCCGCCCGCTATAAATGGCCACTGTAATTACCATAACACCCCCACTTACCAAAACGCGCGAAAATCCTCAGAATTACCACTGCCGTTAGATTAAACTGATTCAACGACACATATACGACCACACGATCACACCTAATGACATGTGCACATACGAGCGCTCTTATATATATATATATATATATATATATATATATATATATATATATATATATATATATATATATATATATATATATATATATATATATATATATATATATATATATATATATATATATATATATATATATAGGCGGGTTCAGATGCGGCAGTGTCTTACGGTGCGATTATTTCTTACGGTGCGGCAACACCAATAGTTCACCAAATATGCACCATCAACGTTAGGAAATACACCACACAAAACAGAGTAAACAGAGCCCTGCATCACCAAACACACACCATTAGGTGTGAGTAAAAACACCATACACTGTTCGGAAATACACCATTGGGGGTGGTGAGTTATATGGTGTGTTTTTTTTTGAGTCTGTGGTGTATTTTGTGATGTTTTATTACATTTCATTGGGGTGTGTTTTTATTACACTGTTGGTGCATATTGTTAACACTGTTGGTGTATTCTGGAATTTGACCGCACCGCCGCACCGTAAGACCCCGCCGTATATGAGCGCTCTTCTATATATATATATATGTATATATATATATATATATATATATATATATATATATATATACCATTCTAATAAGAGCCAATAATGTTAGGCCCTTAACTGGAATAAAAAAAATGTCGGTACTACTTGTTTCTTAAAATGAATGGTTCATAGTATTTTGATTTTAGTATTTTTAATGATTTTCCTTATTTACCCTTTTTTATATTATTTTCTTTCCTTAAATAACCTTAAATTCCATTAGTATAAACTTTATTAACGGAATATTCCGTTAACTATTTATTATTCTTAACTTACTTATTAATTTCTATAAGAAAGGTCTTAGGTTTGAATCTCATTCCAATTAGAGTTAGCATAATTGTTAAGCATATACTACGAATATGTTAAAATGTATTAAAAAATAAAATATAAAATTTAACATAAACTTTGGTCAAATAATTAGCCCGACTAAATACATAGCATTCAATGATTATAAATCAGGAACTTTGATAATCATTTGATTTTCTTTCATTAAAAAAAATAATAAATTTAAGTTCAGTTTTTTTTTTTTCATTTAATTAATCTTCTTTTGATTATTGAAAACAAAACTTAATATTTCAATTAGGGAAATTTGTAAAAAATACCCCTTTATAATTGACCAATTATCAATGTCGCCCCTGAATTATGAATGGTGTAAATGTTTCCCCTCAATTATCAAAATGGTGCACATATAGCCCCTCCCGTAACGAACCTGTGAGTCCATGTTAGTATAAATCGTTTAGTTGGGGTAATTAAGTAATTTACTTATTTTTTTCCTTTTTCTTTTCATATTTTCCATTTCCCCTCCTCATTTGAGACCATCGCCATTCCTTTTGACGCCTCATTGCCGTTCCGTACCAAAAGCATCAGAAACCGCCGCGTTGATTTCGTTCGCTACCCACGATTCTGACTTCCGGCCGGAGGCGAACCGCTTCATTCCTCCCAAACCAGGCAGTTTAGCTAGCGGTTCAATACTCACTGGTACTTGACGGCTTTTTGTATCCTTCACGCTCTTCCTTGACGGCGTTTGCTGCTCTGTCTTTGACTCCGCCGGTTTCTTTCCATTCCCCGGTTGGATAAGAACACTGAAACTAGCCGCGAGTAGACCCCGTTTTTCCCCTTCCCTCCGACGCTTCTAGATTTTTCTAATTTTTCCGGAGATGATTTCCGGCGACCGCGTTTCAATCGTACTCTTTCTATGCACGAAACCTTGGGGGACGACGGTTCGCCTACCGGTTTCCCCATAGACTCCACACACCGCGGCGGGAAAAGACGGATATTCGCCGGTTTGCTGCAACTCCTCCGCATCGAGTCGGCCTAGTTGTTCTTCTGAGTCTTGGAGCCCTATCGAAGGGGAAATAAAAAATATAAAAAGAAAAAGGAAAAAAAAAATAAATTACTTAATTACCCAAACTAAACGGCGTAGACTAACGTGGACTCACAGGTCTGTTACGGGAGGGGCTATATGTGCACCATTTTGATAATTGAGGGGCGACATTTACACCATTCATAATTTAGGGGCGACATTGATAATTGGTCAATTATAGAGGGGCATTTTTTACAATTTTCCCTTTCAATTATGCTTTTATCAATGCATGAAAACTTCTAAATAAATTTGTAAGTTAATTTTTACTATATTATTATAATAATATCTATTGTAACCTTATATTTTGAATTATTTATTATCATCATCTATTGACAGCAATTGTCACTGACAAACTCTCAAGACAATTTGTCTCAACAACTAATGGAAATTAAAAAAAAAAATCAATGATTTTATTATTGTGGATGAAAAGTATGTACGCCACTTTATTCAATCGTTATGCTGTGGAACTATGTCCACCTTGCGATGTGGACACAGTTTTATGTTCGTAATTACTGAACTATATGTTCATAATTATAAAGCTATATATTCATAATTTTTGAACTTCATATTCATAATTATTGAACACTATATTCACAATTACAGAACTCTATGTTCATAATTATGAAGCTATATATTCATAATTTTTTAACTTCATATTAACAATTATTGAATCTCTATATTCATAATTACATAACTATATGTTTATAATTATGTTCACAACTCTTTGTATGTTCATAATTATAGAACTATATGTTCATAATTTTTGACAATTTTGGAACCGTGTCCACCTTTGTCCGCCTTGCAAGGTGGACACGGTTCCATATCATAATTTTCCCACTTTATTGCTCGTACTACTTGAATTAAAAAATAAATTAGTAGCTACAACAAAAAATAATATATATGCATTTAATTAATTTAGAATTAGATGTCTAACAACACATGAAACATGTAGGTGAAAACTACTACTACCAAATATCAACATGTGCTTGTATGATAAAGAGTTCATAGCACAACTAAGATATCAGTCATATACACAACAAGACAAATCTAAAACTTGATACACCATAATCTCATTGCATGATGAATCCCTCTATGATATTACCAATAAACCAATTGCACATGACACACTACCAATAACCAAAAAAAAAAAAAAAAAAGAAAAAAAGAAGACATGTACTGAAGATGAAAACAATAACAATGCTGCCTAAAAGAGAATTAGAAAAATTTAAGCCGAAAATAGTATTTATTTAGACTATCGCTTTTAGACTTAGTACTTAGATTAACGTTATTACAAAGTTGCAAACATTTATTTTTGTGACAGTTATACATAATCAATCTCTCATATATTATCTTGCATTTAAATATTACTGATTTAAATAAACAAATTCAACATTTATTTACCTATGCATGAACATCTTCTATATAATATTGCATTGATAGACTTTGAAATACTTATTTAAAAATAAGTATTGGCCATTATCCTATTCGCGCAAAGCGCGTAGAAAAACTAGTATATATATATATATATATATATATATATATATATATATATATATATATATATATATATATATATATATATATATATAAAATTCATATTAATATTATTGAGGTAAGAATTATAGAAAGAGTAAATACCCAAAATAGTCCCTCGACTATAGCTAAATTCACAAATTGGTCCTCAACTTTCAATTTCACCCAATTAAGTCCTTAACTTTGCAATTTTGACACGATTTGGTCCTCCATCTAATTGACCGTTTGTTGACCGTGATCGACGATCTCCAGAAGAACCTTCAGCTTTCGTCGGAGCACATGGAGGCCTCCAGGATGACGTTGCACCGGTTCGGAAACACGTCGTCTTCTTCGCTCTGGTACGAATTCAACTACATTGAATCCAAAGGGAGGATGAAGAATGTGACCGGGTTTGGTAGATTGCTTTCGACAGTGGATTCAAATGTAACAGTGCGGTCTGGAAATACAACCGGAACCTTAAAAAACCGATGATGAACCATGAAATTACATATATATCCTCAAAAATCACAGTCAACAAACAGTCAAATAGACAGAGGACCAAATTGTGTTAAAACTACAAAGTTAAGGACTTAATTGGGTGAAATTGAAAGTTGAGGACCAATTTGTGAATTTAGCTATAGTCGAGGGACCATTTTGGGTATTTACTCTTATAGAAATGATAAATTACTAAATATAACTATGGCAACATTTTAATTAAAACCTAAATGAATTTAAACTTACCATTGAAGGATGTAAGAAAAAATATTGTGTATGCATGTACATGGTAATAATAATGTGGAAAGATAACAGAAGTTATAACGGCAGGGATATTTTTGTCCAAAAAATTATGTAGTACAACTTTTATAGCACAAGGTACAAAAAAAATTAACGGAAAAAATGGACATAAACCAGGGGTATAACCTGGATTGAAGCTTATTATGTTTTTAGATATATAATAAGGGGAGAGGGGATCCCCATGCCTGAGCCCGCGAGTGGGTGTGACTCGGCCAGTTGCAACACCACTCACATGGATATTATACTCAACAGTGGTTACACACAACATAATTAATTTGACCCATCGCTCATAAAAACCCATTACCATTAACATTCTCTGCAAAAACTGTCATTCCATTCTATCATAGGCTTTCGCCATATCCAATTTTAAAGCACCCCAACATGTGGCCCCACATTGTTTCCTGTTCAAAAAATGGCCAACCTCTGCAGCTACAAGAATATTATCCATGATTAGCCTACCAGGAATAAAAGCACTATGAGATTCTGAGATCAAGTCTCCCATGAGTGGTTTCATCCTGTTAGTTATCATCTTAGCCATAATTCAGTATAAAATATTCCCCAAGGCTATTGGTATCATATCAGCAACCGTTTCAGGCACGGTTTTCTTTGGGATCAAAACCACATTTGTATCGTTCAAACCATCAGGAAACGAAGCTGTATTTAAACAATTCACCACAAAAGCAGACACATCATCCCCAACAACATCCCAGAAGTGCTGATAAAAACGTGGATTCATTCCATCCGGCCCCGGTGCTTTATCAGGAAACATAGAGAACGGAGCAGTCTTAACTTCCTCAGGCACAAAACGGTGTAATAATATATTATTTTGTTCATGCGACACCCGATGGGAAAAATCATCAAACAAGGGGTCTTCACACACAGAAACACCAGAGGCAAAAATATTTTTAAAGTAATCCAAAACTACCCGGTTCATAGCATCCCCTCGACCCATATGCCCGTATCATTCATAATTCTAGAGACATAGTTCTTTTTCTTACGAGCAGAAGCATACCTGTGATAAAATCGTGTGTTGGCATCTGCACCACGTAGCCAATGTTGCTTGGCTTGCTGCCTCCAGAACACATCCTCCTGGGCCTCTAACTGACTCAACTGAGTCTCTAGACGTTGGAACTCTGCCAAGGCAGCAGAGTCCCTACGGTTTCTGATTTCTTCTTACCTCCTACGAAGGCGTTTGATTTTATCACCAAACTTGTGAAAGTGATCGCCCCCCCCCCCCCCCCCCCCCTCCATCTCATCAACCGATTTCCACACTGTTGTCGTAGGCGTTTGATTTTATCACCAAACTTGTGAAAGTGATCGCCCCCCCCCCCCCCCCCCCCCCATCTCATCAACTGATTTCCACACTGTTGTTGACAATCCAGCAACCCCTGAGACCCCCCCCCCCTCCCCCCTGCCAAGTAGCCTCAACCACCTCCCTACAGCCATCATCATTGAGCTAGGCCATCTCGAACTTAAAGCCCCTCGAACCCCCACCCCTCTGCATGCATGACGCATTAATATTGAGGAAGAGAGCCGAGTGATCCGAATTACGCGTTATAACATTCTCGACCAGAGCTCCACCATTCATAATTTCATATCACACCATCCTGACGTGGCCAATATTTTGTCCAAACGTTCCTCTATTCACCCCTCCGTCCCCTGACTCTTCTCCCAAGTGAACTGGTGGCCCCTCATCGGCAACTGCATTAAGCCACAACCGTCCAATGTCTCCTCAAAACCGCGTAGGAGACTATTTGGATGTGGATTCCCTCCCCTCTTCTCATGTTGAAAAAGGAGGTCATTGAAATCCCCCACCACTACCCAAGGGAGATCGAATCTACCACTCAAGACCTGTAAAAGATCCCACAACTCCTTTCTTCTGTGTCTCTCTGGGAAGCCGTAAAAACCAATCATCCGCCACACCAGACCACTCACATGGGTTACCTCCACATCCACATAATTTTTCGAGTAACTTAGTAAACGCGCAGTGTTATTCTTCCTCCAAAATAGAGCTATTCCGCCACTTTGTCCCGTACTATCAATGTAAAACATACCTTCAAAACCAAGACGAACACGGAGACGTTCCGCATGCACACGTCCCACCATAGTTTCCATCAAAAACACAAACTCGGGCTTCTTACGGGACACCAAGTCCTCAACTTCCCGAACTGTTCGTGGATTGCCCAAGCCACGATAGTTCCAGCTTATGGTACTCATAATGAGGGGCGGGTCTGGGAGACAGAACCCGTCGTAAACAAGTTTTTTGGAACCTCGGTCATTGTATTATCCTCCCCTTGCCTTTCCGTTCTCCTACCACACAGCAACTCCTCCCGCCGTCTCTTTGCTACCGCCACCATCGGGTTATTAGTGTCCCCCCAGACATCCCCCACGACCGCCGGTCCCGTATCCGGCACCACCCCAGCTCCCTTCTCCCCGGTTACCACCCTCGGCTGCCCTTCGGGCGGTATCAACCAGCTTTCCCCCACTGCACTTGGTCCACGGCGGAAACCCGCACGCATCTCCGCAGAGTACGAATAGTCCTCGACACCCAAAGTAGACTCCTGTGCTTGTAAGCAGAATTTATAGAGATGGCCAAGCTTACCACAGAAGAAACAAAAGTTATGCAGTCGTTCATACTTGAACCCTACCCAACATGTCGATTTATCCCGCTTCATAAACCTCATTCTTCGGCGCAAGGGTTGGTCAATTGGAATTGCCACTCGAATACGATAAAACTCCTTCCACGGGGCATTCACAAACCTGTCATCCACCTTAATAAACGAACCTAAGGTGTTCCCAATCTGCTCCAATATCTTGTCCGACGTATATCCCATCGGCAAGGCATGAACCTGAACCCACATGTCAAGAGTATCCAAACTTACATCGCCCGGCAACATTTCGTCCGTGAGCTGTCGGCAAACCAGTGTGGCGTTGTCATATGCCCACGGACGCTCCATCACACGTTTTATGTCTGTCCTATGGTGGAAAAAAAACATAAAGAACCGGGGTTGTACCTCCGTAACCTGCATGCCCTTGACCGGTTGCCAAACCGACGCCAAAACCTGACTCATAAACTCAATCTTCACCATCTTGCGCGTCAAGAAGCGGCCAACTAGCTGCCATGTTCCTTCGGTGTCACTGTCGTCCGTCTGTACATCGTTCGGCGCCGGTTCGAACGTAAAGTCATCCTCCCCCAACGCCATATCTGCCCAGCGCTCCGTTATGGCCACAACACTAGCCTCCGCCGGCGTCGTCGACATCAAGTTAGTCGTCGAAGGCGATGGGCTCGTAGCTGTCGTTCCGTTGCGATGATTTCCGGCGATCGGTCGTAGGGAAAACAGAGAGACTGTAGGAAACCCTAGAAAAACCTAGAGAGAGAATTTTATAAAATGCATGAGATTCTAATTATGTGAAAAACTATGAATGTATGTAACTTAACATTCCTAACAATTTAATATTCCGTGAACCTAACGCCCTTATAGCAACATATTTAATTACTAAAAATAATAGTAAGGGTGTGTTTGGTTTGCACATGGGAATCGGAATCGGAATGGGTATCAAATACTTGGTAATGGTAATGGGTTTTGGTAAAAGTATTTCGCATGTTTGGTAGTAGGGTGGAATGAGAATGATTAGACTAAGGATGAATAATGAGATGAAACCCTTATAAAATAAGGGAATGAGTTTTTCTATTAATGGAGTATTCCAAACCTATAGTAGTGTTTTAAAAACCAGTCAACCAAACAATAACAATCACTTTCATACTCATACCTGAGTGTTAAACCTGCCAACCAAACACACCCTAAATAAGTACCTAACACCATCTATAACTTTTTGAATTGATAAAAATATATAAAGTGAAATGTGAATTGATGTCTACAGCTCATTTTATATTATCAGTCTATCACATTCATTAAACGTGGAAACAAATTTGCTATTTCGAAATTAGTTAAATTTAGACCGTAGAAATTGGTCTACATGCATACTACTAAAGCACAAAATTTTTGATTGGCTACGGCTTAGATAGTTGAGTCAAGTATTCTTGAAGTTGATTGTTATATATATAGGTATAAGAATAAAGTTATGATTTCGCTAGTAGTTATAATTCTGTAGTGATAAGCGTTGAGCAAGTCCAAGTTCTATCAAGCATATGCAAGGTGTTAATTGTTACACAAATATAATAAATTAAATTACGCATTTACTACTGCTTAATAGCCACGGACTTAGTTGTAAGTATCTAATTTGATAGTACTTCATCTGATGAAGAGTAAAATTAGCCGCCCACGAGGTGTGCGACAGGTTTAAAAAATTATTAATTTCAATTGTCAATATAAAATACATTCTTTCGTTTGTGTTTTAATTATCTTCTTGGAATCTAACGGTTTGCATTATATTCAATCCTTATGCTACGGACTAGGATTCACAGTACACTATGAACCTTGATGCATGTGTATGTATCTTATGTTATGAGTTTTTGTATTTTGTGTTAAGAAATTTTATATTTCAAGAGTATGAATTTTGTACCTGAAATAAATTAATAAATGTGTCTTATTATGTTATAAATTTATGTGTTTTTAATTGTATTGTGAAATTCTGTGCTTATGAACACAAATTATGTACCTAAAACAAATTTACAAAATAAGTGTGCATAGTATTATGAAATTCTGTACATTACGAGTATGAATTAAGTACCTCGTCATTTCGATTCAGGATCCATAATGCTATATGGACCCTGGTCCATGAT
Organism: Ipomoea nil; assembly: GCF_001879475.1. NCBI lineage: Eukaryota > Viridiplantae > Streptophyta > Magnoliopsida > Solanales > Convolvulaceae > Ipomoea > Ipomoea nil. Next base: position 6,574,469 of record NW_017616745.1, read on the forward strand.
ATAAATTGCCACCATTACGGAGTATATATTATGTATGGACGTGAATCAAATTTTTTGCACGACGGAAGAGATGATAAATGTCATGTTTTAATTTATGTTGCTTTTTTTATTCCCTAATAAGGTGGACCATAATGTGATATGTTTTTTTTTTTTTTAATTAAACTAGCTACAACATTATAGTCTGATCTTTTATTATATATATACTGCTGAAGAAAGATGATTGAGACATAATATATAATCGAGGCCCTCGCGTTGCCTGTAACCCTTGATTACAAGCCTAGCCTTATACTTCTCGATGGAACCATCAGGTTTCATCTTCCTTTTAAAGACCCACTTGGATTCTAAGGGTTTACTACCCGGAGGAAGATTAACAAGTTCCCAAGTGTGATTCTGTAGGATAGAATCCACTTCACTTTTTATAGCCTCTTTCCACATTGGTCCTTCTGTAGAAGTCACGGCTTCTACATACGTTCGAGGCTCGTTTTCTATCAAACAAGATAGAAAATCAGGTTCGTTTTCTAATAAACAAGTTAGAGTACCCGAATCATACTCTAACAAGTAAGTTAGAAAATCAGGACCGAATGATTTTCCAACTCTCGCCCGCTTACTGCGTCTCGGCTCGAGCTCGGGTTCTCTCTCGAATTCCCCACTATCATTATCCATAGTTTCGTCAAACGTTCGTTTTGACGTACTTGGTCCCTCGTTGGACCTACAAGGAAATATATTTTCGAAGAAATATGCATTCCTTGATTCTATTATCGTGTTCTCGTGTACGTCCGGATTATGGGACTCGTGTACTAAGAACCGATAAGCACTACTATTATGTGCATAGCCAATAAAGATACAGTCCACCGTCTTAGGACCTATCTTTACTTTCTTAGGTGTTGGCACCAAAACTTTGGCAAGACACCCCCACACTTTCAGGTACTGGTAGGAAGGTTTCCTACCGTTCCACAGCTCATAAGGAGTCTTATTGAGCTTCTTTCGGGGTACCTTATTCAAAAGGTAATTACTTGTCAAAATAGCCTCACCCCACGCATCTTGAGGTAGGCCCGAACTTATAAGCATCGCATTCATCATATCTTTCAATGTACGATTCTTTCGTTCGGCAACACCGTTCGATTGAGGTGAGTAAGGTGCAGTACGCTCTTGTATTATACCTATACTCGCACAGAAGTCACCAATAGGTGCTTCGTACTCACCACCTCGATCGCTTCTAACCTTCTTAATTCTCCGATTAAGTTGGTTTTCCACTTCATTCTTATAAAGAACGAATTTATCAACGGTTTCATCTTTGCTCTTAAGCAAATACACATAGCAGTATCGTGTGCTATCGTCGATAAATGTGATAAAATACTTATTACCACCTCTCGTTTGTATCGATCTAAAATCGCACAAATCACTATGGATTAATTCTAGTGGTTCAGTTTCCCTTTCAACCGATTTGAAAGGTACTTTCGTTAGTTTTGCCTCAACACAAATTTCACACTTGTTATTTGTGTCAATTTGAAAGTTAGGAATATGGTCCATGCTAATTAATCTACGCATAGAATTAAAATTAACATGACCTAGTCTACCATGCCACAAACTGGAAGACTCAAGCAATTAAGTAAACAGAATTAACTTTGCTTTTATTGATAACAGGAATTACATTGAGCTTAAAGAGCCCATCAGTTACATATCCTTTACCAACAAACATCCCTAACTTGGACAAAACTACTTTGTTGGACTCGAACACCATGCGAAAGTCATGCTTGTTCAACAGAGAGACAGACACAAGATTCTTCCTCAGCTCAGGAACATACAGCATGTTGTTCAACGTTAGTTCCTTCCCGGAAGTCATCTTCAGAACCACCTTGCCCATGCCTTCCACAGCAGACTGAGCAGAGTTTCCCATCCACACCTTTTCACCCTCAACGGTCTCAAAGGTGTTGAACATCTCTCGGTTGCAACACAAGTGCCTGGTTGCACCGGTATCAATGAACCACTCACGAGGGTTTGAGCCCACGAGGTTCACCTCGGTCACCATAGCCGAAAGGCTAATCTCGACCTCCTTCTGACTGCTATCTCCAACAACATTGGCTTCAGAACTCTTGTTCTTCTTCCTTGGAGCCTTGCATTCAGATGCTCTGTGGCCATGCTTGCCACAATTGTAGCATTCACCAGGAAACTTGTTCTTGGTAACGCCACCTTTCGAACCTAGCTTTCGCTTGTCCTTCTTGTTCCTCTTGGAGCTCTTACCGTGCTCCACAACGTTGGCCTTAGCGCCAACAACGATAGGAACTTTCCTATCATTCGTCCTGTTCCCTTCCTCAATCCTGAGTCGCTGGATCAGGTCCTCCAGATTCATCTCCTTTCGCTTATGCTTAAGGTAGTTCTTGAAGTCCTTCCAACCTGGAGGCAACAAATGAATCACAGATCCCACTTGGAAGGCTTCACTTAGCAACATGCCCTCGTCACGGATCTCATCAAAGATTAATTGCAAATCTTCTACCTGACTTAGCACGGTCTTTGAATCAACCATTTTGAAGTCGAGGAATCGGCCAACTACAAATTTCTTTGAGCCGGCATCCTCACTTCGGTATTTATGATCCAAAGCTTCCCACAACGCTTTAGATGTGCTTATCTTTCGATATACATCATATAGCGTGTCACACAATCCATTCAGGATGTAGTTTCGGCAAAGGAAGTCCGAATCCTTCCAATAGCCAACTGCCATCACGGATTGTGCATCTTGTTCCTTCAACTCGGGAACCTTCTAGGACAAGAACCTTGCCAAGCCGAGAGTTGGTAGGTAGAACAACATTTTCTATTGCCACCTCTTGAAGTTCGAACCAACACCGGTGAACTTCTCCGGCTTTTCAGCCGAACCACTCGGTACCGAAGGTACCCGAGACATGGGAATATATCCCTCAGTGCTCCCACCATCTTGTGAACCAACGTTCACTGGTGTAGCTTGGGAATTAGCAACATTGTTGCCATTCCCTCCACTGTTATCCACAACCACATTATTGTTGCCGTTTCTTCCATTGTTGTCCGCAACAACATTATCCTCCCCATCGATTGGCAGTACGGGATGCTCCATTTTCTTCAAGGAAATTCGGAGAAAACAACCAACGGGAAAACGAAGAATAAGGTTTTAAGACTGTTGATACCGTTGGTAGAAAACACAAATAATAATCAAAAATAAGATTTTTATTTTCTGGAAAGAAGGGAAGAAAAGATGAAGAATTTGGCTAGTGTTTGGTGTAGGGTTTTTGCAAGAGTCAAGTGAGCACTCTTTCCTTAAAACCTTATTTGCCACCTCCCAAAGATGCTAGGAGCGTTGTGGCCTAGGTTTCCCAGGATAAAACTTGCTAGTGATTCAATGTTTGAGCACTCAAACAAGGAATCCGGCGAGCAAGACACGGTTATGAACACAGTATGGCTAAGAAGAGGAGTAGAAGCAGAAATTTGAGGTTGGAAAACAAAGGTTTCGTGCAGTGTTCTTACTGTTCTCACTGTGTGTAAAACTCTACTGCCTCTACCCTCTCTTATATAGGATTGAAGGAGCCAATAGCCTTTATTATGGCAATTAAAAATGACATTAAAGCTGCCTTCCAACAGCTATAACAGCAAGCCACTACCTGGGAATTGAATTTAGAATTCGGTGCTCTCGGTGCACCACAACCTCTCGTGTAGCACGAGAGTAGGTGCTCTCGGTTCGGTTCGGTTCTGGCCGAACCAAGTGGCTATACTAGTTGGAAAATGATATCGAAGTTTGGCATAACTTAGCCCGCAAGGCAAGCCAATTTTCGTGCCGGCGCACACGAGCTCGGGCTTGAATCAAGCCTTTTTCAATCCCTGCTAGTTGGAATTTGATTTGCACCACCCCCTCCCCTCCCCCCCCCCCCCCCCCCCCCGCGCGAGAGAGCCTCTATACTATACAATTCTACAAGCTTCAAAAGAGCTCTTGTATATAAGGGGGAAAAATCTTCATTCCAAAGCAATGTGGGACAAAAGCCACTTTTTTCCTTCATTTTCCAACTCAAATGGGTCTACTTTGAGAATCAATATCTCATTCACCCATTATCCGTTTTGAGCGTACAATATATCGATCTCTTCGTCTCACTACGAAGAATCCGAATCCACTTTGACCCGACCCAAATCGGAAGTGGACCCCACTGATAATTGTACCACAAAATAGCCACTTAACATGCCATTTTAAGCTATTTTTTCCAATATAAAATGTATTCCACCAACTAGTCTAACTCATCTCTGGTTTACATTTGTCTATTTTTTGTAGTTATACGAAAACATGTACTATATATATATATATATATATATATAGAGGACAGCAAACTAAAACAAACTTTCTAAAACCCTGTCCCTCAACAATCCTAAAAGAAAGTTCATCCACAATAATCATCTCAACTAAGGCTCTCCTAATCAAGTCTTGATCAAACACCCAAGTACCTAACACCCCTTCAGTTCCTTCACTACTTTGAGTTCCAGCAGAAGAAGGTGCAGGTTGGAACGTAAGCAGGGACTGCCTTGTATCCTTAGAGTGAGGATTTTTAAGGCAGCTTAAAATGTGATTCCTTAGAGAAGAAGTCTCATGTTTTTTGGACTCACATGCAAACAACTTTGCACAATATAAACATTTTCCTTTGATGACACAGCCCTCATTGTTTCTGATCTTTTCAAAGTGATCTCATACAGGAGATCTGGTGGTTTCAACCTCTTTCCTTTTCTTTGGAACATGTGGGGGCAAAGGCTGCTGAGACTGAGGAGTATCAGTCTTTACAGCTGGTGCTTCCACCTCAGGTTGGCTTCCAGATAGACCACTAATACTTTCCATCTAAAAAAGGGTAAAGTATTAGTGAATGGGAAATCACTCATGAAAAAACATTAACAATTACGGACACAGGCATCAATTACTTAAACATGCAGAATTCAGTTAATTGCACATTTCATCATGTATGCAGAATTACACATAAATGATTTAAGGGTCACATATCCATAAACTTAATACTGGCACAGTTGCACAGATTCACACTTACGAATTACAATTTACAGTTTACAAAGAAATTCATAATCGGGCATTCAAGCTAAGTAGATGTATGCTACTTTATAATGCTCATCATTTATATGGGTTTCACACACATGGGCTAGGGCTTCCATCATATTACAACATTTTTACATATGTTTGGTTTAAATGAAATAAATTAATTTTTTTTTTTTTACTTTTAAGTCTAATATATGTAATATTTTTACATTTGATAACTGAATAAAATTTATATTTGTATATAACATAATAACTAAAAAAAATATATCTGAAATGGATATATCACTTTCTTAGTAGACATGGAACGACCTAAGGGTTTGTGGTTCCACGATGTGAAAAGAAAGTGTGTAAATGATGACTAACAAGTTTAGTATAAATAAAAGTGACAAGTGGGTCTACGTATTGCGTAAGATAGACGGTGATATCACTGTTTGTTTATACACGATGAACTCATCGTGGGTAGTAATGATCAATTCTACCTTGAACATGTTAAATTCGAATTTGACATGAATGACTGGGATTGACAGATTTGATCTTTGAGATTAAAATCGTGAGAACACCGTATGGTCTCGTGTTAGGCCAATCTCACCGAGTTGATTGAATCCTTGCAAGGATGATAATCAAATGGCTTGGACACCGTTAGATACTAAAGTATAACTAGTCGATAATCACGGTGATTGTATTACTCATGGAGAATACATTCAGATTATTGGTAGCTTAATTGTATCAAATGGGTTGTACTAGGCCGAACATTGCCTTTGCGGTTAACGAACTCGGTAGACATACGAGTAACCTAGTGTTATGCACTAGAAGGCAATAGTGAGAGTTATGAGATACTTAAGGTATGCTCGTGACTTTGGACTGCACTACGTGGGATATCTAGCTGTACATGGAAGGTATAGCACGGATATCAAAGGATGCTAAGTCCATCAAAGGCTACGTCTTTACGTAGGCCAGTGCAGTTGGTTTATGGAAATTCTCAAAACAATTAGTGATAGCTAAGATCCATGTCTGGATCAAAGCTGAGAGCCTTACACTCGTGTCGCGAGCGAGTAGGCCGAATGGCTATACCATTATTTTGAGAATGTTCCTAGTGGTAAACTCGTACCTCCATTTGTGTGCATTGCGATAGTCAAGCCAAATTAGTTAAGTACAGAGTTAGATGTGGAATAGTAAGTCTAGACTTATAAGTCGTTGACATAATACCATTAAACAATTTCTCACAACAGGAGTTATCTCTATTGACTACGTGATGTCAAAAGATAACGTAGTGGCCACTAACTCGCTAACCCGAGGGTAAGCAAATGATTGTGGAGAAGTTGGAACGAAGAATGGGTCTAAAGCCCTTGGACTAAAAGTTCTATAGTGGATACCCAACCTAGGTGGCACCTAGGTTCAATGGGACAACTAAATTATGGAACGGAGCGTGTCACTTTGGGGGTCTCGGACTCCCTACCACTCCTCATTAGAAACAGTGACTCCCGCGCGAGGCTAGCACGTTGATGCTTTAATGATTCGAATGTCGGTTGACATGTGTGAGTATGCAGGATACTCGGAAAAGAATCATCTATGTGAGAGAGAAGTGAGGGTCGCTTCAAAGGAGAATTGATGGGCACAATTCTTCACAAACTCTTGCAGAACCAGGACGGTGACCCAGGACCAAAATGGGCACACTCATGATAACAGAGCATGGTTGGGAGGTTCCTGTGTGAGATATGTCATCGTCTACACAAACGGCAGTCGGTTCAAAGACATCGCGCTCTACCGTACAGCCAGTAGAGTAAACATGTCATCACAAGGGAAGGTTCAAAGAGTATAGTGATCCCTACCTATCCTATGCAGGGATCGACCGTTGCACACAGTTTGTTTCCGATTTCAAAATACCCTAAAAATCAATTTTTCATTCATGTGGGGGATTGTTGGAAAAAATAGCTTAAAATGACATATTAAGTGGCTATTTTGTGGTACAATTATCAGTGGGGTCCACTTTCGATTTGGGTTGGGTCAAAGTGGATTCGGGTTCTTCGTAGTGAGACGAAGAGATTGATATATTGTACGCTCAAAACGGATAATGGGTGAATGAGATATTGATTCTCAAAGTAGACCCATTTGAGTTGGAAAATGAAGGAAAAAAGTGAGCTTTTGTCCCACATTGGTTTGGGAAGAGGATTTGCCCCACTATTTATACAAGAGCTCTTTTTAAGCTTATTGAATTGCATAGCATAGAGGCTCTCTCTCGCGCGCAGGGGGGGGGGGTTGCAAATCAAATCCCAGAATGAGATTGAAATTGGATCAAGCCGGTACCTGATGGCTGAAACTTTCGTATATACATTAATAACTCCCGTTTGAAAAATAACCGACCGATTGAATATACATTAATTAATTAATTCGTATATACACTCCCGTTTGCCGTTCGCAGACGGTTTGCAAATATACAAGCAGTAATTGATGGACGGGCCCAGACGGTTAACAATTTGCAAATATACAAACAGTAATTGATGGACGGGCCCACTCGCAGGTCTAAGCCCCCACTCCATCTAAAATTACAAAGACTAATGCCTAAACAGGACGAGGTTCTCGGAGTTCCACGTGCCATCGATTTGTCTCCGAGGTTCTCGGAGTTCCACGTGCCATCGATTTGTCTCCCGGTCGTTGTCTCCAACCGGTAGGTTCCCGGCCACACGACGACCGTGATGATATTCGGACCTTCCCAATTTTGAGCTAGCTTTCCATCATCCAAAGGCTGACTTGCCTCTCGACGGCGTAGAACATAGTCTCCGACTTGAAAATACCGAGGGTTGACCCAAACATCCTTCGAGCTATTCACTCTCTTCTGATACTCGACCATACGCCGAGCGGCTAGCTCTCTTTTCTCCTCGACCCTGTCGAGATCCACAACCATGGAGTGTTCATTTGGTCGAGTTTTCGGCCAAAATTGTGCACAGTTTCGCTGCATGCACGAACCAGAAAGCCTTTGGCCGAGTTTTTTGCCAAAACTGTGCACAGTTTTGCTGCATGCACGAACCAGAAAGCCTTTGGCCGAAACTGTGCTGCCCGAGCACAATTTCGCTGCATGCACGAACCAGAAAGCATATCCCTGTTGTGACCGTTGGGTTCTAATTCATCAGCTGTTACTGGAGTTAATTTTAATTAATTCCAATTTTAACAGAAAGCATATCCCTGTTGTGACTGTTGGGTTCTAATTCATCAGCTGTTACTGGAGTTAATTTTAATTAATTCCAATTTTAATTTTTTGAATTAAAACTCATGTTAATGGTTGCTGTTACAGGAATTGTAGGGGTGCCCCTAAATGACATAATAAAGGCTATTCACCTCCTCAATCCCTATATAAAAAGGAGTTGAGCAGTAGCAGTTTTTTCACACACAAGAAGAAATATATTTTCAGCCTCAAAATACTTCTGCTTCTACTCCATTCTTAAAGCTGTGTTCTATCCGTGCTCTAGTTCGCCGGGTTCGTTCTTTTGGGTGCTCAAACGTCGAACCGTTGTACGTTTTATCCTGGGAAACCTAGGCCACAACGCACCTAGCACTTTTGGGAGGTGAAAAATAAGGTTTTAAGGAAAGAGAGGCATCTCGCCTAACTCGTACTTTCCTTTTTCTTCCTTCTCCTTCTTTCTTGTTTTGGATTATGCGTTTAAGCAAAAATCCGTTCTCCATATTTGGTTTTTGCCGTTGGATTGGATTATTAGTTCCAATTTCTGGTTGATATATATTGGTATATCTTTCTCGTAGATATACATACACACACACACACACACACACACACACACACACACACACACACATATATATATATATATATATATATATATATATATATATATAGAATTACATTCAGGTAAAAACACATCTTAAAATAAAAACCTGTGGACAATTTGACATCGTTGGATGGTGGTATTGGACGATCCTGATTTTTTCCCCCTACGCGTTGTGTGCATGTAAGTATGTTAATGTGTGCACAAGCTTTGATGGATGGTTGTGATTTTTCCTCCTACGCGTGTGTGCATGTAAGTATGTTAATGTGTGCACGTGCTAATTCCAGAAATTGTTGGCAGTACGCGTTGTGTGCATGTAAGTATGTTAATGTGTGCACGAGCTCATGTTTGTATTTTAAGGAGAATTTGTATTTTAAGTTGGTTTGTATTTGAATGCAACCCTATATATATATATATATATATATATATATATATATATATATATATATATATTCTGCATTTGAATTATTATATATTATGTCTCAATCATCTTTTATATATATATATATATATATATATATATATATATATATATATACACTGCCGTCTACTCCAATATAATGCATGTGTGTAATGTTTGCTTGTATTTGAATTATTATAGATTATGTCTCAATCATCTTTCTTCAGCAGTGTATATATATTAAGACATAATATATATAATAATTCAGATACAAGCAAACATTATACACATGCATTATATTGGAGTAGACGGTTGGCAGGGGTGAATCAAAATTTTTTTAATGAGGGCGAAATATTTAAGCAAAAAAGATAATTTGAAAAAAAATCAAACACTTAAAATAATTTGAATAGAAAACACATTATAAATTATTAATATAAAGGAAATTAAAGTTATATATATATATATATATATATATATATATATATATATATATATATATATATATTACATGTTTTCGTATAACTAAAAAAATAGATAAATGTAAACAAAAGATGAGTTAGACTAGTTGGTAGAATACGTTTTAGACCCTAGGAAAGGTAGGGTATTGAATTCTATTGTTTCAACATAGTTTCTTATTGCTTTTTTTAATATTGATAGTGATATTTTCACACACACACAAAATATATATATATATATATATATATATATATATATATATATATATATATATATAAAGACTATATATAAGGTGGGAGTGGGGGTGGAGGTGGGGGAGGGAGCAGCTGCCGCCACTTTAGCTCCGCCCCTAACGACTAGCCACAAGCTGCTAGTTGCCTCCACCGTAGCCATTGCATACCTCTCACTAATCCAACTCTCCCTTGAGAAAAGGGAGTTGGAAGAAGACGTGAATCTCATATGCTTAGTTAATTGATTTGATTGGTTTAAGTTGCCATCAGAATGGAGTTCAAACTAAATGAAAGTTCAATATCCACGAGAGTGTCATTAGCACCTACTATATATAGCGTCTCTTTAGTTCCCTTATTACACGGTATTAATCCTAGAAACACTATAACATCTATACAAATGTAACTTGGTCCAAGTCACACCTTTTAAATTCGATTTTTAATTAACTCAATTATTGTTCATTTTGTTGATTTGCTTTAATTTACATGAATCGTACTCTTAAGCTTAATGACTCACTATTCAACTACTCCACTTCAGCGTACTTTTTGATAAGGACATCCCTTGATTCCCTTACCACTTCTCACACAACTTTCAATAACTCTAGCATTAATAAGCACTTAGCATGACAAGCTAATTAAGGTTGAGTTTTGTTTGGGAAGATATATTAAAGTTGGGTGGACCATATAGTCCATTAATTTGTATACATAAAATAAATTTTTTAAATACCGAACATACATTAATTTGTATACTATCAAATAATGTGCATTCAATACACAAATAATGTACTTTAGTATATTAAAAATGAACGTTATATTCACGAAAAGTCAATTATCTGAGTACATTATTTTGTATAATGCATAATCAGTATACAAATAATATATTTTTAGTATATTAAAATGTATTTTTTATGGTCTACACAACATTATATGAACTATATAATAATTTGCCTTTCATCCTCCTATGAACATTAAAATTAGGCGGCACGAGGAGCTCGAGCGGGATGGGCGATAGATGTGTATAAAAAGGGGGAGAATGTGGGGAGTTTCAGCACCACTTACTACTTGAGAAATCCATAGAAAAAAGAATTGAAGATGAGTGACACAGGCATTGCTGAAAGATGGAAGGAGCTAAGTGGGAGTGAGAACTGGAAAGATCTTCTGGAGCCTAATTTGGATTCGGATCTCCGCCGCTATCTCATTCACTACGGAACCATGATTGAACCCGCCGGCGATGCTTTCATCAACGAACCAGCTTCCAAAAATGTGGGGTTACCGCGATACGCCAGGAAAACCCTCTTTGAAAATACAGGACTTGTGAAGGGAAACCCTTTAACGTATGAATAAATACTAGCTTTAATTTGATTCATTCTTGGTTCTAGTACTTATATATATATGTTCTTTACTGTTTCAGATATGAAGTGACCAAATACTTTTATGCACCATCTCTATTAAAACTCGAGTTCGGAGCTTTAGAGTATACTTTGGCGGAATCAAACTGGATTGGATATGTTGCTGTGGCCACGAATGAAGGAAAAGTAGGTTTGGGACGAAGAGACATTTTGGTTGTTTGGAGGGGAACAATCCGACCCTTAGAGTGGGTTGATAATTTCATATTCCTTTTTGTTAATGCCCCATTAATCTTTGGCCAAAACTCTGATCCTCTGGTGCATATGGGTTGGTACTATATGTACACCACCGCCATTCAAGGTTCTAAACTCAATGCAACAAGTGCTAGAGATCAGGTACATATATATATATATATATATATATATATATATATATATATATATATAAATAGATTGCTAGCTAGCTTAGCTTCTCAAAGCAAATTTTTCAATTACTTTTTGAGAAAAGAAATTATACCAAACCTAACAGCTAATTTACCAAATTTCTTTTTACAATCAGCTAATGTTATCAACTAGTTATACTCTCTAATTAACACAATCAGCTAGCAGCTAACAACTATCAGTTAACAGCCATTTACCGAATAGGGCCAAAGCCTTCACAAATTTAATAACCCGAGGTTTGACATTTTTCCATTGTTATATGGAGGACCACTGTGAACCCTGATCGAATACATATAATTTGACTTCATAATGTACAGAATTCATGTTAATGTTTACTTTAGTTTTCTTAAATTTGGCTATGTTATATATATATAGGTTCGTGAAGAAGTTGCAAGACTTGTTGAGTTCTACAAGGACGAGGAAATTAGCATAACCGTGACAGGACACAGCTTGGGTTCATCCCTGGCAACACTGAATGCAACCGACATGGCTGTCAATCCATTCAGACCGGACATTCCTGTCACTGCTTTCTTGTATGCAAGCCCCAAAGTAGGGGATGAGAATTTTAAAAAAGCCTTCTCCAATCAACAAAACCTTCGAGCCTTGCGAATCTCCGACCCCAATGATCCTGTTCCAAAAGTTCCGCCGATTGGATGGAAAGTTGGTGAGACCATAGATTCAAAAATAGATTACGCAGATGTGGGGGTGGGTTTGGTGATTGAATCTAAGAATTCCTACTATTTGAAGCCTGAGGACGACCTCTCCTATCACGACTTGATGCTTTATTTGCATGGAATTGATTTATACCTGACGGATCAAAGAACGTATGAGCGTCAGGGAGACTTTGATCTTGCCAAAGTTAATAAGTATCAGGGTGCTTTGAAAGATGAGTATATGAACGAGAATCATATACCGATAGCATGGTTTAACATAAAGGATAAAGGAATGGTTCAGCAGGAAGACGGGAAGTATAGACTTGACGATCATGAGCCGGATGATGATAAGGTGTTTTAAACAGAAACAGTTTGGTGCATGCATGTAATATGTGTGTTTGAATAAAACTAAGTCTTCTGTAGCTTCATGAAGACCTTTGTATAATTATTCAGTGTGGTTTGAATAAAATTGGAGCTGAGGCAACTAGCCGCTTGTGGCTAGCTGTCTAGTCCAATGCATGTATATATGCAAGGTTTGCTAGCTTGTATTTGAATTATCATGTTTCAATCATCTCAGCTCTTTCGATCAGCAATATATATATAATAATAAAAGACTTGATCGAATTGCTTTTACTTCTTAATTTGTTCCTCAAATCTGGGGTTGTACTGTTTACTTTCAACAATCTTCTTAATTTCTAGCTGTTTTTGCCCATTCCTGACTTTCAACATAAACACCTGCCATGGATCTTATGTAATATGTAAGACGAATATTGATGTTTGGTAACTGAGTTATGTATGACCCAATAATAAGATTAAAGGTTTTTAAAATACAAAAATAAAAAAATCAATTCCCAAAACAATTGATCCTAAGTGTACTGTTACGATGAAATGAGTAGGTAATGCAGTGAGGAAGTAGATGAAGTGAAGAAAGATGAGTGAGGAGGCAACTAAAGTAGGTAATTGAGAATGGTTTTGGTGAAAGTATTTTGTATGTTTGGTAAGTATGGTAGAATTGAAATGCTTATCAATATTGATGTTTCGTTATATGTATCATACTATAGTCGAATTAAAGGTTTTAAAAATACAAAAATAAAAAATTAAGACTGTTAGGAATATAGCGGAATAATGCGGAAGCAAAGAATCCAAAATTGAGAATTATAGAAGTTGAATAATAGGAAAATATATAAAATGACAAAATAATTAGGAATAAAAGAAAATATATATATTATCACTAGACCAGGACTATGTGGTCTAATGGTACCCGGGTTGGACTTCCATTTGGAAGATTATGAGTTCGAGCCTCATTGGAGGTGTTATTGGTTCTTTGTGTTTCAGTAGGTAGGTTGAGAAAGTATATGAACAGATACTACAATGTAATAGAACCAGTAGCAAATATATATATATATATATGTTATCTTATTAGAACCAGTAGCAAATATATAGAGAGAGGTGTGGTTTTTCGCGCACATTCTCCTACCCAGCGAACTACAAGGGTAAACTCGTCATAAAACACCGGAATAGGGAAATATATATAGAGAGAGAGGTGTGGTCATTAGATTAGATTATTTTCGCGCACATTCTCCTACCCAGCGAACTACAAGGGTAAACTCGTCATAAAACACCGGAATAGGGAAAATCACATTGTTGTGTGTTTTATTACACTATTGGTGTATGTTGTCAACACTGTTGGTGTATTCTAGAACCCGGCCGCTATAAATGGCCATTGTAATTACCATAACACGGGAATACACCATTGGTGTGTTTCACTGTGGTGTGTTTTATTACACTATTGGTGTATGTTGTCAACACTGTTGGTGTATTCTGGAGCTCGCCCGCTATAAATGGCCATTGTAATTACCATAACACCCCTACTTACCAAAACGCGCGAAAATCCTAAGAATTACCACTGCCGTTAGATTAAACTGATTCAACGACACAGATACGACCACACGACCACACCTAATGACATGACCACATATGAGCATTTTTCTATATATATATATATATATATATATATATATATATATATATATATATATATATATATATATATATATATATATATGTCAAAGTAGGGACAAAAGAAAGAGAAAGAATTTGATGTAAGAATGAGAAATTTAATAGGAGTATCTTACAAATCAAAATGGGCAAACTATTTATACACTAGGAACAAGCATAGGATGCGGCAAACAAATGGAGAACTGCAAAGTTTGGAGAGGATGTGTAAGAGAGGACCATGCTGCGCGTATGTGTTGTGTATGACATTGTCTTATTGAATTTGAACCACAAAAATATTATGCATGGTTTAACAATCTCCACCTTGGATCAAATTCATGGTGGAAATTAACAATCGGAACAGCCGACTAAATTCAAGCACTGTTTTAACTTAGTGATAGGTAGAGGCTTGGTGAGCATATCTGCTGGATTCTCCAATGTATGAATCTTCTGAACGGTTATATCTCCTGCAGTTATAACATCTCGATAAAATGGTATCTGACATCAATGTGTTTGGTTTTGGCATGATATGTATCATTTTTGGTGAGATGGATAGCACTTTGACTATCTGAGAACACAACGGTCTGACCTTGTGAAACACCAAGTTCCATAACCAAACCTCGTAGCCAAGTAGCTTCTTTGACACCCTCTGTGGCTGCAATATATTCCGCCTCAGTCGTAGATAACGCAGCAATAGACTGAAGCGTAGCTTTCCAACTGATAGCACAATTACAAAGAGTGAAAATATAACTGGAAAGCGATCGACGTCTGTCAAGATCACCACCATAATCAGAATCTACAAAGCCCACAATGTCAGTAGATGCAGAAGAATTTCGATCAAAAACCAAGCCTAAAGGCGAAGTACCCTTTAGGTACCGTAGAATCCATTTAACGCCGTTCCAATGTTCCTTACCAGGGTTATGCATGTAGCGACTCACAACACTTACAGCATGAGCCAAATCAGGTCTAGTGCATACCATAGCATACATAAGACTTCCAACAGCACTAGAGTAAGGAACTTTTGACATATAGGCCACATCAACATCAGACTTAGGGCATGAACCAGAGGATACCTTAAAATGTGCACCAAGTGGAGTAGACACAGGTTTATAATTGGACATATTGAATCGATCAAGCACCTTCTCAACATACTTTTTCTGGGATAGATAAAGTTTACCCGCTTAACAATCCCTGTGAATCTCCATGCCGAGAATCTTCTTTGCTGCACCAAGGTCTTTCATCTCAAACTCATTGCTTAGTTGAGACTTCAAGTCATCAACCAGAGACATATCAGGGGAATCAATGAGCATATCATCAACATATAGCAGCAAATAGACAAAAGACCCATTAGAAAATTCTTTAAAATAGACACAGCTATCATACTGGCTTCTTGAGAATCCTTGCCCCAACATACACGCATCAAACCGCTTATACCATTGCCTTGGAGCTTGCTTTAGCCCATAAAGAGATTTTTGTAGATGGCAGACACAATGTTCCTTCCCAGGAACTTCAAATCCCTCAAGTTGGTACATGTAAAGTTCTTCATCAAGCTCTCCATGTAGGAAAGCAGTCTTTACATCAAGTTGCTCCAGCTCCAAATCAAAAAGAGCAACAAAAGCAAGTAGAACACGTATAGAAGTATGACGAACAACTGGAGAAAAAATCTCATTAAAGTCAATACATTCATGTTGATCAAAACCTCGAACAACTAACCGTGCCTTCCACCGTGCTTTCTCAACCCCAGGAATGCCTTCTTTCTTTTTGTAAATCCACTTATAGCTCAATGGGCGTTTACCTTTCGGCAACTCTACCAGCTCCCAAGTCTCATTCTTATGGTGACTTTCCATCTCTTCTTGCATAGCAACCAGCCACTTGGACGAGTTGGCACAGGAAATAGCCTCAGAATAGCAGGATGGATCACCATCAACCTCTTGTGCAACTGAAAGCGCATAAGCAACCAAGTGGGTTTCATCGTCACTAGCGTACCTAGCAGGTTTTTTAATTGTCCTCCTAGGCCGATCTTGGGCAATAGAGTACTCTCGCTGTGGCTCGACGAGAGGTGCGGTACTTGTAGATGCATCATCTTTAGTATTACCATTAGTGGTAGTAATACTATCATTAGGCCTGAACTCAAACTCCACCTTATCACCAGTACTCTACATCTCACCTGTACTGGAATCTTTTCCAGAAGAAAGTAGTGCATTTTCGTCAAAAGTGATATCTCGACTCAGAATGATTTTCTGAGAATCAGGAGACCATAGACGATACCCTTTTGACTCAGAGGCATAACCAAGGAAAATGCATTTGACAGCTCTCGGGTTTAATTTGCCCGTACTGGAATGAGCATAAGCAGGACATCCAAAAACTCTTAAGATAGAGTAGTCAACAGGATTACCTGACCAAACTTCCTCTGGAATTTTGAAATCAAGGGATGAGTGTGGAGATCTATTTACCAAATAGCAAGTAGTAGAAAGGACCTCGGCCCAAAAATCACGCCGTTTCCATAACCCAGCATTAGAGAGCATACAACGAGCTCTTTCCAATAGTGTCCTGTTTAAACGCTCGGCAACACCATTTTGCTAGGGTTTACCAGGCAAGGTCTTGTGCCTGGCGGTTCCATTTGCCGCACAGAAGTCATTGAAATCTGACTCACATAATTCCAAGCCATTGTCTGTCCTGAGCTTCTTGACCTTTTTTCATGTCTGAGTCTCAACAAGTATTTTCCACTTTTTGAAAATAGGAAAAGCCTGATTTTTGTGTTTCAAGAAATAGACCCAAACCTTATGGGAAAAGTAATCAATAATAGACATGAAATATCTACAGCCTCCCATAGACTGGAATTTAGTCGGTCCCCATAAATCGGAATGTATATATTCCAATACATCTTTGGTACAGTGTGTAGGAGTAGAGAAACTGACCCTCTTTTGTTTCCCAAAAACACAATGCTAAAAAAATTGTAATTTACCCGTACCTGAATCACCAAGGAGACCTTTCTTGGTCAGGAGATGCATGTCTTTCTCACTCATATGCCCCAGATGCATATGCCATAGTTGAGTGAGATCTGCATCAGACATCGATGAGGATATCGCTACTGAACTTGTCATAGTACTGCCATGCAACACGTACAAGCTTCCAGATCGAGAAGCTTTCATGAGAACAAGAGAGCCTTTTATGACTTTTAGAACTCCACCTTCAGCTATGTACTTGCACCCCAGAGATTCCAAGGTGCCCAAGGATATCAGATTGCGTTTCAAATCAGGAATATACCGAACATTGGTAAGAGTCCTGACAACATTATCATGAGTTTTAATCTGAACACTTCCAATTCCACTAACCTTGCATTGGGTATCATTACCCATCAAGACAACTCCACCATCAACTGGTTCCAAAGAGACGAACCAGTCTTTGTGGGGACACATGTTGAATGTACAACCAGAGTCCAGAATCCACTCAGTTTTGCTCCGTTTGTCACCGGAGCTAACAGATAACATAACATCGCCTTCTGAATCACTTTCAACAACACTAGCTTCAGCAGACTTCTTTTCTCTTTCTTGCTTGTTTTTCAACTTGAAGCATTCAGTCACATCGTGACCCTGCTTCTTGCAGTACTTACAGGATTTGTTGGACTTACATCCTTTGGACTTGGATCTAGATTTTTTATTGCTACTCTCTGTTTCAAGTGAACGACCCCTTACAGTCAATCCTTCACCTTTGTCCTCAGACTTAATTTCAAAGTCAAACTTTTCTTTGGACGACAGGTTTGACTTAACACTGTCAAAAGTGAGGATATCACTACTATTACCATACAGCATAATTTCTTTGAAATGCTTGTACGATTTAGGGAGGAGAGACAGGCAATAAAACAGCACGATCCTCATCTTCAATTACGACATCAATATTCTCCAAGTCCAATAAAATAGAATTAAATTCATCCAAGTGAGATTTAATCGAAGTACCTTCCGTCATACGGATTGTGTACAGGCGCTCCTTCAGGCGCAACTTGTTCGCCAGAGATTTGGCCATATAAAGCGACTCCAGCTCGGACCATAAATCTGACGTAGTCTTCTCAATTACCACCTCACCTAGAACCTCTTTAGACAGGCACAATTGAATGGTTGAACGTGCCTTGTCATCCAAATTTTCCCAATCTTCATTTGTCATTGCAACCGGGTTCTTCTTCTTCCCAGCTAGCGCTTTCTTCAAACCGTTCTGGGTTAGAACGGCTTCCATCTGAACCTTCCAGATAGAGAAGCTAATTTTCCCGTCGAACTTCTCGATATCGAACTTGGTAACAGTTGACATCTTTGAAAATAACTCTCAATTAAACCGCTCTGATACCACTTGTTAGGAATACAGCGGAATAATGCGGAAGAGAAGAATCGAAAATTGAGAATTATAGAAGTTGAATAATAGGAAAATATATAAAATGACAAAATAATTAGGAATAAAAGAAAATATATATATTATCACTAGAGTATATATATATATATATATATATATATATATATATATATATATATATATATATATGTCAACATAGGGACAAAAGAAAGAGAAAGAATTTGATGTAAGAATGAGCAATTTAATAGGAGTATCTTACAAATCAAAATGGACAAACTATTTATACACTAGGAACAAGCATAGGATGCCGCAAACAAATGGAGAACCGCAAAGTTTGGAGAGGATGTGTAAGAGAGGACCATGCTGGCGTATGTGTTGTGTATGACATTGTCTTATTGAATTTGGACCACAAAAATATTATGGTTTAACAAAGACAATTGTTCTTTAAAGTGATGATGAAGTGAATAGGTAATGCACTGAGGAAGTCGATAAAGTGAAGAATGAAAGATGAGTAAGGACGCAACAAAATGAGCAACCGATGAAATGAGGAGGAATAAGGTTGAAATGTTGAATTAATATATACAAGGATATATATATATATATATATATATATATATATATATATATATATATATATACCGATGTCCTATGAGGAGGCGATGAAATTGTTAACTAAACAATGTGTATGACTTTCATTCTCATTCATTGGGTCTAATCTCATGAATCAAACACACCATTAATATGCACACACACACATGTTTTAATTTAATCTATAATCATTGTTTTTAATTTAATCTATAATCAATTAATAGATTATGTGACTATAAATAAATTGAAGTTACATAATGGTCATGCTAGGTAATATTTAGCTTATCAGTTAATTTTAGTTTATTTGACTACTATTAGCTGTTTGACTTAGTTAAACGTTCAATATTTATAAGTATTTGATTAATTAGCTTTTTGTAACAACTTATTGCTCTAAAATGCTATTATTCAAAAAGCTAGTCAAAACAGTTTTTTTCAATCAACTTTTTTGAGAAAGTCATTTTACATGTAATCAACTATAAACCAACAACTAATTCACTACTGGAAATTATGGAATTTCCGACCACATGAAAGTGATCTTAAATCAAGTCGAAAGCCTTGCTCCGACCACTTTTGGTATCCGGAAAAACCTTTGTTGCTATTTTCGACCACTTTTTGGTTTCAACTTGATTTAAGATCACTTTCAGGTGGTCGGAAATTCTATAATTTCCAGCAGTGATTTATTAAACATCTTTCTAAAATCAACTAATGTTATTAACTACTCAATCGATTAACAGCTATTCACCAAGCACTCACAATATGTTAATTGTAGACATATAAATTATGTACCTACAACAATTAAAATATTATATGCTAACAGTTAATATATTATGTATCTGTACCGTGATCTCTTTACGTCCAGCCCCAGTGTAACATTAAGGGAAAATTATGCTGTGGACTCGTGTCCACAATCCATTGTGGACACGAGTCTAAAACGACGGCATTCCAGTAAAAAAAATTTTGATTTTGTCTCGCCGTTAACGGCGTTATTCGTTTGTGGAATTATGAATGTACAGTTATGGAATTATGAACACAAAGCTCTGACATTATGAACTTACAATTATGAACATATAGTGATAAAATTATGAACATAGAGCTCTAAAATTGTGAACATAGAGCTCTAAAATTGTGAACATAGAGCTTCAAAAATTATAAATGTACAGTTATGGAATTATGAATGTACAGTTATGGAATTATGAACACAGGGCTCTGACATTATGAACTTACAATTATGAACATATAGTGATAAAATTATGAACATAGAGCTCTAAAATTGTGAACCTAGAGCTTCGAAAATTATGAATTTACAGTTATTGAATTATGAATGTACAGTTATGAAAGTATGAATCTACAGTTATGAAATTATGAACACAGAGCTCTTACATTATGAACTTACAATTATGAACATATAGTAATAAAATTATGAACATATGCTCCTATAACGAAGCGGTCTGAAATTTTTTAAAAAAATGGTGGAAGATAACGGTGCCACTAACGACACTGTTACCGTGATTGATATTGTTTGGTTGATAGGTTTTTAGAACACTACTATGAGTTTCAAATACCCTTAATTGAAAAACACATACCCAAATAAAATAAGGGTATCATCCCCTTTCATTCCCTTATTCCTTCTCATCCCTTTTGATTAGTGCTTTTAGATTTTTGTTTTTATTTTTTATTTTTTGTTCATATTGGTGTTTTGAATGTATTTATATTAGAATAAATTGTCTTGATTTTGTGTTCTTGTATTTTTAAAATCTTTATTACCATTATAGGATCATACATAACCAAACAACATTATTGATAATCATTCTCATTCCACCCTACCACCAAACATGCAAAATGCTTTCACTAAAACCAATTACCATTACCAAGTATTTGATACTCATTCCGATTCTGATTCCCCTATGTGAACCAAACACACCCTAAATGTGCCGTCTTCTTTACTTAACCGCATTACAACCATGTTCTCATTTAATCTAGCTATGATCAATTAATAGATTATGTGCCTGTAAATAAATTGAATCATTTGAAGAGTGCTCATATGTGGTCATGTCATTAGGTGTGGTCGTATCTGTGTCGTTGAATCAGTTTAATCTAACGGCAGTGGTAATTCTGAGGATTTTCGCGCGTTTTGGTAAGTGGGGGTGTTATGGTAATAACAGTAGCCATTTATAGCGGGCGGGTTCCAGAATACACCAACAATGTTGACAACATACACCAATAGTGTAATAAAACACACCACAGTGAAATACACCAATGGTGTATTCCCGTGTTATGGTAATTAAAGTGGCCATTTATAGCGGTCGGGTTCCAGAATACACCAACAGTGTTGACAACATGCACCAATATTGTAATAAAACACATAACAATGTGATTTTCCCTATTCCGGTGTTTTATGACGAGTTTACCCTTGCAGTTCGCTGGATAGAAGAATGTGCACTAAAATACTGGAAAAATCTTGATTAATAAGATTCATTGGATTATTTATTTATTTATTTATAGAATTAGGTTCTGGTGCGGTTGGCAGCCCTAGGTGCAGTTTTGCGGTTAAATCTGAGCTATTGATCTTGTTTAAATCAACGTCCAAGATTACCAAATTTTTTTAAAACAAAAAAACGATGTGGAATTTGATAATTTTTGCATTTAGGTCAAATTTAAGGTGCGTGGATTTTGTGCTTAATGTGCGTGAGTTTTGTGCTTAAGGTGCGTGTGGTTTGTGCTTAAGGTACGTGTGGTTTGTGCTTAAGGTGTGTGTGTTGTGTCCTTAATGTGAGTAGTTGTTGAAACTTAAGGTGTGTGAGGTTTGTGCTTAAGGTGCGTGGGTTTGTGCTTAAGGTGCGTGGATTGTATGCTTAATGTGAGTAGTTGAAACTTAAGGTGCATGAGCTTTGTACTTAAGGTGCATGAATTTTGCGCTTAAGGTGTGTGAGTTGTGTGCTTAAGGTGAGTGATTTGTATGCTTAACTAAGATGTGTTAATTTATAAATTAAAGGTGCACGATATTAATACTTAAGGTTTTTAACACTTAATGTGTGTTGTTCTAACACTTAGGCATATGTTGGGCTTAAGGCCGGACTGCCCGAGTCAATCAATGAGGGAAGTAGGTTGGACCTAACCAGCTAAGGAGTGTAGCAAATTATATCATGGACAAGTAAGACCGACCAATATGAATAAATTGTTTGTCAACATTATTAAATGTGCCGTCTTCTTTATTTAACCGCATTACAACCATGTTTTAATTTAATCTATAATCATTGTTTGATTTTAATCTACAACCACGTTTTAATTTAATCTATAATCAATAAAAGATTACGTGGCTAGCTATAAATAAATTGAACTTACATAATGATCATGTTTAGTAATATAGTTAGTTTATCAGTCAATTTTAACTTATTTGCATGACTATTATTAGCTGTTTGACTTGGTTAAACATTCAATATAAGTATTTGATTAATTAGCTTTTTGTAACAACTTTATTTTAAAATGCTAAAAATCAAAAAGCGGGTCAAAACAACTTTTTTGATTAACTTTTTGAAAAAATTATTTTACATATAATCAGTTATAAGCTAACAACAAATTTTTCAAACATCTTTATACAATCAACTACTCAAACCCAGGCCACTAACCCAATCAACTAACAGCTATTCACCAAACATTCACAATATGTTAATTGCAGATATATAAATTATGTTCTTAACACAATTAACATATTATATACCAACAGTTAATATATTATATGTGTCTGATCTATACAATGATCTCTTTACGTCCAGCCTGGTGCAACATAAAGCTTCACCCCACTCAAGCCAATCACCCTATTAACCCCCACAACACCCTGACTGATTGGACAATAGTGAAAATTAAATCAAAAGCAACATGCCTGGGTTCATAACCATTGGTAACAGCCGACAAAGTGATCACGGTCGTTGAAGACGGTGACTCATCATAAGCGTTATTCAAAACCTAAAGAATATCAATACCGGAATTACTGATTGAGTTTCACGATTGGAAACGTAATATCATAATGATTCGAAGGCAATATTCGTGCAATGACCAGCATATTATATCATGCACAGGGTGCACAATGCATTGTGCACTCTAGTAGTATGTTAAGAGTTTATGCGTATTATGTTAAGAGTTTATTTGTATTATATATGTACTATGTATTTATGTTAGATTATGTGTATAATATTAGGAGATTATGTATATTTTACTATACAATAATGTATATACGAAACATGAGATTTTTAGGACGCACAATGCATTGTGCGCCCTGGTGCATGATATAACAATTGGCAATGACCAACTTAACCCCATTAGTACGGTTGATTTTAAAACGAAACTATGCATTAACTCCATTAAGGGATTTAATTGGGAACCACTTAATCTCAATATATCAACAGCTCAAATTGATTCATAAGTTCACACAATAGAGTAGTTCTCATCTAAACCGGATTATGTGTGTATATATATATATATATATATATATATATATATATATATATATATATATATATATATATATATATATATATATATATATATATATAAGGGATCAGGTGCGCGTGGTGCTTACCGTGCAGTTGTGCGGGCGGACTCACATCAAGCATTACACTGCCGCACTTAAGTACACAACACACGCACATTAAACACACAAACAAAATGCATTCAGAACACAAACTCACGCACCTTAAGCACAAAAACACACGCACCTTAAGTTTTAACAACTTACATTAAGTACACACTCACGCACATTAAGTACAAAACTCACGCACCTTAAGCACATGACTCACGCACCTTAAGCACAAGACTCACGCAAATTAAGCACAAAACCCATGCACTTTAAAGTTTCAACAACAACTCACATAACTCACATTAAGTACACACTCACGCACATTAGGCACAAAACTCACGCATCTTAGGCACAAGACTCACGCACCTTAAGTACAAAACTCACGCACATTAAGTACAAAACTCACGCACCTTAATCACCCGCACAACCGCACGGAAGACACTTACCCGCACTAGATCTTAATTTTATATATA
The DNA here is from genome assembly GCF_001879475.1 of Ipomoea nil. Taxonomy (NCBI): domain Eukaryota; kingdom Viridiplantae; phylum Streptophyta; class Magnoliopsida; order Solanales; family Convolvulaceae; genus Ipomoea; species Ipomoea nil. Next base: position 6,598,785 of record NW_017616745.1, read on the forward strand.
TATATATATATATATAGAATAAAAATCATATAGGAACTCAGTGTTAGGTAGGAACATGAGAACCAATCTGGGCCATTTATTTGAATTCATCTACGGTGCATATTTAAATTTTTTTTGTAGTTATGTATTTAGCGTTGTAATTAAATCTTTGGGCGTGTAGGGGGGTAGTTTGGTCACTTCAATCAAGCGTGCGTGCGGATGGGGGATTATATCTCTTAAATTTCGCAGTCTTCATTGTGCTGGAGTAGAATACCGTAGGTCGTAGCTTTTGAGTCCTTCCAATAGTCTTCATCATTGATCGAAATTCCCGTTGAGATGGCTGGCACCGTTGCTCGGAACCCTAAGCGCCCACAGCTGGCGACCTCGTCAGCCGCTGCTCCAGGTCGGTTTTCGGCTTTTTCAATTTTTTATTTTTAAATAGATTTCGGATTCTTATGCGTACAATGTGTTGTTTTTTATTTGGCTATATTATATTTGGGCTATATGATGCAAAGGAACTGGTGACATTTTTATCTCGTGTGCCATGGGAGAAAGTAGATGTCAGCTTCCATACAAGCAGAATAAAATTCGCTGCTCATAGTATTATCCAGGTCTGTGTGTTGCTTTTTTGCCCTTGATGCCATATGCTGATAATCAACGTGTATCAAGGGCTGCAGGTTGAATGAATGGTCAGTTCTCAATTCTCATGAGGCTATCATTTAGTAAGCTACAAAGGAAGCAGCTTATGTGAGATCTAATTTATTGTTAATGGTCACCACTTTTTTAATGAAAAGTTCATGATGGCACACACGGTTGGTCTCAGGTGCTTTCCCAATTTTATGTTTTTTGGCCGGTACTTAAGAGGCTGTTTATGGAGTATTTCGGTGATTTTGTTGAATCGAGTGGTTTGTATGCTGTGGCACACTCTGTTATCTGTTATTTGTAGGTGCTCAAATAGACAAATAGCGTTTGAGGAATAAAATGTAGTGTAGGAGCTCTGGATGGCACACAGTGGTGGGGTTAGGTTCTCAATGGCAGTGCATGGGTTTGGTGCGTCACGCATGTTTTCCCGTCGTCTGTTCTTTGGGTGCCTGCGCACTTCAACATCGTAGGGGGTGCCGTTGTGGGCAAAATGGCATGAACTCATTCCGCCGGGCACATTTTATTTATTACATGTGCATACTGGCCAGTACAACCTATTTTTACCAAAATCAACTTCTAAAGTAGTTCTAATTTATTGAATTTAGGTCGGCATGTATATGATTCTGTTTAAACAGGTTTTTAGACAATTATCCATACACAAATTGACTAATAAAGAATGAAAATATAACCGTAGTTGAAAAGTTCATGATGGCACACATTGTTGGTCTCAAGTGCTTTCCCAATTTTCTGTTTTTTGGCCGGTACTTAAGAGGCAGTTTATGGAGTATTTCGGTGATTTTGTTGAATCGAGTGGTTTGTATGATGTGGCACACTATGTTATTTGCAGGTGCTCAAATAGATTAATAGCGTTTGAGGAATAAAATGTAGTGTAGGAGCTCCGGATGGCACACAGTGGTGGGGTTAGGTGCTCAGTGGCAGTGCATGGGTTTGGTGCGTCACGCATGTTTTCCCGTCGTCTGTTCTTTGGGTGCCTATGCACTTCAGCATCGTAGCGGGTGCTGTTGTGGGCAAAATGGCATTAACTCATTCCGTCGGGCACACTCTATTTATTACATGTGCACACTAGCCAGTACAACCTATTTTTTTCCAAAATCAACTTCCAAATCAGTTCTGATTTATCGAATTTAGGTCGACATGTATATGACTCTGTTTAAACAGATTTTAAGACAATTATCCATACACAAATTGACTAATAAAGAATGAAAATATAACTGTAGGTGAAAAGTTCTTGATGGCACACACTGTTGGTCTGAGCACTTCAGGGTCATAGTGGATGCCATTGTTGCCAAAATGGGCTGTAGTCAACAGGTGTTGCACACTCTGCTCATTGCAAGTGTACACTGCCTAGTACAATATCTTTTCTCCCAAAAGCAATTCCTATGACAGTTTTGATTTAACAAATTCATGCCAACATGTATATGACTATATTAAAACAATTTGGTAGAAAATTATTGGTACACAAATAGACTAATAAACAATGAGTGAAAAAATGAATTGTAGAAACACTGAATGGCACACGCTATTGGAGTCAGGTGCTCCGTCAAAGCACGTGGGGTCATTCTGTTAGGCCGGGTTTGTGACACGTCGCCTTTTTGTTGGGGCATTGTCTTCGACCGTTGCCACGCCTACCCCGTCCCCTTTGTCGGTAGGGAGTTTGAACCCAGCGCGTGAACACAACACATACTTCGACGTGATTTACCCTTGCCTATCCGTCTTCTCGGAAGCACGCCGCACATCAAACCCAGTAGTAGTGGCATAAGTTTTGTAGAATTCAATTCCTCCTTCTAGAGTTCTGAACACCTGTCCCACAAATGGCTTTTTACCCTCTTCACACTCTGGAGTCCAGTAATTCGTTGATCCGGGAGAGATATTCATCGAGCAACCGGTGTATCTCCCTAGTAAGCCCACCTCACCTGTCGGGGGTTACAAAATTATTAGTTCAATATGTGGTTCAACAGTGTGGCACAGAGAATATAACCAACGTGCACACAAAATTATTAGTTGAATATGTGGTTCAGCAGTGTGGCACAGAGAATATAACCAACGTGCACACTCTGACTGGGTTTCAACACCCTGTTTGGTAGAGTACTCGCACCACAGGTTCCCATGCACCCATCACGGCTAGGGTTGTTACGGCATGGCAAAGGTACCAACAATGCTTCACCCTTGTGAATAGGTGTGTGCACTTACACTGAGATGGTTGTGCCCATACGGGTCCACAGGGGTTGGTATGTGCACGTCCCCATAACTATGGGTGCACACAGCCACATAAGCCCAGGCCTGTGTGTGCACTACAGCGTCGAAGTGGGTGCCTTTTAGGGCGGCGAACCCAATCGGGGGAGAGGGCATTATCATTACTGTCGTCGCATGGGCATCCACTCATTGCTAATGGATTTACACTGGCTTCTGAGTGCATGCTTACACAATCCATTACCAGTCTCTATCAATTGAAAATTCGAACACAACCATGATTACATATTCATATGTAGAACTTACCGTCATTGTATTCTGTTGCCATCGTTCGAAGAACTCTTAATCCCCGGCTTTGGCTGTTTCAGGTTGCACACTTCCGGCAGGAATTCACAGGCGTTTGTTGGAGATGTCCCCGTCGCAATTGTGTTGTTCACAGAATGTCGCAATGTTGTTCGCGGGATTGGAGGGAGAAGTATATTCCTGAATCGTCTTCTTTTGCTATTTTCTAGGGATCAAACCGATTACAATATTAATTATTAAATGTTGGGTGCGTAAAATGTCCCTTGTATCCCTTGTAATTTCTTATATTAATGGTCTCCTTATTAGTGATTAATTAATATGAACCATTGATTGAATGGGATTCGAAGGCTTAAATTAGTTCTCATGTTCCTACCTAATTATGGGTTCTTACTTGAAGCCCTCCCTCTATATATATATATATATATATATATATATATATATATATATATATATATATATATATATATATATATATATATATATATATATATATATATATATATATATATATATACACACACACACACTGTAGACTCAACTCATGAATTATTATCTTATATAAATTTAATTATGTGTAAAGTGATATAATTTTAATCTACTACTAAAAATTTTCATAAAATTAATTATTTATTACACTTTGAATTTTTTCTTTATGTGTGATGAAGAATTGTAAATAGTCCAAGCTAACAACAACTGGGGACGACCTACCTCTACCGGCCAAGTTGACTAGTTTTTCAATTGTAGACTCTTTGACCATTGATCTTGGGGTGTGTTTAGTTCGCACATGAGAATAGGAATTAGAATGAGAATCAAATATTTGGTAATGGTATGAGTTTTGGTGAAAGTATTTTGCATACTTAGTAGTAGGGTGGAATTAGAATGCTTACCAATATTTGTTAGGGAGAAATGTATTTAGATTTTGATGATATCAAACTAGGAATGTAGACCCCTCTTTTTACTTTCGTTTCACTGCATCTTTCGTGTTGGAGAAAGCAGTCTCAACTCACCATGTGATTCGGTTAAGTAGCATATATACATGAATCTGAGTTGTGTTTAGCAATTTAGGTCTACCCGAAGAAGAAAAGATCAAGGGAAGAACGAGAGAACAATTTAGACCGAAAGTTGGAAGGGTCTAACTCTCGTACAATCATCAAATGATAAGGAAGATCATTTGACTGAAAGGGAAAACGAAAGATGAGGACAATCTTTCATATAACTTTCCCGAGGCCATAAGTCTAAGTCAGACTTAAAAGACAACTCTTATAAATGAGCAAGAAGAATGTTGTCTAGGTCTCAATGTTGGGCAATCATCCTAGACAAAAGGTGTCATAGGAATGACATTCACAAAAGTCAAGAAGCATTAAATGATTTGTACTCTTGTCAGTGAAAAAGGACAAAAAGACAAGCAACTTTTGCTTTCAACGGCTATACAATACAGCCGAATTAAATTCTTCATGCCCAGCGGGTAATACACATTGGTTAATAGGTTTGAATTTCCATCTCCCTCCAACGGGTGGATTTTCTCTCCCTATAAATACCTCTCTTCCCAACCGAAGAAGGAGCTGATTGTTCAACTGATTTTATCTTAGAAAAAGCTCTTCAAACAAGTTCATCTAAAAGCTTTTCAAAAACCAGTGTGTGTGGTTTGAAGTTTTCAAAGAAGCTCATCCAGATTTTATACTTCACAATCCTCAAGAAGTCTTGCATCTTTACAAGAAGATTCATCTGATCATCAAGTCAAGACTTCAAGCTGTTGGAGAAACACATTATTTTCATCCAACACTCAACTCTGAAGAAGAAGTTGATAGAGGCGGAGTAAACTCAAGGAGTTGAAAAACCTCCCAAGTAGTTGTCCGGCTTAGTGATCAAGGAAGCTAGCTTGAGTAGTTTGTACTAGGAGTGATAGTGCAAACCCTTTCACAAGTTGTGAAAGAAGAGTGGAGTAGGCTTTGTTAATAGCCGAACCACTATAAAAATTCCTCTCTCCATCTCTCTTTAATTACTTTCGTATAACTATTGCATGCATACTGACCAAACCCTAAGTTTCTCAAAATCAAACTGTGCAAAGCATAATTTAAAACAAACTCATCTTTTCCGCTGCGTATATCTCCCGAAAGGAATTGATCGTTAAATTTCGAGGAGAGTTTATTCACACACCCCTCCTCCTCTAGACTCTCTTTTGACCCTACCGGGACCAACAATATTGATATATGGTTGGTTATGTATGACCTTATAATGGAAATAAAGATTTTAAAAATATAAAAATCAAAAAATAAAACAATTGATCCTAATTTAATGACATCCAAGTACTAATATGAACAAAAAAATCAAAATAAAAATCTAAAAGCATTAATCCAAACTTAAAAATCATATTACCAATATGATGTAATGAAACCTTTTTTAGTTAGGGAATTGAATTATTTATTGAAGGGGTAATCAAATCTCAGAGTTGTGTTTTAGTTAAAAAGTAGTTGTCAACCAAACACTAATAACTATGATTTTAATTTTCATTCTTAATGTGTAAACCCATGAACCAAACACATTCTTTAATCTTTCTTGTCAGCAGTTTTAAAGTGTAAGTTGTTGGTCCCGATACCGAGAGAATGAGAGTCTAGAGGGGGGGGGGGGGGTGAATAGACTCTATGCGATTTTCAAAACTTTACTCGAAAGAGTTATGCACAGCGGAAAGCATGTGTTATTTTAAGTTTTCTTTGTACACTTTCTTTAGAAATCGTCTTAACGAGAAGAGTATGAATGCTATGCAAGGCAGTTAAAACGATAAGTAAAGAGAGAGAGAGAGAGAGAGAGAGAGAAATTTTTATAGTGGTTCGGCTGTTAACTAAGCTTACTCCACTCTTCTTTCAGAACTCGTGAAAGGGTTTGCACTATCACTCCTTAGTTCAAACTATGCCAAGTTTGCTTCCTTGATCACTAAGTGGGACATCAACTTGCTAGGTTTTTCAACTCCTCCGAGTTTACTCCGCCTCTATCAACTTCTACAGAGTTGAGTGTTGGAAAGTGTTGATGTTATCTCCAACTTGAAATCTTGACTTGATGATGACTTGATCTTCGTATGCTGCAAGATTTATGTGATGTTGTGAAGATTTAGATAGCTAGATAATCTTTTGAAAAGTCTACACAAACACACGCTGGTTATGTAAGCTAGAACTTGAGAGTTTTTGAAAGCTTATTAGATAGCAATAGAGTGATAAAAACCAGCACCTTCTTCAAGTGATGGAGAGGGATATTTATAGGGTGAGAAATCCATCCATTGTTGGTAGATGGAGATTTCAAACCTATTAGCCAGCGTGTAATGACCTCTGGGTAAAGAGACTTAAATGCGGTTGTACTGTATAGCCGTTGGCTTCAAAAAGCAACCAACCATTTTGTCATTTTGTGCCGACAAAATGTACTAATCATTAAATGCTCCTTGATATTTGAAATTTCATTCCTAGGACACTATTTGTCTAGGATGATTTACCCATCTTTGAGACTTGGACAAATATGCTTCTGAAAACATATGAGACTTGTCCAATCAAGTCAGACTTTAAGTTCTCTCGGGTCATGAATAACGAAAGATTGTCCTTATCTTTCGTTGATTTCTTCAGTCAAATGATCTTTCTTTATCATTTGATAGTTACACGAGAGATAGACCATTCCATGTTTTGGTCTAAGTTGATCTCTCGGTCTTCTTCTTCATCATGAGGAGAACCCTGATTCGTGAGAACAGGATAAACATTAGATCTATTAGCAAGTTGAACAATTACACCATTTTCTTTTAAGGAACCAATATTCAAAGATGAATAAATAGATAAAGGCATCACATTAATGAACAATTACGCTCAGGTCGCGAAATTGAGGGTGATGTTAGCAAGAGCGGAAGGGCAACCTACAGGGAGGATGGAGCCATAGATGGCGGCATCGCTAGCACGCATTGGCCGCGCATCACAGGGACGATTGATGTTACAAGGATACAACACATCCTCGGGAAAGAATAAGGCTTTTGTTCCAAGCGGGGAGGAAGTGAAAATTTTGATCACAGTTGCATTTGTCTACTTTTGAGACATTATGTTTAAATGCTTTACATTCTAGTAGTATTTTCTTTATTATGCTTTTATTTTATCTTACTTGCATGAAGCTTGCTTATCTATTGATGCATGGAGTAGTTAATATTGATAATCATTTCAATTACACCTTACTTACCAAACATGCAAAATACTTTGACCAAAACTTTTTCCAATTACCAAATATTAAATCCCATTCCCATGTTCCAACCAAACACACCCTATGAATTTTGATTAACCAAACTTTTGAATAAAGCTAATAGATAATCGGTATTATTAATAATCTCAAATCAATCAAAACAATTAACTGAATTTCTTCACCCCAATTTGCAGATCTAGGCATATCATAAACCCAGAAATAAGTTATGCAAGGAACATCATTATGATATTTACATTTTTTTTTTTGTTGAAACAATACTCATTTACTTGTCTCTGCATTGCTCAAGGAAAGTGCATGTATGCCACCGTTTCTCCATGGAACGATACAAATTTACTTTTGTCTCTGCATTGCTATGCCACCGTTTGTTCTAGTTAGGACGTGTCACCAAGAGGAAATGCAAGGCTGCATCATGCATGCATTCATTTACATGAGGATTATGTGTCACCAAGGAAATTGTTAGAATATCACCTTCATTATAATATGAGTCATCATCCTCCTCAGTCACATTTGTAGTCTCTCGCTGCTTCTTCAATTTAATTTTAAAATTTGAATCGTTTCATCGAGATGATAACATGAGTGATGTGTATAAAAAGGGGCCGGGGACTCACTACTTGAGAAATCCATAGAAATTAAAAAAGAAGAGAGAGAGAGAGAGAGAATTGAAGATGAGTGACACAGGCATTGCTAAAAGATGGAAGAAGCTAAGTGGGAGTGATAACTGGAAAGGGCTACTGAACCCTTTGGATTCGGATCTCCGCCGCTACCTCATTCACTACGGAACCATGATTGCACCCGCATGCGATGCTTTCATCAACGAACCAGCTTCCAAAAATGTGGGATTACCGCGATACGCCAGGAAAAACCTCTTTCAAAATACAGGACTTGTCAAGGGAAATCCTTTCAAGTACTAGCTTCTCTTTAATTTCTTTCTTCATTCTATCATTTATGAGTACATACTACTAGTACTTATATATGCTTAACTGTATATATGTTTCAGATATGAAGTCACCAAATACTTTTATACAACATCTCTATTAGAACTCGGAGCTAAAGGGTGTACTTTGACGGAATCAAACTGGAGTGGATATGTTGCTGTGGCCACGGATGAAGGAAAAGCTGTTTTGGGACGAAGAGACATTGTGGTTGTTTGGAGGGGAACAATCCGACTCTTAGAGTGGATTGATAATCTCATATTCCTTTATGTTAATGCGCCATTAATCTTTGGCAAAAACTCTGATCCTCTGGTGCATATGGGTTGGTACTATATGTACACCAGCACCATTCCAGGTTCTCAACACAATGAAACAAGTGCCAGAGATCAGGTATATATATATATATATATATATATATATATATATATATATATATATATATATATATATATATAGTATAATTAATTATTTAATTTTATATATATAGAGGCGAGTTCAGGTGCGGCAGTGTCTTACAGTGCGGAGATTTTTTACGGTGCGGCAACACCAACAGTTCAACAAATATGCACCATCAACGTTAGGAAAATACACCACACAAAACAGACCCTGCATCACCAAACACACACCATTAGGTGTGAGTAAAAACACCATACACTGTTCGGAAATACACCATTGGGGGCGGTGAGTTATATGGTGTATTTTTTTGAGTCTGTTGTGTATTTTATGATGTTTTATTGCATTTCATTGTGGTGTGTTTTTATTACACTGTTGGTGCATATTGTTAACACTGTTGGTGTATTTTGGAATTCCGCCGCACCACCGCACGGGAAGATCCCGCCGCATTTAAACTTTATTTTATATATATATATATATATATATATATATATATATTTCAGCAAGTATATATATATATATATGAACATATACTACATGTAACAGGTCAAAAACTAACTTACTTTTTATTTTAGTTTTCTTAAATTTGGGTTTAGTTTGTTATAGGTTCGTAAAGAAGTTGCAAGACTTGTTGAATTATACAAGGACGAGGAAATTAGCATAACCGTGATAGGACACAGCTTGGGTGCATCCATGGCAACACTAAACGCAGTAGACCTGGCTGCCAATCCAGTCAACAATAATAATAAAGATGTTCCTATCACTGCTTTCGTGTATGCAAGCCCCAAAGTAGGGGATCACAATTTTAAAAAAGCCTTCTCTAATCAACAAAACCTTCGAACCCTGCGAATCTCCGACCTGAATGATTGTGTTCCAAAAGTTCCGCCGTATGGATGGAAAGAGGGTGAGACCATAGAATCAAAAGTAGATTACCAAGATGTGGGGGTGGGTTTGGTGATTGAATCTAAGAAATCCGACTGTTTGAAGCCTGACATTCTAGACCTGTGCACTCACGACTTGATGCTTTATATGCATGCACTTGATGGATACCAGGAGTCTCAGGGAGGATTTGAGCGTCATGGAGACTTTGATCTTGCCAAAGTTAATAGGTATGGGGATTATTTGAAAGCCGAGTATTCTATACCAATACGATGGTTTAACATAAAAGATAAAGGAATGGTTCAGCAGGAGGACGGGAATTATATCCTTGACGATCATGAGACGGATGATGATGATGATGATGATGATGATGATGATGATGATGATGATGAATGAGATGTTTAAAACAGAAACAGTTTGGTGCATGCATGCAATATGTGTGTTTGAATAAAACTAAGTCTTCTCTCTCTAGCTTCATGAAGACCTTTCTATAGTTATTCAGTGTGGTTTGAATAAAATTGGAGCTAAAATGAGGCAACTAGCCGCTTGTGGCTAGCTGTCTAGTCCAATAATGCATGTATATATCCGAGGTTTGCTAGCTTGTATTTCAATTATCATGTTTCAATCATCTCACCTCTTTACTTTGCTTAGTTTGTTCCTCAAATCTGGGGTTGTACTGTTTACTTTGAACAATCTTCTTAATTTCTAGCTGTTTTTGCCCATTCAACATACCGATTATCTATTAGTTTTATTCAAAAGTTTGGTTATTCAAAATTCTTAGGTTGTGTACGGTTGGAACATGGAAATTAATACTCCGTAATTGGGAAGGGTTTTGGTGAAAGTATTTTGAATGTTTTGTAGTAGGGTAGAATTGGAATGATTACCAATATTGATGTTTGGTAACTTGGTTATGTATGACCCAATAATAAGATTAAAAGTTTTAAAAATACAAACAAAAAAAAAAAAAAATCAATTCACATAACAACTGATCTTAAGAGTACCTTACGATGAAATGAGTAGGTAATGCAGTGATGAAGTAGATGAAGTGAAGAAAGATGAGTGAGGAGGCAACGAAAGTAGGTAATTGAGAATGGTTTTGGTGAAAGTATTTTGTATGTTTGGTAAGTACAGTGGAATTGGAATGCTTATCAATATTGATGTTTGGTTATATGTATCACACTATAATCAGATTAAAAGTTTTAAAAATAGAAAAATAATAAATTAAGACAATTGATCTTAAAAGTGACGATGAAGTGAGTAAGTAATGCACTGAGGAAGTCGATAAAGTGAAGAACGAAAGATGAGTAAGGACGAAGGATATATACCTATGTCCTAATCTCATGAATCAAATACACCATTAATATGACACATACATACACACACACACACACATATATATATATATATATATATATATATATATATATATGGCGGCATATGTTGAGCTTAAGGAGTCAATGAGGGAAGTAGGTTGGACCTAACCAGCTAAGGAGTGTAGCAAATTATATCGTCGACAAGAAAGACCGACCAATATGAATAAATTGTTTGTCAACATTATTTATTGTGCCGTCTTCTTTATTTAACTGCATTACAACCATGTTTTAATTTAATCTATAATCAATTAATAGATTATGTGACTATAAATAAATTGAAGTTACATAATGATCATGTTAGGTAACATTTAGCTTATCAGTTAATTTTAGCTTATTTGACTACTATTAGTTGTTTGACTTAGTTAAACATTCAATATAAGTATTTGATTAATTAGCTTTTTTTTGTAACAACTTATTACTCCAAAATGCTATTATTCAAAAAGCTGGTCAAAGCAGCTTTTTTCAATCAAATTTTTGAGAAAGTCATTTTACATGTAATCAACTATAAGCCAACAGCTAATTTATTAAACATCTTTCTAAAATCAACTAATGTTATTAAATACTTAATCGGCTAACAGCTATTCATCAAACACTCACAATTAAAATATTATATGCTAACAATTAATATATTATGTATATGTACCGTGATCTCTTTATGTCCAGCCTGGTGTAACATTAAGCTTCACCCCACTCAAGTCAATCGCCCGATTAACCCCCACAATACCCTGGCTGATTGGACAATAGTGAAAATTAAATCAAAAAGCAACATACCTGGGTTCATAACCACTGGTAATAGTCGACGAAGTAATCACGGTCGCCGAAGACGGTGACTCACCAGAAGCATTATTCAATACTTAAGGTGAGCTCTAAGGAATGTGTATCAAAGTGATTGTTTTTGTCTCAGTTGATGAATCATCCTAGGAACAAGACGTTCTAAGGACAAGAGGCACACAAATCAAGGTACATTAAATGCCAAGGTACCTCTTTTCAGAGCTAGAAGACAAAACATGCAGAAATTCTTGCCTCCAACGTCCATATGGTACAATCGCATTTAATAAAGCAATAAATGCATCAGGTTCTCCGGTTATTATCCACTGGTCCATAGGTTTGAAATGTCATCTCCCTCCAACGGATGGATATTTTCTCTCCTATAAATACCCATCTTCTCCATTGTAGAAGGTGCTTGTTTTTACATCAACTACTGATCATTCATATTCAAAAGCTCCTTATACAAGTTCACTCTCTCAAGCTTTTGAAAACCAGTGTGTCAAGGTGTGAAGTTTACAAGAAGAACTATCAGATTTCAACCTCACAACCTTGAAGAAGTCTTGCATCTTATATACGTTGATCATCCATCTTTCAACCAGTCAGCCAAGACTTCAACCTGTTGGAGAAACACGCAAATCTTTTCTACCAACCCTCAACTCTGAAGAAGAAGTTGATAGAGGCGGAGTAAACTCTAGGAGTTGAAAAACCTTCAAGTAGTTGTCCGGCTTAGTGATCAAGGAAGCTAGCTTGGTGTAGTTTGTACTAGGAGTGATAGTGCAAACCTTTCACGAGTTGTGAAAGAAGAGTGGAGTAGGCACAGTTGGCCGAACCACTATAAAAATCTCTCTCTCTCTCTTTACTTACTTTCTGCTTTTGATACAAGTGTTTTGCAGTTATTATTATTATTTGATACATGTGTTTTGCAGTTATTATTATTATTATTATTATTATTATTATTATTATTATTATTATTATTATTATTATTATTATTATTATTATTATTATTGTAGTAGTAGTGGGATGACCACTTCCTAGGTAGTTAGAGGTAGTGCGTAGTTTTTATCTTCTATAAATAGATGCCTAGGTATTTGAAGAAGAGATATCTGGGAAATTTGTATTTTGGGCTTCCTATTAAATGGAAGATTGGGGGAGAAGAAGCACTCCATAAAAACGCTTCATTTGGGGGAGAAGAAGCACTCCACAAAAACGCTTCATTTGGGGAGAAGAAGCACTCCAGAAACGCTTCGTTTTTATTCCTAAGTTTCTAAACCTGTGACGCGATCCTAGATATCCTGGCCTATAACAGCTTTACTTTCGCGCACTGCATATCATATTCTCTCACAACCGAAAGTTCTTATATATCCGAGGTTTGCTGGCTTGTATTTCAATTATCATGTTTCAATCATCTCACCTCTCGATCACCAATATATATATAATAATAAAAGACTTGATCGAATTGCATATATGCTTTTACTTTGCTTAATATGTTCCTGCATGCTTAACAAAACTAATTTAATTTATTTGCTACTCAAATCCGGGGTTGATTGTTTACATTGAATAATATTTCTTCTTTAATTTCTAGCTGTTTTTGCCCATTCCTGACTTAGATCTGTGCAAATTGGGGTGGGTGAAGATTAGGTCAATTCAACTTATTATCCAAGAAATTCAGTTAATTATTGTTTTGATTGATTTGACATTATTAATAATACCGATTATCTATTTGTTTTATTCAAAAGTTTGGTTATTCAAAATTCTTAGGGTGTTTAGTTGGAACATGGGAATAGGAATTAATTAATACTTGGTAATTGGGAATTGAAGGGTTTTGGTCAAAGTATATTTTACATGTTTGGTAAGTGTGGTGCTCTAGTGGAATTAGAATGATTATCAATATTGATTTTTGGTTAGGTATGACCATATATATAATCAGCTAATAATAAGGGGGCGTTTGGTTCAGGTCATCTTTGATTACCTAGGTAATCTGAGTCTGGTAATGTTATATTACCTTGTTTGGTTCAAGTTATGAAATTACCTGGTAATGTTATATTACCTGAAAGCTGATGTGGCGTTAATGTTTCAAGGTAATGTGATTACCCCCATTTTTTTAGGTAATCTTAGATTACCTTGAATTATTCCAACTTTGCCCTTGTTAACTAATCCTTATTCTTATAATAATAATAATAATAATAATAATAATAATAATAATAATAATAATATTATTATTATTATTATTATTATTATTATTATTATTATTATTATTATTATTATTATATATTTAGTTTTTTAATATTTGAACATTGATATACATTCATACATATAAATAAATAAAATAAATACACGCACATAAATAATATATATATATATATATATATATATATATATATATATATATATATATATATATATATTATTGAGGACATTATTGTAAATTGATTTATATAACCTAAAATATAACCCTTAACCAAACACAGTAATATTATATTCCACAATCTAAACCAAACACATAAGGTAATCTTACATTTCGGTAATCTCACATTACCTTCCTGAAGGTAATCTTATTACCTAGGGTAATCCAAGATTCCGTGAACCAAACGCCCCCTAAAGGTTTTTAAAAATACAAAAATAAAAAATTAAGGCAATTGATTTAAAGTAGTGATGATGAAGTGAATAGGTAATGCAGTGAGAAAGTTGATGAAGTGAAGAAAGATGCATGACTGAGGAGGCAACGAAATGAGCAGGCCATGAAATGAGGAAGAATAAGATTGAGTTAATGCAAGGATACCTATGAGCAGGCGATGAAGTGAGGAAGAATCAGGTTGGACTTATTTCAGGGGTGTGCATTCATATTATTTGGACTTATTTTGTGAATCATGAAGTGTTGGGGTGAGAATATATATAAATAAGGGAGATCAAAAAATGAAAATATACAAAAAAAAAAAAAAAAAAACTACAAATAAAAGAGTTTTTCTCAAAATGGTCCCTCGATTATTTCTTATTATATATTAGGCGTGCGTACAATAGGTAAACGGATAAAAATGCTCTCGATTTTAACACTGATTAGACGGAATATATAACGGGGGACTAAATTGGGTGAGGTTTTGAGAGTCGAAGAAACACATTTGGTGTAATTGAAAGTCGAAATGCAAAATTGAGAATGAGGAATAGTCGAGGGACCATTTTGGAAAAAAAAAATCTTCTAAAGTTAAATAGTTGAAAATTCAAGCTGACATAGTGCTATTTTGAAAATTTTACAAATTCGTTAGAAAAGTATGCATGTAAGTACCAACAAGTGGTATCAAAGTAATTGTTTTAAAAGATCAATTGTTTTATGTCAACTTGAGCAAATCTATAAAACTTTATTTTCAAAATTTGTTAAATAGCTAATTTTCTAAAAAAGCACAGAAGTATGGATAAAAAAAACCTATTGTTCAATTCAAATAATTTTTTTTTTTTTGAGAGAGAGAATTCAAATAATTTTTTAAATACATCTCTTCCTGTATTTTGTAAATTGGATTGATCAATATAAAATTATTTATAGAACTATTGTATCCTCATAAAGAAAGATCATTGGACATAAACAGCTAGCCGCAAGCTGCTAGTTAATTGCCTCTAATCTTATTTAAAACACATTGAATAATTATTGAACGAATTCAAACACACACTAAAACTGTTTAATTTGTGTTTAACATATCTCGTCCAATATCATTATCGTCAAGAATATAAGTTCCATCCTCCTGTTAAATCATTCCTTTATCCTTTGCGCTCTATTATGCTACTGGTATACGATACTCGCTTGTCTTTCAAATTAAAACTTCATCTCCGTTCTTATTAAGTTTGGAAATATCAAAGTCTCCATGAGGCTCAAACCTTCCTTCACTTTCAGAACCCTAGAATCTATCAATTACAAAACCCACCCCAAATTGGAGTAGAAAATTAAATTACTTTTGTTAAGCATATATCTATGGAGCAAAGAAAAGTAAAACCAAAATCATCAAGTCTGATATTATTATTATATATATATATATATATATATATATATATATATATACACTGCTGAAGAAAGATGATTGATGAGACATAATATATAATAATTCAAATACAAGCAAACATTAAACACATGCATTATATTGGAGTAGACAGCTTGACACAAGCTGATAGTTGCTTCCACCGTAGCTCTCTTTAATTTCATTCTTGGTTCTAGTAGTTATATATACTTGTTTTCAAATAAATGTGCATTTTCAAATATTAGAATTGTTTATAATTTCATCTTTGATTTTATTATTAATTTATAATTCTCTGTTAAATTTACTAAATTTCAAACTTCCAGTAAAACTCAATTGTCTAACTAAATTATTAAGATTTAAATAAAAAATTCTTAAAAACATGCATGCTTAATTCCCCGACTGGTATCTTCCAGCAATCACATAGAAGAAACATAATTTCACACAACATTGATAAACCCAGTTAAAATCAAACTCAATCACGCAACTCCATGTTGTACTCAAACACTCTTAAATCACATATTGGCTCTGTTTGGCAGAGCTTATAGCTTATTTTAAGCTACTAATAAGCTATAAGCTCTGTTTGGTAATGTTCCCAAAATAAGCTCTTAGCTTAAAATAAGAGCTTATTTTGGAACGCTACGTTAGGTAGCGTTTCAAAATAAGCTCCTAGCTTCCTAACTTTTTTTCTATCTTTATCCTAATTATTTTAAAGAAATGACATAATTTACCATTCCCAATTAAAACTCTTTTATCTTCTCCTTCATCCGCAACTTTCACCGCAAATATTATTATTATTATTATTATTATTATTATTATTATTATTATTATTATTATTATTATTATGAGATTTGCAACAATATTGCTATTTCATTATGAGATGCTAGATCATGATTATGCTAATAATTTTATTTCAAAATGTTAATTTTTTTTAAAGACAAAATGTTAAATTTTAATATATAAACAAACTAATTTAAATTTTGTGAAGGTGTCTTTTTTAGTCTTTTTACATTTATCAGCTTATCAAAAAACTAATTTTACCAAACACTTTTAATCATAACAGCTAGCTTAACAGCTCTTTAGATTTCAGCTCTGAGCTTATAGCTTTTCAGCTTTCAGCTCCATTTCAGCTTTTAGCTCCTAGCTTATAGCTTTTCAGCTAGGTTTACCAAACAGAGCCATAAATATAGCCCAAAACCCAACACTCCATCACCAAGACTGAAACAAAAGACTGAGGAAGAGCAATTTGGAGCTTGGCTTTTCAATTAGGTAAAATTTATATTCTCACATTTTTCTTTATCAGACAAGCCTTTATCTGCTGGGGTAAGTAAAAGACTTGCAAAGAATAATACAACTGCAACGAATAAGCTAAGGAAAATTTTCCGGTTTGTTAGAGTGGTATTTTCGTCATCCACTCGAAATCAATCATTCCTAAAGATTAATGCTCCATTCAGGAACCATACTGGCGGTAGCTTTATATCGTCAATTGTTGCCGAAGATTGTCCATCGCTTCACTATTCTCCCTGTATTTGCGTAAATTGAAAGAGAAAAGACAAAAATGAATGTTCACAACAGATGATTCAATTGATTAGATTCTTGCTACATGGAGTATATGGTTGCATGTCCACCACGTAGTTAATTGCGCGCACACACACACACATATTCAACTCATTGTGGGGAGTGAACAATATGGCAACATATATAATAATGTGAGCATATGTTGTGAATATCACTTCAACATACACGTATACATGTATATCATGTATAAGTTATTTAACATGCACAATTTTCAATTTCACCCCCTTTTTTACTCTGTCATTTTTCCTCATAATAATAATTATTACTATAATTATTATTACTATTTTGTAGTGACTTTCTCAACTTTGGCATAGCTTTAATGTGGTTCAGAATGATACAATTTTAAGATCAATGATTTGATGGACAAAAGAACTTGGTCATATCAAGCAAAATAAATTATCATAAAATATATACATAATAATTATTATGGTAATTAATAAATTAATTACACATATATTAGTATAATTGACTAATAATTATTATGGTAATTAAGTTAAAAATTACCTTAATAATAGTATAATTACAAATAAACATGGATCGTTGGATTTTTTAATAATTATTACAATTAATTTTATTATGATCTCTCTCGAGATATATATATATATATATATATATATATATATATATATATATATATATATATATGTATGTATGTATGTATGTATGTATGTATGTATGTATGTATGTATGTAAACAGTTTGCTTTGGTGGAGTTGGAGAAGTAATTTGCTATCTTTGTGGGGGAAGAGCCTGAAGGACTTTTTAGAAATGCCAATTCCAGACGAAACTATCATAGGTTTGAGTGAAAACATGTTGATAGCTGAAGAGTTGGCGTTTGACAAGGAGTCGTTAAAGACAAAGCATAAAATATTGGTAACACGTACAACTGACCGACGAGCAAAATAATGTTTACGACTCTGTAATGAATGATATTGATTCCAATGGAGGTGGATTGTTCTATGTGTATAGTTACGGAAAAACAGGCAAGATGTTCGTGTGGAGAACGTTATCGTCAAAGATAAGGAGCCATAATGATATAGTTCTGAATGTTGCTTCTAGTGGAATAACATCTTTGCTCTTGCCGGGAGGCAGAATAGCTATACCACTCTCATATATAAGGTAGATTGCATCCGACATGTAATATATCGCAAGGTAGTGACCTTGCTGAGCTTATAATAAGGAGCAAATTGATAATATCTAATGAAGCACTGATCACACACAAGCACTATTTTGAGGCATTGGACAAAACCATGAGGGATCTATTGAGGTTCGCCATACCGGGTAGTGCTAAAATGACTTTTGGTGGAAAGACAATAGTTTTGGGCGGCGATTTTAGACAGAGATTGCCTGTTATTACGAAAGCAACAAGACCAGTAGTTGTCGGAGCAAATATTAATTCTTCATACATGTGGACAAATTGCAAGGTATTATGGCTCACTAAGAACTTGAGACTACGGACCTTAGCTTCAGAGGAAGATAGACAGATGGTTGATTGGTTTTCAAAATGGATTGCAGACATCGGAGATGGGATTGCAAGGGTTGAAAACAATGGTTCATTTGAGATCGATATTCTGGCACAGTTTTTGTTGAAGTGTGGACACAATCCCATAGCAACTATAATGGAAAGCACATTTCCAAACTCGAGATATTACATGCTTGATGAGTTGCAACTAGAAGGTTGAGCGATCCTCTCGGCGACTTTAGATGTCGTTGATCAAATTAATCAGTACATATGCGACATGAATACTGCAAAAAGACGAATATATTTAAGTTTGGGAAAATGGCACTTTTTCCCCCTGAGTTATATACTTATAGCATTTTCCCCCCTGAATTATTGAAATGGCTATTTTTCCCCCTGAAATGTTAAATGGACATATTTACCCTTAAAATAAATATTTCATTTTTTTTCTCCAACAAATTATGACCATAAGTTGGTTCAAACAAAACAAACACTATAGCAACCAAACCGAAATATTCCAATTACAATTTAGAATCGAAACCCGATATTTAGAGTTTATTAAAATCATGAACCGGAACGGACGGTTCATGTTCCGAACTGGAAAAAATAAAATACATTTATTGTTGAATTTAGACTATTTTAAAATAAAAACTAAAATTTTAAAATAAAGACAGTTCAAAATCGCGAACCGGATCCGAAACCGCCGGTTTACAGTTCAAGATTCAATTTTTTATACATAATTTTAATAAATTGACATCTAAATATTGGGTTCTAGATCTGAATCATAACCGGAAACTTTTAATTCGATTGCTTTAGTGTCCGGTTCAGTTCAAACCGAACCGTGGTCATCCCTACGTATACGCAATAATTTGTTGGAGATGTAAAATAAATAAAATGTTTACTTTAAGGATAGAAATGTCAATTTAATATTTCAGGGGGAAAAAGCACCACTTTTAGAATAATTGAGGGGGTTAATGTGCTTACCTAAATAATTGAGGGGGAAAAAGTGCTATAAGTATATAACTCAGGGGGAAAAAGTGCCATTTTCCCTTTAAGTTTTGACTCTTTGTGTAAGGTAGAATCCGACAATGAAAATCTATTAGAAATACACACTCCTAAATTCTTAAATAGTTTGAGATTGTCGGGTCTTCATAATTATTCATTGACATTAAAGGTTGGTGCACCTGTTAGTTATTGCGAACCATAGACCACTCTCTTGGTCTTTGTAATGGGACGTGACTCATCATCACAAGATTGGTAGATCACATTGTCGAAGCAAGCATAGTTAATGGGACACATGAAGAAACCAAAGTTCTTATCCCCTGAATGTCTCTCACTCCTTTTGATACGAGATTGCCCTTCAAGTGCCAACGTAAACAATTTCCGTTGATGCTTGCATATACCATTACTATCAACAAAAGCAAAGGTCAAACACTAACTCACGTTGGGTTATTGTTAAAAAAACGGCCTTTAATCACGGACAATTGTAAGTGGCTTTTTCCCGAGTCACCTATCCTGATGGCCTGAAGGTGCTAGTTCTAGACAAGGATGGACAAGATTGTGTTGCGACTACCAATGTCGTCTACAAAGAGGTTTTCAATAATGTGTAAATACAATCGATGATATTATGTTTTTTTTTTTCAAAATGACAAAATTGTTATATATCTAGACAAAAATATTTCCTTTATATAAATGAATTAGGATAGCAATTGATTACTATAACTAAGTTGCTAGAGAATGAACACATGTGCCCAATTTATAAAAATCCTAAACAATGATATATAAAAATCTCTAAAGGTACAGCACCGCTTGCGTACATCTACACATTAACTATTAATTTGAGCAATTACTTGCTCGAATTCAAGCAATGATAACAAAAACAATCCAAACTATATCTTTAATTGCACTATATAATACTCCGTATTTGATGTTATAATTTAAATAATTGTATATCGATCCAAATATTCTAAATATATTATAACAAATCCATTACGTGCACCGCACGAGTGAAAATACTAGTATACATATATACTTTAATAGAGTGATGGCTTATAAGATTATCATATTAGAAACTGTGATATTGGATTTATACCTATTAAATTTTTACGTATTTACTATTTAGCTAGTCAGTTGTCTAACTAGTATACTAAGTAGTAATTGCTACCTATAAATATTTTGAAGTTTTTAAAATCTTATTTGTTTTAAATTGAAAAATTACTCTTACTACATAGTAGTTAGTAGTTGCAATTTGTAAACTTATTCTAATTAATGGTATTACATTATTAGTTTTTTTGAAAAGGATAAATTAATTCATTAAATCGGAATGAAGAATGTTGACAAGAAAGGCATGTGGTTCATCTAACCACTCACCGCAACCTGACACAGAAAAGGCCTCCCTAGCAACAGTGTGGGCAGCACAATTCGCAGATCGCTTAACATGACAGAATTTCACATCATCAATCTCAGATGTCAAATTCTTTACATCATCAACTAAATAACCAAAAACTGAAGTAAAAGAAACTGAAGTAATTGCATTAAAAACAACCTGACAATCTGTTTCCACATCCACCGCACCCAGTCCTGTATCCCTTAACCAACTCAATGCCTCCCTAATAGATAGCACCTCTGCTTCCCTAACCGCACATAACCCGGGCATTCTTATATTCTTGGCAGCCAGAAAATTTCCAACATCATCACGTAAGACCCATCCAAAACCCATAGCATTATCCTCAACATTTAGCGCAGCATCCGTATTAAGTTTTAGCCTCCCATGTGATGGCCTTGCCCAGCCTACCACAACATGGGAATCTGAGTGGGCAACACCAGCTGGCAGCTTCTGATTCGCATTTCCCCAACAATCCAGAAACAGCAACGCCCTATGCAACATAGTACACAAATCAAAATCAATACCCTTCCACACACTCTCATTCCTGCTGGTCCACACACCCCAACAAGCCATAACAAACTTTGGTTTTGAACATAAATCTAAGGTGCCCAAGGCCCAAAAAAACCAATCTCCAAGATTATTACCATCGTAGGGACTTACATTATTAGTTTTTGATTTCTTTATTTTCTTGTAATAATTTTAAAGTGATTTTTTTTTTCAAAATGGTCCCTTGACTATTGCTCATTCTCAATTTTGCATTTCGACTTTCAATTGCACCAAATGTGGTTCCTCGAATTTCAAAAATTCACCCAATTCAGTCTTCCGTTACATATTCCGATCCGTCTAATCAGTGTTAAAATGGAGGGTATTTTTGTCCATTTACCTATTGTATGCCTAATATACACTAAGAAATAGATGAGGGGCCATTTTGAGAAAAACTCTTTTATTTATTTCATTTTTGTTCATTTTCATTTTTTAGACTCTATCAAATTAATAAATTAGAATTTCAATACAATTTTTTCTTACAAATATAAATAGTTAAAATCCCACAATTCAACCTCAAAATTTTAAACTTTCTCTACAAACTTTTTCTTTATATATAGGAACATAAAAAGATAAAAATAAAAAGTATATGAGTATTTATGAAATTTAAGAAACTTATTGTAAAACTTGATAGGAATAGAGGAAAAGTTTGTATATTTCGACAGAGGGAAAAAGTCTGTAGGGAAAGTTAAAAATTTTGATGCTAGATGGTGGGATTTTCGCTATTTATATTTGTGAGAAAAAATCTACAAAAATTCTAATTTAATAGAGTCTAAAAAAATGAAAATACACAAAAAAGAAATACTACAAATAAAAGAGTTTTTCGAAATGGTCCCTCGACTAATCCCAAAATGGTCCCTCGACTATTTCTTAGTGTATATTAGGCACGCACGCAATAGGTAAACGGACGAAAATGCCCTTGATTTTAACACTGATTAGACGGAATATGTAACGGAGGACTAAATTGTGTGAGTTTTTGAAAGTCGATAAAACACATTTGGTGCAATTGAAAATCAAAATGCAAAATTGAGAATGAGCAATAGTCGAGGAATCATTTTTGAAAAAAAAAAAAAAAAAAAAAAAAAAAAAAAAAAAACTCTTCTAAAGTTAAATAGTTGAAAATTCAAACTCACATAGAGCTATTTTGAAAATTTTGCAAATTCATTAGAAAAGTATTCATGTCAGGACCAACAAGTGGTATCAACGTAATTGTTTTAAAATTAAAGATCAATTGTTTTATGTCAACTTGAGCAATCTAAAAAACTTTATTTTCAAAATTTGTTAAATAGCTAATTTTCTAATAAGCACAGAAGTATGGATAAAAACCCTATTGTTCAATTTAAATGCATTTTTCAATTACATCTCTTCCCGTATGTATTTTGTAAATTGGATTGATCAATATAAAATTATTTCTAAAGCTATTGTATTCTCAAAAAGAAATATCATTGGACTTAAACAGCTAGCCGCAAGCTGCTAGTTTTTTTTTTTTTTTTTTTGAATGCCCGCAAGCTGCTAGTTAATTGCCTCCAATGTTATTTAAAACACATTGACTAAGTATCGAACGGTCTTCATGAAAACTTTATTCAAACACACACGAAAACTGTTTAATTTGTGTTTAACATATGTCTCGTCCAATATCATTATCGTCAAGAATATAAGTTTTATCGTCCTGCTAAATCATTTCTTTATCCTTTAATTTGCGCTCTATTATGCTACTGGTATACGATACTTGCTTGTCTTTCAAATTAAAACTTCTCCGTTCTTATTAAGTTTGGAAATATCAAAGTCTCCATGAGGCCGGCTTAAACCTTCCTTCACTTTCAGACCCCTAGTATCTATCAATTACAAAACCCACCCCAAATTGGAGTAGCAAATTAAATTACTTTTGTTAAGCATATATCTATGGAGCAATGAAAAGTAAAACCAAAATCATCAAGTCTGATCTTTTATATATGTATACACTGCTGAAGAAAGATGATTGATGAGACATAATATATAATAATTCAAATACAAGCAAACATTAAACACATGCATTATATTGGAGTAGACAGCTTGACACAAGCTGATAGTTGCTTCCACACCTCTCACTAATTCAACTCTCCTTTGAGATAAGGGAGTTGGAAGAAATTAAAACGTGAATCTCCTATGTTTAATTAGTCAATTGATTTGATTGGTTTAAGTTGACATCGGAATGGAGTTGCAAACTAAATGAAAGTTCAATATCTACGAGAGTAACATTGACACCTAATAGTGTCTCTTTAGTTCCCTTATTACACGGTCTTAATCCAAGCTAGGAACACTATAACATCTATGCAAAGGTATAGTAGCTTAATTGGTCTAAGTCCTGGCTTTTAAATTTGATTTTTTAACACAATTGTTCATTTTGTTGATTTGCTTTAATTCGATCACATGAATTGTATCTCTTTTTGAATTAACTTCCAAACGCTATATGATCTTGTTCTTAATCACTCACTATTCAACTCCACTTCAACCCACTTTTTTTATTACGACATCCCTTCATTCCCTTACCACTACTTACACAACTTCCAACAACTCTAGCATTAATAAGCGCTTTGCATGACAAGCTAAGGTTGAATTATGTAAGTATAAATATTATTTCCAAAAGGTTGAACCTCAATCCTGTCCCGACAGAGAGGCTAGACCTTTGCTTACTGTGCACAAGGAGCTCCCTCACTTTGAGAGGTTGCTCCCATATTGCCGTTGGTGACACTCGATCCTTGGCCATTCTTTTCAACTTTTACCTATATGACAAGTTGAGTTGCCCATGCGGGCAACGAACAAAAAGTTCATAGTCTACACAACTCTAATCTGTAGACCATAAATAAAAAGTTCATTATTTGTATATAAAAATTAAAGTACATTATTTTGTATACTTAATATATTTAAAATGTACCTTATATTTACGAAAAATACAATATTTTGTATTATTCACATTTAGTACATAAATAATGTACTTTTAATATATTAAAATATACTTTTTTATGGTTCATACAACACTATAGGGACTAGGGAGCATATAATAATTTTCCTTTCATCATCTTATTATGAACAGTAAAAGTCGGCGGCACGAGGCTTTGTACGTGGCTTTTTTCCGAGAGATTTTCAATAGGGATGGACAAGATTGTGTTGCGACTACCAATGTCGTCTACAAAGATATTTTCAATAGGAAAATTCTATTCACACCACCTCTTTTACTATTTGCACCACCTATTTAATAGGTCAAATCACTTTATAGGTGGTGCTCATTAAAAATTGCTATTTGCACCACCATCATTTAATGTGGTCAAAGACTAATATTTATTTTATATATGTTTTTTATAATCAAATTATTAATTTAAAAAAAAAAAAAAAAAAAAAAAAAAAAAAAAAAACTAAACGTCACCTTCTCCGGTGAGAAGGCAACACTGCCTTCTCACCGGAGAAGGCAGTCCAGTGGGTCGCCTTCTCACCGGAGAAGGCGACCCGGGTATATTTCTACTTAGGTTGCCTTCTCCGGTGAGAAAGCAATCCACTGTGGGTTGCCTTCTCACCGGAGAAGGCAACCCAGGTAGAAATCTATCTGGGTCGCCTTCTCCGGTGAGAAGGCGACCCACTGGGCTGCCTTCTCACCGGAGAAGGCGAGAAGGCAGCCCAGTTGCCTTCTCCGGTGAGAAGGCAGTCACCGGAGAAGGTGACCGTTTTTTTTTTTTAGTTTTTTTTTAAAGAATTAAATTTTGAATTAATTAATTATTTCTTAAATCTAATAAATGCATTTTGACTAGGTGGTGCAAATAACATTTTGACCACTCATTATGCTATATGCACCACCTATGTATTTATTATAAATTATTACCTTTTTATACTTTTAATGTACTTTATACCCTATTTTAATCAAAGGGTGGTGCAAATAGCAACACCCTTTCAATAATGTGTAAATACAATCGATGATATTATGTTTTTTTTTTTTTTTCAAAATGACAAAATTGTTATATATCTAGACAAAAATATATCCTTTATACAAATGAATTAGGATAGCAATTGATTACTATAACTAAGTTGCTAGAGAATGAACACATTTGCCCAATTTATGAAAATATACAAAAAAGAGATACTACAAATAAAAGAGTTTTTCTCAAAATGGTCCCTCGACTATTTCTTAGTGTATATTAGGCGCGCATACAATAGGTAAACGGACGAAAATGCCCTTGATTTTAACACTGATTAGACGGAATATGTAACGGAGAACTAAATTGTGTGAGTTTTTGAAAGTCAATGAAACACATTTGGTGCAATTGAAAATCAAAATGCAAAATTGAGAATGAGCAATAGTCGAGGGATCATTTTTTGAAAAAAAAAAAAAAAAAAAAAAAAAAAAAAAAAAAAAACTCTTCTAAAGTTAAATAGTTGAAAATTCAAACTCACATAGAGCTATTTTGAAAATTTTGCAAATTCATTAGAGAAGTATTCATGTCAGGACCAACAAGTGGTATCAAAGTAATTGTTTTAAAATTAAAGATCAATTGTTTTATGTCAACTTGAGCAATCTAAAAAACTTTATTTTCAAAATTTGTTAAATAGCTAATTTTCTAATAAGCACAGAAGTATGGATAAAAAAACCTATTGTTCAATTCAAATGCATTTTTTAATTACATCTCTTCCTGTATTTTGTAAATTGGATTGATCAATATAAAATTATTTCTAAATCTATTGTATATATTCTCATAAAGAAAGATCATTGGACTTAAACAGCTAGCCGCAAGCTGCTAGTTAATTGCCTCCAATCTTATTTAAAACACATTGACTAACTATCGAACGGTCTTCATGAAAACTTTATTCAAACACACACGAAAACTGTTTAATTTGTGTTTAACATATATCTTGTCCAATATACCAAGTGGCTTGTAGTCTACTGGTATCGGGTTGCTCCCCTAAGTGGGAGGTGTAAGATTCGAACCGCAGTTGAGGCAAATAGTGTGTGTATATGTAGGGTATCCTCCTTTCTTATAATAAAAATAAAAAAGTATATATATCTCGTCCAATATCATTATCGTCAAGAATATAAGTCGTGCTAAATCATTCCTTTATCCTTTGCACTCTACTATGCTACTGGTATACGATACTCGCTTGTCTTTCAAATTAAAACTTCCCCGTTCTTATTAAGTTTGGAAATATCAAAGTCTCCATGAGGCCGGCTTAAACCTTCCTTCACTTTCAGACCCCTAGAATCTATCAATTACAAAACCCACCCCAAATTGGAGTAGCAAATTAAATTACTTTTGTTAAGCACATATCTGTGGAGCAATGAAAAGTAAAACCAAAATCATCAAGTCTGATCTTTTATATATATATACACTGCTGAAGAAAGATGATTGATGAGACATAATATATAATAATTCAAATACAAGCAAACATTAAACATATGCATTATATTGGACTAGACAGCTAGACACAAGCTAATAGTTGCTTCCACACCTCTCACTAATTCAACTCTCCTTTGGAATAAGGGAGTTGGAAGAAAACGTGATTCTCGTATGCTTAATTAGTCAATTGATTTGATTGGCTTAAGTTGTCATCGGAATGGAGTTGCAAACTAATTAAAAGTTAAATATCCCCGTGAGTAACATTGACACCTAATAGTGTCTCTCTAGTTCCCTTATTACACGGTCTTAATCCATGCTAGGAACACTATAACATCTATGCAAAGGTATAGTAGCTTAATTGGTCTAAGTCCGGGCTTTTAAATTTGATTTTTTAACTCAATTGTTCATTTTGTTGATTGTTGAGATTAATAAGGAACAAGAAACAATAATAATGGCAAAAAGGGTAAAGAAGCAAGATTTACGTGGTTCGGTAATGTGCTTACGTTCACGGGAGTGAAAGTATTCTTATATTCATAGTGATGATGATAGTGGTGACACAACCCCTTAAGAATACAACCAATATATTTATAGGCATCTAATCCAGGTACAAAGGGTCTACCCATTTCACTCCTACTCCTAGTATGAGACAAACTCATATTCCTAATCCATATATGAGACAAAATCAATAATCTCCACCTTGGCGAATATGCTCTTTAGGAGAAAAGATATCTTAACAAATCTCCACCTTGACGAATATGCTCTTTAGGAGAAAAGACTTATCTCACCATCTCCACCTTCACATATCTGCCCTTTAGGAGAAAAGACTATCTCCACCTTTGCAAATATGCTCTTTAGGAGAAAAGATAACTCCACAAATCTTCACTTTAGCAAATATGTCCCTTAGGAGAAAAGACTTATCTCACCATCTCCACCTTCACAATTATGTCCCTTAGGAGAAAAAGACTTATCTCACATATACACATGGGTAGGAACAACCACGCTCATCCCAACTAGCCAGCCGTATGCATCACGCAGCATCAAACGTTTTCCAGCATGTACACGAACCGCTTTGTCCTAAGCCATTCGCCCCTCAGCCGTCGACCTGTTATACCAGCCGCGACTCATGCTTACTGTCCCGTTTAGCTGACCTCCTGCATCTGGCCCATACCAGGTCCATGTCCCCTCTTGGTATCCACGCTGCCCCTAACACAACAGCGCCCCTGCAAAGTCACACTAAAC
Source organism: Ipomoea nil (assembly GCF_001879475.1). Classification (NCBI taxonomy): domain Eukaryota; kingdom Viridiplantae; phylum Streptophyta; class Magnoliopsida; order Solanales; family Convolvulaceae; genus Ipomoea; species Ipomoea nil. The sequence goes on from NW_017616745.1 coordinate 6,627,051, forward strand.
CTGTGTGCCTTGCCCAATGCTCCACTAACCAGTAATTGCCACTGGTCAGCAACACGCACCACGCAGCATCAAACGTTTCCCCGTGCATGTTCACGAACTGCTTCGTCCCAAGCAATCCGCCAGCCGTGACTCATGCCAAGCCCGGCCCATACCGATACCAGGACTATATCGGCCCTAACCAGTGCCATACCAGCACATACCGAGCCCATATAAGCCCATACCTATACCAGGTCCGCGACCCCTCCTGGTATCCGCGCTGCCCAACACTACCGCGCCCCTCACCACCTTCTCATCTAGCATCTAGAAACACCCAACAAGTCCGAACAATGTTTGAACTTGTTACTAGTTACCGCTAGAACATCACCTTCACTATAATAAGAGTCATCAGCATGTACCACGTCCGTAGTTTCCTGCTTCTTCAACTCCTCCCAATCAGCCTCTTCTAGATTTGCTGGCTTTTCCGCCCTCAAGGTTTTCAGAAGGCCCTGATATGCCAACAAATCCTTTACCCTAGATTGCCATAACTCAAAATTCCCTGTACCATCAAATTTTGATACCTCGAATTTTGTACTTGAAATGGTCATCTCAACTATGCTCTGATACTAATTTGTTGAGATTAACAGGAACAAGAAACAATAATAATGGCAAAAAGGGTAAAGAAAGCAAGATTTACGTGGTTCGGCAATGTGCCTACGTCCACGGGAGTGAAAGTATTCTTATATTCATAGTAATGATGATAGTGGTGACACAACCCCTTAGGAATATAACCAATATATTTATAAGCATCTAATCCATGTACAAAGGGTCTACCCGTTTCACTCCTACTCCTAGTATGAGACAAACTCATATTCCTAATCCATATATGAGACAAACTCAACATTGATTTGCTTTGATTTGATCACATGAATTGTATCTCTTTTTGAATTAACTTCAAAACGCTATATGATCTTGTTCTTAATCACTCACTATTCAACTCCACTTCAACCCACTTTTTTATTAGAGTAAATACCCAAAATGATCCCTCGACTATAGCTAAATTCACAAATTGGTCCTCGCCTTTCAATTTCAACCAATTAAGTCCTTAACTTTGCAATTTTGACATGATTTGGTCATCCATCTATTTGACCATTTGTTGACCGTGATCGACGATCTCCAGAAGAACCTTCAGCTCTCGTCGGAGCATGTGGAGGCCTCCAGGATGACATTGCACCGGTTTGGAAACACGTCGTCTTCTTCGCTCTGGTTTGAACTCAATTACATTAAATCCAAAGGGAGGATGAAGAAAGGCGACCAGATTTGGTAGATTGCTTTCGACAGTGGATTCAAATGTAACAGTGCGGTCTGGAAATGCAACCGGAATCTTAAAAAACCGACGATGGACCATGAAATTACATATATTTTCTCAAAAATCACAGTCAACAAACGGTCAAATAGACAGAGGACCAAATTGTGTTAAAATTACAAAGTTAAGGACTTAATTGGTTGAAATTGAAAGTTGAGGCCAATTTGTGAATTTAACTATAGTCGAGGGATCATTTTTGGTATTTACTCTTTTTATTACGACATCCCTTCTTTCCCTTACCACTACTTACACAACTTCCAACAACTCTAGCATTAATAAGCGCTTTGCATGACAAGCTAAGGTAGAATTATGTAAGTATAAGTATTATTTCCAAAAGGTTGAATCCCAACCCTGTCCCGACAGAGCATCTGGAATGATGTAAATCATGGTAACTCAACTGAACATGAACCACAGAGGCTAGACCTTTGCTTACTGCGCTCAAGGAGTTCCTTCACTTTGAGAGGTTGCTCCCACACTGTCGTTGGTGAGACTCGATCCCTGGTCGATCATTCTTTCCAACTTTCACCTCTATGACAAGTTGAGTTGCCCATGCGGGCAACGAACAAAAAGTTCATAGTGTACACAACTCTAATCACTGCTGGAAATTATGAAATTCCGACGACTTGAAAGTGATCTTAAATCAAGTCTAAAGCAAAAAGTGGTCGGAAATAGCAACAAAGGTTTTTTCGAATACCAAAAGTGGTTAGAACAAGACTTTCGACTTGATTTAAGATCACTTTCAGGTGGTCGGAAATTCCATAATTTCCAACAGTGAATCTGTAGACCATAAATAAAAAGTTCATTATTTATATATAAAAATTAAAGTACATTATTTTGTATACTTAATATATTAAAAATGTACCTTATATTTACGAAAAATATAATATTTTGTATAATGCACATTTAGTACATAAATATATTAAAATATACTCCCTCCGTCCCATTTTATGTGTCTTACTTTCCTTTTTAGTTTGTCCCAAAATAGTGTCATTTTCTAAAATTGAACATAACTATCACTCTACATTTCTCAATTTACCATTTTGACTTTTCAAATTTTTAGAGGTAAGTACAATTGTACTTGTACTTTTCAAATTTTTAGAGGTAAGTATAATTGTACTTGGGCAAAATTGAAAACTTAGTACCGTTTGTTATGTTGTATTAAAAACTGTGTAAAAAGCAGGAAGTATACTTTTGAACTCACAATCTTCCAAATGGAAGTCCAATCCGAGTACCATCAGACCACATAGACCACATAGTCTTGGTATAGGGAGCATATAATAATTTGCCTTTCATCATCTTATTATGAACAGTAAAAGTCGGCGGCACGAGGAGCGCGAGCGAGCGGAATGGGCGATAGATGTGTATAAAAAGGGGGAGTATGTGGGGAGTTTCAGCACCACTTACTACTTGAGAAATCCATAGAAAAAAGAAGAGAGAGAGAGAGAGAGAGAAAGAATTGAAGATGAGTGACACAGGCATTGCTAAAAGATGGAGGGTTCTAAGTGGGAGTGATAACTGGGAAGGGCTACTGGAGCCTTTGGATTCGGATCTCCGCCGCTACCTCATTCACTACGGAACCATGGTTTCACCCGCAACCGATTCTTTCATAAACGAACCAGCTTCCAAAAATGTGGGATTATCACGATATGCCAGGAGAAACCTCCTTGCCAACTGTGGACTGGTGAAGGGAAACCCTTTCAAGTATTAAAGCTTCTCTCTCTATCTCTCTCAGTTTCTGTTCTGATCTCATTCACCCACAAGCTAGTTTAATTTATATATGTTTTTTTTTGTTAATTGTTTAAGATATGAAGTGACCAAATACTTCTATGCACCATCAATAATCCCAATCCCAGACGAAGGGTATAATGTGAGGCCAACCCGAGCGGATGCAGTGCTAAAGGAATCAAACTGGAATGGATATGTTGCTGTGGCCACGGATGAAGGAAAAGTTGCTTTGGGACGAAGAGACATTCTGATTGTTTGGAGGGGAACAATTCGAAAGTCAGAGTGGAATGAGAATATCACATTCTGGTTCGTCAAAGCGCCATTATTCTTTGGCCAAAACTCTGACCCTCTGGTGCATAAGGGTTGGTACGATATGTATACCACCATCAATCAAGATTCCCAACTGAATAAAAAGAGTGCCAGAGATCAGGTATGTGTAATATAGATTAAGTGTTTACTAAGATAGCTAGTAGCTAAGATCAAGACGCTGACTGTTGGACTTCACCTTTAAACTATTCACCTACAGTCACAATGGGTGCTAGACTTGCCTTTACCAGACTCTATCCAACATTTTGTATTTTTATTTTTATTTCAGTGTCTTTTCGGCATTGTAGAATTTGACTTGACTTATCTTTGTTATATATCTATAGATTAGTGAAGAAGTTGCAAGACTTGTTGAGTTATACAAGGACGAGGAAATTAGCATAACCGTGACAGGACACAGCTTGGGTTCATCCCTGGCAACACTAAACGCAGTAGACATGGCTTTCAATCCATTCAGACCGGACATTCCTGTCACTGCTTTCTTGTATGCAAGCCCCAAAGTAGGGGATGAGAATTTTAAAAATGCCATTTCTAATCAACAAAACCTTCGAGCCTTGCGAATCACCGACGTCAATGATCTTGTTCCAATAATTCCACCGTTTGGATGGAAAGAAGGTGACAACATAATAACAACGCCACCAACACCTTACGGAGATGTGGGGGTGGGTTTGGTTATTGATTCTAAGAAATCCGACTATTTGAAGCCTGACGTTCCAACCTTGTCAACTCACGACTTGATGCTTTATATGCATGGAATTGATGGATACCAGGGGTCTCAAGGAGGGTTTGAGCGTCACGGAGACTTTGATCTTGCCAAAGTTAATAGGTATGGGGATTATTTGAAAGCCGAGTATCCTATACCAATAGGATGGTTTAACATAAAGGATAAAGGAATGGTTCAGCAGGACAATGGAAATTATATCCTTGACGATCATGAAGTGGACGAGACATTTTAAACCGAAATAGTTTTGTGCATGCATGCATGTGTGTTTGAATAAAGCTAAGTCTTCTATAGCTTCATGAAGACCTTTCTATAATTATTGAGTGTGTTTTGAATAAAATTGGAGGTGAGGCATGCAACTAGCCGCTTGTGGCTAGATGTCTAGTCCAATGCATGTGTGCAAGGTTTGCTAGCTAGCTTGTATTTGAATTATTATGTATGTTTCAATCATTATCGATTTTAAGCAATAATATATATAATAATAAAATATCAAACTTGATCGAATTGCATGCTTTTACTTTGCTTTGTTCCTGCATGCTTAACAAAACTAATTTAATTTGCTACTCAAATCTGGGGTTGTTTACTTTGAATAATCTTCTTTCTACCTCTTTTTGACCATTCAACATAAACAACCTGCCTGCTACCACGGGACACTATATTAACTGGAAATTTTTAAAAATTTCTGAAAAGAAAAATATATAGAAATTAAAACAGAAAACATGTTTATTAGCACAGTTTTCTATTTTAAAAACTGAAAATAATTTTTCAATTTTCTAGAAAACTGAAACATTCTTAAAAACTAGAAAACTGAAACACTTTTAAAAATTATTTTCTAAATGAAAAACTGAAAATAATTTTCCAAATTTCTAGAAAACTGAAACACTCTTAAAAATTAGAAAACTGAAATACTTTTAAAAATTGTTTTCTAAATGAAAAATAGAATCATCTGTTCTTAAAAACTAGAAAATTGAAACACTCTTAAAAACTATTTTCTAAATGAAAAACAGAATCATTTACTCTTAAAAACTAGAAAACATGATCAAACCATTGACCTTTGGTTAAGGGTAAACATAACGTATTTGCTTTACACTTTAAAGTTAGACATTATTTACATTATCAAAATTAAGAATTAAACTCTATATAATGTTTTAGATTTTGATTGAAATCAATAGAGTATTAGTTCGAATATTTTAAATTATGTTACATTGTAATACAAGTTCGGTCCATATATTGAATATTGAAATCTCACATACATTAGAATTTAAAGTAAAAGTTATATATTCATATACATGTCATTCAAATGAATATATCCAAAAAAATATTTTGGCTATGACTTTGTAGGCCACATTGCATAATGCAATAGGCCTCAAATCAGACACTCGTTCAGGAGTTTTCTTTTTTCGGAATCAAAACAAAATTGGACTCATTTAAGCCAACTAGCAGATTGCAATTATGAATGCAATCTGTGACAAAACTAGTGAGATCCCCCCTAACAATGGACCTAACAATAGACCAGAAATTTTGATAAAACGAAGAGGACATACCGTCGGGGCCTGCAACTTTATCTGGGACCATAGAGAACAAAGCCATCTTCACCTCCTCCGCCTCAACAGGCTGTGTCAGTCGGTTGTTCATGTCGGCAGTGACCCGATTAGAAACTCGGCTCATAAGATCACTGTTGCGGGCAGAAGAAAGGAAGATATCAGAGTAATATCTCATAATTTCCGAGTGCATGTCTGAACCTTCAACCCACTAGCCAGCTGCAGTTTGTATGCGTACCAACCTGTTGTTCTTCCGTCGGCATGAGGCGAATTTATGAAAGAACTTCATGTTATGATCCCCTTCCTGGAGCCATAACTGTTTAGAGCGCTGCCGCCAATAGACGTCTTCCTGAGCAAGAAGTCTGTTCAAGTCCTCCTTCAATTCGTCGCCAAGAAGATATCCACGCCGTGACTGTCTCTACTACCCCTCAACCTCTCCAGCTTGTCTTTTAGATATTGAATCCTTCTGCCAAATCTTCGAAATAGTCACCCCCCTCCCCCTCATTGCCACAAATCCTTACCGCATTGTGTCACATTTTGTTGGAAGCCGAAGCCGTGATTGGAGCCCCGAGAATATTCAATAATCCTTCTGCAGTTGTCGTCAAGCAGCCATGCTGCCTCAAACTTAAAACGCCTACTGATGCGTAGTATATTTGCAAACAAGTAATACTTGGAGTACGAGTTATCGATCCACAGGAAAGTGGTTGTATCAAGCACTAGTTACTAATTTATTCATTAGAGCTAATCCTAACAATTGATTGGATGATTGGTTGCATAAAATAAATAAAATAAAGCAGAGATTCAAGATTTTGAAAACAATAGAGAGAAGATGAGATTCCTGGGATTCAAGTATTTAATCACCTAGTGCCAAATCTTAAGGACAATATTAAAATCCGGGTTTAACAAGTGTGAGGATGCAAGGTGGTATAGAGCTACTCTCGTAGTCACTAACACTAGTGAATTTCCACTCTCGTGGCTTAAACACCCAATAAAACAAGATCAAGCATCATAAATTCCTAACTACTGCCATGTCTTGATGCGCAATAATCAAGAATTAAATCCCCCTAATAAATTACCCTTCCTCAAGGTGCAACAATTAGGTGCAATTGTGTGTGCCCTAAGTTATGCCCAACTCTCGTTGTGACACAAACAAAGCTACGAAGCAAGTAATTCGGGCCCTAAACTACTAGCAACAAGAATATATAACACAATTGCAACACAAGTTAACCCAAATAATAATATATTAAAGAAACTGAGAGCTCAGGCACATAGGTTCATAAACACTTTTACCCAAGAATCGCTAAAGAACTTAGCCAAGCATGGCTAAATTATACATAGTAAATATAAATAAAGAATTACAAATCATCAAAAGAGTACAAGAATTAACCAGTTGATTCTCTCAAATCTCCCTACTAGTCTTCTTCTTGCTTCCCAAGACAACTTGTGGCTCTTGATTTCTCTCTTTCTTATCTCCAAAGAACTCTGTATTCCGAATTCTGGATTCATATTAGGGTTGAGGAATGCGGGATTTTGTAGCAAGAATCAAGTCGGGACGAAATCGTAATTCTCTTATTTTATTTTAGAAAATTCACGAATTCTTCAATTTAGAATATTTTCTAACTTTTGATTTTGGAGAATAAAGCTTTGGAAAGGGTAATTCTATTTACACCACCTATTTTACTATTTGCACCACCTATTTAGTAGGTCAAATAACTTTATAGGTGGTGTAAATGCCAGCATTAAATGTGGTCAAAGATTATTATTTGTTTTTTATTTTTTTTTAAATTACAAAAAAAAAAAAAAAAAACAAAAAAAAAAAACAAAACAAAACAAAACAAAAACTCCATCCCGTCACCTTCTCCGTGAGAAGGCAGGGACTGCCTTCTCACCGAAAAAGGCAACTGGGCTGCCTTCTCCGGTGAGAAGGCAGCCCAGTGGGTTGTTAAAAAAAATAAAATAAAATAAAATAAAATAAAATAAAAAGATCCGTCACCTTCTCCGGTGAGAAGGGCGACGGACTGCCTTCTCACCGGAGAAGGCAACCCACACAGTGGGCTGCCTTCTCGCCGGAGAAGGCACAGTGGCCTGCCTTCTCCGGCCTTCTCACCAGAGAAGGCGATGGTTGTTTTTTTTTTTTTTTTTTTAATGAATTAAATTATGAATTAATTTTGACCTAATAAATGCAATTTTAATAAGGTGGTGCAAATAGCATTTTGACCATCCATTAGGCTATTTGCACCACCTATATATTTATTATAAATTATAAAATTTTTACATTTCCAATGATACTTTATACCATTTTTGGTCAAAGGGTAGTGCAAATAGCAACACCCTTTGGAAATTGCCACCCTTGAAATTTAGCGCCCATCATGCAGATTTTCGAAATTGATGATTAATGCATGCCAATTTGAAGTTGATTAATGCCGCCTCTTTCCTTTTTTTTAGAAGTTTTGCCGCCCAGATGCAAATTAGCGTCAAACGCAATGCCACGTCTTTCTCGACGCGTCGAGCGCTGTTGTGCTCGCACAAATTACTTTCGGGAAATTTTCGACGCGTCGAGTCTTCTGGGCTCCAACTTGTCCATTTTGGCTCCAAACTCGCCCTAGAACTTCCCTTGCTCATAGAATTGACCTACAATGGTTCCAAAACACTAACAAACACCGTAAAACATTCCAAATAAGTGTGAACCATAACTAAATAATAAAATAAAGGATTTTGCAATTAAATTACCACAATCATGAACTCAAGCCTAATAAATATAATCAAATTAATATTAAAAATCTGCACAATTAGGCTCACATCACCTACCCACTCGACGGTCCGGACCCCCCTCCAGTTCCAGCAAAATAGCGCTATGATAAGAATGCAAAGTAAGAAGATTATGGACCGTTGCCCCTATATACAAATCACACCAGGCTGTAGAAGCCACCGCCCGGTCTAACCGCTCCTCCACCCAATGCGTCGTGCCTCTGCCTCTCTCCCAAGTAAAGCTGTAACCGGACATACCAAGGTCAGATAAGTCACAATCCTGCAAGGCCTCGTTGAAACCCCAGATTAATCCATCCGGATGGGGAATTGGCCCCTTCTCCTCGTGACAAGCAAGGTCGTTGAAGTCTCCTATCACAACCCATGGTAAATTGGATCGAGAACTCAACTCCCTCAAAAGATCCCAAGACTGGCTCCTTCTAGACCGTTCAGGATAGCCATAGAAGCAACAAAGCCGCCATGGAATCGTACCCGAAAAATTGACCTCCACATCAATATGACTTCCAGAAAATCCAAGTAGAGTTGCCATCTCTTTCTCCCTCCACAATAACGCCAGACCGCCTCCTAATCCTAGTCTATCTACACAAAACATCCCCTTAAAACCCAAACGTATGCTTGCTGTTTCCAAATATGCAGAGTAAGCTTTGGTCTCCATTAAAAATACAAAGTCAGGTCACTTTTTGGACACCAGGCCCACCAGTTCATGAACCATCCGAGGGCTACCCAAACCACGGCAGTTCCACCTCAGTGTACTCATGATGATGGGCGGGCCAAGCTCCCCGGACCCGCCGTAAGCATGTTTTTTGAGATATCAGCCATATTTACGTCACCAACAATTAACTGTCCCAGTCCCGACCCATCCTCTCATCGGCGTTTATGCTCCCCAATCACCTGTTGCAATTCCTCAACCAGAACCGGATCAATAGTGGGCAATGCTGGGATTGAAGGCACGCAAGCCGCCATCAGAGGTAGTTCCGGCAAAAGCCATTTCGAACCAACCGGCTTCGGCTCTCTTCTCCCCCCCCCCCCCCCCCTCCCTCAACCAAGCACCATAAGGAAAGTCCTTCGCCGTCAGTCCTTGCTCATACACCTTGTGACAGAATTTCTCCGAATGCCCAATCAAACCACAGCATAAACAAAAGATGTTCAGACGTTCGTATTTGAACGTGATCCATTGAAAGGTCCCATTGCGGTGCTGTAGCTTCATATTCCGCTTTAGCGGCTCTCCAATATTCAGTGCAATCCTGACTCTAAAATAGCTTCGCCATGCGCCCCCGAAAATGTTTGGGTAGGTGCCCACATATCTCCCCACCTGCTCAACGAACTCTGACGTTGCATACACAGTCGGCAACTCGTGGATTTGAACCCAAAAGCCACTGAATCTAGCACTATCTCCTCCGGCCTCGCCAGCGGGGACTTGCTTGCACACCAAAGTTTGGTTCTCGAATGACCACGGGCGTTCATCCAAAACTCTTTGCAAATCCTTCAAGTGAGGGAATTGGAAGGCAAATAAATTGTCCTCCAGCGGAATGACTCGCATCCCCATCACCGGCCTCCACACTGAGGCCATTACATGTTGCATGTGAACAAATTTATGTAACGTTTATCCGTTACTATTAGTATAACATTAGGATAAGTTATGATAATATTCAGTATTTGATATGTGGTGCAACACTAATAACCTAATAGCTAGACTACCATTATGATTAGGAGTCTAGTTAGGATTTAGGAGACCTAAAGACAATCAACCACAATGATGGCCAGTGGTTATATAAGGTCACTAGTCCTCTCACTGCTCACATTACATACCTCATACACCATTTAGAGAGAGCTGAGTAAAGTGAGAGATAAAATACTCGTTATCTCTGCAGCAGTCCGGATCGTTCAACCGTGTTAAGAACTATGGCTGGAGGTTAGTCGATCCTATTATCACATATTATAATGATGCATGTGATATTTTAGTCTAACAGTTGGTATCAGTCGCCATAAATACTCTGCCTAGTTTTTTTTTAATTGCTAAATATTTGCATATGTTATATACTTTGCTGTATAATTGAGTTTACACATGCGAATGTTTTTTTAGTATGCAATTGTATGTCTGGGCTGCTGGAAATTCAGTTTTTTCCGCATTAAGAAACCCAAAAAAAAAAAAAAGTTAAAGTTGGATAATAAATTTTTGTTTGACCTTTGCGCTGCTGTTGGCTGTGTGACGAAGAAGATGATGAATGAAAATGTCTAAGCTAATTGAGCCAGACTTGGGCTCATCATAATAAAAAAAAAATCTTTTTTTATTAAATCTGGGCCTGTTATGGTTTTGGGCCAAATCTGAATTGATATTTGGACTACATCAATTCATTCAGATTAACATCTTCATCATATTTGGACTTCTTCTAATTAAATTATCCAATTGAAATTTTTTTTATTAAGTCTATTATTAAATTATTATTCAACTTTGAACAATTATTCAGTTTTTAATTTTTCAGTTGAATTTTAATTTAATAATGTTTTTCAGTTTAAATTGTATTAAGTGTTACAATTTAATTGTGGAGTATTTGTGAGTAATGTGCATAATCTGAGCATGCTATTTATCTCTTTATTGCAATAATTATTTGACTGTAATTATAATTATGCCTGTAGAAAAGCATGCTCATTAAGAAAAATTTAGAGCCTTTTAGGTCTGAATTATATGCTATGCATGATTTAGTGCCTTTTAGGTGAATTAGTGACTTTCAGGTTAGATTATGCATATTATTACTCAATCTTCAGTTATTACTCCACTCAATCTTCAGTCATTACTCCACTCGTGTTTTATAAAGTTCCAAAAGCACAGAAAGTACATAAAACAATTCGTAGTTTACCCTATTCAAAGCCTTATCCATAGGTGAAACTACAACTCTTTAGATCTCTCAAACAATTTTACTTCAAAAATGAGAACACATGAATTAGGGAAGTTTCTTGGGGAGGAATACTAGTTCTATGGCCCTGGCTTAAAAGCCTTGTTGCTACTAGTCCCCTTGCGACGTTACTCTGTCTAAGGAGTTGGTTTTTAACCGAGCTTCGTCTCGACCAACTTTCCTGGGAGTATACCTATGGATTGTCTATCATATTTTGGTTTAATCTGTTTGTTTATTAGGCTTTCTTGCTAATGTGATTATGTTCTTTGGTTAATTAAAGAGTAGCCACAACATCTTTAATTTTCCAAAATTACATATTAAGTTTTATTCACATAAAGTTAATGCAAGAATATTGTAATTCACTCTGTGTGCTATGGCAAAATTTAGCCCACAGACAATTTTGTTATATTTGTAGGGTTAATTAGGATGAAATACCATACTATGAACATAATTTGCCCACAGGGATTATGTATCGGCATATAGTTTTGGTAGTTTTGTCATTAAGGGTGGAAAAAAAACCTCAAATCGCGCCCATTCCGTTTCTACCATTCGGTTTTGGTAAATTCACTATGCGTAAAAATTTAGCCCACAGCCAATTTTTATGGCATCCGAATTTATTTTTCGCATAATTTTACATTGGTAATATTATGTACTTCAGTATCTCTCTCTAATTTTTTGTGCCTCGGAAATATTCTAACCAAGCATTAATTATTATTCTTTACAGCAACTCATCCTGTCTCTCAAACACGAACTATTAATGTTCCAATCCTTAATGAAGATAATCACAAGGAGTGGAAAGATGCAATTCTCCTGCAATTAAGATTATTAGAGTTGGATTACGTTGTTCTCAATGAGGAACCCCCTGAGGTTACTGAAGAAAGCACTGGCGAAGCCAAGCAACTTCGCGCACGATGGGAGAAATCCAATCGATTATGTGTGGTCTTCATTAAGTCACGAATTTCCAGAAAAATTCGTTTTTGCTTTGAGGACATTAGGAAAGCTAAGCCCTTGCTCAAAGCTATCGATGATAACTTCATTGAATCAAAGAAAGTTTTGGCAATAACTCTAATCATGAAGTTTAGAAATTTGCATCTTTCCACTGTCGAGGGAACGCGTGAACACATTATGCAACTCGGGGATATTGCGGCTCAATTAAAGAAGTTGGAAATCATTGTACCAGATGATTATTTGGTGCGTTTTGCACTTGATACCCTCCCTCAGGAGTACAATCCTTTTAAGATTTCCTACATCACACATAAAGTGGACTGGTCTATCAATGAGTTGATAACCAAGTGTGTAATGGAGGAACGAAGGCTTGTGGCTAAGCTTGGGTATGTTCCATCTTCTTTTGTTTGTTTCGAATCTAATATGTCAGAAGTTAATACTAATTCATGGTGGGTTGACTCTGGTTCAACAATCTACATTGCAAACTCTTTGCAGGATTTGACAAAATTGAGACAGCCGACGGGAACTGAGTGTAGCATTTTCTCTGGAAACAAGATTGCATCACCAGTCGAAGTTGTCGGAGTTTGCAATTTAGTTTTGGACAATGGTTTTGTAATGACGTTAGAAAAGACATTTTATGTTCCTAGTTTTTCTAGGAACTTAGTTTCAGTGTCTAGACTTGTACCCTTCGGATATTCTTTTGAATTTAATACCAATAATATCAAGTTATTTCGTTATTCTACTTGTGTTGGTACTGGTACATTGTCTAATGGTCTTTTCCGTCTTAAATTAAAGAATGATTCAGTTTACAATTCTTTACATGTTCAAAACGACACCAAACGGTGCAGTATTAACGATAATTCCTCAATGTTGTGGCATCGGAGATTAGGTCATATCTCCCTTGAGCGTATTAAAAGGTTAGTAAAAGATGGAGTACTTTCTACTCTAGACTATACTGACTTTGAGACTTGCGTTGACTGCATTAAGGGTAAGCAGACAAACAAGTCAAAGAAAGGGGCCAATAGAAGTACAACGTTGTTGGAAATTATTCATACTGACAAATGTTGTCCTGACATGACAATACCTGGTCAGAAATATTTCATCACCTTTATTAATGACTTTTCCAGATTTTCCTATGTGTATTTACTTCGTCATAAACATGAAGCATTGGATGCCTTTAAGTCATTTAAAGCTGAAGTTGAAAACCAATGTAACAGGAAAATACACATAGTTAGGTCTGATAGGGGTGGTGAATACTATGGTAGATACACTGAGAATGGACAAGCACCTGGTCCCTTTGCTAAGTTTCTTCAAGAGCATGGGATGTTGTTCAATACACTATGCCTGGTTCTCCGGACCAAAATGGTGTAGCTGAAAGAAGAAACCGGACCCATTTGGATATGGTGCGGAGTATGCTTAGCAACTCTAAGCTTCCTAAGTCGTTGTGGGATGAAGCTTAAGACGGCAACGTATATATTAAACCCTGTTCCAACCAAGGCTGTCCCAAAGACAACGTTTGAGTTATTCAAAGGTTGGAAACCGAGTTTGCAACATATGCGTGTTTGGGGATGTCCGTATGAGGTGAGGATATATAACCCACACGAGAAGAAACTTGACCCAAGGACGATTAGTGCTTTATTTATTGGATATGCACAATCTTCTAAGGGTTATAGATTCTATTGTCCATCTCATACTATTAGGATAGTGGAATCAAGGAATGCTAAATTTCTTGAGGATGATTTAATTAGTGGGAGTGATCGGTTTAAGGACTTAGTTCCTTCCTTCGATCATATTGACTCTCAACCTTCTACGTCATCTGGTGGGGTTGTACTTATCCGCAGTGCTCCTTTAGTTCTGCCTGCAGATATACCACCTACCGTTGAGGTTCCACAAACTGTTGAGGATCAGCCTTTGGAAGAACTAGTTCAGGACTTACAGCAACCGCCTGAACTAGATTTCGAACCAATGGTTGAACCAACTCAGGATATACAGCAAGATTCTGAGCCGATGCAGACTGAACCAATTCAAGAACTGCCACCAGTTCCTGAAGAGGTAGTTGCCCCGCAGCCTGTACAAGGTGATGAGGGTCCAACCTTAAGACGGTCTACTCGAATAAGGCGATCAGCAGTTCCTAGTTATTATGTTTCGTATCTACAAGAATCTGACATAGGGGCCGAAAATGATCCTGAAACATTCTCTCAAGCCACAAATTGTGCACAGTCTGACTTATGGTTAGAAGCCATGAAAGATGAAATGAATTCCATGAAGGACAATGGAGTTTGGGATCTTGTTGAGTTGCCTAATGGGGCCAAGGCCATTGGCTATAAATGGGTTTTTAAGACTAAAAGAAACTCATTAGGCAACATTGAGAGATACAAGGCCCGGCTTGTTTCCAAGGAATTTACTCAAAAAGATGGAATCGATTACAAGGAGACTTTTTCTCCTGTATCAAAGAAAGATTCACTTCGGGTCATTCTGGCATTAGTTGCACATTTCAATCTTGAGTTGCAACAAATGGATGTGAAAACCGCTTTCCTAAATGGTGATCTAGAAGAGGAGGTTTATATGAAACAACCTGAAGGTTTCTCTTCTAGGGGTGGTGAGCATTTAGTATGTAAGCTTAAGAAATTCATATACGGTTTAAAACAAGCCTCCCGTCAATGGTATATCAAATTCGATGGGGTAATTTCTTCATTTGGTTTTGTTGAAAAATCCCTCAGATAACTGTATATACTAGAAGGTGAGTGGGAGTAAAATTTGTTTCCTTGTTTTATATGTGGATGACATCTTACTTGCCATCAATGATACGGGGATGCTTCGTAATGTGAAACAATTTCTTTCTAAGAACTTTGATATGAAGGATATGGGTGATGCCTCTTATGTTATTGGCATTAAAATTCGTAGAGATAGGTCACGGGGTATACTGGGTTTATCTCAAGAAACCTATATAAACAAAGTTTTAGAGAGATTTCATATGCAAAATTGTTCACCAAACGTTGCTCCCATTGCTAAGGGGGATAAGTTCAGTTTGGACCAATGTCTGAAAAATGACTTGGAGAAAGAATCCATGGAGAACATCCCTTGTTGGATGTCTTGGATATATTCAAGTCTGTACAAGACCGAACATTGCTTTTGCGGTTGGAATGCTTGGGCGTTACCAACACAATTTGGGGTTAGACTATTGGAGAGCTGTAAAGAGGGTTCTAAGGTATCTAAGATGAAAGGTTACAAGCTTGGGTTTAGGCAGACAGACAATTTAGATATTGTTGGTTATTCAGACGCGGACTTTGCTGGCTGTGTTGATTCTCGAAATCAACTTCAGGGTGCGTCTTTATTATGGCCAGTGGGGCTATCTCATGGAGAAGTGTTAAACAGTTCTTAATAGCTACTTCTACTATGGAAGCCGAGTTCGTTTCCAGTTTCGAGGCAACTTCAAAAGGTGTTTGGCTAAAGAATTTTATCACTGGACTTAGAACTATGGATTTTATATCTAAGCCATTGAAAGTCTACTGTGACAACCAGCTGCAGTCTTCCTAGCTAAGACCACAAAAGTGGGAGTCGAATTAAGCACATCGATATCAAGTTCTTAGCAATTAGGAATCGTGTCGAAAATAAAGTTATATTTATTGAACACATTCATACTGAGTTAATGTTAGCAGATTCCTTGACTAAATGCATGCCTTCAGTTAAATTCAAGGATTTGGTTCAGAAAATGAGACTTTCATCCACTTTGTGATTTGTATATACATTCAGTTTCAATAAAATTTTTTGACATTCAGACATTTCCTCAATTAAGTGTGTACACCTTCATTTGCTTCATATTGATGAGAAAATGTACTTCAGGGATTTGGAATAAACATAGAGTTTATTTCGTTGGGTTTTGTTTCCTAATTAAGTGCCCAATGGCAGTTTGCATTTGATCATAATGGATACTACTCGTGCTAATGAGAACATATCATTATGGTTGGTGTTTTTCTGTTATTGAGTGGTAGTGCTTGCACCAAGTGGGAGAATGTAACGTTTATCCGTTACTATTATTATAACATTAGGATAAGTTATGATAATATTCAGTATTTGATATGTGGTGCAACACTAATAACCTAATAGCTAGACTACCATTATGATTAGGAATCTAGTTAGGGTTTAGGAGACCTAAAGACAATCAACCACAATGATGGCCAGTGGTTATATAAGGTCACTAGTCCTCTCACTGCTCACATTACATACCTCATACACCATCTAGAGAGAGCTGAGTAAAGTGAGAGACAAAATACTCGTTATCTCTGCAGCAGTCCGGATCGTTCAACCGTGTTAAGAACTATGGGTGGAGGTTAGTCGATCCTATTATCACATATTATAATGATGCATGTGATATTTTAGTCTAACAATTTAATATGGCGGTCAGTCAGGAAACGGCCTACCAACGCATAAAGCGCGATATTACCCTCGGCGATAGCATCCACTGGCTCCTCCAAACCCCCCGCGTCCTCCTCGGCTAGGGTTAACTCATCAGCACAACCCTCTGTCAAATTGCTGACATCCATGATTCACAAGAGACACAGCTAGCGAGAATAACACGATCGAAACAGAAACAATCGATCAAGAAACACGAAGAAACAAAAACACAATCGAAACAGAAACACGAAGAACCCTAGAAATCTAGGGAGAAACCTCTCCAAGCGCACTCAGAGAGAGGACCGCTTTTTCCGGGCACTCCTCACGTATGACATTGGAGGGAATGTTTCTAATAGAGAGCATACTAATTTAGGTAGTTGTTGAGCCTAGGCTTGTGCATGCCATTAATGGACCGGAAAACCATGTGCGGAGCATGTTCTTATAGCATCTATATTCTCATTTGTTTAACTAGTATTACTATTGATGGTCCCGAGTGAATACATGCATGCAATGGAAAAGTCTAGATGGGTAAATTAGTATGGTTTACTAATTGAAAATTCTCTAAATTTCTAGAAAATTGGGAAATTAGAGAATAGAAAACAGAAAACATGTTTACGGCAAATTAGTATGGTTTACTAATTGAAAATTCTCTAAATTTCTAGAAAATTGGGAAATTAGAGAATAGAAAACAGAAAACATGTTTACGGCACGGTTTTTCATTTTGAAAACTGAAAACATTTTTTAGAAATTTTTAAAAATTATTTTTTAAATGGAAAACAAAATCATTTTATCATCTATTTGACTATATATATATCACTATAATAACCAAATTCTCACCGTTACTACTTACATATTTATTCATTACTAGCTATAATTACCTTCATTATCATATTTTTTCCTTATCACTATATTTTATCTTTTCTACACGCATTTACTTATATAAATATAACTTATTCGTTTACACTTAAAGTTATACATTATTCACATTAATGACTGAAAGTAAAGATTTGTACAAATCAACCATAAATCGGTCATTAATCGGTTGTTTTATTCTTTTACGTGTGATTGAATAGAAATCACTACATCAAAATCTTTCATCAGTTTAAGTTTCAACAAACATATATTTAGGCTATATAGTTAAGTGTTCAACATATGAGGAATGAAGTGTAAGAAAATTTAAATTTCCCTAAATTCTTCTAAATTTTAAGATTAAAAAGTACATTAAAATTTTTTAAAAGTGGACCCGTTTACTTCAGAAAATTGTTCTCTGTTTTCTATTTTTTAATTTTTTTTTTTTAGTTTTCATTCTCTGTTTTCTATTATCTATTTTCTCTTTAGAAACCTAGTTTACTAGCACTCTTTTTTTAATGTTTTTTAAGGCTGACGTTATAAAATTAACACAAGTTTAATTTCAAGTGATTTAAAAATCTATTTAAAATATATTTGAATATGTTTGGTTTAAATTGAATAATTAAATATAATTTTTACTTTTAAATCTAATATACGTAAGATTTTTACATTTGATATCTGAACCAAATTCATATCCGTATATAATTAACATAACTAAAAACATATCTGATCTGTACCATTAACCTATTAAGTTCACTTAAAATTTAGTTTAGATAATAGTTAAAATTTTTGAGCTAATATTTAAAATATTTTTGGATATATCCATTTTAATGACTTGTATACATATAATTTTTACTTTGATGTCTTAAATGTGTGAAATTTCAATATCCAATATCCGGACCAAACATGTATTACGACATAACATAACTAAAAATATCTGAACCAATAATCTATTGAGTTCAATCAAAATCTAAAACTTGGTGTGGATTTCAAGTTTTAATTTTGATAATGTGAATAATTTCTAACTATAAGCGTAACCAAATAAGTTATATTTATATAAATAAATGGGTAGGGTGTAGAAAAGATTGAATATGGTCATAAGGAAAAGAATATGATAATGAAGGTAATCATAATAAAGAATCAATATGTAAGTAGTAATAGTAAGAATTTGGTTATAGTGATATATAGTCAAATAGATAATACATGATTCTATTTTTTTACATTTGGAAAGAGTTTTTCAAAAGTTCCTAAAAATGTTTTCAGTTTTCAAAATGAAAACCCGTGTTAGTAAATATGTTTTATGTTTTCTATTTCCCAATTCTTCAATTTTTTCGAAAACTGAAAAAAAATTTCAGTTAGTAAACGATATTATTTTACCCCTCTAGACTTTTCCATTGCAAGCATGTATTCACTTGGGACCATCAATGGGAGGAAGAAACAAATGAGAATATAGATGCTATAAGAACATGCTCCACACATGGTTTTCCGGTCCATTAATGGCATGCACATAAATGGAAAAGATATTGAAGGAATTGGAAGTGTATTTGATAGTCTTTTTAAGCCGTAGTTCATTAATTGCACAAGCCTAGGCTCAACTACTTTCCAAATAAGTATGCTCTCTATTTCGTTACTTTTCCTAGAAGGGAAACTGCAAATTAAAGGACAACAAAGTAGAATATAACTATACCTTCACATGTAGTTATTATATATAAATTATTAATTAATTATTAATAGAAAAATGTGTGCTATATACCCCTACAAATACCCCCTACAAATACCACTGATAAACTTGTCACTTCTTGATTTGTCAAGTTTTAATAGGCGTTTTTTTTCACTTTTTCCTTTTTTATTTTAAATATCCTTATTAAAACTTGCGAGATCAGGAATTGACAAATTTGTGAGTGTAATGTAAGGGCATCTAGCACTGCTCTTATTAATAATATAGAGGGTCACTAGTTTTGCAAGTGGAAGAACATGAATAGAGTCACTCCTGAAGCTTTGAAGAAAGTTGAAAATAATAATAGAGAATTACGATAAAACATTCATGAATATAATAGCTGATCAAAAGCTCTCAAAACAGTTCAAAGAATCTTCCAGTTAGATTTTTATTGGGATTAACAACAAGAAGCAATAATAATAATGGAAGAAAGTAAAGAAGATAAGACTTACGTGGTTCGTCAATGTGCCTACATCGCATAAGTGAAATTATTCTTTTATTAATTTTGATTCTGATGGTGACGCGATACAACACCTAAAGATACATTATAAACGAAAATGTACCTTATATAAACAAAAAGTACATTATTTGAGTACATTATTTTGTATAATGCATATTTCGTACGTAAATAATGTACTTTTAATATATTAAAAAAATATTTTTTTTATGGTCAACACAGTACTAGTTCACATAATAATTTGCCTTCGTGTAATGAACACTAAAATTCGGCGCCCACGAGGAGCGCGAGCGCGAGCGGAATGGGCGATAGATTTGTATAAAAAGGGGGAGTATGTGTGGAGTTTCAGCACCACTTACAACTTCATACCAACAGAAATCCATAGAAATTAAAAGAAGAGAGAGAGAGAGAGAGAATTGAAGATGAGTGGCATTGCTAAAAGATGGAAGGTTCTAAGTGGGAGTGATAACTGGGAAGGGCTACTGGACCCTTTGGATTCGGATCTCCGCCGCTACCTCATTCACTACGGAACCATGGTTTCACCCGCAACCGATTCTTTCATCAACGAACCAGCTTCCAAAAATGTGGGATTACCGCGATATGCCAGGAGAAACCTCCTTGCTAACTGTGGACTAGTGAAGGGAAACCCTTTCAAGTATATATTATATAATAAATTAAAGCTTCTCTCTCTCTCTCTCTCTCTCTCTCAGTTTCTGTTCTGATCTCATTCACCCACAAGCTAGTTTAATTTATATGTTTTTTTTTTTTTTTTTTTGTTAATTGTTTAAGATATGAAGTGACCAAATACTTCTATGCACCATCAACAATCCCACTCCCAGATGAAGGGTATAATGTGAGGGCAACCCGAGCGGATGCAGTGCTAAAGGAATCAAACTGGAATGGATATGTTGCCGTGGCCACGGATGAAGGAAAAGTTGCTTTGGGACGAAGAGACATTCTGATTGTTTGGAGGGGAACGATTCGAAAGTCGGAGTGGAATGAGAATCTCACATTTTGGTTCGTCAAAGCGCCATTATTCTTTGGCCAAAACTCTGATCCTCTGGTCCACAAGGGCTGGTACGATATGTATACCACCATCAATCAAGATTCCCAATTGAATGAAAAGAGTGCCAGAGATCAGGTATATATGTGTTATATATAGATTACACTCCTCATTTTGTTAGATCGAGTGTTTACTAGGCGACTTATGCCAAAAGATATAGCTAAGATCATATAAACAAATCCCTCGGTCACACTGGGTGCTAGACTTGCCTTTACCAGCCTCTTCTCAACACATTTTGTATTTTTATTTTTATTTCAATGTCTTTTAGGCATTGTAGAATTTGACTTCACTTGCCTTTGTTATATATATA
The DNA here is from genome assembly GCF_001879475.1 of Ipomoea nil. Classification (NCBI taxonomy): domain Eukaryota; kingdom Viridiplantae; phylum Streptophyta; class Magnoliopsida; order Solanales; family Convolvulaceae; genus Ipomoea; species Ipomoea nil. The sequence goes on from NW_017616745.1 coordinate 6,648,100, forward strand.
TAGATTCGTGAAGAAGTTGCAAGACTTGTTGAGTTATACAAGGACGAGGACATTAGCATAACCGTGACAGGACATAGCTTGGGTTCATCCATGGCAACACTAAACGCAGTAGACCTAGCTGCCAATCCAATCAACAATAATAAAAATATTCTTGTCACTGCTTTCTTGTATGCAAGCCCCAAAGTAGGGGATGAGAATTTTAAAAATGTCATTTCTAATCAACAAAACCTTCGAGCCTTGCGAATCTCCGACGTGAATGATATTGTTACAGCGGTTCCGCCGTTTGGATGGAAAGAGGGTGACAATACAGCAATACTTTACGGAGATGTGGGGGTGGGTTTGGTGATTGATTCTAAGAAATCCCACTATTTGAAGCCTGACTTTCCAAACCTGTCAACTCACGACTTGATGCTTTATATGCATGCAATTGATGGATACCAGGGGTCTCAGGGAGGATTTGAGCGTCAGGAAGACTTTGATCTTGCTAAAGTTAATAAGTATGGGGATTATTTGAAAGCCGAGTATCCTATACCAATAGGATGGTTTAACATAAAGGATAAAGGAATGGTTCAGCAGGACGATGGAAATTATATCCTTGACGATCATGAAGTGGACAAGACATTTTAAACAGAAACAGTTTGGTGCATGCAATATGCATGCATGTGTGTTTGAATAAAGCTAAGTCTTCTATAGCTTCATGAAGACCTTTCTATAATTATTGAGTGTGTTTTGAATAAAATTGGAGCTGAGGCAACTAGCCGCTTGTGGCTAGCTGTCTAGTCCAATGCATGTATGTGTGCAAGGTTTGCTAGCTAGCTTGTATTTGAATTATTATGCATGTTTCAATAATCTCTTTTAAGCAATAATATATATAATAATAAAAGATCAGACTTGATCGAATTGCTTGCTTTTACTTTGCTTTGTTCCTGCATGCTTAACAAAACTAATTTAATTTGCTACTCAAATCTGGGGTTGTTTAATTTACTTTGAATAATCTTCTTTCTTATTAGAGGAAGATTAAAAATATAGAAAGGGTATGGATGTAATTTTCTCTTTTGGTTGTTACAACTGCCATAAGTCTCTTTTGTATAAGTGGCCGTCTTCCTTTCCTTTGCCATGTAACGTCACTTTCCACTTTCCATCTCAGATGAATAAACAAATGAAACCATCTTCACTTTCCCTTCACCTGTGATCTCTGTTCTCGAAATGGTATCAGAGCCACGCTCGTATCTCGCCATCGTCACCGGCGTGGCTAGCCAAGGAGGACATGCGACGACGACACCAATAGTTGGATCGCCGATACGCACGACCTCAGCAACAACTCCACAGAGGAGTTCTCATCCACAGAGGAGCCATGCAGTGGAAGATATGGAAAATCCGTACTTCCTCAGTGCAAGTGAGAATCCGTCCACGATCCTAGTTAGTCCTCCATTAACAGGGAGTTCTAACTACGCTTCCTGGTGCATCTCAATGAGAATTGCTTTGGAAGTCAAAAATAAGTGGTGTCTCGTTGACGGGAGTCTTCCGGCACCGAGCAGAGACCACAATCGCTACGCAGCTTGGAAGCGATATAGTTTGATGGTTTGTTCGTGGATCTTCAGGTCGGTGGACTCATCGATCGCTCAATCTATCATGCATCTGGACAAAGCAGCAGACGTGTGGGAGGATTTGAGAAAGCGGTTTGCACAGTATGATGCGCAGAAAATCTCCGTATTACAAAACGAGATCTATGACTTAAAGCAATGTAATCTCTCTATTAGTGATTACTATACAAAATGTAGAATTATGTGGGAACAAATGAATGCATTAAGGCCTATTCCTATATGCAAGTGTGATCCGAAATGTGCCTGTGATCTTATTGATGTGATTAGAAAGGAACGGGAAGTCGATCAGGTCATACGTTTTCTTCAGGGACTAAATGATGAGTATAATGGCTTGAAATCTAATATCCTTGTGCTTGATCCGTTGCCAGAAGTGTATAAAGTGTTTGTGATGACAGAAAAAGTAGAAAGGCAGATTGGTACATCAAGTTTGAATGTAAAAAGTATGGAGTTCAGCCAGGCCAACGCGGTTCAGAGTGCAGATGATATGGTTGCTGCTATGAAGACGTACAATGTCAAGAGGTATGGAAACAATGGAAGCAGTAAACCTAAGTGTGTTTATTGTGGAATGACGGGGCATACGATTGATAAATGCTACAAAAAGCACGGTTATCCCCCCGGTTGGGTCCCAGGTTATAAGTCCAAGATGAAACAGCAGAGTGCCGCACCTGTGATGAGTAACACTGCTGATTTGGGGATCTCCAATGATCAGTTTCAGAAGCTAATGTTGGCTTTGCAAAATCAGTTGGGGCAGCCTGCTGGTTCCAGTGCTACAGCAGCAGTATCTTTAATCCCAAAATTTACTGAGGAGGCTAAAGAAGGCAGGTATCCTATCTCTCATGTTAATTCGCTTTCAATTTGTGCATCCACTTGGATCTTAGATTCTAGTGCTACGGACCACATAACTTGCTCTATTGAATTCTTTGATGAATATTATAATGTTGAAGGAGATGAAGTTAGCCTACCAAATGGAAATCGAATTGCAGTTAGAAATAGAGGGACTGTTAAACTTGGACACAATCTGCTCTTAAGATATGTCATGCACATCCCATCCTTTCAATTTAATATTGTGTCAGTAAGCAAATTGCTCCAAGACACCCCTCACAGTTTAATCTTCTCTTCTGGGCAGTGCATAATTTAGAAAAACCGGATGGGATGACGGTTGGTTTAGCTGAACAAGAGAAAGGGCTCTATCTAATGAAGCCACCATTGGAATCTGCGAATTACAAAAGTCTAGTTATGCAATGTAATAGAGCTGAAATTTGGCATAGACGCTTGGGACATTTTCCCATAAATAAGATGCACTTGTTTAAAGAAATACAGAATTTGCCTATGGTTAATAAAGCTTGTGATGTGTGTCACCTAGCAAAACACAAACGTCCCCTTTTCCTACGAGTATTTCATCTTCAAATACATGCTTTGAGCTAATTCATGCAGATATTTGGGGGCCTTTCCCGGTGTGCACAATGAAAGGGAAACGTTATTTTCTTACTTTGGTGGACGATCATTCTCGTTTTACATGGTTACGGTTGATGAAGGCAAAGTCAGAGGTTAAAAGCTTGCTAAAACAGTTCCATAACCTGGTATATACTCAGTTTGGGCTCTTGATCAAGACGATTAGAAGTGACAATGGGCCTGAGTTTGCCTTGGCAGATTTCTATGGTGAAAAGGGGATAATCCATCAAACCTCATGTGTCAACACTCCACAGCAAAACGCTGTGGTGGAAAGGAAGCATCAACGTATCCTTAATGTTGCTAGGACTTCGCGTTTCCAAGCTCGGCTTCCTCTAGAGTTTTGGGGACAATGTGTTATGCATGCCGTGTACATTATCAACCACATCCTATCTCCGGTGATTGAAGGAGTGAGTCCCTACTACAAGATATATGGTAAAGATCCTCCTCTTGATACACTCAAAGTTTTTGGCTGTTTATGTTTTGCTTCCACTCTGCCTCACTCAAGGAATAAAATAGAACCAAGAGGAAGAAAATGTATTTTTGTTGGAATACCGGCTAACATAAAAGGGTATATGTTGTATGACTTGCTTGATAATTCCATCTTTGTCTCGCGAGATGTGGTTTTTTATGAGCAGGAGTTCCCTTTTCTGAGCAGCCAAGCACACCACCTCAATTATTTAATCATTCATTGCCGAATATCCCTACAACCACTCTGATGAATTATGAGCAGCCTGTTGATTGGAGACAATCCCCAGTGAACTTTCCTGCCAGTGATCACTTATCATGTGAGCTCACCCATGATACATCCCAAGGTTCTTCTGATGGTCAAGCATCCCTTGAAACTACAACCAATGATACTCAAGACATAACCAATCATGAGCAGGAAGCCATTGTTAATCCTCCCCTGAAAAGGTCGAACAGAGAAAGGCGTATGCCAAATAAACTACAAGAATACTACTGTGATATGGTTCAAATGCAAGGTTCTTCACCCCACAGTTTCTCCAAATTTATGTCATGTGATCATCTCACAGCATCACACAAGGCTTTCACATTGTCAGTAACATCTATTACGGAGCCTCGCACTTATAATCGGGCCATCAAAGAAGAGTGTTGGAGGAATGCAATGTAGACAGAAATTATTGCCCTGCAAAATAATAATACCTGGCAATTAACAGACTTGCCCATTGGAAAGATACCTATAGGTTGCAAATGGGTTTACAAGTTCAAACTCAAGGCGGATGGCACCGTTGAACGCTACAAGGCTAGGTTGGTAGCGAAGGGCTATACACAACAATTAGGAGTGGACTACATCGAAACTTTTTCCCCGATAGCTAGGATAACCACCATTCGGGCTTTCCTAGCAGTGGCTACATCTAAAGCATGGCATGTTCACCAATTAGACATCAACAACGCTTTTCTTCATGGGGATTTAGACGAAGAAGTGTATATGGTTCTCCCCCCGGGCTTTCAAGTAGAAAAGCCAAACCAAGTCTGTAAATTGTTGAGATCGTTGTACGGCCTAAAGCAGGCAAGTCGGCAGTGGAATGCCAAACTCACAGCAGCTCTCTTGAATGACGGTTTCAAACAATCCTCTGTTGATCCATCTTTATTCTCTAAAGGAACAGGCAGTAACTACATTGCTATCTTGGTATACGTTGACGATATTCTTGTAGCAAGCAGTGATTTGCTTCTCATCCAACAACTCAAACACCTACTGGACAAGGCTTTTAGAATCAAAGACTTGGGTGTTTTGTGCTATTTTTTTTGGGTATCGAAGCCAAACTTTCAACTGCCGGTTTAAGCTTATGCCAAAGGAAGTATGCTTGTGACATTTTAAGTGATGTTGGATTCATTAATTGTAAACCAGTAAACACGCCCATGGTTCCAGGAACTCACCTACTGCAAGAAGATGGCACAATTTTGAGTGATCCAGGAAGCTATCGGCATTTGATTGGTAAACTGTTGTATCTCACGGCCACGAGGCCAAACATTACATATGATGTTCATAAATTGAGTCAGTTTGTTAGCTCTCCAACTGAAAAGCACATGGCTGCTGCTCATCGAATACTCCGTTACATCAAAGGCTCTCTCGGTCAAGGAATATTTTATCCCACAACAACCACTCTTCAACTCAAGGCCTTTTCCGATTCAGATTGGGCTTCTTGTGCTGACACTCGCAAATCTGTAACAGGCTATTATATATTCCTTGGTCCTTCTCTCATCTCATAGAAGTCAAAGAAACAGGCAACAGTATCAAAATCTTCCACAGAAGCAGAGTACCGGGCTTTTGCAACCACTGTTTGTGAGCTACAATGGATCACCTCCCTACTTCATGATTTGCACGTTACTGTAAGTGCTCCTGCTATTGTTTTTGCGATAATAAGTCTGCTATTGCAATCTCCGAGAATGATGTTTTCCACGAAAGAACTAAACACATCGAGATCGACTATCACGTTGTACGGGAAAGGATTGTTCAAGGCCTAGTTAAACTGCTCTCTGTTCCCACTGGTAACCAAGTTGCAGATGGCTTCACCAAGCCTCTACCTTTTTCTTAGTTCCAATTCTTTGTATCTAAGCTGGGTGTTCAAAATTTACACACGCCAGCTTACGCGCGGGGGGGGGGGGGGGGGGGGCGGGGGGGGGGTATTAGAGGAAGATTAAAAATATAGAAAGGGTGTGGATGTAATTTTCTCTTTTGGTTGTTACAACTGCCATAAGTCTCTTTTGTATAAGTGGCAGTCTTCCTTTCCTTTGCCATGTAACGTCACTTTTCACTTTCCATCTCAGATGAATAAACAAATGAAACCATCTTCACTTTCCCTTCACTCGTGATCTCTGTTCACGAAATTTCTAGCTCTTTTTGCCCATTCTAGGTTTGTGCCTAGATCAGATCTGCAAACTGGCGGGGTGAAGATTAGGTTAATCAATTGAACTGATCGAAGAAATTCAGTTAATTGCTTTGATTTTTTTTTTGGTGCGTTTGTCGCCCTTAGCTGAAGGCGTTATCTGATCCTTGGCACCGGCCTGCTGCCAGCGTTGACGTCCATAAGAGCGTTGAGATCCGAGGGGGATGAGTTCCGAACACGAGTTTCCCAATCTATATTTTGTCCAAAATTTGCAAGTCAATCTGCACATTGGTTCCCCTCTCTCATAATATGAGAGATTCTGACCGTATTAAACTTGTTGATGAGGTCGAAACAATCTTTAATTAAAGTAACGACTTCCTCTATTGGATGATAGCGTCTACACAAATGTTAGCGTCTACACATAGCGTCTACACAAATAAGCGTCTACACAAATGATAGCGTCTGCACAAATGTAAAAGAGGATAGAAATATATTAAAGGGGTAGTTAAGTCTTTTCTATCTTCTTAGCAGTTATAACTGCCATCCTTTCCTCTTGTACGTATAAAGGCTCTTTCCTCTGCTGAATCAATATACTTTACCTTTTCCACTCATAGCTTATCTCTGCTCGTCTCTTTTTCACTCCCAACTACATGTAACTATTTCGTCATTCTCTCCCTTGCAGGTCCCATTATTCATGATTGCAACAACTGTCGGCTTGTCCATTTCCACCCAAATCTTTTCAACCCCTTCACTCAAACAGAACTGTAGACCCTCCCTTAGACCCCCACAGCTCCGCTAAGAAACTATCAGTAGCTCCAACTTTCGTTGAGAAACCCTTCACCCAACGACCATGTTCATCCCGAAGAAATTCAGTTAATTGCTCTGATTGATTTGCATTGAGATTATTAAATTAATAATACCGATTATCTATTAGTTTTATTCAAAAGTTTGGTTAATCAAAATTGTTAGGGTGTGTTTGGTTGGAACATGGGAATGGGAATTATTACTTGGTAATTGAGAAGGGTTTTGGTGATACTATTTTTACATTGATTGCAGTATAATTCTCAAATAAATAATTACTCAGAGTAACGAGTTATCCATCCACAGGGAAGTGAGGCGTATCAAATACTAGCTACTAATCTATTCTTGTGAAGCTAATCCTAATGATTATCATGGATGGTTGATTAAAATAATTAAAAGAAAACAAAGAAGCAGGTTTGTGAAAACAATAGAGAGAATGAGATTCTTGGGATTCAAGTATTTAATCACCTAGTGCCAACCTTAAGAACAATATTAAATCTGGATTAAACAAATGTGAGAATGCATATAGGGGAAAGAGTTACTCCCGTAATCTCTAACCTAAGTGAATATTTGCTCCCGCGATATAAACACACAACAATGTAAGAACAAGCATTCACAATAAACTCTTAACTACTACCATCTCCTGATGCGCAATAATCAATAATTAAATTCCCTAACATATATGCCCTCTCTCAAGATGCAACAATTAAGTGCAATTGTGGGTACTCTCAATTATGCCTAACTCCCGTTATGACATAAGGATAGCTATGAAACAAGTAATTCGAGCCCTGAACTACTAGCAAAAACAATATAATCATAGTTGCAACAGAAGTATAAAACCCAAATAATAATATATTAAGAATCTGAGAAACATGCACATAGGTTCATATCCACTTTTTACCCAAGAATCTCTAAGGGAATTTAGCCAAGCATGGCTAAATTATACATAGCAATTAATATAAAGAGTTTACTAATAATCAAAGTAAGTAGAGGAATAAACCAAGTGATTCTCCCAAATCTCCCTAGCTTTTCTTCTTGCTTCCAAAGACAACTTGTAGCTCTTGATTCGTTTTCTTCCTATCTCCTAAACATAGCATAGGATCTTCTAGGATTGAGAAAGGCGGGCTTTTATAGGGGAACCAAGCTAGGGGCAAAAAGGGAGTTTTCTTTGCGAAAACCGACCTAAAATTTGCACAACAGGATTCGACGTCTCGACGTGTCGAACCGAGACGTTGATTTCACGGACGCGTAATGTAAATACTCGACGCGTCGAGAGATACTACTCTCAAATGGATTCGATTCTGTAATTTTTGGACGTGTCGAGAGATGCTGCTCTCAGACGGATTTGATTTTGTAATTTTTGGACACGTCGAGTCTCCTGTATACTCGCCCTTCGGTCCACTTTGGCTCCAAACTTGTCCTAAAACTTCTCTTGCTTTTACACTTGACCTACAATGGTTTCAAAGCACTAACAAACACCGTCAAACATTTAAAACAAGTGTAAACCATATCTAAATAATAAAACAAGGGAATATGCAATTAAAGTAACATTTTCATGAACTTAGACCCGACAAACATGATCAAACTAACACTAGAAGATTGTAAAATTAAGCTCACATCATGCATGTTTGGTAGCAGGGTGGAATTTGAATGATTACTAATATTAATGTTTGGTTATATATGACCCTATAATCAGATTAAAGGTTTTAAAAATACAAAAATAACAAATCAGGCAATAATTGATCTTAAGAGTGATGATGAAGTGAGTAGGTAATGCAGTGAGGAAGTCGATGAAGTGAGGCAAGATGAGTGAGGAGGCAACGAAATGAGCAGGAGATGAAATGAGGAATAAGGTTGAATTAATGCAAGTATATCTATGAGTAGGCAATGAAATGAGAAGGAATATTGTCGAATTAATGCAATGATACTTGATTTAAATTAGGTAATGAGTTACATTAGGTAATGAGTTTTATAATTATAGGGGTAAGAAAATTATACTTTTGGTCCTATGACTATTGGGGTCTTGTTAATTTCAATCCCACGACTTTAAAGACTAATAATTCAGTACCCTAACTATTCAATTTTTATCAATTTAGGTGGCCAAATTCCTACCAACAAAGCTGAGAATTTTGAGAATTAGCATTGCCTAGCTGGAGCTTGGAAATGATAAATATCTCAGGCGATTCTTGTTTGGTTCAACAGTTGCGGTCTCCGGCGCTACTCATATTCACCGGTGGCCTAGGTTTTATTGTGATTTCTTATCCAGTTCATTGACATAGACTTAGATTTGTGAATTTCTTTCCCTCATTTCTTGCTTGGGTTTTGCTTTCCCTTTCATAAAATCAACGCTGGTGGCCATTTTCCCATCATTCATGGCGGTTTTAAGTGTGGAAGAAGGTTGGAGCCTTTTCCATTGCATTTTTTCCATGTTTTTCCAGTGGGTTGCTTTGCTGCTAACAGAGTAGATTGTGTCTTGGGGATTTACCGGTCATCCTACACTGGAGTAATTGCCTTGCCGGATGTGGAGAAAGAAAAACGTACGGGTTTGATCAAAGTCAATGGGCTACCGTCTTTTTGGGGGTTTTCTCTAAGCCGTGAGATGCCATGGCCATCTGACCATCTCCAGTAGCTTAGCTTTGTTACTGTGTCTTTCTGGCTGCTTTTTGCCAATAGCAGCGTTATTGCCCTAGAATGGTTTTAATGGTAGTGTTCTCAACTTTCCTCTTCTTTTTTTTTTCACCTGGAATGACCGTATTACCCCCGAATTAATTAATCAAATTAAAATGGATTAAAAAAATCCGACGATAATTGGCCGACTGGACCAAAATTGATAAAAATTGAATAGTTAGCGCATTTAATTGTTGGTTTTTAAAATTGTGAATTGAAATTAACAAGACTTCAATAGTTATAGAACCAAAAATATAATGTTCTTTTATAAGAGTAATTAAATTCTAAATTAATGTTTTAAAAAGGTTATCAATCAAACAATCTGTATGACTTTCATTTTCATTCATTAGGTCTAATCTCATGAATCAAACACACCCTTAGTATGCACGCATACACAAGTATATGGCGGCATATGTTGAGCTTAAGGAGTGAATGGGGGAAGTAGGTTGGCATATAAGCTTAAGGGAGGGAGTCAATGAGGGAATTGAAGTAGGTTGAACCTAACCAGCTGAGTGTATAGCAAATTATATGATGGACAAGTAAGACCGACCAATATGAAAAAATTGTTTGTCAACATTATTAATTAGTCCTTTAAATTATTGGTGAGTTCTTTTAGAAGCTTTAAATGTGTCGTCTTCTTTATTTAACCGAATTACAACCATATTTTCATTTAATCTATGATCAATTAATAGATTATGTACCAATAAATAAATTTAAGCACAATGACTTATATATTTATAGCACTTTTTCCTCCTACATTATATACTTATAGCACTTTTTTTCCTTGTGTTATATATTTATAGTACTTTTTCCTTCTAAATTATTTAAGAGGCCGGTTCACCCCTTGATATGTCAAATGGACATATTTATCCTTAAAATAAATATTTTATTTATTTTTCTTTTCCAACAAATTATAACCACGATTTGGTTCAAATCGAACAGACACTATAGCACCCAAACAGAAAAGTGATAATGACAATCTAGAACCGGAACCCAATATTTAGAGTGTATTAAAGTTGTGAACCGAAAATGCCGTTCATGTTCTGAATTGAAAAAATAAAATACATTAATTGTTGAATTTAGAATATTTTAAAAATAAAAAAATTAAATTTTAAAAGAAAGTTTGAACCATATCCGTTCAAATTGGATCCGAAATCGTGAACTGACAGTTTAAAATAAAAACCAAATCGCGGTTATATATACTTGTATGTGAGAATCAAAATAAATGTGAAAAAATACATACACTATTTACAAATATTATAATTCTAATTTTAAGCTAATGCTAGTAGTTGTTCCGATTTGAACCTCCGGCTCACGGTTCGTGATCCATTTTTTTCAGTTCACGATTTTAATAAACGGAAATCAAAATATTGGATTCTAGTTCTGAATCATAATAAAAAAATTTCGATTTGATTGTTATAGTGTCTGGTTCAGTTCGAACCGAATCGTGGTCATCCCTACGTATAAGCAATAATTTGTTGAAGAAGAGAAATAAATAAAATATTTATTTTAAGGGTAGAAATGTCCATTTAATATATCGTGGGGAAAAATCGCCACTTTTATAATAATTGGGGGGCAAATGTGGATGTATGAATAACTCAAGGGGGAAAAAGTGCTATAAGCATATAACTCAAGAGGAAAAAGTATCATTTTCCCATAAATTTAAATTACATAATATATTAATTGCAGATATATAAATTATGTACCTACCACAATTAATATATTATATACCAACAGTTAATGGCCCTGTTTGGTAAATGGTTGTTAGCTGATTGGGTTAATTAGAGGGTATATCTAGTTGATAACTTTAGCTGATTGTAGAAAGGTGTTTGGTAAATTAGCTGTAGCTGATAGCTGTTTGTAATAATTTCTTTTCTAAAAAAGCTAATTGAAAAAGTTGCTTTGAGCAACTTTTTGAATTTTAGCATTTTGAAGTTACAAAAAGTTAATTAACCAAACACTTATATTGATTTTTTAACAAAGTCAAACATCTAATAGTGGTCAAATAAGCCAAAATTGGCCAATAGACCAACTATTTTACCAAACATGGCATATATATTATGGCCCTGTTTGGTAAAATAGTTAGCTTATAGGCCAATTTTGACTTATTTGACCACTATTAGTTGTTTGACTTGGTTAAAAATTAATATAAGTGTTTAGTTAATAGCTTTTTGTACTCCAAAATGATAAAATTCAAAAAGTTACTCGAAGCAACTTTTTCGATTAGCTTTTTGAGAAAAGAAATTATACCAAACAGCTATAAGCTAACAGCTAATTTACCAAACATCTTTCTATAATCAGCTAATATTATCAACTAGTTATACACCCTAATTAACCCGGCCAGTTATCAGTTAATAGCCATTTACCAAACGAGGTATATATATATATATATATATATATATATATATATATATATATATATATATATATATATATATATATATATATATATATATATATATATATATATATATATATATATATATATATATATATATATATATATATATATATATATATATATATATATATATATATATATATATATATATATAGGGTAGGATTCCAGTGAGAACATGAGAACACATCATGTCCATTCATCTAATATTTTTTAATGGTATAGATTAGATGCACACGATTTGTTCTCACGTTCTCACCTTTAATGCGCGTTCGCACACACTTAATCTAATCTAGACCATTAAAAATATTAGATGGATGCACACGATTTGTTTTCGATAGGGTTCAAGTGATAACATGAGAACACATCATGTATATTAAGGGATTTAATTGTGAACCATCTGGTCTCAATATATCAACAGCTTGATCCATAGGTTCACACTATAGGGTGGGTTCACTCAACTCATTAATTATTATCCCATGTAAATTTAATTGTGTAAAGTGATATAATTTTAATCTGCCACTAAAAATATTTGTTAAAATTACTATTTTCACTACTACAGAAAACGGATTTAACGTCTACATTATAACGTCGGTTTTTTGAAAATCCGACGTTAAATATTTAAAATTATTTTTTATTTTTTTAAAAAATACATATGATGTCGGTTATTTGGTATGGCCGATGCCGTATATTAAATAAAAAATAAATATGAGATACGACGTCGGCGTTATACGTCGCCGACGCCGTATCTCAAATAAAATATATATATATATATATATATATATATATATATATATATATATATATATATATATATATATATATATATATATATATATATATATGGTATACGGCGTCGGCGACGTATATCGCCGACGCCGTATACTCGAATTTAAAAAAAATAAATAAATAAATAGTAGATACGGCGTCGGAGAATTAATCTCCGACGCCGTATCTCTAATAATTAAAAAAAATAAAATAAAAATGGTATACGGCGTCGGCGACGTATAACGCCGACGCCGTATACTCAAATTAAAAAATATAATAATAATAAATAGGAGATACGGCATCGGAGTTAAATCTCCGACGCCGTATCGAATAATTAAAAAAAAAATTAAAATGGTATACGGCGTCGGCGACGTATATCGCCGACGCCGTATACTCGAATTTAAAAAAAAAAAAAATAGTAGATACGGCGTCGGAGAATTAATCTCCGACGCCGTATCTCCAATAATTAAAAAAAATATATTAAAATGGTATACGGCGTCGGCGACGTATAACGCCGACGCCGTATACTTAAATTAAAAAAAAAAATAATGAAGCTAGCTAGAACATTTCAGATCGGCGCCCAAACATTTCACACTCAACATTTCACTCATCACGCATTTGCTCCAAACGCCCTACGCCACCGCCGCCGAACGCCCTACGCCACCGATGCTCTCCACCGCCGCCTAAGTCGTCGTCCACTGCCTCGCTCGCCGCACGTCGACTTCGTCCTCAGCCTCGCTCGCCGCACGTCGACGTCGTCCTCGGCCTCGCTCGCAACAGTGCCGTCGTCTTCGGCCTCGGCCTCGCTCGCCGTCGTCCTCGCCGTCGCCCAACGTCGTCGCCGCTCGCCGCCTCTCCTGCAAGGTACGTACGTGTGTATATATATATATATATATATATATATTGAATATTAAAAATTGGTTTTTATTATATATATATATATATATATATATATATATATATATATATATATATATATATATATATATATATTAAATTAAAATGGTTATGTATATATATTTTATGAATTTTGAATTTTATATATTATTATTGTGTATATTTTCGAAATTTTAGGAATAATTGTGTATATATATTTAATTTTATAAGTTAGTGGGTCAATTATGAATTGTTGTGTGTATATGTAGAATTTTATGAAATTTTGTTTATATATTATTGTGTATATCTTTAAATTTTAGGAATAATTGTGTATGAACATTAAGGAATAAGGTTTAGTTTATAGATATATAGAACAAATATTATGAATATAATACATAATTTAAGTGAACAAATCTTAGCTTGCTAGGTGAATCTTGGTCCATAATTTGCCTTTTTCAAGTATATAACTTACCAAATAATTTAAGTAAACAAGCTAAGTGTATAATACATGATGATGTTATTGAATATATTGCACTAGTTGATACTTAATATAAAATGATGTTGTTTTGGACCAAGGCCCACCATGCTAGGTGAATCTTGGTCCATAATTTGCCTTTTCAAGTATATAACTTACCAAATAATTTAAGTGAACAAGCTAAGTGTATAATACATGATGATGTTATTGAATATATTGCACTAGTTGATACTTAATATAAAATGATGTTGTTTTGGACCAAGGCCCACCATGCTAGGTGAATCTTGGTCCATAATTTGCCTTTTTCAAGTATATAACTTACCAAATACTTTAAGTGAACAAGCTAAGTGTATAATACATGATGATGTTATTGAATATATTGCACTAGTTGATACTTAATATAAAATGATGTTGTTTTGGACCAAGGCCCACCATGCTAGGTGAATCTTGGTCCATAATTTGCCTTTTCAAGTATATAACTTACCAAATAATTTAAGTGAACAAGCTAAGTGTATAATACATGATGATGTTATTGAATATATTGCACTAGTTGATACTTAATATAAAATGATGTTGTTTTGGACCAAGGCCCACCATGCTAGGTGAATCTTGGTCCATAATTTGCCTTTTTCAAGTATATAACTTACCAAATAATTTAACTTAAAATGTTGTGAGAAAAATGTAATACTAATTGGCCGAAATGAATATAGTGTAGTTGTTGTAGTAGTTATAATTATATAAATTTGTTAAAATGTTGTTAACAAATGTTTAACTAGGTTATTATTATTTTAGATTGGCTTGTGATGGATAAAAGTTGGATGAAAGCTAATCGACTTAGTCAGGAATATGAAGATGGAGTTAGAAATTTTTTACAGTTTGCAAATAATAACCTTCCGAATAGTAATAAGAGGTTCTTCTGTCCTTGTACGAAATGTTGTAATCAGAAAATGTTAGGTGAAGAAGACATATATGATGATCTAATTGTTAATGGGATTAATCCATATTATACACAATGGATTTGGCACGGTGAAAGCGATGTGGCTACAACATCTAACATGGTCAAAAAATGGTCAATTGTTCTTCATGGAAAGAGACAAATTACTAGAGATGAGAATGAAGATGTTAGTTTTGATATTGAGGAAATACCACCATTTTCTTCAAGTTTATTGCCCACTATTATTGATAATGAGATAGATGAAGTACATGCATCACGAGATGATCATCATGAAGGGATATGGGAGAATTGATTATTACATGTAATGCCCGCTATTTATTTTGTTTTTTAGTTTTCTTATTGTAGTACTTTTATATATTCTAATAATTTTTGTTTCTAAACAGGCGTATGGATTCAGCAAATGGTGATGGTACTACACAGGATGGTACTACACAAGATACTCATACTACTCAAAGTAGTAATACTACTTCTAAGACGAGGGGCGCCACTCGTATGCAAAAACTCATTCTGCAGCGTTCTACTGAAGGGAAACACCACATTGAGCTTGATGGATTGGAGCCTGTCTACGGGCCAGAAGGGAGTGCATTTAAAAGTTATGTTGCATTAGTGGGACGAATACATACTCCTATCACAATAGATGAATGGCCGAATGTCCCAGAAAATATTAAGAGTACTATTTGGAAACAAATCCTGGTAACTTTTAATTTTGTAAGATTTTGATTTATTCATAAAGTTTCTATAATTACATTTCTAACTAATAAATAATTTTGTTTTGCAGAATACTTATGATATTCTCGACACAACTGATATGAGGAAAGAATGGTTAAAATATGTGGGTGATCGGTGGAAAGATTTTAAAGCGAAATTGGTGAGCAAGTATATATACGGTAGTTTTGCAGGTATGAGCCCATGTATAAAATACAACTTCATTAAACAAGAGACATGGGATGAGTTTGTAAAGTCGCATACAGGTTCAGCATATGAGGTATCGTTATTATTCTATCAATATTTCTAACATAAACTCTATCATTATTATGAGGGACATGTAAAGAGTTTGATTAATATTTTGTATTTATATAGGCGAAAAGAAAAAAATATCAAGACATACAAGCTAAGAATATTCATCCACATCTTTTAGCTCGAGGAGGTTATAAAAGGTTGGAGAAGATGATGATGGATGAGAAGTTGAAAGAAAACCAAGCGTTGGCTGATGCAGATCCGACGTATACAATGAGTCCTCCGAGT
The DNA here is from genome assembly GCF_001879475.1 of Ipomoea nil. Taxonomy (NCBI): domain Eukaryota; kingdom Viridiplantae; phylum Streptophyta; class Magnoliopsida; order Solanales; family Convolvulaceae; genus Ipomoea; species Ipomoea nil. The sequence continues at coordinate 6,664,187 of NW_017616745.1, forward strand.
CCTCCACGTAGAGCCGAAAAGTGGAAGAAAGCAAGAATTGACAAGTCAGGAAATTATCGCACTGAATCAACAAGATTGGTGGCGGAAAAAATTGTAAGTAAATATGTTGTCATTTACTAAAGTAATAGTAATTATTATTGAATAATTTTTATATATGTTAGGATGCTCTTGAGATCCAAATTTCTCAAGGAGAATTTGTTGAGAAAGGAAGACAAGATTCATTGACTGTTGCATTGGGTACTGATGAGCATTCTGGACGTGTTAGAGCCATGGGAAGAGGACATGGCTTCAAAAGTGTATTTGGCCATGCAAAACGTCGCGAAAAGCCTCCTGAAGATGTTCAACAAATGGTTGATGATGCTGTTGTAGTAGCGTTAGAGAAACAAAAGCAGCAAAATATTTATGAACGGGAGGAATTTGGTCAACGATTAACTTAGCAATTTGAGGCAAAAAATAGCTAGTATGATGTTGAAATTTAGTGCTATGCAGACTCCTTTACAAGCAAAGCAGGTGGATGACGTATGTGTGGATGTTGTGTCACTACCTCCAAGTGACAAAGCTAGTTCCCCAGACCCTTTTAGTAATTTACCGGCTGTAAGTATTCGTTTAAAGTTATCTTATTATTATTTATCAATAAAATTTTATATGATTTTTATTTAAAAATGATTGTAGTTAGGGGCACGATGTCAACTGTTCTTAGAAGATCCAATTAGACGTCCAGTAGCATATGGGGCAGCTTACAGTGGTGGACAGGTTCATGGGGTTGTACTGGATATAAATCATGTGAAGGTGAGCGTAAATGAAGTTAGTGATCCAAGTGCACATGTACCAATCCCCACCAGTGAGGTTCAGCTTGTAGGTGATGCAATTCAACACTTTATTGCTTGGCCAAAGAAGCTGGTAGAGTTATGTACTAAAGTTGATGTGGTATGTATACTGAAAATATTTCTATTTTAAAATAGTAAGTAATTTACTTTTTAAAATAATAATTCTTACTTGTATTATAATTCACAGTCAAAAGAAAAGACCAAATTGACTTTTCATTCGGGTGTGCAATCCGTTCATCAACAATTCACTATACCTGATGATGATTCTTTGACTGATGGATGCAAAAAGGCCTTTTCAATAGCTCGCCGTTTTGAACACCCTCTTGTGGTCCATGTGGCTCGTGGTATTATGGACAACATTGACTATGACTTGCACCTTCTAAGTGATGAGATAATGCGTTTCTTAAATATGGAGACCATCGATGTTTCTCTAGTTCAGTTCTTTATGAGGTAATAAGTTCTTTAGTATTATTTATTCATAATAGTTTTATATTTATATAGTTGGTAATCTATATATAATTGGTTGTGTTTGTGAATAGGGGTATTTACATTAGTTTTGAGTTGGCATCAAAAAACACGTATGGCTTCCTAGATCCATATTGGATTCAACCACAAATGAATAATATGGAAGACAGGAAATCATATATAAATGCCACCATGCAGTCGGGGAAGAAATTGGTATACTTAGCCCCATATGTTCTCAAGTAAGTATTAATTACGTTTTAAATAAAAGTACTTATATATAATATATTTTTATTATATATTATATTCACTTAAAACTAATAAATTATTTATTTGTAGTGAGTATTGGATGTTGATGGCGATTTGTCCTCGACTAAATGAAATTTTTTGGTTTGATTCACTTGGTCATGGGCCGCGTGAAGACATTAAACATATAATGGAAACGTATGTAAATTTATATAATTAATTAGTAGTTATCATTAAACTAGTGATGCCAAGTATTTATATATATTCTATGTCTTATATTAATAGGTGTATGACTGCAACAAACATGATGAGTGGAAAGAAACAAAATCGTTCACCAAAATGGACTATATGTTCGGTAAGTACTTCATTCACTTTGTAAAACATGCAAACTTATTGTTTTTTTTTTATTAATTTATTTTATTTTTATTGTAATTCAATGTAGTGTGCTATACAAAAGGGAACCACCGAATGTGGTTATTATGTGATGAAGTTCATGTTGGAAATTGTTTCCAACAATCTAAGCAAAGGAATGGATAAGGCAAGTAATTTCTTAATATATCTTTTGGCTTCAAATGTTTAAAAATACTTGCTTATTTATTAATTTTATTTCTTTTGAACTTTGTAGGCTTTGGAAAGACAAGGAAGATTGCCCTACAACAAAAAAGAGATTGATGAAGTTAGAGACAAATGGTCTAAGCTTCTTATTGATGAATGGGTTAATAAAACGCTTCTTAGTTGATACTTTACGTTTAAAATTAGTTTATGTTTATTGGCTTAATGTTTAGTAGTTTTGTTGAATTTTGGTACTTATATTAGTTTTATGTTTAGTAGCTTGAATTAGCTTAATGAATTGTGTTCTTTATATTAGTTTCATGTTTAATAGTTTGATACTTTACGTTTAAAATTAGTTTATGTTTATTGGCTTAATGTTTAGTAGTTTTGTTGAATTGTGGTACTTATATTAGTTTTATGTTTAGTAGCTTGAATTAGCTTAATGAATTGTGTTCTTTATATTAGTTTCATGTTTAATAGTTTGAATTAGTTTAATAAATTAGTTGATGTTGAATGTTGAATGTTAAATTGCTAGCTGCGCAGGATTTGAAAATTGATACAGGTTGGGTAGAAAACATAAAACGCATATAAATAAAAAAAATAATAACATACGGCGTCGGTTTTTACCTAAAAACCGACGCCGTAGGTTAATTATTATTTTTTTAAAAAAATAATAAATATATACGGCTTCGGCGTTTACCTAAAAGCCGACGCCGTAGGGTAATTATTTTTTTTTTTTTAAATAATAAATATATACGGCTTCGGCTTTTACCTAAAAGCCGACGTCGTATGTAAATTATTTTTTAAATATATATATATATATATATATATATATATATATATATATATATATATATATATATATATATACGGCGTCGGCTTTTACCTAAAATCCAACACTGTATATTACATACGACGTCGGTTGTTCAACCGACGTCGTATCATTTACTTACGACGTCTCTTAAGACGACGTCGAAAGATAACCGACGTTAAATGAGGTATTTTAACCGACGTTAAAACCGTTTTCTGTAGTAGTATTTGTGCTCTTTGAATTGTAATTATTCCTAGCTAACAGCTGGACACGACCTCTACCCGCCAAGTTGACTGTTTTTTTCAATTGTAAACTCTTTGACCATTGATCTTGATCTTTCTTGTCAGCACTTTAATTAAAGTGTCTCTATTTGTTATTTTAATTTTCTTGGTTCTCATGTTACCTAATGAAGTAAAGCTAGCCGTCATCTTATTTTGATGTTTACCATAAATCTTTTCCATTCGCTTCTGCAACACTTGAGTCTCATTTATATTTATTTTACTTGTTTGCATTAGAAAAAATTTATTGCTTGCAAAAATCCAATTTGAAACAAGGAAGACTCGAAGAGCTAATTTTTTGAGATGTTTTTTCAGTCCCAGGTAGGATAGAGAATGAAGAGAGAAGAGTTAAAATGATGAAAAAAATTCTGAAAAAAAGTCACATTTACGTGCCCAACTGGCGCACGTAGTGCAAGCATTTGCTGGGTGATGAAGTATTATTGGGGTGAGTGGATGTGTAAGAGAGTATCTTTACACCGGATATCGTTCTCACAAGGATTGACGATAGGAGTAGAGTTTTAGTGTTCCAACATAAGATACTAATGTTCCTCATGGAAATCTAGCTAAACCAAATGGGTTGATTTGGATACAAACACAATATCAAACATACAACGCACTTGAATATAAATACAAATGATAAGAAAGTGAGGGTAGGTAGGAACAAAATGTAGGTCAAGATAGTGAAACCAAATCGAGAGCAAGAAGATGAATCAATTGAATAGATGATAGATGGTGTATAACCATAGGGAAGCCTTTCTCAAGGTTATCCCACACTCCTAAAATATTCAAGTACATTCTCATGACTCAAGAATGTCTAAGAAGCATTTCATCAAACACCAGGTGTTCTTAATATATCACACACATCCCTTTTTTCAAAGGTGAGACACGGTTGATCAACTCTTTGAACTTAGACTAGGTTTTCACTCGAGACTAAAATATGCCAATCAACATCATCAAGGTCAAGTATCAATTTTTCTTATCAACCAATTTAAAGTCATCCATTAAACACCTAACCTACATCCCTACCTCCCTCCAAGGAGAACTAATCACACATAAGCATAATGAAAATAGCACAATATTCACAAGCAACAAGAAATTCCATAACAAACACAAGATATATATAAGATCAAAGCAATAAAGCAAGAAAGTAAATTGCAAAGGAATGAAATAAAGAGAAAAGAACTTATCTATTGAAAATGGAAGTGAAATGATAAAACCCAAGCTTTATAAATCATTAATTAAAAGTCTCTAAAATGTTAAAGAACCTAAATCTAATCCTAATCTAACCTAAAAATATGAAAGGAAATAAAGGAGAACCACTAGGATTCTAAAATGGGCCAGAACTGTGTTGAAATGACTAAAAACGGGGTTAAATACAAGCAAAGTAGGCTAGGCACGAGCATGGGCACGACCACGGCCAGGCCCGTGCCCAGAAATGAGTTTCCACTGGAATGTAGCCACGGGAATATAATGTCCACGGGCGTGGCCAATCTCGTGGTTACCAGTAGAGATAAATTTTGCGCAGCTGCTTTGACTTCTAGACTATTTTTCACCCAAAAATCTCTAAACTGGCTTTTGTGGTCTTCAAAAGGAACCAACAGAAGGAGTCAAAGTCAAAATGAAGTTAAGGGGTTCGGGAGCTAGTATTGACAAATATTAATTTCCTAACTGATGAAAGGGAATCTCTACTATGTTCCAAGCATGTTGGAGACTCATTGAAGGTGTGGTTGTTTAAATAAGATCAATCTCGGAATGAGATCATTCAAGGAAGGAAAAAGAGCAGTTTGTAGGATGCAACTTATTTGACACCTAAAAGTCTACAAAAGAGACAAACTAATGATAAGTATGATCGAACAACTCTTTTTAACTTTGGAATTGCTTATAAGCTAAATAGGGAAATAACGTCCTTTAATTTACCGTATGGATAAGTTAGTTGCAGAAGATATATATCATATGACAGCGGATTTTAGGAGATTGTGGCAGCTTTTGGACGTCTACCACTTGCTAAGTGACAATGGAAAGATTCAAAATCAAAGTTGGCGCTCATCATTCCTCGTCTATAAATGGATGACCCCAAGCTAAGAGAGAAGATGTTTGTCTGATAAAAATTCTACGTGCAAGTGTTCTAAGCAATCAAGCGGAATCAAATTCTCTAGCTGAAGTGAAATAAGAGGGATTTCCAAGTCCAACACTCAACAAACAAACAATCATCTTTCCAGCGGAATGAGTTGTAAGATCAACAAGCAAGGGGATTTAGTGGATGACCATTGGCTAAACTTTGATCGGATAGTAAAGAGTAGGGCGACTTGGTGGCTGACCCCTATTTGAAGGACTATCACCAATAGAGGCTAAGGTTTCTCATCACTTTGTATTCAGATGTCGGAACAATACTTAGGGTCTGTTTGGAAAGAAGGAAAATGACTTATGAAAAATAAATCATTTTCTGAAAATATTTTCCTTTCTCGTGTTTGGCTGTACAGCAGAAAACTGTATTTGTGTGCTTGATTCATTTTCTAAAAAATGAGCAGGAAAATGACAAAATCCAAAAGAAAAAATATCAAAGGAACAAAAACTGGATCATTTGATATCGGCAGGCGTGTAATCACTTTCCTATAAGCTTTAAATCTCCCTCTATAAAAGCAACAAGGTTCAAGATTTAATCTTATGAGATACAAGAAGATGAATGAAATTCTCAAGTTGCTTTGTTTGAAAATTTCCTGTGAGATATAGAACTGTGAAATATCAAGATATGCAACAAGATAATTGCATCCTACATTTTCAGATGTTTCTCCAAAATATTTATAAATGCAAATATGATTGTTGGAGAAGTTACATGGAAATTTTCTGTAGTTTTAAAATTTATCTTCCATAAAATATATCTTAAATGATCATGGTGACTCAACTGAACATGAACCATAGAGGCTAGACCGGTGCTCACTACGCACAAGGAGCCCCCCTCACTTTGAGAGGTTGCTCCCACACTGCCGCTGGTGAGACTCGATCCCTGGTCATTCTTCCAAAGTTTCACCTCTATGTAATTATGAACCTTTGTAAGGTTGTGAACCGCACGCAAATAACTGTGCAAATATATTTATATATGTTATAATTTTCTAGCACACTTTTGCATGTACGTTTGGAAAATTGGAAGCTTACGTGTTGTATAATCATTTTCCAAATGAAACACACAATTCTCATATATTGGGGAATAATTTCCCAATGTTGGGAAATAATTCCCAATGTTGGGGAATAGACAAAGCCTTCCAACAAACTCATTCTCCAATTAACTTTCTACCAAACTAAAATAATATTTATAACTCCACACCTCCAAATATTATTTAAGCTTTCATGGTAGTCCATCTGAACCATTACTATATAAATTTCCAACACAGTATACATAAACAAGGCAAAAATTATGCTAAACACAAATCATCTCTTCCAAGTAATATTCATTAAACACTAAAATAATAAGTAATCCATTACAATAATTATAAGCAGAATCTTTGACAATATATATAATCTTGCAACAACTGCCCAGACTGCAAAATATCGTTTCCTTTTACTTTCTTTCTCTACCTGAGTACCTGAGAATTCGTGACATCTGGTATCAGAGCTTCCGAGCCGATGACGAACACACAGAGAGACTTTGATGAAGCTGCAAGACAAATTGAAGAGATGCAAGAACATATGCAAGCTGTGCAAACGCAGATGATTGATAATCACCTTTTGAAAAAGTCATTTTGTATGTAATAGCTAAAAGTTAATTTACCAAACACTTTTCTACCTACAATAAGATAATGTTATCAACTAGTCGAACCCACTAACCTAATCAGCTAACAACCATTTACCAAACACTCACAATAAAATGAGACGGAAAAAATAGCATTATGAAATGATGATTCTATTTAGATTAAAGCTAAGTAATATTATAGAAACCCACGAGAAGTTTTCTAAACTTGCTAGCACAAGTATATATATATATATATATATATATATATATATATATATATATATATATATATATATATAACTATTGATTCCTGAAATCACATGGATATAGTAAAGGAAAGGTCGGATGATTATTCAGAATTGACGCCAGTGGAAAAACCTCTTAAACATCTCAAACTGCAAGATTATTCAGAATTGCAGCAATTGGACTCCTGACAACATATCTAGAAGACGACCATTTCAGATATCCTTGAACAACCGTTGCATTTGTGGGGGAAGCCGATGAACGGGAGAATGTCACTTGATATGATGCCTTTTGGTTTAGCTCTGAGAAGCTCAACGTGGAAGGCTCCACAGTAACACTAACGCCATCCGGTGGAAGAATTTCAACAGTGTAGGACGAACTTGCCTCGCCAACATTCGTCACGGTTCTAGTGTAGGTCTGTGATCCTGATGTTGATGTATTCACAAGGTTTATGGAAAAGGAAGGGTAGTTTAGCTCTGCTTCCTGGATGGATGTTGAACAGGTCACATTGCGTTGCAAAATGAGGCTAACTTGTTTGTCTGTGTACCCTAATCCGCACAAGTAAGGCACGTAGTCATCAGGTGCGACATCATAAACTAGCCCCGGATCGTTGGCTCTTGATGGATTAACCTGGCCAGCCCCAACTGTAAAGATGTCAGCCGGGAGGCGCCTTTCGTCTTCGATTTTGTTGTTCCCGAGGTTAGTAGTGTCGGAAGTGGTGATGATTGCTGACTTGATTGCAGCGGGGGACCAATCCGGGTGTGCACTCTTGAGTAGAGCTGCGACACCGGATAGGTGCGGGCACGACATTGAGGTACCTGAAATAATGTTGAAAGTTGGTTTCGAGTCGGTCCTGTTTTCCACTGAAAATGGCCAGGCCGCAATAATACTGACTCCTGGACCTACAATGTCCGGTTTCAGAATCCCCGGGCTGGAGACGCTCGGCCCCCGGGACGAAAAGAAGGAAACCGCCGGGGCGTGGGGATCACCGATTACAGTTCCCTTGAATAGGATTGTTGCGGTGGGGTTGGAGGTTGAGTTTAGGTAAGATTTCACCTTTTCTCCATCGGCAAAGCTAAGGTGGGTGGCGGGGAGGGCATGAGGTATTGCAAATGTGGTGTAACCCATGAAGTCCTGGTTCACAAGAATCATGGCGGCGCCGCCGGCTTCCTTCACAACCGTTCCTTTTAGAATCACCGGCACCGAACCCACATCGCACACCACAACTTTTCCTTTCACATCATAACCGTCGAGTGAAGAATTGCCGCAATATTTTGCACTAAAATCACTGGCGTTCATCCCAGGATAGACAAGTGGAAGCAAATCCTGGGAAAATTCACGCTGATAAGCTGATTGCCCATCTACTTCTTCCCCGTTTCCAAGACGTGCCGTCGCCACCACGTTTCTATCAACCGTGGCGGCTCCCACGGTGAGAATCCACGGCGCTACGTTCGACAATGTGAAAGCCTCCGGGCCGGAATTCCCAGCTGAGCAGCTAACAAAAATTCCCTTCTCCATAGCTCTATATGCGCCAAGGGCTATATTATCATCATAGAAAGGCTCCGTTGGTCCTCCACCTAGGGAAATGGAAAGAATGTCCACACCATCTTCAATTGCCGCGTCCATACCTGCCAGGGTGGAGCTAGAAATTTCATTTTATGGGGTGAAAGATTAAAACAAATGAGATATTTAGAAAAAAAAATCAATTAATAAGTATAAAGATTTGACCTCTTAACTTCTACTATAACACATACTTTATCATCTAAGCACTTCATTTGAGTAATATAGACATTTACTATATATATATATATATATATATATATATATATATATATATATAAGGGTCCCATATATATAAAGGGTGAGATGGGTGGGGGAGGAGGAGGGCAAATTAGTGTATGAATCATGGCCTCTGTGGATCATAACAAAAAATACATTTTTAATATAATAAAAGTATATTATTTGTGTACTGAATGTACATCATACAATAATGTACTTTCAACAATCAAATAATATATTTTTCTCTAAAAAAAAAAAAAAAGAGAAAGTATATTATTTGAGTGTCGAAAGTACATTAAAAATGTGCGCTGTATTCAGAGAAAGTATTTTTTTATCATTAAAAAAATATATTTTCTCTGAATACAATATACATTTTTAATGTACTTAAAGTATATACTGAATGTAGAGTATTTAATAGTATGGTTCACATAATAATGTAATTGCCCCTATTGCCACCCATATTGGCTCCGCCCAAGCATACCTGCCAAAATGTCAATTTCCGAACACCCACCGTTGGCACCACAGACCTTATACATAGCCAAATGCGCCCGCGGCGCGATTCCAGTGGCGGTGCCATTATCGCTTCCATAGACATTAGCGCCGTCTACAAAGCTCCCAGCCGCCGTGCTGGACGTGTGTGTGCCGTGTCCATTAACGTTATCAAACGAAGTAGATTGGTTTCCGCTCAAAAACCCCTTTCCTCCGATGAGCTTGTTGTTACACGCAAAACTGTCACAGTTCCCCTTCCACTTACCCGGCGGAGGGGGCATCCCGTCGTCGTGAAACGACGGGTGGTCGGGGAAAATCCCGCCGTCCAGCAACCCAATGATCACGCCTTCGCCATAGTTGGAGCTCTCCCAGAAGCCTGAATTCAAGTGCAGCCCCAAGAAATTTGGAGTGTGGGTTGTGTGCAGGTTATACACTCTCGGGGGCCGTGCAGACACGAAGCCTTCCTTCTTCTCCATGGCTTTCACTTCATCAAGGGATAATTTAGCAGCAAAGCCGCTAATAACATGCTGATAAGAGTAGATTATGTTGGAGGAATAATCAGTTGATGTTTCCAATCCCGAACTTATAAACGACTGATAATGTGAATCTCTTGAAGCCAGGCCATCAGGTAACTCAACATGAACAATGTAAATCTCCGACTCAACTGCGAAAATGGTAGAAAAATGAAGAAATACAATGCAGAGAATGGTTAGAATAAGGTTGAAGTTAGCCATTTTTGCTATAGATAGAGCTTAATTAGCTTGTCCCCTTCTTGATAAACTCTTATCTATATTTATAGATTTAATTTACTTGAAGTTATCGATGGAAAATGGAATTGCTCGGGAGATATAAGTATATAACTTCGTTGGTTTCACAGATTACATGTATTTGTATTTTCCACCGTCGTTTTCCTAGGAAACACACTGCTCAGACGACTCATTCGAGATTGCTAATATGGAATACAATAATGTTGAAAGCCTGCAGGAGGATTGTTTTAAAATATTTTATTTAGTGATAAACTAGGATTAAGATCTAGCTAAAACTAATTTAATGTTAGGATCAAGTGTTACGCTAAAAGGTATAGCTTGCAACAAAAAGTAACTTTAATCATATTTTTTTAGAGACAAGGTGCTGGATTTTACCATTTTTGGAGACAAGGTGCTGCTCAACAATTCTTCTAGCTACCTGATGGATACCCCTAGTTAGGTGTGCCCTGGTCAGGAGATTGCGTAACGATTACTTAAAAGGATTGGGAGGGCCTTGGCAACCTAGCTCTGACCTACTACCTCTTTAGCTCGTCAGTCGACTCTGTCAAGCGACCAGACAATGTAGGCGGATGAGTCCCGACCGTGTGTCGTGCTTAGGGACGGTGAATGGAAATTCGGTGGAGATTCTTTCCCAGCTTTGGCGCGGGAATTTTCTTTTTCAATATTAGGAAGTTTATCCATTCAATTTTATTAATCTCTTCTTCTTTTCATTTTTGAAGGTTCATATTTTTGTATAAATTAAATACTCATGGGTCACATTGTAAGGGTTCTGATTTCAATACAAGCATTATTACTCTGTCAAATTTTTCTTTCGCTTTTACTTAGTAAGTTTTACGGTAGTGTTGGCTTGCTGTCCGGCTACCCTAAGCCGTAAAACAACACCACCAATTGCTGGATTTGACCATTCACCGACCTTCACCCAACAATTCTATCAAACAATTCGACAGGCCATTCACCCGCCTTCGCCCAACAATATCCTAGCCACCAATGGCAGAACTTGAGCCTTTCCAACAATTTCATTGGTCTCAACCCAACAATTTTCTTAGCCACCAATTGCTGGACTTGGCTATTCACGGACTTCCGCCCAACAAGTAAAATGTTTTAATAAAGTTAATTATTGAAAGCTAAGTTGAAGATTATGTTAAAAGTGAAAATGTAATTGACCAAAAGTTGAAAAGCAATTATTTCACTTTTATAAATCAAGTATAATTCTATTTTTTTTTTTTCTTTTTTACAAAATTTTCTCATTTCCCTTTGTATTTTGTACATTAAATTCCATCAAACTCAAAAGCAAATAAGAAACATTTGCATTGTCAACACAATTCTTGGTGGTTTTATGCTAATCAAACACAAAAACAGCAAGTAGAAAAATTGAGAGCAGAGCATGAAGATCTAATTAAGGCTGTCGTCCCAGCACAAAACCATGATATATATAACTTCTTCTTCTTCTGCAGCGGCCATGCATGGAAGCTAAGCTCAACTACAGTCAATGGAAATGCAGTTCTGAGCCAAGGTTGAAGGGTCATTCTTGGCAACAAACGGATTGATCTTGACCCAGATGAGCGAGAAAACCGACGCCAACAGCACCGACCAAAGCACAACAATGGTGGGGGTGCGATTCTGGCGACCCATGAGACCTTTCAAGAATGGGTAGAGATGGAAGATGACCCATAACGAGAAGAAAACTTTGCCGAACAATGGCCCCCAGGACTCGTAGCCGCTGTTGAGGGCGTCGGAGAAGCCGGCGATAACTCCGACCAAGTTGACGATGAGAATGGTGGTCGGAGGGATTAGGACTGTGGTCCACTTGAAGAGGTAGAGCTCCCCGAACTCTCCGTCGTCTGCCGCTTTCGCCGTGACGGTGAAGTTGGTGTCTATCCCCGCAATCATTTTGAGGATTCCTTGGAAGACGGCGAAGAGATGAGCTGAAACGCCGCCGATCACCCAAAACTGCTCGTTACGCCACCAGTCCTCTATGCTCACGCCGCTCCACCGCAACTCCAGTACTCCTGTCACGATGATGGCCATAAACAGCCCAAGAAACAGAGCACTTGCAAGGTTCGATAGCTGGGAAAAGATGAGAATTAGTTTGAAGAGTGATGAGTTTACTACTGAAAATTATGAAATTTTCGACCACCCATCTAAAATCAAGTTGAAAGCAAAAAGTGGTCGGAAATAGCAATAAAAGTTTTTGGTCGGAAATTTCATAAGTTGATGAATTATGGATATAAATGATGATATTTACGTACCGTTGGGATGATGAATTTTCCGGTGAGGAGGCAAATGGCAGGCAAAGAGCAGTATGCAACGAGGGGAATGGAGGTGAAAGGGTAGACAATGGTGTTGATATAGGCGAGCCTTTGAAGCCATTTAAGGCGGCCGCCGCCAAATCCATACCAGAGAGGACAATGTCTGCTGAAGAAAATCTCGACAGATCCTAGAGCCCATCGAAGAACCTGGTGCAACCTGTCGGACAAGTTGATTGGTGCTGATCCCTTGAATGCAGGCCTTACTGGCATGCAGTAAATTGATCTCCATCCCCGGCAATGCATCTTGAACCCCGACAAGATATCCTCAGTCACTGATCCATATATCCACCCAATCTAAACCAAAACATCTTAGATTAGTTTAGTCCATAATAAACTCATTCATTTAATTTCTGTCAACAAGATATATAAGAATTCTGTCTGTTCAACCCCATTCAAGTTGGTTTGTGCTGACTCAATAATAACTATAAGGAAGTTCGATTCCTAATATGAGCGGTCTAATAACTTTTTGGTTTGAGTTGGTCAGCTATTGGTAACCAATATTGTAAAAATCTGGTTAGGCAACCAACTAGACGCTAGGTGTCCCTAGGCTGAGGCGATTTCAGCCCTAGGCGGCTTTTAGTCGGCTAACCGACTAATTGGCCGACTAGGCGTCGACTCGGCCGAGTCGGTGCCCAACTCGGCCGAGTGGTTTTCTTTTGCCTGCTCGGCTACTCATCTTTTATATTTCTTCAGCCATGTACTCAACTAACCATCTTACATATGCAGTTAACTAGCTAGTTCATGGTGATTATAACAGTCTAACAACTCCTAGCCCTAAGTGGGAAAAATGAAGATGATATACTCGAATTACTTGGCCGCCTAGGTGGCGCCTAGCGCCTTCTGTAACATTTTTGGTAACTAATTAGGCTAGTTTATCTCCTTGTGGTTATTCAATTTGCTAATTAGGATCAATCGGTCAGCTATGAACAACCTAACTTGGTTTTCTTTGCTGACTAGGGTCACAAAATTATCCTGTGCACACCTAGGTAGTGACACTAGCTAGGTTTTCATTGTCACAAAAAAAAAAAAAAAAAAAAAAAAAAAAAGATAAGAATTCTGACCTCTTTACCCCATGCAGTCTTTTCTTCATATCCACAGCTGATGACATGAATTGCTTCGTTGATGAGTGTAGAAGGATCTGCAGAATCAGGCACTCCCCCATTCTCCATTAATGTGGACTCAATGAAGACGGAAGATATGCCGAAGGTTTTCTCAAAGCTCATCTGAGAGATGAGTAATGACCTCTCATACTCATCATAACCTGGAGATATATGCAAGTTTAATAACCAACAATTCTGATATATATACTGTTTAGCATATAATATAAAAACATAAATGTGCAGTCCAACTATCAGCTTAGACTTTTAGTCGAGAGGAAGTAATTAGTGCAGTTGGCCTTACTCTCAATTTCCTTTAGATTAAAGATGGCAGCATTGAGATCTTCCCTCTTGGCATCGCGGTAAAGCTCTGAGGGATCCTTCTCTTTCGCTGGCTTCTTGCCTCGGCAGCAGCAGCAGCAGCTTCCAAACGAACAAGACGATGAAGATTTGGATAATCTGGGCATGTTTGGAGGGCTATAACCATAAAGCGCTTGTCTGTTGAAAACACATCCAGTTCCCACATAAACCGGTCCTTGGATGCCATCCAATCCTTTCATGTTAACCTGAACAGAACTTGTTGCATTTGTAGTAATGGTGAAAGGCTAAGACTGTGGAGCTAGCTACTTTAGATGTGGTAATACTTACATCGAAGAACACGACATTCCTGTTGGCATATCTGTCGCTCTTGTCGATGCCATCAAATCTCTGAGGGAACTGCACATAGCATACATCTCGCCCGACTTGTGGATCCATCAGGAAACACATTGCTTCCCGGATGGCCTTGCTGTTGTTAACGTAGTGATCACAATCAAGATTGAGAATGTAGGGTGCATTTGTAAGAATTGCAGATACCCTCACCTGCAAAAAACATATGAGTTTATAAAGCCATGAGTTAGACTATCTGATTGATTGGATTCAGTTTTTAGCGTGGTTTGGCCCATGTGCATTATAGCCCAGTTGAGTTTGAGAAGTCAGTAATTTGTGCAAGTTTTACCAGAGCATTTTCTGCACCAGCCTTTTTGTGGTGTTGATATCCTGGCCTCTTCTCTCTGGATACATAAACCAGCCTAGGGAGTTCATTTCCATCTATGTCATGGGCACCAGTGTTTCCTAAGAAAACCTGAAATTGGGACACCAGGCGTTTAGTTCATTTCTCTGTTTTTATTTTCGGGGTTTTCTCATTTTTCTTTTTTCGCTGAGAAAACAGAAAACGTGTTTAATAAGCAAAATTAACCTGAATCATGCCAGGGTGGTCCCTTGTATTATTTCCTGGCCATGATGTTCCATCTGCCATGGTCCAACCATCTTCTGGTGTTTTTTGAGCCTTGGCAACTAAAGCATTTATCCTCACTTTATACTCTTCATATTCTCTCTGCAAATCCCAGAGTGCAGTGAATAAATAACAAGATTCCAAGTTTTGAAATGTCTTTGCTGGGCGGAGGCCAGTAAAGGGCCAAGTCCAGCAATTGGTGGCTAGAAGATTGTTGGGCGGAGGCTCGGGGCAAGTCTAGCACCCTGTCGGCCTCTCGAAAATGTGGCGGTATAAGAAAATAAAGTTGTGTATTCGCTAATCTAACAAGAGGTACCAGAGCCAGGTCAAGTTTGAGTCCCAGCAACATTAAAGTCTTGATGAATATTGAAGTGTAGTATTACCTTAATTGCTCTTCTTTCCTTGACAAAAGAAGGCTGCACTTTGTCCTTTAGGTAATCAATCTTCTGGGAGAAGTAGAACTCGGGTGCCCGTGGCTCAATCGCAAACTTTTTACAGAACGGCACCCATTTCCTTGCGAATTCAGCAGTTTCGGCCAGAGACTCGAATGTCAGCATGGCAGCACCATCATCAGAGACGTAGCACGAGACCTTTTCGACAGGATAATCGACAGCAAGAATTGACAGAACAGTGTTGGCAGTGATCAGAGGCGGTTCTTTCATGGGATCCACCGTACTGACAAAGAAATCCACAGGAGCCAGCGCGTTGGGCTCGCCCTCTCTCTCGAACCTGGCACATATACAGCACAGATGAAAAGTCATTTTTTCACTTCGAAACATGGAATTTAAGTTTGGTGCGGGCATACCAAGCAGAGAGCCTGTCAACGTATGTCTCGCGGTTGATGGGAGCCCATTTAGGGAACTGATCCAACACCCAAGAAAACGCGAACCAGATCTCGCAGATGACAGAAGTAAGCCACAGAGGATAAGCACTGTCAACTGGATTTGTGACTCTATAGTGGATGAAGAGGGAAAGGATTACGAGGCGCATAATGATGATAGTTCTGTATGGCCCGATTTGGGACTTTGGAATTGGAATCACTGATGAAAGTGTCTCTGCAGAATCTGCAGACCTGCACAAGCTCTCATATTACATGCCATTACAGATATATGCATAGTTGAAATTCTGAGATTTATCAGCTTTTCTTATACTTACTGTGGCTTTTCTTCCATCTGCTGCTCTGCTGGGATTTCTTCTTCTTTTGCAGCCTTCTTTTCTGGCTTTTTCTTCTTGTTTTTCTTCTCTTTCCAGCTCTCCACTCTGTTCTTCCATATCGGGTTCCCCGATTCACCATTGTATTCTAAATGAGGGTAACAACAAGATCATATCAGATCACTTTTTTTCAGTGGGTGACAAGGAAAACCCGCAGCCACTACTCGAGGATTGATAAATCCTACTTTGTGGCCTTAACCAGCAAAGGACTACAAAGAAGTAAATCAGCCAGGTTGGCCTTATCAGCCTAGCCGCCTAGAGGCCAGCAAAGGACTACAAAGAAGTAAATCAGCCAGATTGGCCTTATCTGCCTAGCCGCCTAGATGCTGAACGGCTCAAACCAAGAAAGTCAATAGGCCGTTCCCGTTAAGAGTTGAACTTATAACCTTGTGGTTACCAAGACAACAGTCTGACCAAATTGGCTGGGTTACTCCGATCAGATCCCTTTTCTTAAACAAATGATAAAGACTTAGAACCTTTAAAAATGAAAATAGAAAAGAATACTCACCACTGTCCATAGTAGAAACACTGCTAATGTTTCTAGCATGAAGTCCAAGATCCTGCACCAGTTCACAGTTTTTAACCATTAAAACTTCTCACCAATCAGAATATTATATTGTGTTTGTTCTATGCAGGGGGAGAAATATATATAGAGGTTGTTATATTCATACTTGACTGTTATTGAGCTGAGCAGCCATGGTAGTATGGTTGCCTGATTCCTCTCTTTCTCCATCCGCCATTGCAGAGTTCTCTGCAACAGTATAACAAGTTCAGGTCTCTCAAAATTCACAGACATTCATGAAACTCGAATCCAACCAATTAGCTAGTCTAACTCACGTACCATCATAAGGAGTGCCACAACGCATGCAGGCGTTGCGGCCTTCCTTCAGCTCATACTCCACGCAAGACTTGCAGAGAGGGTAGTTGCAGTCATGGCAAGCCACAAAGACTTCACCATTTGATGCCAATCCGATCTGCTCACCGCAAACCGAGCACGAAGGAACCCCAGACTGCATCATCTTGTTGATGGCTTCCCTTGCTGCCCTCTCAAAGTTTGCATGAATATAAAGATGGGGTGGTGGTTGGAGGGGAGTGGGGTGGGGGTGGGGGGGGGGGGGGTTTGGTGTGATGGCATTTTTCAGAGGGGAAGCAATGTCATTTTCTTTATCAAAGAAAACTATGGGAATTTTGCTGCAACTTAAAGCAAGGATGTGGTTGGGCTCATACATATCTCTCAACCAACTAATGTTGGTGAAGTTGCTTGGACTAGAAAATCTGGACCGTCTGATTCAAGCATCATAACAATTTTTCTTTTAGTATTTTTAGTATAATCCATGGTTTTTTTGAAAATTTGTATGCTGTCGTAGAGTATTATGGCAGTAAAGTCTATGTAAAGGTATGGGGTCAGTTTCAGTCTCAAATGCAACAAGATTTTGTTATTATTACTTATTGCCACATTTTTAATACCTTACTGGTTTCATGGTTTGCATTAGTTTTGAGACCGAGCACGGGGCTCGGCCTAGGCAGCCTGGGGTTGGGCCATGGGCTTGGTTTTGGCAGCCGAGGCCGAACACGAGACTCGACCTCGGGGCCTCAGATCCAGCCAGACCCGTCTTGCTCCATTCCACCGGATCGGTTTGTTCCGGATTCCTTTTACTTGAATCACAAGTCATCTACTGACCAAGTTCCCTTAAACATCACAATTCCAAATATATAAACGCAATTATTCAATATAATTAACAAACCAAAAGTCCAAAATATTACAAATATTTAAAGATTCTTGTGGTTCAATTGTTCTTTCCCAACTAAGAAATTATCTAAAACAGTAATATAAATGCTCTATTTTGACCCCAAAACCAACCAAACAACTCTCACATCTCATCCATTCCACCATTAACATAAAAAAGGGAGAAACAGAGAAGATTGCAGGCCCGTTGGAGCCTAAAGTTGGAAGATTGTGGGCCAGAATCTGACCACTCGATATAGCAGTGGATGAAACTCATGAAAGTCGTCAACAAAGTATATAACACTGATGTTTGAGGAAGAACAGACTCTCGATGTCCTCGGACTTGATTCAGAAATGTGGGGACACGATGAACAAGAACCTAAATGATATACTTGTTCACGCAATAGTATAAACCTTAACTACTTTTGATGTATCGCAGACAACTAGGTTATCAGAATCGGTAGGGGTGGTGCAGAGCCAATTGACCTGATCATTCCAACGAGTCGGTCATAAGAAGCCAATATATGATAGAAGGAACATAAATGCATTATATAAAGGAGAACTCACCTTTCTTCTTAGATTTAATTTGGAACGTAAAACATCTGTACTGGTGCTTATTCCATCGGTAACAACAGGTCTTGACCAATCCCAAACGCACACTTGTTTGTCATTTCCGCCAGAAATTATGAACTTCCCCTTCTCCCCGAATGATGAAAATGATCTAATATAGAAATAAGAATATCAGTGCTGGCGGGGTATCCCCAGTCAAGATGGCTAAGGATACAAACTTGTGACCACAAGGTCACGAGTTCGAAACTCAACCTTCTTGGTTTGAGCCCGTCAGCTATGGGCAAACTACGCTGGTTTACCTCCTTGTAGTCCTTTGCCGGCTAGGGTCACAAGGCAGGATTTACCCAGTGCACACCCTCGGATAGTGGCTGTGGGTTTCCCTCCGTCACCCCAAAAAAGAATATCAGTGCTGACACAAGGTCACGAGTTCGAAACTCAACCTTCTTGGTTTGAGCTGGTCAGCTATGGGCAAACTAAGCTGGTTTATCTCCTTGTGGTCCTTTGCCGGCTATGGTCACAAGGTGGGATTTACCCAGTGCACGCCCTCGGGTACTGGCTGTGGGTTTCCCTCTGTCACCCCAAAAAAGAATATCAGTGCTGACACAAGGTCACGAGTTCGAAACTCAACCTTCTTGGTTTGAGCTGGTCAGCTATGGCCTATGGGCAAACTAAGCTGGTTTATCTCCTTGTGGTCCTTTGCCGGCTAGGGTCACAAGGCGGGATTTACCCAGTGCACACCCTCGGGTAGTGACTATGGGTTTCCCTGTCACCCCTAAAAAGAATATCAGTACTGACTCGCGACCCCAAAGGTCAAGCAAGGAACAAAGAAAACTTACACACAGGACACTGAAGCATTGTGCCCTCCCAAAGCGTGATCCAGTCGCAAGCTTCCGCCATTTTGAATGTCAAGTCCAGAACCAGTGGATGAATCAGTGGCTTTAGACGCTTGAGAACCTTTCTTGGCTTTAGTTGAACTTTTTGATTTACAAGAATTCAACTCCGATTCAATATTTATGATATCAACAACACCATCGCCCCTGGCAACAACACAAACCTTCCCAAGTTTATCTACCATATCAACTTCAGGAAGTGCCAAGGCATGGACAAAAGCAGGGTTCAAACACTGCCCGTTGCTATCTTTATTTCTCACATCGGACATGCCTATGGCAAGATGAATGGTGTTCAATCAGCTTAACATAAATAATCATCACCCAAAGACTTAAATTGCAAGATGTCAGAATAATACTACTAGGTGGGGGTGGGGGGGGGGGGTGTGGTAAGAACAGCATAGTGGAAGGCTCATACCGAAGTCCACAATCTTCTTAGGCCGTCCCTTTGAGAAGTCCCACACCACAAGCTTAGAATCAAGGCCACCAGTAATCACTGCAGTGCAAGAACGGAACACCAAAACATTGAAAACATCAGTTGATGCAAAATGGATAACATAGCTAAATCTTAAGCTATTGCTCAAAGTAAAACAATAACTAGCACTTTCCACATTGAATTGGAGAAAAATACCCAAAAGCTCAATATTTCTTCTTTCCCAGGCATATTTTGGATATCTGACTAAATTGTATAACTACTTGTCCGTTTGTGATTATATGTAGAACTTCAGTAGATATAGTGTGGAGAACAATATTCCCATCATTGACCTTGAATCTCCAGAGGGGAAATTTTTAACTACATCCACTCGTAAATTTCACTTAAAAATAGTGATACTGATACCAATAGATGGTTTTATAGCAAAAAAAAAAATAGTCTTTTAATCTCAATATGGAAATTTTTGAAACCACATGTTGTAGCAGACATCCACAAAGAAGATAAGCAAGATGTCAAGCACTTTTCTTTATAAACTTTCAGCTTATATTGTACTATTCCGAGGACTCAACATAAAGAACACAAGATTTTTAAAATTTTTATTTTTGTTAAGTATAAAGGAGATTATCTGTTCTTAGCCCAAGAGAATCAGTTTCGCTGTATAACTTGTTCTTATTTCTCATTTAAATAAATAAATATAATATTGTTTTTATTTCGAATTTGACCATGCGTTTGGATACACACGTAGATATTTGATGGACAGAAAATTTTATTTAAAAAGTACCTTCCCAAGGTCTCCAAGGAACAAATTGAACACTGCTACAGATCTAATAAGATAGTGAAGGATATCAAAAATGAAAATCTCTTACAGAATAGGCAGGAGGAAACAAATTTAAAAGAAATATCAGTCATAAATGAGATACATTATCATGATATTGTAATTAATATTTAGAGCTCGGATGCAAAACCTTTGCACACTTGTAAAGTCGTAAGTGAAAACCAAAAACTACTGTTGTATAACTATATAAGGCCAATACAATAACAATAAATAAATAAAACTAAAACAAAATTTAATAGAAAGGCTCCCATATAAAGAATAACCTCAATCTCATGCAACATTTTCATTGTAGCAAAAGGATACACTTGTATGGCCAGCTCTCAGAGTTCTATAAAGGCATTGTTGACGGATGTCAATAACCTGCAGTGGAGAGACAGTCATAATATGGTTCAACAACTCAAAGTGATTGACTAGGCCCTGTTTGGTAACATAGTTAGCTTATCAGCCAATTTTGGCTTATTTGACCACTATTAGTTGTTTGACTTGGTTAAACAATCAATATGAGTGGTTGATTAATTAGCTTTTTGTAACAACTTATCGCTCCAAAATGCTAAAATTCAAAAAGCTGCTCAAAGTAGCTTTTTCGATCAGCTTTTTGAGAAAGTCATTTTACATGTAATCAGCAATGAGCTAGAGATTTAAATTTTGATATTATCAATGTATGTAGAGATTT
Source organism: Ipomoea nil (assembly GCF_001879475.1). Taxonomy (NCBI): domain Eukaryota; kingdom Viridiplantae; phylum Streptophyta; class Magnoliopsida; order Solanales; family Convolvulaceae; genus Ipomoea; species Ipomoea nil. The sequence continues at coordinate 6,685,383 of NW_017616745.1, forward strand.
AAACCTCACCTTCTAATTATCTTTTTTTTTTCATTATTTTCAATTATAAACAACAACATACCAAGCTAGACATATTTTCACCAAAACGTTATTTTGTAAATCAAAAACATAACACTATAGTAATGCTGCAGTTGGCTATCATACCTTAACGTCACCACTATCATCTGCAGCGGCAAGGAAAGATGAATTTGAAGTGCAAACAATCTGCAAAAAAAAAAAAAAACAAAAAAAACAAAAAACAAAAAACAAAAAAAAAAAAATCCAAAACAAAAAAAATACAAAAACAAAAACAAAACAAAACATTAATGATAAAGCACATGCAAAATAGTATTGAATGAATTTCACAGCATACATATATTGTGTGTTTGTAGATTTTCCTATATACGGTTATACACTGCTCACTGCTGTTCAAAATTCAGAATGCATTGAATTACACACACACATAAACAGAGTTTAACATAAATGTGACTGTGTTTATGTTCAGAGTGTTTTCCTAAATCCTATATACTCTACCACTCAAAATTCAATATACTGTTATATATGGAAGTTCAAACACAGCCCACAATTGCCAGAGAGCCTTTTAATTGATCCTTACGGTTCTGTTTTACTATTGATTTTTTTTAGTAATTAAATATTTCTGGGTATTATCTATACTTGTGAGAATTCCCTGAGATATGGCAATTTTAGTTACTTTAATTATTATGCCACAACAATTATACTTCTTTAGATTCAAACGTAAAAATGCATAGGCCAAAGGAAGTGTTAAAAATTAAAATCCGTGGGTATCATAACCCACTTAACAATAACAGCTGCCTAGAGATGGCACTAAAAACTGTGTCAAGAACCAAATGGCAGGCTACCTGATTTATCTCATCCTTGTTGTAATTGTAGCTCTCTAACGGTTTAGATGCCTTGCCCTTCGATGAATATAGAGAAAATGAATATAGAGTTAAACAATGCACTCTTCTTTAGTACAAAGCAGCCCAAATACTTAATCATATGGATTTATTTCTGCAATAACTAATTGGAGATGTACCAAATTCACTTCAAAAGACTTGACTTCATTTCCTGAGGATACATAAATTATATCTTCATTGCCTGCACCAAGATAGAACCATTAAGATTTGAAAATAAGTCCACCAAAAATGAACACCAATGCAATAGGAAATTCGCAGAGTGCACACTTCAAGAAAATGAATAATATAGTCTACAAAAGAACACATACCTTTAAACTACCAATAGATTTTTTTCTTAAATTTTCATACAGAGAATTATAGCTAACTTGAACCATTGATTAATGATGCAACAAAAAAATGTGTTAGCATAGTTAAAGAGTGTTCTTAAATTGATATTAGGGTGGTCACTTAAACTCAAGTAAGGAATCTTTTAAGCATTAGGAATTTACATGATTACTTTACTTTCAAAGTAGTTTATGGAATCCTAGAGAGGGAAGGATTTTAGTTTCCCTATCATGGGCACCCCAATTTAGTATCAAACTCCTCAATCTTGTAATTCTTAGTATAACTTAATATATTGGAATACATATGATTTATTTTCTCGAATTCTTTGTTCATTATCCAGTTGCTTCTGCCTTTACAGAAGGTTGTCACTCCTTGCCACTCACTGGACTAACATTTCATAATTTCTACCACCCACTAGGCCACCATTTCAAAATTCCCAGAAAAATAGGAAAGAAATGGGAAAGATGCAAGAACGAACTATAAAATAGAAAATTAAAAAAATAATAATAATAACCTGGCTTAAAACAGATTGAAGAAATGGGATCATCATTGCCAACATCCATCTTAAAAGCCATATCCTTGCACCGCATATCAAACCAGCAAACATTGCCATCCTATGGTTGAATTGAAGTCAATTAAACCGCGGGTGGTCACAATAATGACTTAAAAGATTAGAAGCAAGAAGCTAAAACGTAAAGGCGAGCCCTTTAAGAACTAAGGGCATTACCCAAATTTCCAGAAAGTATGCAACTAGAGATACTGATAAAATACGAAAAAGAGAAGGGAAAAGAATGGAAGGGCAGAGAAGGGGGTTACCTCAGCTGCAGTAGCAATGAGGCCAGGGCGGGTCCGGGAAGCGATACAATAGGTGGCGTCCGCTTTATGACCCCTCAGTCGTCTTGGTTCCGCCATGGCAGCCGCCACTCAGTCCTTGCGAGTTTTCTTCCGTTAACCTTTCGTTACCCCCCTCTCCTTATTGATTTTACCGAGTACACCCTCCGTCCCAAACTAATTGCATGATACCACCTATGATAATTTAGAATTTAATTTTTTGTTAGTAAATAAAACTGCTAATAACTATAACTAGTATGTAACTCGTGTGATGGATCATGCATCATGTACGGACAAAATGTCGTAAATATATAAGTTATATTGTTATGGTAAAATCCTATATATAATAAAGTCATATGGGTCTTGTGAAAATTAAATGGTGATAATCAACATTTAATTTTCACAAGACCATAATAATATTGTTATTGTAAAAATTAAATATTGATAATCAACATTTAATTTTCACAAAACCATAATAATATTGTTAATTATAATAACAATAATAATAATAATTGCAATAATAATTATAATGATAATAATTTACACGGACAGTTTCTATCTATTATATATATATATATATATATATATATATATATATATATATATATATATATATATATATATATATATATATATTTTGACGGTAATAATGTTACCGGTAATAATAATATTATAATAACGTTATGTGAGAGAGTAACAATAGTGGTATTGCCCTTTTGTCTCAGTATGGAAAATACCGTCCCCTGCTCAGCTGAGGGAAGTTCTATTTATGCTAGGTCCTAACGGTAACAACATGAAGAGACATCCTTGGAGAGCTGAGCTAACGGCAAGAATATGAAGAGTCATGAATGAGGCGTTGAGGCTTTAACTCTCTCTCATCAAATGGTGGCATCAAAGGCGGCTTCAATGACAATAAAGGTGACACCTGTTGGATTCTAACCTTTGGAGTTCTGCCCGTTGGGTTCCCATGTGATGCTGAGTCAGATGCTCATTTGTGATCCGGGTCGGGTGCCAGCCCAATTATCCTGTCACCAGTCCCCCCTACTCCTGAGTCAACGGATGTGTTTGAGTTGACTTGGGAGTAAGGCTGAATCTATCTTGATCCTATGTATGTGATTATATATATATATATATATATATATATATATATATATATATATATATATATATATATATATATATATATATATATTTTTTTTTTTTTTTAAATCACATATGATTTTATTTCTTATGCTAGCCGAGATAGGCTTTGGCCTAGGTTGGCAGAGGTGCGTGCCTCGTGGCCGAGGCGTCGCCTCGACTGATCATGGCCGAGGCGTCGCCTCGACTAACCGTGGCCGAGGCGTCGCCTCGACCGACCGTGGCCGAGGCGTCGCCTCGACCGACCGTGGCCGAGGCGTGCGCCTCGACCGATCGTGGCCGAGGCGTCGCCTCGACCGATCGTGGCCGAGGCGTCGCCTCGACCGATCGTGGCCGAGGCGTCGCCTCGACCGATCATGGCCGAGGCGTGCGCTTCGGCTGATCGCGGCCGAGGCTGGTTGGGGCAGGCTCCGGCCTATTTTTATTATATTTTTTATTTATTTATTTTTAATTTTTTATTTTTTTGCCGAGGCGTGTGCCTCGGCCAAACTGTGGCCGAGGCGTGCCTCGGTCAGACTGTGGCCGAGGCGGGTGCCTCGGCCGAACACGCCTCGGCCATCCGAGTTGAGTCACGTCTCGGCCAACCTGTGGCCGGGGCGTGCGACTCGTTCCTTTTTTTTTTTTGAAACAACATGGGCGGACCACAAGCACGAGATATTATTCCAAAAGATTTCAGAATGCAAAGCGGGCGGACCGCGATTACCAAACACTAGTCCCAAACGACTACTAGGATACTAAGGAAAATACTTAATCAAATGTTCCTAGCTCCATACCCGATCGATTATCCTTACATATGGTATGGACTTATGGATCATTTCTGCCAATCTGTTTGCATGCTTTAACGTAACAACTGCGGGCCGCTCGCTGGTCTCCTCTGACTACCCCTATCCCGCTCGGAGTGGGGAACTTCATACATAAGTGTTCCACCGACACTATGGCCTTGAGGTTCTCCAGTGCCGGTCTCCCCAATATGATGTTGTGCGCACAAGTGAGTCTTACCACGCTGAATTCTAAGTCAAGTTTGCGAATGTTAGGGCTCGTGCCTATCTCCACTGGTAAGACCACTGACCCCTCCGTCTCCACTGAATCACCCGTAAATCCAGAGAGTGGGTACGTACTTCTTTGAGCTGGTTCCTAAGTATCCCTAACTTGGTGAAGGCATCGTAATACATCACATTGACTGAGCTTCCCGTGTCGACTAAGATGCGGCGGACAATGACATCGTTGACGTCCATCTCAATTACCAGGGCGTCACGATGGGGTAACGGGCCCTCTGGGAGGTCATCATCAGAGAAGGTGATGGCCTCCTGTCTCTGTTTTTTTTCTCTGGGAAGACTCGCCACTTCTCCCACGTATAGCCGCCGGCTCCACTTCTTTCTTTCCGCGGGCGTGTCGCCCCCTGCAGGTCCACCATAGATAAAGTGTATGGTGTGTTTCTTTTGTCGTCTAGGCGCCACCTCGGTTTCTTTCTCGCTATCACTCTGCTCAGATATTTGGTCGTGTTCTCTTTTTTTCAAGGTGGACGGCTCGGTGACATCCTCATTTCTCCAGACATTTTTTGGTGGATTTTTTGATGGATCGCGCTGCGGCTGTTGCTGCTGTTGCTGCTTGGATCGCTTGAAAAAAATGCCGGAAGTAGCCCTGATGGATGAGTTCTTCTATTTGTCTCTTCAAAATGTGACACTCATCTGTATCGTGGCCGGCTTGACTATGAAACCTGCAGTACTTTGTTTGGTCTGCCTTTGGGGAGACTTTCATGCACTCCTCGGGGAATTCTACCATTCCCATCTCCTCAGCTTGCTGTAGAATGACACTGACGGTATGGGTAAGAGGAGTTAGATTACGCAAGGGGACCAGGCGAGGTCGTTCGTGGTCTCGGCCTTTCCCTGCTGTCGGGTGGTTCGAGGGTGGTGCCTGGCTGGGCGGACCCGCTTTCCCAGGCTTCCCACCTTTCCTTCCATCCTCTTCGTCCTTCTTCTTTTTGTCGACGTCCTCTGCTTCGGCATAGCGGCTAGCCGTCCTTATCAGATCTTTGTAAGAGCGGGGGTGGTGGGTGTTCAACTGCTTGTGTAAATACCCTGATCTTAAGGCATGGATAAATATCCGGATCACCGCCTTGGAGTCGAAGTCGTAGACATTATTGACTTCCTTTTTCCATTTTATCAGGAAGTCTTTGAGGCTCTCGCCTCTATCTTGCTTCACTACACAGAGGTGAGAGAAAGGTTTCTTACGTTGTATGCTACCGAAGAAGTATGTCAGGAAGCTCTTGGACAACTCCCCAAAGTTTTGGATCGACCCATCAGGGATGGTGTTGAACCAGTCTTGGGCCGCTCCATCCAGGGTGGACAAGAACGCTCGGCACATGATGGCATCCCCTGCCCCGATCATTACCATAGCAGCCTTGTACCTCGTCATGTGGACGCGTGGGTCAGTGACCCCCGTGTACTCCTTGATGGCGGGCAACCTAAAGTCCCTCGGCAAAGGTATGTCCATGATGCTTGGGGAGAATGGTGCTGCCATCCGTAACTCGGGTTCCGGCGACTGCTCCCGTGCCCCCACCCTTCTTGCTAACTCCTCGATTCTTCTCTGCAGCCTCTCGACCAGGGCCGACTCATCAGGGTGCCGGCGCGGGGCCGGCTACCGCTCCTCCAAGTTTCGGTGTGGGACCCGCTCATCAACGCGTCGCTTCCCCGCCGAGTGCCGTCGCAGAGCCGGCTCTTCGACGCGTCGCTCCTCCAAGTGTCGACGTAAGGCCGACTCATCAACGTGTTGGCGTGGGGTCGGCTCCCGAGACTCGCCCACCTCCTCTGTGGGTGATCTCTCGGCTTCTCTGTTTTCGTGTTGGCGAGGACCTCTGGTAGAGGATCCCTCGGCCCGTGATCCTAATCTTTGCCGCACGGGCGCCCTTTATCCCAATCGTTCTGGTGCAGATTGGGAAGGGCCTGGTTGTCGTCTGGCCGGTCCACTTCTTTGGGTCTCCACCCTTATTTCCTGGGGCCGCGGCGGGGGCACTTGGCCTTGTAGTCCCACCGCCACTTGGTTTAGTGCCGCCGCCACCGCTTGCTGGATGGTCGCCTGGAGGTTCACGACTTGGTTCGCCCCTCCATTGTGGAGCTGGTCTCGAAGGTTTCCTCCATTGTTGAGTTGGTCTCGAAGGTTTCCTCCATTGTTGAGTTGGTCTCGAAGGTCCCCGGGCCTCCCGTTGTTGAGCTGTTCTCGGAGGTCCCCTGAGGCATTGCCATTGTTCGCGTTGCGGGAACCGTGGGAGCTGCGGGACACCATTCTTTCAAGCTTTCTTGTTGAAAGAGGAATGAGCTGTGTGTGTCGTAGCCTGCTTGAGTATTGGACTCAGGCTCTCAATGAAAGCACCAATGACGGTAAAAATGTTACCGGTAATAATAATATTATAATAACGCTATGTGAGAGAGTAACAATAGTGGTATTACCCTTTTGTCTCAGTATGGAAAATACCGTCCCCTGCTCAGCTGAGGGAAGTTCTATTTATGCTAGGTCCTAACGGTAACAACATGAAGAGACATCCTTGGGGAGCTGAGCTAACGGCAAGAATATGAGAGTCATGAATGAGGCGTTGAGGCTTTAACTCTCTCTCATCAATGGTGGCATCAAAGGCGGCTTCAATGACAATAAAGGTGACACCTGTTAGATTCTAACCGTTGGAGTTCTGCCCGTTGGGTTCCCATGTGATGCTGAGTCAGATGCTCATTTGTGATCCGGGTCGGGTGCCAGCCCTATTATCCTGTCATATATATATATATATATATATATATATATATATATATATATATTATATTTATTTATATTTCAATTTCTACTGGCAAATTATTGTGAGGAACGATGGTCCGCATAATTGTATGGATCATGAATATTAAATACATTTTTAATATATTAAAAATACATTATTTTTATATTGAAAGTACCTTACACACATATATAATGTACCCTTAGTATATTTAAAATATACTTTTTTATTGCATGCAACCCCAAAGTTCATAAGTTTGAAATTAATATATGGCATAGCTAGGCGGCCTAATATTTAAGATTGTTGATGTGCATATTGAGAACTACGGAGACAAATATGCGTTATTCGTGGATTCATCGGATACTATCCAATAACACTCTCCAACTTAATTGACGTGAAGTGGCTTAGTAACATTAAGATTATATTCTCGAATTATTAGTTCTCATCTTTTATTGATTACACACTTAATTCGATAGTATTTGGAAGAAAAAATCAATGTTCGAACTAAGATTGTGATTTTGGTCTTTAAAGGTCAATTGTATGTTGCTACATCTAGAGTTAGAAATCTCAAAGGTCTAAAAATTTTGATCCGTGGTGACTCTAAAATTGTAATTCAATTACTATTGTAGTTTACTAAGTTCTTAAAAATTTGTAATAGTAAATACTATGTACTAAATTTTTAATATAGTTTAAGATTTGTAGTAATCACCCACCTTAAATATTATTTTAATTGTAAATATATTTATGTTCATAATTTTATCATAGGAATTCACACATAATAATTATTAAATAACAAAAATTTTATATATGAATAAACCTCATATAGGGTATATTTTTATAACATATTTTCCGTGCATCGCACGGGACAAATACTAGTATTATAAATATATAAGTTATATATATTGATATAGTATGATACATGAGTTATAGTAAAATGATACTTTAAAAAATTGATGTATAAGTATGATACAAAAGACTTATTAATTAAAAAATTGTTTATGTAAAAAGTATGTAATTGGATACAATAGTATTCTTTTTTATGTATGTGGGGTAATTAAATTAAAATTTGAGTTTTGAAATGATTAATTAGTAAAAGGAATAATGTTTAGTAGTAGTTTTTTTTTTTTTTTGGGAAAAGTGTCAAATTTGGCACCCTAAGTCGATCGGATAGTGCAATTGGGTCCCCTAACTAAAAAAAGCTTCATTCAGACCCCCTAAATCTGTAAAATTGTTCAATTAAGTCCAAAGTAACTTGTTTAACAGGTTAAATCTTCACATTGTTGACACGTATCATTTTAAAATATTTTTTATTTTTGTGTTTTTTAATTTTATTTATTTATTTATCAAAATATATATTATATATAAAAAAAATTAAATTAAATTAAAAAATTAAAAAACAAAAAAAAAAACAAAAAAACACAGCCACCTAAACAGCTTTGTGCGTTTTCAAAAAAAAAAAAAAACAGCTTTGTATTTTTTCTTGTTTTTGTTTTTTTTAATTTTATTTTTTATATATAATATATATTTTAATAAATAAAAATTTTACAAAAATATATATTTTAAAATGACATGTGTCAACAATGTGAAGACTTAACCTGTTAAACAAGTCACTTTGGACTTAATTGAACAATTTTACAGGTTTAGGGGATCCGAAAAAAGCTTTTTTTAGTTAGGGGACCCAATTGCACTATCCGGTCAACTTAGGGGGCCAATTTGACACTTTTCCCTTTTTTTTTTTTTTTTTTTTTGAAGGGAATGTTTAGTAATAGTTGAATAAAAGAAAATTAAAATTATAAATTATTAAAATTTATTTGTCCCCTCAAAAAAAAAAAATTATTTGTAAACCACACTAGTTGTTGAAGTACAAATCTTTTCTAACTCACTACAAATTAAACTTTTGAGGCCATAGAGATTACAAACTCTTGATGCAGCAACATACAATTAATCGTGTACAAATACTGGTTTTTTCAGTAACAATCCTATATGGGATAGTGTTTGTCCTTAACTTTTATTGATATTCATTGCATATGAAAGTATTAACGGGAATTGTTTTCTATTGAACTTTAACGGCAATCTTGGATCTAAAGGAGTCATAGTCATTCGAGAAACCAATTAACACCCTAGTACCTACATGGTTACCTGACCTAATTTTGGCTTCTATAACATGTGTTTGACAATCTGGTAACTACCAACCTATGTGCATAAACCAAGTGAGTGATCTATATTCCTCAACAACATCACAAGTGAGCCAACCTTTAGGGGACGTTTGGTTCAAATTATATAAGATAACCAAGGTTATATTGCTTGGTAATATAAGATTCTCATGTTTGGTTCAAGTTATGTAACTTTCCCAGGAAATGTCAGATAACCTCCGCATTAAGTTTTTAGCTATTGAAAGAGAATGTGAGATACCCTCTAATTTCTTAGGTAACCTCACATCCCCTTGTCTTATTAATAATGTTAGGCTTTGGACGTTTTAATCAATTTATCTTATTACAGTTGTCTTATTTACATATTTTAGTTTTAAACCAAACACAGTAATCTAACATTCCAGTAATCTAACATTCCCAGCAATCTAACATTCTCTAAGGTAATCTAACATTTCGTGAACCAAACGCCCCCATGTTAATATGTGATTAGGTATGTCAGATGCTCGCAGTCCATTTAGGAACTCAATTGTGTGCACGTTTGTGAGTAGTACGTCCATGATTTGATTAAGATCTACATACAGTATCGTAACTCAAGTATATCCTGTTTCCACTATATGCATGTTACTCATGTAGTCATTAATTGAATTAACAACATGAAGTGTTGGTGCCAAAATTGCCCGACTTTCCAGAAAATTGTTATCACAATCTCCATTCTTAAACATCATAAATGTACTTTCCATGATTGTGGAAATCGGGTCACTAGTTGAGGGCAACAACATCTCTTGAGGAATATCAACCTCTGCACAATCATCATTTGAACATCCAAATGTTCCATCATCGATCAAATCAATCCAATTTGTAAACTCTTCCACTTGTTGCATTTCTAGACCAGGTTCCATATTATTTAAACGAAGATTCTTTGTCAATCTTAAAACTCTACAACATTCCAAATATAAGAGGAATTTATAGTTGCATAAATGATATCTTGCCTTGTACATTTTGGAATCACAGGTAATATCTGCCTAAAATCACCACCCAAAACCACTATTTTGCCACCAAATGTATTAGTCGCACTTGAAGGATTAACAAACCGGAATAAATCTCTCATTGTTTTGTCCAACGCTTCAAAGTAGTGTTTGTGCATCATTGGAGCTTTATCCCAAATTATTAACTTTGTCTATGATCTTCACAGTTAACTCAACAAGGTCACTCCCTGGTTTAATATTACATGTCGAGTCTTCATTTATAGATATGGGTATTGCAAACCTTGAATGTGTAGTTCTGCCTCATGGTAGAAGCAGAGAAGATATACCACTTGATACAACATTGATAACAATATCACTTTTAGACCACAATGTCGCAAATAAAACCCTCTTTAGAAATGTCTTGCGTGCTCCACCGTAACCGTACACAAAAACAAACCACCATCATTCGATGAAACATCTCCAATTAGTGTATCATATACAACTCTTTATTCATCAGTTAATTTCTTCATCAAGTTATCACTCTCTTCAACAAGTGATTCACGATCATATGATAACACTTCAAACAACAATCGATTTATATTTAATTGTGAAGAATCTAAATTTGGAATTGGCATTGGATGAAAGTATTTCAAAGACTTATTGTATAGTTGTAGGTAACAACTTGTCCAATTCCAGCAGAGCTAAAATTTTCTTCTCATCATTTGTTAAGATCAGATCTCCAAAAAAATGAAAAATAAATATAATAAGTAACTGATAAAATGAGAATTAACTTTTATAAAGGAAACTATAGGATATGATTACAAATTAACAATACACAAAACTTGATTTTAATAGTAGTATACGCTGATTGATTTGTGCATCTTCGGCAAGACAATATCACACATCATTTTAAACATTTTCTGGCCTATTCAAAGAATTTGATGTCAACAATGTGACAAAATTTTCTCATGGAATGAGCGGGTTACCAATGGCTTGCCTCTTTGAGGGCATCAATGTATTCTTTATCATCATCTAATAATCCCCGTGCATAACATACATCTCTAAAAGACATATACTCTATCCCAAGAAATGTCCGAATGTCTTTAAAACTTGTATGGCCATGAACTATATTAAGAAGGCATCTCAAGTAATATAATTCACCACTGCCCAACGGTACATAGAAGATACGACCAATTGAAAATCCCTTTTTCCTTGGATGTCATTCCCGAATGCTCTTCTTCCAAACAAACTTATTTGGTATCTCAATATAAGTTAATAGTCTTGTGTCTGCATATCTCTTGTTGGCTTCAAACCATCAATTGAACATTCTTTGACCAATAGTATGTCGATTTAGCACATTGTCGACTCTATCATGATCTTCCGAAATAAACAGATTGACAATTTAGGAGATGAAAGTTTAGTCTCTCAACCGCTGGTGTTCTGAATTACACATCAAAACTAAAAAACACCACATAGCCTCACACGAAGAGATATAGCGACAATCGTAGTACATATTTATCTCATCTATGACTTCATTACCATATTCGTTAGTTGTACTTTTATAAAATTCAGCGGTGACTCGATCATTGCCTTTATTAACATACTTGAATAATTAAGTATTTGATAGATCTTGATTGATTGCACCGTTCCACGTTCATCCGTGCCCTATATTTTAGAAGCAAATACCTATTGTGTGGTACCACATATCTGTTATCCAACTGAATTCCATTATTACTTACAATCATGCCATCATCATGACGCCTATAGATTGAGTAACCATCTTCATCAAAATTGGAAGAGTAAACAAACTTTTTTGAGAAATACTTTGAACATCTACCATTTATCATGCAAGGGGACTGTTTCCTAGCAACTCCACAAGGACCATGAACCATGAATTTCTCAACTATGTTGTAGTATTGTCGGTCATCTTCTTTATTAGGGATCTCTGCTAATAATTTGTACTATTATTATAGGGAGTAATAGTTTACTTATAAAGGTCACACTTGTGTGAGAACCATTGAGACGGGTCGTGTCAACATGCAAATGTAATACTTATACTAGTAAATGTAATACTAATTAGGATAAAATGTTTGTTATTTATAAGGGAAACGTAATACTTTAGATGACAAATGTAATACTTTTACATTTTGATGTAAAAGTATTACATTTATTTTATTTATCAAAAGTATTATATTTTCCCTTATAAATAACAAACATTTTATTCATAATTAGTATTAGTATTATATTTGCTAATATAAGTATTACATATAAGGAAAAATATAATACTTTTGATTTTTTTTTTTAAAAAGTAATACTTTTACATCAACATGTAAAGTCTTGCATTTTCCTTCAAAAGTATTGTATTTTCCATGCATGTAAGTATAAACATTTGGTTAATGATTTAGTATTACATTTGTTAGTACATATATATATATATATATATATATATATATATATATATATATATATATATATATATATATCATTGTTTAGGATTTTTATACATTGGGCAAATGTACTCGTTATCTATCAAGTTAGTTATAGTAATCAATTGTTATCTTAATTCATTTGTATAGAGGATATATTTTTGTCTAGATATATAGCAATTTTGTCATTTTGAAAATAATAATAATAATAATAATAATAATAATAATAATAATAATAATAATAATAATAATAATAATAATAAATATCATCGATTGTATTTGCACATTATTGAAAACCTCTTTGTAAACGACAGTGGTAGTCGCAACACAATTTTATCCATCCTCGTCTAGAGCTAACACCTTCAGGCCATCAAGATGGTGACTCAGGAGAAAGGTACGTACAATTGTCCGTGATTAAAGACTGATTTTTTTTAGCAATAACCCAACGTGAGTTAGTGTTTGATCTTGGCTTTTGTTGATAGTCATGGCATATGCAAGTATCAACGGGAATTGTTTACGCTGGAACTTGATGGGCAATCTCGTATCAGAAGGAGTGAGAGACATTCGATGGATAAGAACGTTGGTTCCTTCATGTGTCCCGTTAACTATTTTTGCTCTGTTCATTCATCGTAAACATTCTTTTGCTCGTCGGTCAATTGTGTTACCAATGTTTCATGCTCTATCTTCAACTTGTCATGCGCCAACACTTCGACTATCAACATGTTTTCACTCAAATCCTTGCAAATAATTGCCCAATTATCCACGCGATGCACAAATAATTTTTTTTTTTATTATATATTAGACAATAAAATTAAAGATGAAATTATAAACAATTCTAATATTTAAAAATGTACATTTGTTTGATTATAAGATTAGTGCAAAAGTATCACTCAATTAATTGAATAATATATTACTCATTTTTCTGCAATCATCTTAAAAAATCGATATATAATATAATTTATGTAATTATATTATTACTAAAATAAATAGGAGAAGAAAGGATAAATAATTTAATTGTAATTATTATAAAAATAAATCCAACGATCCATGTTTAGCTTAATTACCATAATAATTATTAGTCAATTGGTAATACCAGATTCATTTTTAGCCAATTATTCTTTTTTTATTTTCAGACAATTAGTCCATTAGAATATCAAATGCAGTGATATTTTTACCTAATTTTCGTTCCATTTTTAATTGATGATGTAGAATATTATTATTGAAATATTTTCGCCTAATTTTTAATTTTCATTCCATTTTTAATTAAAATGCAATGATCTGGTCATTTCTTTTTTCATTTTAGTTAATTATGGATCATTTTTTTTTATTTTCAGTCAATTATTAATATACATTTTCTTTTATATTTTCAGTCAATTAGTAATATCATATTCATTTTCATCCAATTTTTTTTTCAGTCAATTAGCTAATTAGAATATCATATGTATTGATATTTTTACCAAATTTCTGATCCATTTTTAATTGGTTATGTATAATATTATTATTGAAATATTTGATGTTCCATTTTTAACTTTCGTTCCATTTTTAATTTACCTTTACTATTGTTTAAAATATGCCTTTACTATTGATGATGTATAATATTATTATTAAAATATTTCCTTTCCATTTTTAATTTACCTTTACATGATGATGTAGAACATTATTGTTGAAATATTTCCTTTCCATTTTTAATTTACCTTTCACATTTTTCATTAAGTTAAAGTTCAAGATTTTGTTTTTATATATAGTATAAATTAGAATAATAATTATATTACACTATTTTATAATATTATAATAGAAATTTTAATCTAGAATTATAGTACGAATAGGAAAATAGAAAACAATGTATTTTTATTAGAAAGAGAGATTTTCTAGAAATTGGGCAGGAATTTAAAGTTCAGGATTATATTTTGTTAGAAAACAATATATTTTATTAGAAAGAAAGATTTTTTGAGAATTTATCGGGAAGTTAAAGTTCAGGATTTTGTTTTTATATATAGTATAGATTAAAATAGAAATTGTATTACACTATTTTATAATATTAGAATGGAAATTTTAACATAGAATTATAGTACGAATAGGAAAATAGAAAATAATGTATTTTTATTAGAAAGAGAGATTTTCTAGGAAATTGGGTGAGAATTTAAAGTTCAGGATTTTGTTTTTATATATAGTATAGATTAGAATAGGAATTGTATTACACTATTTTATAATACAAGAATAAAAATTTTAACGTAGAATTATAGTACGAATATGAAAGTAGAAAACAATATATTTTTATTAGAAAGAGAGATTTTTTAGGAATTGGGCGAGAATTTAAAATTCAGGATTTTGTTTTTATATATAGTATAGAAGTATAGATATAGATTAGAATAAAAATTATATTACACTATTTTATAATATTATAATAGGAATTTTAACATAAAATTATAGTACGAATATGAAAGTAGAAAACAATATATTTTATTAGAAAAATAGATTTTTTACGAATTTGCCGGGAAGTTAAAGTTCAAGATATATATATATATATATATATATATATATATATATATATATATATATATATATATATATATAAAATAGATTAGATTAGGAATTGTATTACACTATTTTATAATATTAGAATAGGAATTTTAACCTGCATGTGCAGCTCAACTGGTCACAGAGGTGAAATTTTGGAAGAATGACCAGTGATCGAGTCTCACTAGCGGCAGTGTGGGAGCAACTTCTTAAAGTGAGGGGGGTTTGTTGAGTGAGTTACCATGGTTTAGGTTTACATCCTCCCTCCTAAATCGAAATTTTAACATAGAATTATAGTACGAATAGGAAAATAGAAAACAATGCTCAGTTGAGTTACCATGATTTACATAGGAAAATAGAAAACAATGTTCAGTTGAGTTACCATGATTTACAACATCCTCCCAAATTTTAAAAGAATTATAGTACGTACGAATAGGAAAATAGAAAACTTCAGTTGAGTTACCATGATTTACATCCTCCCAAATGCTCTGTCGGGTTGGGGTTCAGCCTTTTGGAAGAATAGAAATTTTAACATAGAATTATAGTACGAATAGGAAAATAATTTACATCCTCCCAAATGCTCTGTCGGGTTGGGGTTCAGCCTTTTGGAAGAATAGAAATTTTAACATAGAATTATAGTACGAATAGGAAAATAGAAAACAATGTCTTTTTTATTAGAAAGAGAGATTTTCTAGGAATTGGGCCCAATGTTCAGTTGAGTTACCATGATTTACATCCTCCCAAATGCTCTGTCGGGTTGGGGTTCAGCCTTTTGGAAGAATAGAAATTTTAACATAGAATTATAGTACGAATAGGAAAATAGAAAACAATGTCTTTTTATTAGAAAGAGAGATTTTCTAGGAATTGGACGGGAATTTAAAGTTCAGGATTTTGTTTTTATATATAGTATAGACTATAGAGTATAGATTAGAATAGGAATTGTATTACACTATTATATAATATTATAATAGAAATTTTAACCTAGAATTATAGTACGAATATTACAGTAGAAAACAATATATTTTTATTAGAAAAAGAGATTTTTTGGGAATTGGGCGGGAAGTAAAAGTTCAAGATTTTGCTTTTATATATAGTATAGATTAGAATAGGAATTGTATTACACTATTTTATAATATTAGAATAGAAATTTTAACCTAGAATTATAGTACGAATAGGAAAATAGAAAACAATGTATTTTTATTAAAAAGAGCGATTTTCTACGAATTGGGCGGGAATTTAAAGTTTAGGATTTTGTTTTTATATATAGTATAGAATAGATAGTATAGATTAGAATAGAAATTGTATTACACTTTTTTATAATATTAGAATATGAATTTTACCTTAGAATTATAGTACGATTTGGAAAGTAGAAACGAATATATTTTTATTAGAAAGAGAGATTTTTTAGGAATTGGGCGGGAATTTAAAGTTCAAGATTTTGTTTTTTATATATAGTATAGATAAGTGCTAAATGTTTTATTTCTTATTAGTATTTTATTTTCAGTATAAGTATTACATTGTATCTTGACCCGACCCGTCTTACGAACAAGGATATGTGAGATGGTTTCGCACAAGTTTTTGCCAAATAATTATACACAGTTATTATTTGACTATCAAAAGTACATTTATTGTGACTATCTTAAATCCTAATCAAGATGATCAAGTTATTGACTTAGTAATTATAAGATTACAAAACTAGATAGTTCACATTCTTTTTAGTAAACTCACAAAGTGCAAGATTTTGGACAAGAAAAATAATATACGAGATTTTGGACAAGAAATATTATACTATAGTGTATTATTTTTCTTGTCCAAAATCTTGGACATTCTTTGAATAGCATTTATAAATGGTGGTGATTAAACCTAGCTTGTTACGTAACTTCTCCATTAAATAGTCTACACATGCCAAAGACCTTGTGGTCAAGCGGCATTAGTGACTTTCTTAAATAAGAGGTTATGGGTTCGAGTTTAATTGGGGCGGTGTTGACTCGTTGGGCTTCAGTAGATTAAGAAAATATATTTGAACAGATACTACATGTAACATTGTCAATGCTATTCAACAAATATTCTGATCTACACATAATAAATATTATCTTGTAAAGAATTATGAGTTTTTTTTTTTTGTTTTTTGTTTTTTTTAAAAAAATCTTGATAATCATTTACGCTTACTTTATTATCTAATTGCATCCAATATTATTGTATTTTAGATTTAGATTCTTTTACATACTAAGGCTAGTAACTAGGGTAACTGAGTTTACAATGGTATTTCTTAATCTCAAACTAAAAATACTCCCTCAACAAGTCAACATCTAAACTTTTATGAGTTAATACTCAAAATGGTCATCGATTATAGTGATTTTTTTTTAATAGTTTCGTCCTAAATGACTTTGGTAACCTAATATAGTCCTAGACTTTTGTGTTTTTGCTCAATGTAGTCCTACGTTTGTTCTTTCGTCAAATTGGTGTTAAATAGAGGGACAATTCAATAATTTTAATATTGGACTCTCTTTCAATATTGGACAATTCAATAATTTCGAGAAAACTAAACTGAATTGCCACCCCTAAAGTTAATTACCAAAATAGTCCCTTGACTATAACGAAATTACCAATTTGGTCCCAAGTTAACTGTTGACTAATGGTTAAACAAATGGAGGACCAAATTGGTTAAGATTTTTAAAGTTGATGGACTTAATTGGTTAAAAAAAATTGTCAATGACCAAATTGGTAATTTCGCTATAATCAAGGTACCATTTCGGTAATTAACTCTTAAATAAATCACCTCTCTTTTACGAATTGTCCTAGTAGTCAGTAAATATTGAAATTACTAAGATAATTCGTTAATCCGTAAAAGAGTTCTATTGAAATTACTGAGACAATTCATAAAAGATGGTTGATTTATATATGTCACGTTTTAAAAATTGAGGGGTAATATTTACACTGCTAATAATTCAGATGTGACATTGATAATTGACATATTTGTGAGGGGTATAAATTACAATTTTCCCTATAATAAATTAACACTTCGTTTGGGTCAGAACCCTAATTTCATTATTACAAGTAAACCAAACTTACACAAATAAACAACAAGCGCCCATGGCCTAATGGATAAGGCGCTTGACTTCTAATCAAGCGATTGTGGGTTCGAGTCCCACTGGGCGTGCTTTTATTTTGTGGGCTTGGAACCAGGCCTAAGCTAAACCACGTTATGTAATAAATGCCTGAGCAGGCCTATGATTTTTTTTTTTAATCTCTTGATAGAAGAATGGGGCCCAAAGCCCAACGTCAAATTATTCATTTTTGATGTTACCGTTGCTTCACTTGCTTGTCATTTGATCTAGACCCAAAAGAAATTAGATCAATCTATAATCAAGGGTCAAAGAACATTGATAAGTTATAAGAATAAGACTCGTGTTACACTCCCTTCCTGACTTCATCTTCTTATGTGACAATGTGTAATTGATTTTATTTGTATTTAATAATATTAACTTTTTCGTATTATATTTAAAAATTAAAAAAAATTACATTTTTTCAAATGTTAATGTTATACATACATACATACAGACACACATACTATGACAACTCAAATTATTTTCCTAAATCATATTTTATAAGTCCCAAAATAATTATTTTTACTCCTTCGAGATTTTTTCTAAAATAAGGTGTATGAATTAAATATTTTTAATCGTGACTTTATTAATTCTACACCAAAACAAGCCTATTTCGAGAATCCCAAGTATTGGGTATATCTATGTATCAAGTTTTGATCCAAAAAGTCAATCTGAGAGAAACATGAGAAACCCAAGTCAATGTTTTTACTTAAAAACATCCTTTTAAGAAATCTACTTTATCTCCTAAGTTGAATAAAACTATTTCATTACCTAGCTTAGCCTTGAGTGAGAAACCTGATAATTTCAAAAAGCTAAAAGACCAAACTCTCATTCTCTGCAAAATATCTCACCTAGGGTTTCGTACCCTATTTAAACAACACTATTCACTCCTAAGAACTTGATCCCTCCATTTTACCTCCTTTATTCTAAGTTGTAGAAGTCAGCTAGCATAGAAGGAAGAATCACAATAAGTTTTCCTCCATCCATTTCATTTTCCTTCATTCATTTCCATCTCCTGACACTTTGCTTCCATCTATTCCCTTCATCTCTTTCATCCTTCACTGTGTTTGAGTTTGTGATGGGTGTTGCTTGTATTTTGGTTGTTTGAGAAAATAGGAGGTGAGGGTGAAAATCTCTGTTAAAGAAGAAGAAGGACCCACACTAGAGAAAGCCAAGCTCAAAGGTATAAATCATGGATTCCCAAAGCTATTATT
This sequence comes from Ipomoea nil, assembly GCF_001879475.1. Classification (NCBI taxonomy): domain Eukaryota; kingdom Viridiplantae; phylum Streptophyta; class Magnoliopsida; order Solanales; family Convolvulaceae; genus Ipomoea; species Ipomoea nil. The sequence continues at coordinate 6,704,734 of NW_017616745.1, forward strand.
TTAGCCTGATAATGTTCGATTTCGTGAGATTAGATGCTTAGAAATGTTTGAGAATGTTTGTTGATAAGTTTATTGTGTGTTGAGGATGTTATATGTTTGATTCATGTTTGTCTGGAAGTGTTTGTTTGAGCTCTGAGCTGAGAAATTTGGAGAAGAAGACATTTGGTGCATAGAGGTGCACACTGTCTGGTTCACTAGGTTGGCATTGCGGTCCTAGCCAACGGATCTAGGAGAGACCCGTTGGCTAGACCCATGAACCAACGGACCAGAGTGATGAATCAAAGGGAGATCCGTCACTCTAGGCCGTTACTTGGTGGAGCCAAGTGACGGGGCTTCTCAAGCCCCGTCACCAAGCTCCGTCAGGCTAAATCAGAAGAAGGCCGGGCCTTTTGAGGCTTAGTCATGTGTTATTTCGGACCGAGATTCGTGGGCCCGTGAGGCTCGGACACTCGGGCTAGTAACGACGCGCTAGTATGGGTTGTATTTGTTTTATTTTGAGTAGAAGCATATCTAACAGGCAAATATAAAGTTGGCCTCTGTGTAATTGTTTGACTTTGAGTTCAAGTTTGTGAAGGAGAATGTTAGCATCTAATTGCAAGATTATTTGAGTAGTTGTGCTAATTGCATTGTTTAACTCTTGAGTAGAAGGATTGTTGAGTTTACTGAGATTTCTTGCATAAGTCAATGTATTCCAAGCTTTGCAGTGAAAAGACTATTTTACCATATTTAAAGATCACGTACAGTAAAGGCTCAAACGAAAGTTTTTGCTCCTGGCCATGTGGGACCCCGAGAAGTCTGCATGCGCACCACTAGTCTAAGCTGGACAACTATAACCAATATTTCCTAAGGAAAATGTTAATCATCCCCTACAATTGTTACTAACAAAACAACCAATGTTTTTTTTAAAAATTTATTTTTTCTTTTTTAACCTTTAAGCCTATGTAAGTGGTAAAAATAACGTAAGTGTGTAACTTTGTATATCTTTTCTCGTTATGTGTATTAATATTTATAATATTATGAAAAATTCTAAGGAATTGATTGATATTGATGTCAATTCTATCAAGTACACAACAAAATTCACACAAGTATGAATACTCATGTAAAAGCCGTGTTTATACCAAGATGTTTTGTCTTTGATTGTTTTTGCTTTTATGTAATAAGTTTTGGATATATATATATATATATATATATATATATATATATATATATATATATAGAAGATCGCTCATAAGTGGTCACGTCATTATGTGTGGTCGTGTGATTGTATCTGTGTCGTTGAATCAGTTTAATCTAATGGCAGTGCTAATTTTGAGGATTTTCGTGCGTTTTGGTAAGTGGGGGTGTTATGGTAATTATTGTAACCATTTATAGCGGGCGGGTTTCAGAATACACCAACAATGTTGACAGCATACACCAATAGTGTAATAAAACACACCACAGTGAAACGCACCAATGATGTATTCCCGTGTTATGGTAATTACAGTGGCCATTTATAGCGGACGAGTTCCAGAATACACCAACAGTGTTGACAACATGCACCAATAGTGTAATAAAACATACAACAATTTGATTTTCTCTATTCTGGTGTTTTATGACGAGTTTACCCTTGCAGTTCGCTAGGTAGGAGAATGTGCGCGAAAATACTGAAAAAATCTTGATTAATATGATTCATTGGATCTATCTAATCTAATGGCCTGACCATATAACCACACCTAACAACATGGCCACATGTGAGCACCCTTATATATATATATATATATATATATATATATATATATATATATATATATATATATATATATATATATATATATATATATATATATATATATATATATATATATATATATATATATATATATATATATATATCTGTGTGTGTGCGTGGAATGAAACGGTTGTTAATAAATATAAAGTTGAATCTGGATGGAATTATTGCGAAGAAATTATTAGAGTGTTTTTTTTTTAATGCTACTGACTCTATTACATTGTAGTATCTGTTCAAACATACTTTCTCAACCTAATGAAGCACACAGAGTCAACAACGCCTCCACTGAGGCTCGATCTCATAACCTTTCACATGGGAGATGTCACTACATTGGAGTTTTGTTTTTAATTTTTAACAAAAAGAAAGGAACTTTAGCGTACGCTGACTATATTTTTTTTTTCTAGTATACCCAGGATTTTTAGTGTCGTACATAGTAACTAATCCCTTTATTGTAGGCACTTTTTTTAAGTAGAACAACTAGCCTGAAGATTTAAGGGTGACTTCATACCCAAAGTCAAGGATTGAAACTTTTTCCCATATATATATATATATATATATATATATATATATATATATATATATATATATATATATATATATATATATATATATATATATATATATATATATATATATATATATATATTAGGGTCTGGTCTGCGGGCTATGGGTCTTAGCGGGCCAGACCCGTTAGGCCAGCTATTATTTCGCAGTCCATCTTTTTTGTAGCCCTAATCCGCCACACCGCGCGGCGGGTGCGGGCCAGCCACTTTGACAACCCTAGCTGTCCTCGTTGCTAGGTTGGGCGAAGGAGATGAAGGTGGATAAAGGAGGAAGCATTATGCTATGGAACCGTATTCATAACTACTAAACTATTTGTTCATAATTATAAAGCTATATATTCATAATTTTTGAACTTCATATTCATAATTATTGAACTCTATATTTACAATAACAGAACTCTATGATCATAATTACTGAACTATATGTTCATAATTATAAAGCTATATATTCATAATTTTTGAACAATTTCCAGATCTTCATCTGAAGCAGAATACAGAGCGAGCTATGACCCTTGCTGCCTGCGAGATTCAATGGTTGATCTTCTTGCTCGAAACATTGGAAGTAAAAATAGAAGGACCAGCTATATTGTACTCCGACAGAAAATCAGCAATAGCCATTGTTGAAAATCCATTTTTCCACGAACGTACAAAACATATAGAGATTGATTGCCACCTCATAAGGGAGAAACTCCAAAAGGGCATTGTCAGGCTTTTACATGTTTCCACTGATAATCAGATAGCTGACTTTTTCACAAAACCCTTACAACCATTGCCATTTCAAAATTTTATCTCCAAGCTGGGGCTTCATTCCATATACACTCCAGCTTGGGGGAGGGGGGGGGGGGGGGGGGGGGGGTTATTAGAGGATAAAACCACTACCAGTGCTTAATAATAGTATGTTAGGCAGTTAGTTGGTTAGTTAAGGAGCAGTTACTTTCAGCTTGCAATATTGCTTCTAAATTCTGTATCCTCCTATATAGCTTCCATCTCTTCTTGTAAAGACAGTTAGTCAGTTTACTAAATGAAAACAACAGTTCTTTTCTTCTTTCGTCCAGCTTTCATTTTGTGCTAAAATCAACTAAAATTTGGCTGATCAACCAATAACAAAACACCCTATTAGTATGTAAATTGTGAACATTTTGAATAATTTGCGCTTAGGGGCCTGGTGGTTTCTTTCCTAACCTGTGTACCTTACGAGCCTATATTCGATGACTTGCCACACTTTGACCTTTAAAATTTTTGCCACTTCTCAATCCAAAAACATTGTACATGGATTCTAATTACCCAATCGTTACATCGTGAACCAAGGTGCACAATGCATTGTGCGCCCTGTCCAAAACGATGTCGTTTTATCTGTTAAGAGTTTATGTGTATTATGTTAAGAGTTTATGTGTATTCTGTTAAGAGCTTATGTGTATTATTATGTATTATGTTAGATTATGTGTATTATGTTATGAGTTTATGTGTATTATACTATACAATACTGTACATTTGAAATGTAGAATTTTTATTTTTAGAAGTTAACGACAGAAATGAGAAACGAAATTTATAAAAAAAACGGATATAAAATGATGCCATTTTAGTTAGGGCACACAATATAATTTACCAGTCGTTATATCGTGGACCGCGGTGCATAATCGATTATACACCGCGCATCAAAACGGTGTCGTTTCTTTAAGTATAGAAACGACGCGCTGTTAGTGTTAACGGAGTGACACTACAGTGTATCTAAACCGACACTGCCTCACGTATTATTTTTATATTATCAAATGAAACTGCAGTTATATCAAAATGATACTGTAGTTGTAGTGAAATGAAACTGCAGTATATATAAAATGAAACTGAATAACATTTCACATATTTGAGTCTATATTGTACAATGAAGCTGTAATTATATCGAAATGATCATGTAGTTGTGTTTTAATGAAACTATAGTGTATATAAAATAAAATTAAATAACACTTTCACATATTTGAGTTTATAAATAATATTGAATGAAACTGTAGTTATATCAAAATGAAACTGTAGTTGTGTTGAACTGAAACTGCAGTGTATACAAAATGAAACTGAAGAACAGAGTTATTTTTTACGGAACGGATTTCGGTTCTTTTCATTAAATAAATCGACATCGTTTTGATGCGCGGTGCATAATCGATTATGCACCGCGGTGGACGATATAATTTTTCATAATTTACCCTTTAGTCTAATTAACTCATTGATCTCCACTTTCAAGCCTAATTTGACGTTGGGCTTAGGCCCCATTCTTCTCTCAAGAGATTAAAAAAAAAAAAAAAAGAAATCACAGGCCTACGCAAGTGCGCAGCGCAAATTATGCTGTGCAACCGAATGGGCAAATTATGCTGTGGATCTGTATGCACCATGCATGGTGCATACAGATCCACACCGTTAACGGCGTTTACTTCCTTTTTGAGTTTGTTTCCAAGTTTCAAACTCAATCGATATCACCGGAATTGGCATTCGATATCACCGGAATCGCGATCGCAATCTCAATCGCATTCGCAAATCGCAATCGCAAATCGAAATCGGAGTGGGGATCGGGAATTACAAAGTGATTGCTAGATGGAGGATGGAACAGAGCAGACGAATTCCGCTGTTGGTGATTGGCATTCGATTCAAGGTGATCTTGTTATTGTTTTTGCAATTGTTCATTTTGGTTTTTTGTATGATTATGTGATTAGCAGTGATGTTTGTGTCTAGAATCTGCAAATAGTTGTGCAAAATCACGTAAGTAATTTCCATAATTGTATAATAACAATTCCAGAATTTGAAAACAATAATTCCATAATTTCATAACTATATTTCCAGAATTGCATGTCTATATATTCAGAATTAGCGGGGTACTCTGTTTTGGCAGTTTGTTGCGACTGTGTATCCAGAACTGTATAACTATATTTCCATAATCATATAACTATATATACAGAATATGTAGGCACTATGTTTTTGCTGTTTGATGAACTGTTTGAAGTAATGTTCACCATGTCTATATAATGTAGTTAGTAAAGGCATTGTGGATGGTTCAGTGAGTTCAGATCAAGTAGATGTAGATGTTGATGGATCTTCATCAATTCCAGGTTTATTCATAGTGGTTTACCTTTTAATTAGCAAATTCTGGTTAGGAATTATATGTTAATGGAAATGGTTATTATTGTGTTATATTTGCAGTTGATCAAGATTTGGTTGGTTTGGTAGTAAGTAATGCTGATGAGGCTTTTGAGGTGTATAACAGTTATGCATATAGACTTGGTTTTAGTGTGAGGAAGGGTCATCAACGATACAAGGGATCTACGAACACAATTCAAATGAAGAAATTTTGTTGTTCTAAGGCTGGTTATAAGGCAAACAGTGGGGTTAAGGCTTATTCCAAAATTGACACAAGGACAGGGTGTGGAGAGTTTGTTCAATTTGACGTGGGTGATGATGGGTTGTGGACAGTTACAAAACACGAGAAAGTGCACAATCACGAGTTATGTGTGTTCAACAAGAGTCATCTACTTCGTTCACATAGGAGTGTCGGAGATAATCAGCTCTTATATTTACAAGGTTTGAAGGACAGTGGTGTTGCATTGGCAGATGGTATTAGGTTCCTAAAACACCAATCAGGGGGGTCCCCTTTAGTTGGTTTCACCAGTAGAGATGCTTATAATTCAATGGCTGCGGATACTGTCAAGCGATTGGATGGAACGGATTCTAACTCTTTAATTGAAATTTTTAGGAGGAGGCAGTCTACCGAGACTGATTTTTTCTTTGATTTTGAACTTGATTTGGATGCAAGGTTGTGCAGTTTTTTTTGGAGGGGTGGCCAAATGAGACGAGATTACGAGGTGTTTGGGGACTTGTTAGTGCATGATACGACATATCGAACAAACAAATACGATATGATTTGTGGCCCTTTCGTAGGGATGAATCACCATTGCATGAATGTAATGTTTGGATGCGGGTTTTTGATGAATGAGAGGATAGAATCGTTTGTGTGGTTGTTTAAAGCGTTTTCAAGATCAATGGGTGGCAAGTCTCCACAGACTATTATGACAGATCAATGTGCAACTATGGCTGTTGCTATATCTAAAGTGTTTCCAACATCACGTCATCGTCTTTACATATGGCATATTGGTGAGAATTCAAAGAAGCATATCAAGACGTTAAGGAACAATAAGGATTTCTTGGATATGTTTAACTACGTGTTGAAATACACAGAGACCGAAGCTGAATTTCAATTCTATTGGACAAGGTATGTTAGTAATTAATCGTTTTTATTGCATTACGTTTCATATGCATATGAATTATGGATGTATAGTATAGTAATTATGGATGTATAGCAGGTGAACTAACTGGTGGTCACTGGAAATGTAGTCTATGGATTATGGATGTATAGTGCATCAATTATGGATATATAGTATTTCAATTATGGATATATAGCAGTTGAACTTTACTGGTGGTGCCTGGAAATGTAGTATATGGATTATGGATATATAGTATTCCGATTATGGATATATAGTATATTGATTATGGATATATAGCAGTTGAACTTACTAGTGGTGTCTGGAAATGTAGTAGTATGGATTATGGATATATAGTCTATCAATTATGGACATATAGTATTCCAATTATGTATATACAGCAGTAGAAATTCTGAGTATGTGTTAGATGTGGTGATGCTGCTTGTTAATATTCTGCTTCATAAACATTTGGGATTTTGTCTTACCATTTTCAGGTTGGTGACTGACTATAAATGTCACAAGAATACTTGGTTAGAAAAGCTATATGATTGTAGGGAGAAGTGGTGTCCAGCATTTAACAAGGACTATTTTTCTGGGGGCATTCTATCATCACAAAGGAGTGAAACTACAAATCATTCGATTTCTAGAAGGTTGTCCAAGACAGCGGGTCTTTGTGATTTCTATTCATCGTTTGTAAGCGTAATTTCTGAATGGAGAAGTAAAGAGAACGGTGAAGACTTTTGGCGTGCTCAAGGGGTACCCGCTATGATGATGGAGCATGTGAAACTTCTTTCACATGCTAGAGAGGTATACACGATTGAGATATATTTTCTGTTTGAGGAACAATTCATGAAAGGCAGTGCGTGTCATCAAGAGATGGTGTTGAATGATGGCCGTCAACAGAAGTATCACGTGTGGCAGCCAGATATAGATATTATAAGGCATGAGGTTAGTTTTAACGCAGCCAACTTGGACATTTCTTGTAGTTGCAAGTTGATGTCTGAGTTGGGAATTCTATGTTGTCATTGTATACGCATTCTTCACGTACATTGTGTTTCTAGTATCCCCGACAAATATATACTTAAAAGATGGACTAAAAAGGTTATTGATGGTAGGAATGTCAACATTGATTCTATGATTTATAATGTTGGTGTTCCTCCATCAATTTGGGTGTTCGATATTAGTAGAAAATTTCAAAGATTAGTTGTGTCTAGTCAAGATAGCAGCGTAGCTAGGAAATTGTGTGACGAAGCTGTTGATGATGTAAAGAAAAAGGTTGAAGCCGAGGTTGGGCATGTGCATATTGAAGAGTGTGGTGTTTCATCTTCAAGTGGTGGTGTTCAAAATCCTTCAAGTCGGAGATTGAAAGGTGAGCGTAACAAAAGGAGGAGTGGTGTTATTGAAAAGAAGTACAGTCTTGCAAGGGGGAGAAGGAGTGCTGCAAATAAAGCTGCATTGAGTACAAAGGGTGTTGTTCAGTCTTTGGTGTTGGAAAACATATCCAAGCTTGCTGGGGATGGATACCTTGTACATCCAAGTTCTTCAAGTTCAGATTTTGTTCAGTTTAATAAGGGTTTAGATGACAATGTAGGTGTAGATTGAGAATTACAAGTTGTTATCATTGATTTTATGCAATTATGGACTTTTAGTTTTGTAATTCTGGATATGTAGTTTTGCAATTATGGAACTATAGTTATGAAATTATGGAATTATAGTTATGTAATTATGGAATTGTAGTCATGCAATTATGAAAGGTATGCAATTATGAAATTATAGTCATGCAATTATGAAAATATAGTTATGCATTTATGCATGTGTAGTCCCCATTGTGATGGAATTTGTAGTTATGAAATTGTGGTGTATAGTTATGCAAGTATGGATGTATAGTTTTGCAATTATGGTATTATTGTTACGCAATTATGGAACTATAGTTATGTAATTATGGAATTGGTTATATGCAATTATGGAATTATAATAATGAAATTATGGAATTATAGTTATGCAATTATGGAACTATAGTTATGCAATTATGGATTTATAGTAGTCATGCAATTATAGATTTGATACATGAAAACAAAAAAAAAAAAGTAAAGAAAAGAAAAGAGAAAGAGGTGCATAGATCAGATGTAAATTGTTATTCAGCTATTAACATCATGCATTCACATTCACAAAATACAAGTCACATTGTTAGTGTAGTTCACAAAAACTTTCTCATTATTTAGAATTCAGTCAACATGTTGAAGAATATTCATTCAATTCTTCTTCGAAACTCTTTTGGCCGCTTGCAGAACCTCCCCCCTGACTTCATTCATTCTCCACTTTATGAGGTTGGCAGCATATTTCGCTCGCAGTTCACACATGAAGTTTGCCTATAAACAAAGAACATTAAGTAATTAGTCATTTGCAGTTTTATTTATTTTTTTAATGTATTTTGAAACTATTGTATGGTAGTCTTACATTCAAGCGCATATTCTTCTTGAATCCTGGCTGCCAGTCTTGTAGAGTCCCTCGAAATGTCTCCATATGCCGGAGTACATAGATCCAGCAATCAGTGACATTTTCAGTGTTTACCCAGTCCAACTTAAGGTACTTTATATCAACTTTTTGCAATTTCACATACAAGGAGTGGCACTCGGCCTTAAGGTAACCACTGAATGCTTCAATCTGGTCAGAAAAGTTAGTTTAGTGTTAATAATGCTTTTAAGTCAATAGATAGGTAATGGTAAGAATGTCAATTTTTTTTTTTTTTTATCAAAATTACCAATAAGTGTGGGCAGTTGCCATATTTGTCCTTCTCCGAAACATTAGCTGGTAACTCCTTGTTGTCAATGACCTGTACTTTATGTTCTTTCACATTGAAGCAGACCAAGAAGTAGTGACCATGGCGATGAACTGCGAAAAATATCTAATTCCAATTCAAAGTTAAAGCAATGTTAGTATTTTTTTTGGACATGATAAAGTCAAATTGGACATGGGTAATAGAACTTACCAGATCTGCATCACTGATGTCTAGGTTCCCGAAGCTGGTTATTTCATAGCTCAATCTCTCATTGAAATTCTTCATTTTTATGTGAGTTGGGAGATCCTTCATCCACTGGTCATTGGGATCAATTTGAAGCTGCACATACAAATGCAAGAATGAGTAGTCATAATCCAAATAATATTTGTTGAAAATGTTAAAATTATACATACAGAGTTATATATATACACTTCCAGAATTGTACAACTATAGTTCCATAATTGCATAACTATAATTCCATAATTTCATATCAATAATTCCATAATTGCATATCTACAATTCCATAATTGCATAACTATAGTTCTATAATTGCATAACTATAATTCCAGAATTACAAAACTATAAAACCAGGGGTTCACAGGTACACATCCAGAACTGAATAACTACATATCCATAATCTAAAAACTATATATTCATAATTTGTGAACACTTACATGTACTAGGGTGGAGAAGTAGACCCGCTTTGTCTCCCCAACCGCACGGGGCATGTTTAGCAATGTAAAACGTAGGGACCAGACATCTAGGAAGCTGCTCAGTAGCTCACCATTGCACATAGTTGCAAAATCGTCCCTTGACAAGTAGTAATCACCATATTTGAACAATGTCTCTCTACAATACAGTAAATAAATAAATATAAGAACATAAATTAATGAATAAAATTTAAGTAAAATAGGTGGATGGAAACATACCCTCCCGGGTGCTCACTTGAGGCTTCCAAAAATGCGTAGTTTGAAAAAACCTTTTCTTTGGGAGTTGCATTATTGATGGAGCCTTTGTTCTTATTCCAATATGGTGACCTCAAATGAAGCGGGATGTTTCTGAATTTGCGCACAGGTCTCTTTCTCACAGTAACATCCTCAACATCAGATTCACTTTCTTCCATAGCTCTGTTGTCCAGAAAAAAACAGAGGCAGTTCATAACCCCACAAGTATAATTCCAGAATTGTATAACTACATTTCCATAATCTATAAACTATATGTCCATAATTTGAGAAATACATATCCATAATTGTAAAGAAATCAATGTCAATAGTTGAATAAGAATATATTCATATTAATCAAACTTAATATTCATAATTATTGATGAATTGAAAACCATATTCATAGTCTAAATCTGCATAAGAAAGCAGTAACCTACTTATCAAATTCATCAATCTCAGCAGCAGCTTGGGCAGCAGGGGTAGTAGGAGTGGTGGATTTTTCGAATGGCACTCTGATTAGTAATGGAGTTGCTTCCTTCTCTGTTGAGGTTGATACTCCTGCACTCCTCACAATGTTATCCACCAAGGTGTCCAAAGGCTGCTGTTGAGATGGTGGTGGGGTTGGTGTAGAGCGTCCAAGTAGCTCAAACGATGGGACTTCTATTTCTATTTCTTTTCTTGTTTTTTCAAAAGTTGCTACCAGAGAATCAACTGCTGATGTGAAGCTTTCACTTCCGAAGAAGATGTCATCCAATTGCGAGGCAGTTGGGCTAGGAGTCGGTTGAATTGTGCTTGCAGCACTCAGCATTGTTGATATTCCTGAAAAAATCCTCTTCATGATTTCAACCGGGGCCCCTTGCTTGCCAATGTCAGACATGACCTGACCGAACTCAAGGACATCTGCTGTAAGCAGTTGAAGCACATTTGTTACTCGGTCAACATTTGTCAGAGGCACAAATGGAGCTGGAATAGATGGTGTAGCAGCAGGGCTGGACACTGGCCTTGGTATTGCAGCAGGAGGAGGTGCAGGTCGGGGTGATGATGTAGATGCAATGGCAGTAGGTCTCTGAAATCGAGGGATAACTTTGCCCTTACCAAAACCCCCTGATTTTATCTCAGCCGATACTCGCTTGTGTACAAGGCTTTTTGTCCAAGCTTTTATTGCCGGGAATGTGCGGTTGACAGTCATGCCTCTGAACTCTACTCGGTCAAAGTAGAAGAGCTTCAAGAATTACAGAAGAGTATGTTAAGGAGTTGAATAACTACATATTTAGAATTGTATGGATGCACATTCTTATTTGCATAACTATAATTCCATAATTATAAAACTACATATCCAGAATTGCATAACTATAATTCCATAATTGGATGACTATAATTCCATAATCCATAAACTACACATCCATAATTGAATAACTATAATTCCATAATTGTAAAACTATTATTCCATAATTGGAAAACCACAATTCCACAATTACAAAACTACACATCCATAAGGGCATAACCACACATACAGAATTGCATATCTATGATTCCATAATTGCATGAATATAATTCCATAATTACAAAACCACACATTCATAATTGTAAAACAATAATTCCATAATTTCAAAAACATAATTCCACAAATACAAAACTACACATCCATAGGTGCATAACCACACATCCAGAATTGAATATCTACAATTACATAATTGCATAAATATAATTCCATAATTAGAACATTTTATGTATAATGGAATCTTACCAGGATGAATACCATTGGACCTCCAAAGGATCTGGTAGGAGAGTCTTTGTAAATGTCATACGAATCAATTAAAGACTTGTACGTGTACTTGCACCAATTAAGTCTTGAGATTGCCCGGATGTTGAGCAATGACTTGATAACTCGATAGTTGGCATATCTTCCAGTATTTCCCCGGAGCAGAGATGACAGCAAACACCACAAAGTCTCTCTTGAAGGTATCTCCATGGTCACCTCTCCTGATTATTTCATCAGGCATCTTTGTTGTTATGGATGACCCTGACTTGACAATCCATCTTTTCCTCCACTCAGTCAGGACCTTATTATATGTAGCTTTAGAATTTTCCTCACTCTTTGTACCTTCCTCAACATCTCTCTTCCCCGGGGGGAGTCTCAAGATGTATTCAACATCCTCTTCACCGACATGTAGATGGTCACCATCCAATATGAAGTCTGATTTGAAAACATCAAACCTTTGCAGAAGATACTCAACAAGTTGTGAGTAATTGCTTGAGAATTGTAGGTGCAGCAGCCCTCCAAAACCCATATCAATCACAGCATCCTTTTCGTCCTGTGTTAGACGCTGGACAAGGTCATACATTTGCTTGGGACCCATTCGTGTACTGAAGTAATTCACATCAGGGTCTCGTACTTTCTCTCGCTTTTGTGGTGGTGCCCTCTTTCTTTTCACAGCTGCTGGTTGTTGCCTTGTCGAAGGCTCTGCTTGATCTTCCTGGGCAGGGGTGAGTTGAGCAGCTTGTGAGCTCAATACTGCTCTGGTTGTTCTCTTTTTTACAGACTTCACAAATTGACCAAGCGTAGCGTCATCTACCACACCTAACTCATCCATTTCTGCAAATAAAAAACATCAAGTGAGGTTAACAGAGTACTATATCCAAAACTTCATAACTACAATTCCATAAACACACAACTATACTTCCAGAATTGTAAAACTACAATTCCATAATCTCATAAGTATACCACAAGGCAAGTTATGCTAAAAAGGATTTGAATGCAGTTTGGTGCACAGAGTAAGGTTCACAGAGTAATACATCCAAAATTGTATAACTATAATTCCATAAACGCACAATTATACTTCCAAAATTGTACAACTACAATTCCATAAGTATACCCACAAGGCAAATTATGCTAAAAAGGCATTGATGCAGTTTGGTGCACAGAGTAAGATTCACAGAGTACTACATCCAAAACTCTATAACTACAATTCCATAAACACATAACTATATTTCCAAAATTGTAAAACTACAATTCCATAAGTATACCCACAAGGCAAATTATGCTAAGAAGGCATGAATGCAGTTTGGTGCACAAAGTAAGGTTAACAGAGTACTACACCCAAAACTGTATATCTACAATTCCATAAATGCACAACTATACTTCCAAAATTGTACAACTACAGTTCCATAAACTTATAAATATACTCATAAACCCATAATCATAACCATACACGTTAATAATCAAATAACTATACATTCATACAAGAGTAAACAGTATAAAACCCTAGTTTAAAATTTCATAAACATATACTCAAAATAAATGCTTGTTTTGTGTAAATGCATTATGTATCAACGTAAAATGCAATTATACCTGTTATAGGATGATGATGAGCTCTGGTTTACAGAGAAAGCGCAGTTGAATATGCGATGATCGGACGCCGGCGACAATAGCGACGACGAGTGTGTGTGAAAGCTAGAAAATGCTGAAGAAATGGTAAGGAAATGGAGATGATTGAAGCGTCTACGGAGGGTATCGTGTTGGAGAAGGAAGGGAGTGCGGGAAGTGAAATGCAATGGAGAAGAAACGAAGGAGCATTGTTTTATATTTTTTTTTTTAAAAAAAAATCTGATTGGTGGAGTGAAACGGTACCACTAATGGCACCGTTACTCCCTAAACGACGTCGTGTGGATCCGGATGCACCAAGTATGGTGCAAACGGATGCACAGCATAACGATTGAACCGAATGCACCTTGCAAGGTGCATACGGTTGCAAAACGGTGCCGTTTTGGTTAAAAAAACGCGCGTCCCACTTAAAGTAGAAATCAGGTTCGATTCCCGGTAGTAGCATTTTTATATATCCAGAAATTCATAACTATATATCCAGAAATTAATAACTATATATCCACAAATTCATAACTATATATCCACAGTGAATGAATGAAGTAAAAATCTACAATGAATGAATGAATGAAGTAAAAATCCACAATGAATGAATGAATGAAGTAAAAATCCACAATGAATGAATTAAATATCCACAATGAATGAACTAAATATCCATAAATTCATAACTATATATCCAGAAATTAATAACTATATATCCATAAATTCATAACTATATATCCACAGTGAATGAATGAAGTAAATATCTACAATGAATGAACTAAATATCCACAATGAATGAACTAAATATCCATAAATTCATAACTATATATCCACAAATTTATAACTATATATCCAGAAATTCATAACTATATATCCACAATAATACTATTGCCGAGAATCGAACCTGAAATTTTTTTTTTTTTAAAAGTGGGACGCGCGTTTTTAGTCAAAACGACGTCGTTTTGCATCGTATGCACCATGCGCATGGTACATTCGGTTGCACAGCATAACTATTGAGTGCGCAGCAGTCGTTATATTGTAGACCGCGGTGCACATGCACCGCGGTAAAAAACGACGTCGTTTCTTTAAGTAAAGAAATGGTCCGCCGTTACCGTTAACGGAGTCCCCGCATATATATTTGGTGTATTAAACACCAACTGACACTACAGTATATCTAAATCGATACAGCTAGCCTCACGACAAATGAAACTGCAGTTATATCAAAATGATACTGTAGTTGTGGTGAAGTGAAACTGCAGTGTATATAAAATAAAACTGAATAACATTTCACATATTTGAGTGTATATTGTACCATGAAGCTGTAATTATATCAAAATGATAATGTAGTTGTGTTTTAATAAAACTATAGTGTATATAAAATAAAGTTAAATAACATTTTCACATATTTGGGTCTATAATAAATATCGAATGAAACTGTAGTTATATTGAAGCGAAACTACAGTGTATACAAAATGAAACTGAATAACAGAGTTACCTTTTGCGGAAGGGTGCGGAACGGATGCCGTTTCTTTTATGCACCGTGGTGCACGATATAGTTTGCGAGGGCGCAGGCATTTATTACATAACATGATTTAGCTTAGGCTGACAAAATGAAAGCACGCCCAGTGGGACTCGAACGGATGCCATTTCTTTTATGCACCGTGGTGCACGATATAGTTTCTTTTATGCACCGTGGTGCACGATATAGTTTGCGAGGGCGCAGGCATTTATTACATAACATGATTTAGCTTAGGCTAACAAAATGAAACCACGCCCAGTGGGACTCAAACCCACAATCGCTTGATTAGAAGTCAAGCGCCTTATCCATTAGGCCATGGGCGCTTATTGCTTATTTTTATAAGTTTAATTTACTTGTACAATAATGACATTAGGGTTCTGACCCAAACCACAAAAGTGTTAATTTATTATAGGGAAAATTGTAATTTATATCCCTCACAAATATGTCAATTATCAATGTGACCCCTGAATTATTAGCAGTGTAAATGTTGCCCCTCAATTTTTAAAACATGCCATATATAAATCAACCATCTTTTATGAATTGTCGTAGTAATTTCAATAGAACTCTTTTACGGATTAACGAATTGTCCCAGTAATTTCAATATTTACTAATTACTTTGACAGTTCGTAAAAGAGGGGTGATTTATTTAATCATTATAAATAAATTAAAAGATAGGCCAATATTGAAATTATTGAATTGTCCCTCTATTTAACACCAATTCAACGAAAGAACAAAAGGATGACTACATTGAGCAAAAACACAAAAGTCTGGGACTATATTAGGTTACCAAAGTCGTTTAGGACGAAATTATAAAAAATCACTATAATCGATGACCATTTTGAGTATTAACTCATAAAAGTTTAGATGTTGACTTGTTGAGTGACCATTTTAGGGAGTTTTTGGATATTGGCTGGACAACCGATTTTTAGTTGTTTTGACCAATTTTAGCGGTTAAAATAGCTTATTGGTATAGCTGATTAGAGCAATAAGTTGATTTTCAAAAAGCTAACAAGAGTAGCGTTTCCGTATCAGCTGATTGCAATTAATTCAAAATGTCAAAATTATCCTCTCTTCTAAGACTTCTTTACTAAATTGTTTCATACCTTCACCTGCTAAATTTCCATACTCCATCGCAAAGCACAACAACAGTAGCGTTCGTTCTTCTTTTTCCCACACTTTCTCCATCCACCTTCCTTCATGCCGGTCATCGCTGCTCACGCCGATTGTCATTGCTCAGCCAGAATCATCTTCATCCGGTGTAAAGAAGAAGAAGAAGAAGAAGAAGAAGAAGAAGAAGAAGAATAATAATAATAATAATAATAATAATAATAATAATAATAATAATAATAATAATAATAATTAAAAAGACTAATCTGAGTAATCTTTATCCTTCTTGCCATCTCCCATCATCGGGTCTTCATCTTCAGAGCTTAATCCTCATCCTCTGATTCTCAAAGTTTCTTTGCGTTGATTTGGGGCAAATGAAAATATCTATTAGGGATTTGCTTTTAAATGAGCCTTGGGTTTGACATTTAATAATAATAATAATAATAATAATAATAATAAATACGGGTTGTGGGTTTAAACATTTAATAATAATAATAATAATAATAATAATAATAATTTTTACACTAAATCCATTTTAAATGATTAAAATTAAAAATAATTTTATAATAATTAAATTTATTCTTAGAAAAGTATAGATGTTGACTCAAATTTTATAATTATTTATCAATAAGAATTTATGCATCTTGGTATATTTAAAATTTAAAATAATACAATAAACTCATGTCTTTAAATGTCATTTTACATGTAATAGTTAATAGTAAACAACTAAATTACTTATTAAACACATTTCTATAACCAGCTAATACATTCAGTTGGTCAATATCAATCAATTCCTTAGAATTTTTCATAATATTATAAATATTAATACACATAACAAGAAAAAATATACAAAGCTACACACACGTTATTTTTACCACTTACATAGGCTTAAAGGTTAAAAATGAAAATTTAAATAATAAAAAACATTGATTGTTTTGTTATTAACAATTGTAGGGGATGATTAACATTTTCCTTAAGAAATGATTATATATAGTTGTCCACCTTATTAGACTAGTTGGGCGCATGCTGAGTTCTTGGAGTCCCACATGGCCAAGAGCAAAAACTTTCGTTTGTTGGCACCGTGAGCATTGTAGCTAGCCCCCGTGGTCTTATCCACAAGACTTGACCTGCGTAACCCGGATAAGACCCCTTCCCAAACATTCTCGTGCAGGCGTTGACTGCCTCCATCGGAGCCTTGGCTGGACCTTGGAAATAACCATTTTTAAACGGGTTCGTCACGGTTCCCGTCAAGACCGTGGCGAGGTTGATGATCATCCCGTCGATGCCAACATCTCCGTTGGGCTCAACTAGAGGAGGTGTTTGAGGGCCGTAAATGGGCTTATGAAACGGCCATGCACATTGCCCCGGGCATTGAGTCTCCGAGTGACTCACCCAGGCGTATGAACCACCAGTAGCTAATGTTGATTCTGTTGCTTGTAATCAATTTCCCATACTTTGTAATAATGTTGAGCTATGGCATCAAGATTGGGACATTTTCCCTTGAATAAACTACATCTCCTTGATATCTCTGTCTCTAACACAAAGAATATGATCTGTGACATTTGCCATCTTGCAAAACATAGGAGATCTACCTTTCCCTTAAGCAACACTGTATCTGCAGCCTGCTTTGATTTAGTCCACATGGATATTTGGGGTCCGTTTCACATCAAATCTATGAGAGAGGAAAGATATTTTCTAATTATTGTTGATGATTGTTCTAGATTCACATGACCGGGGCATATGCAAAACAAATCAGAAACAAGGGGCCTAATTAAAGACTTCTACCAAATGCATGGTTCACACTCAATTTGGAGTGACCATAAAAACCATAAGGAGTGACAATGACTTAGAGTTTAAAATGAAGGATGTGTTTGATGAAAATGACACTATCCATCAAAATTCATGCGTCAATACTCCTTAACGAATGCAGTGGTTGAAAGAAAACACCAACATGTTTTGGCAGTTGCTTGGGCTCTGAGATTCCAACAAGTGATCTTAAATCAAATCGAAAGCAAAAAGTGGTCAGAAATAGCAACAAAGGTTTTTCTGGATACCAAAAGTGGTCGGAACAAGGCTTTCGACTTGATTTAAGATCACTTTCAGGTGGTCGGAAATTCCATAATTTCAAGCAGCGATGTAGTATGCATTTTCTAACTGTGGGTAGAGCAAAGTCTTGGAAACTATAATATCTGTCCATATATGTCTACTTCTCACTTGAGATATCTAGCACATAATGTTTATTCTGAGATTGAACTTGCAGTGGACTTGGTCAAATTAAATCTCAAAATGAGATCGAAAAGGTTTGAGTTTTATACTAGTTAGTGGGCATAGCTGTGGCAAGTGTTACACAATTGGTTTTAATACCAATTTTATTGCCATGTTGGATGCTATCACTCCAACAGCCCTATATAAAGAGAGGTAGGGCAGAAGCATTTTACACAATAAGAAATCCAAGGAATTCCAGTACGCTTTAGCTTTCAAAAACTCTGCTTCTACTCTTTCTTTAGCTTCTTGTTTCTATCTTTGCTTTGTTCGTAGGATTCATTGTTTGGGTGCTCAAACAGTGAATCATTGCACATTTTATCTTGGGAAACCTGGGCTACAACGCTCCTAGCATTTGTGGAGGTAGCAAATAAGGTTTTAAGGAAAAAAACGATTTGTTCAAACTCGTGCTTACCTCTACCCAAATCATCTACCTTTCCTTCCCACTTTTTTCCTGTTTTCCCATATAATAATAATCTTTCTGTAGGATTATTATTTTGGGGTTTTTTCCACCTTATTTACCCAACAAATATAACCTTAAGATGGGGGCCAGTTGAGTTTGGTCGAACAATTGACTAGGTAAATTTGGTAACCATAAGCTTTTAAATTCAGCCTTTTTAGTTTGAGTTTGACAACCTTTAATTACTCAACCCAATTATTTGTAGCAAAAAAGACAAGGTCACTCCCATGTATCAATCATTATATCGTGCACCGGGGCGCAGAATGCATTGTGTGCCCCGCCCTGTCCAAAACGACGCCGTTTTGTTTAGTTCTGTGGGAAGTGACGCGACGGAGTTTATGTGTATTCTGTTATACAATTACGTACATTCTATTATACAATTATGTACATTATAATTATTTAATTCTATAATAATAATAATAATAATAATAATAATAATAATAATAATAATAATAATAATAATAATAATAATAATAATAACTATTATTAATATATATAAATAAATAAATAAAGAGTTAATGAACGATTTGGTCCTTCAATTATTCATGAACTGTCAATGTAGTCCCTCAATCGCTTATTAATCGATTTGGTCCCCGAAAACAATTATTTTTAGTCGATTTAGTCCTTCAGGCCGTCTTCCGTCGACGATCGGAGGGGCTAAATTGACTAAAAATAATTGTTTTCAGGGACTAAATCGACGGCCCGAGGGACTAAATCGACTAAAAATAATTATTTTCGGGGACCAAATTGATAAGCAATTGAGGGACTACATTGACAGTTCGCTAATAATTGAGGGACCAAATCATTGATTAACTCATAAATAAATAAATATGTACACACACACACACACACACACACACACACACACACACACACACACACACACACACACACACACACACACACACACACATATATATATATATATATATATATATATATATATATATATATATATATATATATATATTCAAGGGTCCCTATATATAAGGAGTGAGGTGGGGCAAGGGCAAGAGAGGGGAGCATCTGCCCCTAATAGTGTCAAAATGGGCCGGTCAGCCAAGCGGGTGCCTAATTTTTGGAAGGATTTTGCGTGGGTAAGCGAGTCCCACGAGTTTTTTTTTTATTGAATTTAAAGTTCAAAAAAATAAGTAAAGTCTACAAATATTAACATTGTGAATTTGCAATCTGGCTTTAAAGTCTAGCAAAAATTAATATTAATTCAATGTTTAAAAAAATAAGTAAAGTCTACAAATAATATTAATTTTTTTCATATTTAAAAATTTAAAAAAAAATTATATTTTTCAAATGTTAATGTCTAGTTATTTGCACTGAGCAATATGTAGAGCTATTTGTACTGTGCAAATAATGAATTGCACGGATCTAATCATGGACGTGCAAAATAAAACATTAAATGATGTGGATTTGACCACACATTCTCACCTAACACCTTGTTCTCACCAGATTAGGAACATATATATATATATATATATATATATATATATATATATATATATATATATATATATATATATATATATATATATATATATATATATATATATATTAAGGTCTGGTCTGCGGGCTGCGAGGCGGGTGACCAGTTATTTCGCAGTCCATCTTTTTTGTGGCCCTAATCCGCCACACTGCGGGGCGAGTGCGGGCCAACCAGTGGGCTTTGGCCTACTTTGACAGCCCTAGCTGCCCCCGCTGCTAGGTTGGGCGAAGGAGATGAAGGTGGACAAAGGAGGGTATGGGCCAGATTTGGCGATTGACAACTTTTCGGGTTTGTTTTGCAAAGTGGCTGCTTAGTGGGAAGTTTGATCGTTGGTAGAGGCATGTGTGCGGTTAGGAGTTTTAAGTGATATTGTCCACGAACCTACACTACTACAAAACACACTTACCACGGCGGTTATTTTTATAAATACACGGCGGTTCATGAAGTGCCGTGTAAGTGACCGCCTTTGTAAATAAAAACTTTCTACGGCGGTTATTTGAACCGCCTTGTATACTTCTAAAACACGGCAGTTGCTAACCGCCGTCTAATCTCACGATGTATGTCGTGTAATCACAACAATTATATGTATAGACGGCGCTTTTCTTGAGGAACCGCCGTCTATTCATATGTATAGACAGCGGTACAATATAAGAACCGCCGTCTATACATATGTATAGACGGCGGTTCAATGTAAAAACCACCGTCAATACATATGAATAGACGGCGGTTCAATGTAAGAACCGCCATCTATGCATATGTATAGACGGCGGTTGTCTTGAGGAACCGCCGTCTATGCATATGTATAGACGGCGGTTATCTTGAGGAACCGCCGTCTATACATATATTTTTCACCTTAAAAGAAGGTAAAATAAAATTACATTATATATTCGATGGGTCCTGGGGTCGCTTGGTTCATCTCACACTAACGTGTCACCTCACCAAGGTTCCGACACGTCCGTTGGTTCCCAAGTACCAAGCGCACCACAATTCGAGTTATGCTTAGGGTTAAGGGAACTCAAGGGCTCAGGGCCCCAAGCCCAGGGTGTAGTGTAAGGCCAAGGATCATTTTTATCAACAATATTCCAACCCACGCTTGGGATGGGAATCGATCCTTGGCCTACCTTTTTGAAAGACCATATCGGATACCATCAGACCACAAGGGAGATGGTTAATTATGCTATGTAGGAACATAATATACGTGCACATGTATATAATTAGAAAATACTAGGTTTTCTTGGATTAAGAAACTGTTAAGCTTAATGAATAATATTGATTTAGGAAAATTTAATAAAACTAGTCGTATGCACATACGGTCCTCGTACAATGCCCAAAAAAATATGAAGTATCACACCTTTACACGGCGACCGCCGTCTATTAAGTGACGTAAATATATATTAGAAGGCGGTTATTTAAGAACCGCCGTTTATTAAGTGACGTAAATATATATTAGAAGGCGGTTATTTAAGAACCGCCGTATATTAAGTGGCGTAAATATATATTAGAAGGCGGTTATTTAAAATCGTCGTCTATTAAGTGACGTAAATATATATTAGAAGGCGGTTATTTACAACCGCCGTCTATTAAGTGACGTAAATATAAATTAGACGGCGGTTATTTAAGAACCGCCGTCTATTAATTGACGTAAATATATATTAGACGGCGGTTATTTAAAACTGCCGTCTATTAAGTGGCGTAAATATATATTAGAAGGCGGTTATTTAAACCGCCGTCTATTAAGTGACGTAAATATATATTAGAAGGCGGTTATTTACAACCGCCGTCTATTAAGTGACGTAAATATATATTAGACGGCGGTTATTTAAGAACCGCCGTCTATTAATTGACGTAAATATATATTAGACGGCGGTTATTTAAAACCGCCGTCTATTAAGTGGCGTAAATATATATTAGAAGGCGGTTATTTAAAACCGTCGTCTATTAAGTGACGTAAATATATATTAGAAGGCGATTATTTAACAATCGCCGTCTATTAAGTGACGCCGTATATAACAGACGGCGGTTATTTAAAGACCGCCGTCTATTAAGTGTCGTAGTATATAATAGAAGGCGGTTATTTAAAGACCGCCGTCTATTATGTGCCGTAGTATATAATAGAAGGCGGTTATTTAGAAAACCGACGTCTATTATGTGTCGTAGTATAACAAAATATAATAGAAGGCGGTTATTTAAAAACCCGCCTTCTATTAAGCGACGTAGTATATCATTTCTGTAGTAGTGTTATTGTTCTTCATTATGGTCGACTATGACAGTTTGAGGTATGGTTTAATTTGTTATTCTCAAAAAGGTTTCAAGATATAAATCTTCATAGGAGAAATTGTACTTTTTGTCCCTCAATTATTAACTGAAATGCAATATAGTCCCCGGTTTTTAATTTGAACAAATTCGATCCTTCAATCTTTCTAACTTTAGCCAATTTAGTTCTCCTATGATATTTGGGTAGCAACTTTGACGGAGAACACTTAGGCTTGCACTGTTAAGACAACTAAGCTCTGCTGTTGGTGAAAGATTTGATGGAGGAGGCGGCTGACCCTTCAGGGGCGGAAATTTCTGACCGGAGGTGTATATGGCTTGCCAGGCTGAGGGGAGAGTAAGAAGATTTTGTTGTCTGAGGAGCAGGGAAGGGGAGGGAGGCAGAGGTCAAGACCATCAAAGAATATATAAAGAAAACAAATTTAAATGTAATCTGAAGGTATTTTCGACCACCAAAGGTGGTCGTAAAAATGACCAATTTAAAAAATTTAAAAGTGGTCAGAAATAGCGACCACTAAATAAAAATGGTTGGAAATGCTGGCCCTTATCCGTCCAATCCTACCCTTCTTCGAAATATTTAAAAATTCTCTCTTTCTAACCATTTTTGTGGGTGGTTGAAAAACTTGTTGCTATTTATGCATTTTCTAGCTCTGGGTAGAGAAAAGTCTTGGAAAGTCTAATATCTGTCCATCAATCCATGTATGCCTACTTCTCACTTGAGATATCTAGCACATAATCTTTGTTCTGAGATTGAACTTGCAAGGGACTTGGTTAATATTATGATTATTACTTTTATTTCATTAAATTATTTTCTTGAACGGTATCCTTGAGTTACAATTATTTATTTTCTATGAGTAGCTCCCTCCCCTAAACCAAAAACCAACCCCTAGAAAAGCATACTTGCGGGCAAATTGGAAATTAATTAAAATCTATTAATTAGTAAGCAAATATATAATGGAAATTAATTAAAACATATTAATTAGTAATATTGCATAATATGGTATTTCTATTGAATACCTATATTTATTTATATTGAGTAATGAGTAATATGGTATTCTGGCAATCCTCATACGGTTATCCCATTTTAGTCTCCAACAAATATTCACCGTGATGTTATTTATTACCTTAATAATAATAATAATAATAATAATAATAATAATAATGTTTTCATTACTTTACTTTATATCTAATCCATTTTATTACTATTGGACACAGATATTATTTACAATTAATATTTAATATGTATATAATAATAATGTTAATATTAATTATTTATGTAATTTACAATTAAAATTTAAATATATCTATACTATTAATAAATTAAAAAAATCCTCTTTTGTGAAATTTCCGCCCAAACAATAGTAAATTTAAATTGGAAAAGGAAACTGATATTATTAATTAATTGAAAATATAAAAGGGTCTTAATGGAAAAGGAAATCAATCATAAATTAGGCAAATTGAAAAAGGAAATGGATATTATTTATTAATTAACTAAAAATTATAAACATCCATAATTAACTTAAAATAGAAAAGGAGATTGTCGGATCACATGAAATAATATTTGATTAAGAATGTAAATTGAAAAAGAAAATTGATATTATTAATTTATAATTCTCATCCTATAAATACAATGGATTGGTGACTACAAAAATTGTAATTCTTCATTTTGCACTGCCCCATCCTCTTCCTGTGTTGGTGACTCTCTCATTCCCTTCTATATACCACTGCCCAATAAGAAATCATATTACAATTTTATAAATTTGTTAGGTAATAAGGTGGAAAACCCAAAAATAATAATCCTACGGAAAGATTATTATTATATGGGAAGAAGGTAAAAAAATTGGGGAAGGAAAAGATGGAAGATTCGGATAGTGGTTAGCACGAGTTTGAACAAATCGTCCTTTTCCTTAAAACCTTAAAACAATTATTTTTAGTTGATCATGGAAATTTGAAATATTAAAAGATAATATAAGAGTATTTAAAAAAAAATGGAGGTAATCACATTACCTCAAACATTACTTCAAAATCTTACATGACGATAATATAACATATATTTTCATTACCTAAGTAATGTTATAGAATTTCAATCGACCAAAATATATAATGATTGATCAATTCATAGGATGTTAAGGGAGTAAATACCAGCGGAAGTCCTCTGACTTTGGTGGCACTGCCACTTTTAGTCCTCAATTTTAAAATCGACCACTTTTAGTCCTCTTACTTTTTGTTTCTAGCCATCTATGGTCCTTTCGTTAAACTTGACCCTCTAATGCCGTTTTCTAAAAAATAATTAAGTCCTTTCATAATTAATTTATTAATTATTGTGTTTAATTTCCTCATCAGAATAGTCAAACAATGGTTTCCCAGCTATGAACGTGTACAAAACCAGCTCGTGAATCAAAATGGCGTACAAAAGCTGGTACGAAGGTTGTGCCAAAACGACGTTGGAATATCTCGGTATGACTCGGCAAACATAATAATTAATAAATTAATTATGAAAGGAC
This sequence comes from Ipomoea nil, assembly GCF_001879475.1. Taxonomy (NCBI): domain Eukaryota; kingdom Viridiplantae; phylum Streptophyta; class Magnoliopsida; order Solanales; family Convolvulaceae; genus Ipomoea; species Ipomoea nil. The sequence goes on from NW_017616745.1 coordinate 6,730,008, forward strand.
TGAATTATCCTTGAGAAAACGGCATTAGATGGTCAAGTTTAACGGAAGGACCATAGATGGCTAGAAACAAAAGGTAAGAGGACTAAAAGTGGTTGATTTAAAAGTTGAGGACTAAAAGTGGCAGTGCCACCAAAGTCAGAGGACCTCCGTTGGTATTTACTCGATGTTAAGGTATATATGCTCAAACGCGCAGTTACATGTTTGATACATGTCAAAAAGGAAAATGATAGTCAATATAACTAAATATTGTTTATTCAATTCATTTTTTTTTCTCTGACAGAAATTATTTAGGAACTCTTGACCATTGAATGAGGTCTACGGTCTGTATCGTCCGGGAAAAGCTTAGCATTGAGGTTGGCAGAACTGTATATATAACACCTCCCATTTCTCCCTTCTCAAACAATTCCAAAGCTCAATCTTCCTTCCATCTAAAAGCTCTGGCCTTATCAATCATGGCTGTCATTAACAATTGTGCCACGGCTTCCGCCGTTGCTTTGCTCTTCTGTTTTCTCGCCGGCATTCCGGAGCCATCCTTCGGGGAACTAGTTAAGGAGCCGCCGGTTGTCCTCGAGTACCACAAAGGCACCCTTTTGAAGGGCTCGATCACTGTTAATCTTATATGGTATGGGAAGTTCACGGCCACCCAACGCTCAATAATCGTCGATTTTTTTGAGTCCTTTAAGACGGTAGATGTTCCGACTCCTTCTGTCGAGTCTTGGTGGAAGACCACCGAGAAGTATAAGGGTGGAGGACCCTCCACTATAGTCATTGGAAAACAAATACTCGAGGAAAACTGCCCGCTCGGAAAGACACTCAAGGATGACCAGATTGAGCAATTGGCGTCCAAGGGTGGGAATACTGTGGGGAGTGTTAATGTTGTCTTGACCGATAAGGATGTTTCTGTGGACGGGTTCTGCAAGAGGTGTGGCACTCACGGGTCAACGGCAGGGGAGAAACAGGTTGCATACGCCTGGGTGGGTAACTCGGAGACTCAATGCCCGGGGCAATGTGCATGGCCGTTTCATAAGCCCATTCAGGGCCCTCAGACACCTCCTCTAGTTGCACCCAACGGAGATGTTGGCATCGACGGGATGATCATCAACCTCGCCACCGTCTTGACGGGAACCGTGACGAACCCGCTTAAAAACGGTTATTTCCAAGGTCCAGCTGAGGCTCCGATGGAGGCAGTCAGCGCCTGCACGGGAATGTTTGGGAAGGGGTCTTATCCGGGTTACGCAGGTCAAGTCCTTGTGGATAAGTCCACGGGGGCTAGTTACAATGCCCACGGTGCCAACAAACGAAAGTTTTTGCTCCCAACCATGTGGGACCCCGAGACGTCAGCATGCGCGCCACTAGTCTAATAAGGTGGACAACTATAACCATTTCTTAAGGAAAATGTTAATCCTTCCCTACAATTGTTACTCAAAAAACAACCAATGTTTTTTTTTTTTTTTTTTTTTTTTTTTTTAACCTTAATTACCTTTATGCCTCTCTGATAGGGGTTGGCTATTTGTAAGTGGTAAAAATAACTGTGTAGCTTTGTATATCTTTTCTTGTTATGTGTACCAGTAAATTACTCATGCGTTGCGCGGATAACTTTTTTTTATTATATATTTAAATAATAAAATTAATGATGAAATTATAAACATTTTTAATATTTGAAAGTGTACATTTATTTGAAATTATAACATCTGTGACATGTTGGTAAATAACATCTGTCAGTCATGGAATGGATCTATAAGGGATGCAAGGGACAAACCAATTATAGAATGTCTTGAAATTCTTAGGAAAATGATGATAGGTAAATTCTTTGAGAAAAACAAAAAGCAGCAGAGTGGAAATCTTTGATATGTGCTGCAATTGTGAGAAAATTGAGAAGGAGACAGCAAAATACCTGGCAACACAATGTGATTTCTTCAAGTTTGAAGTTGGCCATTTATATGGGGATTAACAAGAGGTTGATCTGAAGGTGAAAAAATGTTCTTGTAGGGTGTGGGACCTAACTGGCATTCCATCCAAAGAGACATACTTGAAGGTATATGCTGGTTGTATCAACCCTATGACAGGTCCATATGAGTGGCTACACTGTGACAGAACCCCACCATTGCCTCCTTTGTATACTGCCAAGGTATATATGCATTGCCTAGTCATTAATGATTGACCTATCTATGAACTTTTATTTGACTAAATTGCTATGCAGGTTGGGAGGCCAAAAAGCTAAGGGCAAAGTCAGGTGGTGAATTGACACAAGATGGAAAGTATGTGTCCAGACAACACATTCAACTACATTGTGGACTGTGCAGGCAATCTGGCCACAATGCAAGGAAATGTCCAACAAATTCAAAGAAAAAGGTTTACTTTTTGGCCTCCCATAACATATTCAACTACATTTTTTTTTTGTATTAAGCCTAAGTTAACTTTTCATGTTTCTTTGTTTTGTCCCAGTTGAAGCCAAAAAAAAAAAAAAAAAAAAAAAGAGTAATTTATACTACCAGACAAATCCCCATCCACTTGCCTCCAGGGCACAACCAGCCTCATAAGAAACAGGCTATCTCTGGCCAGCACCAACCTGAGAAAGAATACCACCTTACCTCTGGAGACCAGCAGCAGCAGAAGCAAGATGACCATGATGAACTACCAGCAGCAGCACAGCAGCAAGATGACCATGATGACCTACCAGCAGTAACATAGCAGCAAGCACAGCAGCAAGATGACCAGGAGCAAATCCAATCCAAGGACAGCAAGGGCAAAAGGAAAGTGAGGCCATCCAATAGGAAAAAACCCTATTATACCAGGAGAAAGACCACCTTCAAGTCCAAGTTCTTTGGAAATAAGGGTGAACCAATTAACCTTGAGTGATTGCAAACTAGGTGCTTGTTAGGTTGGCTTATGACTCTGTTTTGGGAAGCTGATGGCTAGGTTAAGGTCTGAATGTTTGCTTAGATGTTTTGTATCAAACAGTCCAGTTAGTATCTTTTTGGTTGCCTTAGATGTTTTGTATCAAACTACTAAAAGTACAATGTTTTTGGTGAATGGTAATGCAGTAGGTATCTTTCATGATTTTGTCCAAGTTCCATTACTATATACTGTGTACAAACTTACCAATTCATTCATTACCAAAACCAACCATATATATCCAATTCATTCATTACCAAAACATATATATCCAATACATTCATTACCAAAACCAAACCTGGAATTCATACATTACCAAACAATATATATCCAAAACCAAGCCTAATTCATTCATTACCAAAACCAACCATAATTCATACATTACCAGAAGGTTACCATAATGCATACATTACCAAAACATACCAAACTACACACATTACACAAAATCATAACTTGGAAATTTCATTACCAAACCCTACAATCAACTACTGCTACAAATATTACAATCAAGACTACTAAAACCTTGTTCATGGACTTCAAACCTTGTTCACTTCTCAGTTTCAAGATTAATTTTCATATCTCTTCATCTTGTCGGTTGATGCGTTTTAGCAATCCTGGAATTATTCGCTTTGAACGATAGCACATTGGAGTATCATACCAATCAATAAAACCACATCCCACCTACCTCTGCAATAATACAAAAATTGAAAAAAAAAATAGGTTTTAAACTAATTTCTAAAACAGAAAATATCTGCGAATTTGATGTTCATAAATTAGGTTTGAAACTAATTTCAAAAAAAAAAACCTACGAAATTGATGTTTTCGTAGGTATTTCATAAATAAATAAAAAAAACAAAAATTAACTTACATTACCACCCAAGCATTGCCAAAATCTACGACCTGGGTTCTCAGTTGTCCAAGAAGTGCGTAATTTCAGTTGCTCACCACATCTACAATGGACAATTGGAAACCTTTCTCCAAATTCATAGAACTCGTTGGCATGATTAGAAGAAGAATAGGAATACGAATTAGCCATTGCTAGCCAAGCAGAGGAGGTCGAGAAGTAGTCGAGACGCCATCGAGGAAGCCGGTCGGAACTTCTCGCCAAATGGAATTGCAGCGGTGGACGATTGGTCGTTTATTAGCCCAGCAGGAGTTTTCCCCCAAATAAGTACACTAGCAATGATGTTTTTATCCTCATCAGAAGTTAATTCGAAACATTAAATGTTTTTCCGGCCAAAATTGGCCGGCAATTTGGCCGGGAGGACCAAATCTGCTAATAATTGCATAGTTAAAGGTTTAAATTGGGAGTTTTGAAAGTCACGTACTCAAATTATCAGTACCCTAATAGTCACAGGACCAAAAGTGCAATTTGAACTTTTTTTTTGGAAAAATTGCATCTTTGGTCCCTGAGTTATACACAAGTTTTGACTCAGTCCCTGAGTTATGACTGTAACCATTTTCAGTCCCTTAGTTATGAACGAAGTGGCGCTTTGGTCCCCGACCGTTAAAACTGATGGAAAAAATTTAAAATATTTAAAATTTGAGGGGTAAAGTAGGAAATTCACATTTTAGTCTCCTTATATCAAAACCACTTTCACAACATTATTTTTCACTTCTTAGCCTCATATTTCAAGATTGTTCAATTCTAAAAGCATTTCAATCAATAACTTTAGTATGACTTGTTAGGAACCTGACTTGCGTATAACAAACTTAAGACTTAGCACAAACAAATAAATACTTGATCATTGTCTTCAGACGTATGAAACACACTATCCTATCAATTTTCAATGTTCTTTACTAAGCAACAAAGATAATCAAACCATAACTTTTGAGATACAAAATGGTATCAACTTTCTTAGGTTGCTTTTATGAGAAATTTACTAATGGAATAACTTGAGATGTTTAGTATGTAAAAATTTTTCATATGCAGTTGTTTAGTCAATAATCGTTTTTAGAAGTTACAAATTAAAAGTTTTTAGAATTTTCACAACTGAGTCTTAGATTCCTCATTCATTACTCTGATTTTTAAGAAGACAGAGGAGGTGATGGATATATACATATATAATATAATTTACATATATTGTTAGGATATACGATTCTTGATTAAGTTACTACAGAGCTCACGAAAGAATTTTACATACTAAAAATCTATAGTTACTCCCTTGGCGAATTTGTTATAAAAATAACCTGAGATATTTGATATCTTCTTGTATTTCAAAAGTTATGGTTTGATTACCATTATGTTTAGTGGGGAAATCAGAAACTTTTAGGATGATGTGTTTTACATGCTTGAAGACAATGATCAAGTATTCTCTTGTTTGTACTGAGTCACTTGTTCCTTATACGAGACTCATGTTACTAACAAGTCATACGAAGATTATTGAATTGCTTTTAGAATTGAATAACCTTGAAATAGAATGCTAGGAAGTTGAAAATAATGTTGCAAAAGTGGTTTCAATACAAGAAAATGAATAAAATGTGAATTTCTTATTTTACCCCTAAAATTTTAAATATTTTTTAGTTTTTCCGTCAGTTTTAACGGTCGGGGACCAAATGCGCCACTTCGCTCATAACTGAGAGACTAAAAACGGATACGGTCATAACTCAGAGACTGAGTCGTCACTACCATTATAACTCAGGGACCAAACTCGCCATTTTCCCTTTTTTAAAAAAATTAATTTATTACTGTATTTATTTATTAGGGGGTTTTGGGAAAAGATTCATCTAAATCTTTCCCCAAAATGTATATGTGTTGTTTTTGTTTTGTTTTTTTTTTTTTTTGTTTTTGTATTGTTTTGTTTTGTTTTTTTCTTTTGCAGTTTGGAGCAAATTGCGGAGTTATTAAATAATATTTTTGATGTTTTGATTAAAAACAAAATGTTAGAATGGTGGATTTGTTAAAATTTTGGTGAATTTGTCAATAATGGAACAAAGTTATTAATTGTATATGGATATTAAATTTCGTTTGGAAAGTAGAAAAATAATTTCTGGAAAATGAGTTATTTTTCAGAAAATAATTTTATTTTCAATGTTTGGCTGCACAGCAGAAAATTGTCTTTGGCTCTGTTTGGCAGAGCTTATTTAGGAGCTTATAGCTTATTTTAAGCTACTAATAAGCTATAAGCTCTGTTTGGTAATGTTCCTAAAATAAGCTAATAGCTTAAAATAAGAGCTTATTTTGGAACGCTACCTAAGGTAGCTCCTAGCTTCCTAACTTTTTTCCATCTTTATCCTTATTATTTTAAAGAAATGACATAATTTACCCTTTCCAATTAAAATCTTTTTCTCTTCTCCTTAATTTATCAGCAACTTTCACCGCAAATATTATTATTATTATTATTATTATTATTATTATTATTATTATTATTATTATTATTATTATTATTATTATTATTATTATTATTATTATTATTATTATTATTATTATTATTATTATTATTATTATTATTATTATGAGATTTGCAAAAATATTGCTACTTCATTATGAGATGCTAGATCATGATTATGCTAATAGTTTTATTTCAAAATGTTAATTTTTTTAAAAGACAAAATGTTAAATTTTAATATGTAAACAAACTAATTTAAATTTTATGAAGATGTCATTTTTAGTCTTTTTACATTTATCAGCTTATCAAAAAGTTAATTTTACCAAACACTTTCAATCATAACAGCTAGCTTAACAGCTCTTCAGTTTTCAGCTCCGAGCTTATAGCTTTTAAGCTTTCAGCTCCAAGCTTATAGCTTTTCAGCAAGGTTTGTCAAACAGAGCCTTGTGTATTTGATTCATTTTTCAGAAAATGTCTTTGTGTTTTTTGGTTCATTTTTTAGAAAATGAACAAGAAAATGAGTAAAATTGTATAATTCAACCTTTTAATTTTTATATATCCAAAGAAAGTCATTTTTATATCTCTCAAATTATTACTATACAAATCTAATAATTATTATGGTAATTAAGCTAATAATTACACAAATAATATTATAATTTAGTAAAAATTATTATGGTAATCAAGCTAATTATTACCATAATAATAGTATAATTACAATTATGTATTAATAAGTGTATAGCTAAAAGGAAATTTATATTATTATTATTATTATCATTATTATTATTATTATTACTATTATTATTATATAATAAAATAAAATAAAATTACAATAATAACGATATTAATAATTACTAATATACTAATAATCAAAACAAAACTATTCATAAAATAAAATAAAATTTTTTAAAAAAAAAAAAAACAAAAACAAAACAAACCAAAAAAAAAAAAACAAAAAAACAAAAAAAAAAAACAAAAAAAAAAAAACAAAGGGGAGCCATGGGCTGCCCTTTGTAAATGGTGTGAGATCATTTTGATCCCACATCGAAAATGTTTGGAAAGAGGAGCTCTTGAGCTCCTCTATAAAAGATGAGCAATGCTCATCTTCCAAACATAATTGTTTGCCCATCAATGTGGGCAAGTATTGAGAAGCCAAAAAGCTTTTATATAAAAAGTCTTAAGACTTCTTATTTTAGGTTTTTTTTTTAAATTAATTTATTAATTTATTTATTAAGGAATTTTGGGAAAAGATTAATCTTAATCTTTTTTCAAAATGTATATGTGTTGTTTTTGTTTTTAGCAATTTGGAGCAAATTGCGGACTTATTAAATAATATTATTTGTGTTTTGATTAAAAACAAAATGTTAAAATGACGAATTTGTTAAAATTTTGACGAATTGGTTAATAATCAAACATGGTCATTATCTAATAATTAATATGACAATTAACAAATTAATTGTACAGGTGTTAAAGTTTGTTTGGAAAGTAGGAAAATGATTTCCAAAAATATTTTTCTTTAGAATGTTTGGCTGCACAACCGAAAATTGTCTTTGTGTATTTGATTTTTTTTTTGTGTGTATTTGATTTTTTTTTTGTGTATTTGATTTTTTTTTTCAGAAAACTTCTTTGTGTATTTGGTTCATTTTTCAGAAAATGAACATGAAAATGAGTAGAATTGTATACTTAAACATTTTAATTGTTATATATTCAAAAAAATATTTTTATTGTTTTGTTTTTTTTTTTTGAATGCTACTAGCTCTATTACATTGTTTTGTTTAGAATATAACAACTTTTATTTTAAATTCCATGCATGCAACATAAGTTTTGGATGTACTCAGTGGACGAGCATTTTTTATCAATTTTAAGAAGCCTTAATGGCTTCTTATTTTAGTTTTTTTTAATTTATTTTTTAATTAGGGGGTTTTGGGAAAGATTAATCTTATTTTTTTCCACAAAATGTATATGTGTTGTTTTAGTTTTTAGCAGTTCAGAGCAAACTGCTGAGTTATCAAATAATATTTTTGGTGTTTTGATGAATACTGCTTAAGGACGAATATATTTAAGTTGTGACTCTTTGTGTAAGGCATAATCAGACAGTGAAAATCTATCAGAAGTACACATTCCTGAATTCTTAAAGAGATTGTCGGATTTTCATAATCATTCATTGACATTAAAGATTGGTGCACCTGTTATATTATTGCAGAACATAGATCACTCTGTTAGTCATTGCAACGAGATACTACGCGACTCATCATCACAAGATTGGTAAATTAAATCACAATGTCGAAACAAGAATAGTTATTGGAACACATGAAGGAACCACGTTCTTATCCCCGAATGTCTCTAGCTCAGTCCTTTTGATGCGAGATTGCCCTTCAAGTTCCAGCGTAAAAAATCCCCGTTGATGCTTGCATATGCCATGACTATCAACAAAGTCAAGGTCAAACACTAACTCACATTGGGTTATTGCTAAAAAACCGATCTTTAATCACGGACAATTATACATAGTTTTCTCCAGAGTCACCATTCCTGATGGCCTGAAGGTGTTAGCCCTAAAAAAGGACGGACAATTATTTATTTTCTATGAGTAGCTCCCTCCCCTAAGCCAAAAACCAACCCCTAGAAAAGCATACTTGCACAATATTATTATTATTATTATCATTATTATTATCATTATCATTATGAGAAAGTCCTAATTGGTATTGGTGCTTCTTGTACCTGGTAAACCACAAAGCAACTTTTTATCTTCATTTTTGTTGTATACTTGATAGAATTGACATCAATGTCAATCATTAATTTAGAATTTTTCATATTATTAAAAATATTAATACACATAACAAGAAAAGATAAACAAAGCTACACAGTTATTTTTACCACTTACAAATAGTCAACCCGGTAATTAAGGTTAAAAAGGAAAATTTATATTTAAAAAAAAAAAAAAAAAAAAAAAAAAAAAAAAAAACAATGGTTGTTTTGTGAGTAACAATTGTAGGGGAGGATTAACATTTTCCTTAAGAAATAGTTATAGTTGTCCACCTTATTAGACTAGTGGCGCGCATGCTGACGTCTCGGGGTCCCACATGGCCGGGAGCAAAAACTTTCGTTTGTTGGCACCGTGGGCATTGTAACTAGCCCCCGTGGACTTATCCACAAGGACTTGACCTGCGTAACCCGGATAAGACCCCTTCCCAAACATTCCCGTGCAGGCGCTGACTGCCTCCATCGGAGCCTCAGCTGGACCTTGGAAATAACCGTTTTTAAACGGGTTCGTCACGGTTCCCGTCAAGACGGTGGCGAGGTTGATGATCATCCCGTCGATGCCAACATCTCCGTTGGGCGCAACTAGAGGAGGTGTCTGAGGGCCCTGAATGGGCTTATGAAACGGCCATGCACATTGCCCCGGGCATTGAGTCTCCGAGTTACCCACCCAGGCGTATGCAACCTGTTTCTCCCCTGCTGTCGACTTGTGAGTTCCACACTTGCTCCTGCAGAAACCATCCACAGAAACATCCTTATCGGTCAAGACAACATTAACACACCCGACAGTATTCCCACCCTTGGACGCCAATTGCTCAATCTGGTCATCCTTGAGTGTCTTTCCGAGCGAGCAGTTTTCCTCGAGTATCTGTTTTCCAATGACTATAGTGGAGGGTCCTCCACCCTTATACTTCTCGGTGGTCTTCCACCAAGACTCGACAGAAGGCGTCGGAGCATCTACCGTCTTAAGGGACTCCAGAAAATCGACGATTATAGAGCGTTGGGTGGCCGTGAACTTCCCATACCATATCAGATTAATGGTGATCGAGCCCTTCAAAAGGGTGCCGTTGTGGTACTCGAGGACAAGAGGCGGCTCCTTAACTAGTTCCCCGAAGGATTGCTCCGGAATGCCGGCGAGGAAACAGAAGAGCAAAGCAACGGCGGAGGCCGTGGCACAATTCTTAATGGCAGCCATGATTGATAAGGCCAGAGCTTTTATATGGAAGGAAGATTGAGCTTTGGAATTGTTTGAGGAGGGAGAAATGGGAGGTGTTATATATACAGTTCTGCCAACCTCAAAGCTAAGCTTTTCCCGGACGATACAGACCGTAGACCTCATTCAATGGTCAAGAGTTCCTAAATAATTTCTGTCAGAGAAAAAAAAATGAATTGAATAAACAATATTTAGTTATATTGACTATCATTTTCCTTTTTGACATGTATCAAACATGTAACTGCGCGTTTGAGCATATATACCTTAACATCCTATGAATTGATCAATCATTATATATTTTGGTCGATTGAATGACATTATTCTTATGGTGCTTTTAGTTCAAATTATATATCATTACTTAGGTAATGTAAGTATATGTTATATTATCGTCATGTAAGATAATTTTGAAGTAATTAATGTTTAAGGTAGCGTGATTACCTCCATCTTTTTAAATATGTACTATTATATTATTTTTTTTAATATTTCAAATTTCCATAATCAACTAGCCCTCATATATACTAATATAGAACATTAGTATAATATAATGCTATTTCCCTAATAAGGCAATATTATTACCAAAGGTAATCTAATGTGAACTAAACATACATACCCTTAGAATAATGTTATTTCCACCCATTTATTTCACCTGATGACTTGACAATAAAACCAGTAGTGAGCTGGCCGACTCCATCCAATATTAAAATAAAATGGTTTTTTTAATGCTATTGACTCTATTACATTGTAGTATCTGTTCAAACATACTTTTTCAACCTAATGAAGCACAAAGAGTCAATAACGCATCGACCGAGGCTTGATCTCATGGCTTTCCACATGGAAGAGGTCACTACATATAAAATTTACTTAATTATTAAATATAAACAAAATCAACTACACATTATCACATAAGAAGATGAAGTCCGGAGGGGAGTGTAACACGAGTCTTATTCTTATAACTTATCAATGTTCTTTGACCCTTGATTATAGATTGATCTAATTTCTTTTGGGTCTAGATCAAATGACAAGCAACGGTAACAACAATATATTGTAATTTACAATGATTTACATCCTCTCAGATACTTTGTCGGGTCGGGGTGTGGGGGCCCTTGGGTTGGGGATTCAACCTTTTGGGAAGTAACGATTGTAATTTACTCATCGTAAGAGCCTATCATTGCTAGAAATTTCGATATTTCTGTCCAACAATAATGTTGGTCGGTAATTTGTAAAAAATCACAACATTCCGTCACAAATAGAAGTGGACGGAAAGTTGGATGGAAATTCCGTCCAACTCTCGCATGTTGGACTGAAGATCCGACGGCCACTAAATGTTGGACGGAATTTCCGTCCAACAGTTGTGCGTTGGGCGGAAAATCGAATTAACCGGTAGGTGAAATGCAAACTGGTAGGTTTTTTTAATTACCATCCAACATTTTGTTGGACGGAAATTTGAATATTAAAGCTTTCACTGCGTATTTCAGCTCATTTAATGTTCTTCAACTTTCCTCCATCTTTTCATTGAATGCATGCGATGTATTCAAATTTGATTTAGATTTGTTGCTAGATGGTCCCACCAATGTGGGTAGGGTGGTGACCAAAAGCTTAACAATTAAGCTTGGAAGATGAAGTGAAAGATTTTTTGATTAATGGCTTCATTCATGTCTACTTAATGGGAGATTAAAGTGGGCAAATGAAAAGACAAAAGAGTTGGCTTTGTAAAGCCTATATAAAGGCCATGGATTTGGCTACCTTGGACATGAGAGAGTTCAAGAAGAAGAAAAAGAGAGGAGAGAAAATTTGTGTGAGATATACAAGTGTGAGAAATAGCCGAGAAGAAGTTGGCGGATTTCGTAGAAATTCTTGTGCTTCGGGGTATGTTATTTTCTCTTGTATTGTGTTGCCTCTAATCTTTGAATTAGAGAAGTATTCTCTGTTGTACCCATTATCTATATAGTGGAAGGTTTACTGGCTTGTGCCCGTGGTTTTTTAGTCCTTGCCTTGAGGAGGTTTTTCCACGATAATAATAGTGGTGTTCTCCTTGGTGCCGTTTATTTATTTTCATTGTGCTAATTATATATTCTTGTGAGCTTTCTTCCCAACAACTGGTATCAGAGCCTTGTTCAAGTGCGAAGCTATGGAAGGAAAGTTCAATAGAATTGCAAGTTTGAATGACACAAATTATCACATATGGAGGAATAAGATAAAAGATTTACTATATGTGATGAAGTTGCATTTACCCGTGTTTGCTACCCAGAAACCTGAAAATAAATCAGATGAAGAGTGGGCCTTTGAGCATGAACAGGTATGTGGTTTTATTCGGCAATTTGTTGAAGATAATGTGTATAATCATATTTATAGTGAGACCCATGCAAGGACACTTTGGAGTAAACTTGAGGATTTGTATGCTTCAAAGACTGGCAACAACAAATTGTTTTATCTCACAAAATTGGTGCAATTGAGATATAACGATGGTAGTTCGCGGATCACTTGAATGAATTTCAAGGGATTGTTGATCAATTGTCAGGTATGGGAGTTAAATTTGATTATGAGGTTCTTGCTCTTATGGTATTAGCATCATTGCCAGATTCTTGGGAGACTTTAAAGATTTATTTGACTAATTCTGCTCCTAACGGTGTTGTAACGATGGAACTTGTTAAAAGTGGTGTCCTGAATGAAGAGATGAGACGAAGCTCACAAGGTACTTCCTCTCAACATTCAGAGGTCTTGGCTACAACAAATAGGGGGAGAAGTCAAAGCAAGGGTCCAAGGAGTAAAGATAAAAACAGAGATAACAGTAGAGGTAAATCTAATAAATTTGCTAATGTTGAATGTTATCATTGTCACAAAAAAGGACATACTAAGAAATTTTGCCGACTACGGAAGAAAGAAAATCAGAAAAATAAAGACTCTGAAAAGAATATTGGTAGTGATGATGATAGTGTAGCTGCTACAGTTGAACATGATTTTCTTATCTTCTATGATGGTGACCCAGATGCCATTAATTTGGCAAGTCATGATACAAACTGGGTAATTGATAGTGGTGTATCCATTCATGCTACAGCTCGAAAGGATTTTTTTGTTAGTTATGCAACAGGTGATTTTGGAGTTGTGAAAATGGGCAATGATGGTAATGCAAAGATTGTTGGTGTTGGCGATGTTCAGTTAGAAACCAACAATGGCACCAAGTTGCTTCTGAAAAATGTGAAGCATGTTCCAGATATCAGGTATAATTTAATTTCTGCTGGAAAATTAGATGATGAAGGGTATTGTAATTCTTTCCAAAATGGCCAATGGAAACTCACAAGAGGTTCTCTAGTTGTGGCTCGAGGCACAAAGTGTTCTACACTTTATGTTTTACAGGCCAAAATCTCAGGAAATATTGTCAATACGGTAGAGAATGATGATATGAATGATATATGGCATAAGACGCTTGCGCATATATCTGAGGAGAGGATGTCCATGCTGGTCAGGAAAAAGGCTTAGCTGGGTTGAACAATGTTCATTTAAAGAGGTGTGCTCATTGTCTTGCAGGGAAGCAGAATAGAGTATCCTTTAAAAGTTCTGCTGAGACTAAGAAGAAACCAGAGGTATTGGAACTGATACACTCTGATGTGTGTGGACCTTTCAAAACTAGGTCACTTGGTGGTGCTCGCTATTTTGTTACCTTCATTGATGACTGCTCAAGGAAATTATGGGTCTATACTTTGAGGCATAAAAGTCAAGTTTTGGACATATTCAAGCAATTTCATGCCCTAGTTGAGAGACAGACTGGGAAGAAGCTAAAATGCATAAAGTCAGATAATGGAGGAGAGTATATTGGGCCACTCAATAGGTATTGCACAGAGCAGGGTATTCGCCATAAGAAAACACCACCAAAGACTCCTCAATTAAATGGTGTTGCTGAGAGGATGAACGGGACTTTGATTGAGAGAGTTAGATGTTTGTTGTCACATGCAAAGTTACCAAAGACATTCTGGGCTGAGGCACTAAGTACTGTTGCGCATGTGTTGAATCTCTCACCATGTGCTCCTTTAAGGTTTGACATACCAAATCGGGTATGGACAGGAAATAATGTTTCCTATGATTATCTACGTGTCTTTGGGTGCAAGGCATTTGTGCACATTCTGAAAGATGAAAGATCGAAACTTGATGTTAAGACACGACAGTGTGTGTTTATTGCCTATGGTCTAGATGACTTTGGCTACAGATTTTATGATCCGGTTGAAAAGAAGCTTGTGAGAAGCCGAGATGCTGTGTTCGTGGAGAATCAACCATAGAGGATATTGACCAGGTTAAAGAATTGGGTTCTCGTAACGGTGACTCAGTTGATACTGAGATAGTACCTCCAACAATGGTTCCTGAAGAGGTTGGAGATGATAACCAAATTGAGCAGCAAGATGTTACTGATGCTTCCATTAATGATGATGAACTCCTAGTTCCAGAAGCTTCAACTCCACCTCAGCTTCGAAGAAGTTCAAGAGTTAGACAGCCTTCCACAAGGTACTCTTCTGATATTTATGAAATTAATTTTGTTGATAATGGTGAACCAGAATGTTACGCAGAAGCTGTGGAAGATGAACACAAGGAAAAGTGGATTGAAGCCAAGCAAGATGAGATGAAATCCTTGTATGAGAACAATACCTTTGAGTTGGTAAAGCTACCTAAGAGTAAGAGAGCTTTGACAAACAAGTGGGTGTACAGAGTGAAACAGGAAGAACACTCCTCACGACCAAGGTACAAAGCTAGACTGGTTGTCAAGGGATTCAACCAGAGAAAAGGTATTGACTTTGATGAGATATTTTCTCCAGTTGTTAAAATGTCTTCCATCCGTGTTGTTCTTGGACTAGCAGCCAGCCTAGATTTAGAAATTGAGCAAATGGATGTAACGACTGCTTTTCTTCATGGTGATTTGGATGAAGAAATATACATGGAGCAACCAGAAGGTTTTGAAGTCAAGGGAAAAGAGGACTATGTCTATAAGCTAAAGAAGAGTCTATATGGCTTAAAACAGGCACCAACGCAGTGGTACAAGAAGTTTGAGTCAGTTATGGCGAAGCAAGGTTACATGAAGACTACTTCTGACCATTGTGTGTTCTTTCAAAAACTCTCTGATGATGATTTTATTATTCTCCTATTGTACGTTGATGATATGTTGATCTTCGGCAAGAGTGCTTCTAGAATTAATCAACTAAAGGAACAGTTGAGCAAGTCTTTTGCTATGAAAGACTTGGGGCCAGCAAAACAGATTCTTGGGATAAGAATTACACGAGACAGGAATGCCAGAAAGTTGTGGTTGTCTCCGGAGAAGTACATTGAGAAAATACTTTGCAGGTTTAACATGGACAATGCTAAAGCGGTTAGTTCTCCTCTTGCTAATCACTTTAAATTAAGTAGTAAGCAAAGTCCTTCTACAGAGGAAGAAAAGGCAAGTACGCAACAAGTCCCTTACAATTCAGCAGTTGGTAGTTTAATGTATGCTATGGTATGTACAAAGCCAGATATTGCTCATGCAGTTGGCGTTGTCAGTAGGTTCCTTTCTAATCCTGGCAAGGAACATTGGATGGCTGTTAAATGGATTTTCAGATATCTTAGAGGTACTTCTAAATTATGCTTATGTTTTGGTTCTAGTAAGTCTATGTTGGTTGGATACACTGATGCAGACATGGCAGGTGACATTGACTCTAGAAAGTCGACTTCGGGGTATCTGATAACATTTGTAGAGGGAGAAGTATCATGGCAGTCTAAGTTACAAAAGTGTGTTGCACTTTCTACCACAGAGGCTGAGTTTATTGCAGCAACTGAAGCTTGTAAAGAGTTTATATGGATGAAGAAATTTCTTCAAGAACTCGGGATCAAACAAGACAAATATGAGTTATTTTGTGATAGTCAGAGTGTTATACACCTTGGTAAGAATTCCTCTTTCCATTCAAGATCGAAACATATCGATGTAAGATATCACTGGATACGAGATGTTTTGGAGATGAACCAGTTACAACTTGTAAAGATCCATACAGATGAAAATGGGTCTGACATGTTAACAAAGTCATTACCAAGGGAAAAGCTTGAGATATGTCGTTCAGTTGCAGGGATGCAAGTCCCTCCCACATTGGCGTGAGGGGGAGTTTGTTGCTAGATGGTCCCACCAATGTGGGTAGGTTGGTGACCAAAAGCTTAACAATTAAGCTTGGAAGATGAAGTGAAAGGTTTTTTGATTAATGGCTCCATTCATGTCTACTTAATGGGAGATTAAAGTGGGCAAATGAAAAGACAGAAGAGTTGGCTTTGTAAAGCCTATATAAAGGCCATGGATTTGGCTACCTTGGACATGAGAGAGTTCAAGAAGAAGAAAAAGAGAGGAGAGAAAATTTGTGTGAGATATACAAGTGTGAGAAATAGCCGAGAAGAAGTTGGCGGATTTCGTAGAAATTCTTGTGCCTCGAGGTATGTTATTTTCTCTTGTATTGTGTTGCCTCTAATATTTGAATTAGAGAAGTATTCTCTGTTGTACCCATTATCTATATAGTGGAAGGTTTACTGGCTTGTGCCCGTGGTTTTTTAGTCCTTGCCTTGAGGAGGTTTTTCCACGATAAAAATAGTGGTGTTCTCCTTGGTGCCGTTTATTTATTTTCATTGTGCTAATTATATATTCTTGTGAGCTTTCTTCCCAACAGGATTAGGGTTGGTGTTTATATGTGTGTTTGTGTGTAAATCCTATTGTCCAGGCTGGAATCACAGAAAAGAAAATTAAAGAAAAGAAAAATAGGCTTACAGACAAAGTCCATATAACTGCAATTAATACAAGCATTAACTACTGCAATTCTTGATTGATGCCCGCAGCTTCACCTTCATGCTAAGAGCTTTTGATAACAAGACTTCTTTCTTCTCCCTTGGCCTTTTTGAAAGAATTTATATATGTGACAGAAATCCATTGATCTTCTTGTTATAATATGATCTCCATTTGCTAGACAACAAAAGCAGCACAAACATTCTTCCTAGTCCCATAGCAAATCCCAAATTCACGGCTGGAAATTATGGAATTTCCCACCACCTGAAAGTGATCTTAAATCAAGTCGAAAGCCCTGTTCCGACCACTTTTGGTATCCGAAAAAACCTTTGTTGCTATTTCCGACCACTTTTTGCTTTCAACTTGATTTAAGATCACTTTCAGGTGGTCGGAAATTCCATAATTTCCAGCAGTGATTAATGGTTAGGTTTTCAAGTACGTTGTTCTAGGATATTACCTGCTAGGTTGTTGAATGACAGGTCTAGTGCTCCCAATGAAATGATTATATTTATGCAATAGAATCTATTTTTATTCAACATATACATATATCTGTTACAACATTCTTATATACTGGTTTGTTCTAATTAAGTTGTAATATATGTGTATATGTCTGAATTGACTAATCCTATTCTTATTCTTCTTTCTCCCTTGACAATATTCTATTCCTACCACCCAAATCAGACATGTCTTCTCTTTCTCTTCTTGTATGGGTAGAAGTGCATTTAATATTCTATTTTATTAATTGCATTTAATTTGACTCCCATCCTATGGTGCTATATAGATGTCTCAACGTAAAAGAAATAGAGGGAGTAAAAGTAAGACATGTACAAGTACTCAGTCACACCTTGACTTGTCACAACCACCATTATTACGTCCAGTAATTGATGCCTCGGAAGAGGAAAATACACACATAAAGGCAACACAAAGTAATGAAGTCAGAATGAATTTGAATGACACTGATTCTCAGCGTACTGCCTCAGCTTCAAGGGAGAGTGAGCATACTATTGAAGCAGCGACCGAGCATACTTCTCAACCGACTTCTGAGTCATCAGATGTTCCACCGAGCACAATTCTAAATGACCGTAGGACTCTGATTCACCCAATTGGCGGAAGAGCGTAAGTACTATACATTTTCACATATCTTATCTTACTTCTTACTCTATATAATAGCAAAATGTTTTTCGCCAATCAATTTCCCGCCTAAATGAAATTGCATCATTTTAAGGTATTAAAATACCAATTAAATGAAATTGCATCATTTTAAGGTATATAATGCATTATACTTATCTATTTTCAATACATGTTAATCTACAATTATTGTTATTTAATGATGAAGCATGTAATACATTCCAGTATTTTTAAGTTAACATTTTATTATATAAATTAATTTTTGTTTACTGGAAAAAAAAATTAGAGTATCCAATTTTAAAAAATAAGATTAACCTGTTTTTTTATTCTTACAATTTTGTTGATCGACAACAATTTAATTGTTCATTCTAATATAGTTTTGAGAGGGAATTTTTTTTTTGAAAAAGTTACTAAATCAGTTACTAAATTGAAAAAAAAAAAGTTTTTTAAAATTTAAATCAGTTGCATGAACAATAATATTGGAGAGACGAATAAGTTTAAACAAATAATTATTGAACTGATATTAAGTAATTAGAAAATATGATGTATTTCTTAATTTCGTTTTAAACAATAAGTTTTACCTGAAGATGATACTGTATTTATTAGTTTGTTTTATATTTGCTCCGGTCACCCGATTTTTCAGATCGGCATTTGGGGAAGAAAGCAATTCCACAACGGCCAAAAGCTACGATCAGATTATCTGAAAAGTTTTTTAGCAGTGGATTACTTGGACGTGCGACGGTTTAAAATCGAGTGTGTCAAGACGCCGGGAACAGAGAAGGTTCGCGTAAGTCAGTGAACATTTTAGAGAGAATGACGAACGCAACAGAGTAGACGGAAGCGCAATCGTCAAAAAATATGGATTAGGGTTTGGTAATGAGGTTTTATAATTGGGTTAATGGGCTTAGGTATTGGGCTGAAATGCAACGTAATTGGGTTATATGGATAGATAATTAAATGTTTATTGGGCTTAGCATTGCAGGTTTTATTTTTTCTTTCATGTCATGAAATATTTCATATTTAGTTTAGATTTATATATGTTGTACGTATATAATTATTATTATTAAGCAATGTTTAAGAAAAGATTTTCGTAGTTAGTTTTAATGTATGATGATGATACTGTATTTTTTATTTATATATTGTCAAGTATATGTACTATAGGTTTTAATTGCAAATCATATTAATAAATGTTTTCATATATAAGAAAATTTAATTTCATAATTTTTTTTTATTGTATATTGTGTGATTTCCTAATTTTTAAAATTTTTTTTATAAAAATGTGTGTGTGTGTATAATTATTTTAATGTACACTTTTTAAATCTCATGTGGTATGTTATAACACAATTCTTTATAATATATGCTAACAATATGTGATGTTCCATATAACAACCAATTTAGTATTGTTAAAGAAAAATACATTTCAGAATAAGTTTTAATTTCATGATTAATATTTTATTTTATTATTTTTAAAATATTATCAATATTAAAGTTACTTAAATTTTATGCCGTGCATCGCACGGGGCAAAAACTAGTATTATATAAATTCCATAAAACCTAACTGATGGGGTGTGAACCCCGTGGGCTCGGACCCAAGAAGAAAAGAGATCAAGCCCAAGAAGAAGAAGAGAAGCCCAAGAGGAAAATGGAGTAAGCCCAAAAGAGATACAAGCCAAACTGAGAAGTCGGCTCGACCTGGGGGTCGGCACGGGTAGGAAGTCGGCCTAAACTAGCCGTTAGCCCATTTACTACCCTATTATTACCCCACTTATTACCACTAGTCAATTATCTAATTATTATTATTATTATTATTATCCATAACCCCCCACTTAAACCCCTACTTACTACCCAAATTAAGCCATCATAAAGCTTACTGATTGCCCTCCAACGGACACTTTTGGAGGAGCTAGCTATAAGAAGGAGGGGAAGACAAGAAGAAGAGGCCATTCACTCATTCATCTACATGTGGGAGGAATCTCCCAAATACTACCACTCACTATTCTTTCATCCCCAAGAAGGCTCCATCACTCTCCCAAAGAGGATGCACTCTTGCACAACCACTCTCCACTCATCCAAGCAAGAAGACCACATGAAGAAGACTCCATATGGGAAGACTCCACCACTCTTCCACGCGTCAAGAAGCATACTCCATCTCCATGTACAAAGTATAGCTCTCTCCTTATACAATATTTCCATATCCCTATATAAAAAATAGCCACACAACATGTACAAAGACACCTACAAAATACATAGTGGAGTTAGGCTTGGCACCGCCCAAAAAGGCTCGTGGTTTTCCTTTCGGTTTCCACGTACAAAAGCATTGAGTTATAGTTTTCTACTTATTTTTCTATAAGCTGCATGTGAAAGGTGAATCCACCGACCAAAGGTTGTGTTGGACCTCCTTGGGCCCGAAAACCCAAAAACCAACACTAACATTACATTATAATTCATATTTGAGCCTCATTCAGCATATCGTGGGATTATCAATTGCATACAGAAGGCATACCTGCAGGCTATATAATCATTTAAGGCTGCTCCTCAATATCTAAAGGATGTGTGGTTTAATGAGTTTAAGGTAAGCACTTATGTCTCAAGTAGATGTAAACTATGCATGGTTCTATTGACTTCTCCCCTTTGATAATTGTACAAACCTCAATAAAACAGTGCTAAGGTAGGAAAGAACTTAGTAAAAAGGTATACAAGGTTCTCACTAGATCTAATTTATTTAACATTAACTTGTCTAGCATCTTAGATTTAATAATGTATATGGAAGAACTTAGGTGATTTGAAATGTGTTATGTTCTTCACCCTTAAGGTAACCCCATTTTCAATTGTTCAATGCATACAACATTATCCTAAAAGAAAATAAAAGATAAATTTAGATTTGTGCAACCATGTCGTGTAGGGCATGTGCCAACGACAAGAACAGATAAAAAGTTTGTAGAAAAACAGTTGGAAAGCAGAGCACGAGCCTTAGCAGACAGACTGTGACACACCAAGCTAAGTAATTAATACAGTACTTTTTGTGCCATGTAATATAGGGTAAGAATGGTTACAATGATACTTTCAATTGCATATTATATTGTTTTGATGAATTATATAATATAATTATATGTTTGTGCATAGTTTCCATTGGATTCTGACAGTTATCAAGTCACTAAGGATATTGTTTATTTGTGGGACCCTTTTAGTCATCACATTCGCGATGAAGATTGAAAACATGTTGTAGAAATGTAAGATTTTTTTTAATCTCTTTCATTTTTATTCGTATGATTATTTCATTTTCTGAATAATCAACAATTATGAATATATGAAGGGCTATTAAAATGTTTAATGCAGCCTTTGGAAATGGAAAGAAAGGACAAAGTAAAACAGTTTTGGAAAATTGTCAAGGTAATTTAATATTTTTAACTAAGTATATATAAGTGTCTGTATATGTATTTATATCTAGATAAATTGTTAATGCACATGCAAATATTATTTAACATCTGTAAGCTCCTCGTCTACCGGATAGTAACCAATGTAGTTTCTATGTCATGGCTTACATGAAAACTTTAATTGAGAATATGCCAGACATTTATGATAAAGATTCTGTTCAAGCACTGGTAAGATAATTTTTATCATTATGCCTCCATCGAAATAAATTTTATTCCTTCATTATTTATATATACCTAGTTTTTACTTGTCAAGTGGTTAACGAGAAGAGTTACTATTATATAATGTTATGTACATGTGTATCTCACTATCTAGCTATCTCATGTTCACCCATGAACATATTATGTGCATTGTGGACTTTTTTTTATTATTATTTCAAATATTTTTATAAAATTCATCATATTGTGGTTATGTTGAGTACGTACTAATATATTTACTAACTTTTTATATGTAGCTCCAACAAGTTGATTACGACAAAACGATTATTGATCTGGTGCATTCTGAATGGGCAGATATTGTATAAAGTTATATAGAGTAGGTATGGTTTTGATGATTAGAACTTTAATTTGTGAACATTTAGACTTGCTTCTTAGAATTGTTTTTTGAAGTATTATGACTTGGATGGTGATTGGATTTGAATTGGTCATTGAAGTATTTAGACTTGGTAATTAGTTCTTTTGTATTTTGAATCTTAGCTTGTGCAAAATTGTGTAACTACATTTGGGGATGATGATTGGATAAATTACTTTTTTATATGATTATGTTTAAAATTTAAGCAGGTTAAAAAACGGTTTAAAACCGTTGTCTTTCATATATAAGACAACGGTTAAACACTGTTGTCAATTCTTCAAATTATCGAGAATACAGTAGGTTTCGACAACACATAATAGACAATGGTTAGAAACTGTTATCTTTTTTTACAAAAGACAACAGTTTAAAACCGTTGTCTATGGGCGTCACTGTTAACAACAGCGGTTTTGACAACACTCAATAAATAACGGTTTTGAACCGTTGTCTTTTCTAGAAAAAACAACGATTAAAAACCGTTGTCTATGTGCGTGACTTTTAACAACACCGGTTTCAACAACACTCAATAGACAACTGTTCAAAAACCGTTGTCTTTTCTCTTTTCTAGAAAAGACAACGGTTAAAAACCGGTGTCTATGTGCGTGACTTTTAACAACACCGGTTTCAACAACAATCAGTAGACAACAGTTCAAAAATTGTTGTTTATGTGCGTGACTTTTAACAACACCGATTTCAACAACTCTCAATAGACAACGGTTCAAAAACTGTTGTCGTTTCTAGAAAAGACAACAGTTAAAAACCGTTGTCTATGTGCGTGACTTTTAACATCACCGGTTTCAACAACACTCAATAGACAACGGTTCCAAAACCGTTGTCGTTTCTAGAAAAAGACAACCCGGTTAAAAATTGTTGTCTATGCGCGTGACTTTTAACAACATCAGTTTCAACAGCACTTAATAGACATCGGTTCAAAAACCGTTGTTGTTTCTAGAAAAGAAAACAGTTAAAAATGATTGTCTATGCGCGAGACTTACAACAACACTAGCTTCAACAGCAGAAATTTTACCCCTACGACAACGGTGAAAAACCGTTGTCTATGTGCATTTTTCTTTTAGTGAAAATAGCAACCACTAAATAAAAATGGTTGGAAATTCTGGCCATTTTCCTCCAATTCTACCCTTCGTCGAAAAATTAAAAAAATATCTTTTTCTAACCATATTTTTGGATGGTTGAAAACTTGTCGCTATTTATTCATTTTCCAGCTGTGGGTAGAACAAGGTCTTGGAAACTCTAATATTTGTTCATGTATGTCTACTTCTCACTTGAGATATCTAGCACATAGACTCTGTTTGGCAGAGCTTATTTAGGAGCTTATAGTTTATTTTAAGCTACTAATAAGCTATAAGCTCTGTTTGGCAATGCTCCCGAAAGAAGTTCATAGCTTAAAATAAGAGACTATTTTAGAACGCTACTTTTGGTAACGTTTCAAAATAAGTTAGTAGCTTCCTATCTTTGTCCTTATTTCAAAAAAGAAATGACATCATTTTACCCTTACCAATTAAAATCATTTTCTCTTCTCCTTTATCCGCAACTTTCACCACAATTATTATTATTATTATTATTATTATTATTATTATTATTATTATTATTATTATTATTATTATTATTATTATTATTATTATTATTATTGTTGTTGTTGTTGTTGTTGTTGTTGTTGTTGTTGTTATTGTTGTTGTTGTTGTTGTTATTATTATTATTATTATTATTATTATTATTATTATTATTATTATTCACAACAATATTGTTATTTCATTATGCGATTCTAAATCATGATTATGCTAATAATTTTATTTCAAAATATTATTTTTTTTAAGACAAAATGTTAAATTTTATAGGTAAACAAACTAATTTAAATTTTATGAAGATGTCATTTTTTGTCCTTTTACATTTATCAGCATATCTAAAAGCTAATTTTAGCAAAGACTTTCAAGCATAACAGCTAGTTTAACCGCTCTTCAATTTTCAACTCCTACCTTATAGCTTCTTAGAGCATCCACATCAGTGGATATTATGGAGTTATTGTCAGATGAATTATCTTGGGTGGGGTTAATAACAAATGTGGGGTGGGGTTATTTGTGAAAATATTTGTTCTGCAAATACAAAGATAATGTCAGGAAAAAAAAAAAAAAAAAAAAAAAAAAAAAAAAAAAAACTGGCTGTGCGCGTTTGCGCACAGCCAATGGCTACAATTGCACGCGCCTGACGCGTCAGGATTTTATTAATTTTTTTTTTCAATTTCTGTTTTGTTATTTTTTTTTCTTTTTTTTTTTCTCTCCACCCCCCCCCCCCCCCCCCCCACATTCTCTTTCCTAATCACTCTTACATTATCTCCCAAATCTCCCCAACTAATGTGGATGCTCTTAGCTTTCAGCTCCTTTTAAACTTTCAGCTACCTTTTCAGCTAGGTTTGCCAAACATGGTCATAATGTTTATTCTGAGATTGAACTTGCAGGGGACTTGGTTAATATTATGATTACTTTTTGAAAGTTGATTTTAGTGGTGAAGTTTAGTGAGTATCGTTCTCAAGGCCGGAATGGCTTTAAGGGAATTAAGGAATGAGGGGTTAAACACGGGTTCATATAGTGTTTGAAAGCTAACCAATAGATGTTGGAGTATTGCATGTTCTATTAATCTATAATGATAACAACTAATTGAATTGAAAGACAATATATAAAAGAGAGATTTGAACCAAACAAGCTTGGATAGAATACCTTGAGTGGTCTAAAGCTTAAGTTATGAAATTCCTAATGACAAACTTGGGGAAATGGTATAAGTGCCAACGTCACTCTCGTGATCAATTGGACTATCAACTAATCCAAAGTCCCATTCTCATGGAAACTTGGCTAGGTGAGGCAATTTAACAAACACTTTTTGTGCTCATTTCCTTCAAACCCCCTTTTCTCAAAGGAAAGTAAGAAATATGAAAGATATGGCTATGGTGTAACCCTATTCTCATAGGTGATTCACCAATTCCAAATATCTCTTGCATAATTTGGCCATAACTATGAAGGAGTACATTCCATTTCATCAAATTCATAACCAAGTTCAACATGAAGGCAATACAAAACCTAATTTATGCAATTCAAGTCACATTGGCATCCATACAATGAAGTTAAATTCAAATCCCTAAATATGTTTAACTACTCATGATTGGAATGTAAAACTAGAAACAATTGAAGTAATAAACATATAATTCAAAACTTCAAGAAATATAAATGCAAAAATATATAATGGAGAACTTAACTTGATGATTTAATTGAAAGAAATAATCTGGTAATTGATTTGGAATATAATGTGCAATTACAATGGTTAGTTTTCCTCTAAATCTTCTAGTAGATGATGGATTACAATGTGGAAAGGTTCTAAGATGTTTTGTGGAGATTAAACCAGAGGGAGAAGTCCGAAAACTAAAAAAAAAAAAAAAAAAAAAAAAAACTCCAAAATAACTACTAAAACATATATATATATATATATATATATATATATATATATATATATATATATATATATATATATTTTGAAGTTCGCGTCAAACTGTAGTGAACTGTACGAAGTCATGGTTCCCACCGTGAGTCTCACTGATCAGATTCTGATCATTGAGACTCATGCTGACACTCACGGTGTGACTGTTAGCATGAGTTCAGTGATCAGAATCTGATCAGCACACTCATACTAAGACTCACACCGTGAGTCTCAGCATAAGTCTCCAGATCAGAAACTCAGCCACGGACTCATGCTGGCACTCACGGTGTGAGTCTCAGAATGAGTTCCTCCAAATGGACTTCACGCTATCATTTTGCTCTTTCGTTCCCCGGTGTGCCTTCGGGGTGCTTCCCTTGTGCTTTTAAGCCTCGTTTTCTCCCAAGATTAGCGTCATTTCATACTTGCTTGCACCATTACTCAATCTTTTCTTCATTTAATCAAGATACACCAAATTAGCATTGTTGCACCATTATTTACCTAACATTTGAGCCAAAAGCAAGCATAAATGAGCACAAATATAAGGCTATTTCATGGCATATCACTTTTATGTCATTAAATTATTTGCTTGAACTGCATGTATCCTTGAGTTACAATTATATTATTTATTTTCTATGAGTAGCTCCCTCCCCTAAACCAAAAACCAACCCCTAGAAAAGCATACTTGCACATTATTATTATTATTAGTATTATTATTATTATTATTATTATTATTATTATTACTATTATTATTATTATTCTTATTATTAGTAGTATTACTACTACTACTATTATTACTACTATTATTACTACTATTACTATTACTATATATTACTATTACTATTACTATTACTATTACTATTTTGAGAAAGTCTACAGTCCTAATTGGTATTGATGCTTCTTGTACCTGGTAAACCACAAAGCAAATTTTTATCTTCATTTTTGTTGTATACTCGATAGAATTGACAACAATGTCAATCATTAATTTATAATTTTTCATATTATTAAAAATATTAATACACATAACAAGAAAAGATATATAAAGCTACACAGTTATTTTTACCACTTACAAATAGCCAACCCCTATCACAGAGGCTTAAAGGTAATTAAGGTTAAAAAGGAAAATTTAAATAATAAAAAAAAAAAAAAAACATTGGTTGTTTTGTGAGTAACAATTGTAGGGGAGGATTAACATTTTCCTTAAGAAATGGTTATAGTTGTCCACCTTATTAGACTAGTGGCGCGCATGCTGACGTCGAAAACAAAACTATTGATAAAATCAAATAAAATTTAAAAAAAAAAACAAAACAAAAAACAAAACAAAAAACAAAAACAAAACAAAACAAAACAAAACAAAAAAACAAAAAAAAAACAAAAAAAAAAAAAAAAAGGGAGCCACATGGGCTGCCCTTTGTAAATGGTGTGAGATCATTTTGATCCCACATCGAAAATGTTTGGAAAGAGGAGCTCTTGAGCTCCTCTATAAAAGATGAGCAATGCTCATCTTCCAAACATAATTGTTTGCCCATCAATGTGGGCAAGTATTGAGAAGCCAAAAAGCTTTTATATAAAAAGTCTTAAGACTTCTTATTTTAGGTTTTTTTTTAAATTAATTTATTAATTTATTTATTAAGGAATTTTGGGAAAAGATTAATCTTAATCTTTTTTCAAAATGTATATGTGTTGTTTTTGTTTTTAGCAATTTGGAGCAAATTGCGGACTTATTAAATAATATTATTTGTGTTTTGATTAAAAACAAAACGTTAAAATGACGAATTTGTTAAAATTTTGACCAATTGGTCAATAATCAAACATGGTCATTATCTAATAATTAATATGACAATTAACAAATTAATTGTACAGGTGTTAAAGTTTGTTTGGAAAGTAGGAAAATGATTTCTAAAAATATTTTTCTTTAGAATGTTTGGCTGCACAACCGAAAATTGTCTTTGTGTATTTGATTTTTTTTTTTTTTTGTGTATTTGATTTTTTTTTTTTTGTGTATTTGATTTTTTTTTTCAGAAAACTTCTTTGTGTATTTGGTTCATTTTTCAGAAAATGAACATGAAAATGAGTAGAATTGTATACTTAAACATTTTAATTGTTATATATTCAAAAAATATTTTTATTGTTTTGTTTTTTTTTTTTTTCAATGCTACTAGCTCTATTACATTGTTTTGTTTAGAATATAACAACTTTTATTTTAAATTCCATGCATGCAACATA
Organism: Ipomoea nil; assembly: GCF_001879475.1. Classification (NCBI taxonomy): domain Eukaryota; kingdom Viridiplantae; phylum Streptophyta; class Magnoliopsida; order Solanales; family Convolvulaceae; genus Ipomoea; species Ipomoea nil. The sequence goes on from NW_017616745.1 coordinate 6,757,810, forward strand.
AGTTTTGGATGTACTCCGTGGACGAGCATTTTTTATCAATTTTAAGAAGCCTTAATGGCTTCTTATTTTAACTTTTTTAATTTATTTTTTAATTAGGGGGTTTTGGGAAAGATTAATCTTATTTTTTCCACAAAATGTATATGTGTTGTTTTAATTTTTAGCAGTTTAGAGCAAACTGCTGAGTTATCAAATAATATTTTTGGTGTTTTGATGAATACTGCTTAAGGACGAATATATTTAAGTTGTGACTCTTTGTGTAAGGCATAATCAGACAGTGAAAATCTATCAGAAGTACACACTCCTGAATTCTTAAAGAGATTGTCGGATTTTCATAATCATTCATTGACATTAAAGATTGGTGCACCTGTTATATTATTGCAGAACATAGACCACTCTGTTAGTCATTGCAACGAGATACTACGCGACTCATCATCACAAGATTGGTAAATTAAATCACAATGTCGAAGCAAGAATAGTTATTGGAACACATGAAGGAACCACGTTCTTATCCCCGAATGTCTCTAGCTCAGTCCTTTTGATGCGAGATTGCCCTTCAAGTTCCAGCGTAAAAAATCCCCGTTGATGCTTGCATATGCCATGACTATCAACAAAGTCAAGGTCAAACACTAACTCACATTGGGTTATTGCTAAAAAACCGGTCTTTAATCACGGACAATTGTACATAGTTTTCTCCAGAGTCACCATTCCTGATGGCCTGAAGGTGTTAGCCCTAAAAAAGGACGGACAATTATTTATTTTCTATGAGTAGCTCCCTCCCCTAAACCAAAAACCAACCCCTAGAAAAGCATACTTGCACAATATTATTATTATTATTGTCATTATTATTATCATTATCATTATGAGAAAGTCCTAATTGGTATTGGTGCTTCTTGTACCTGGTAAACCACAAAGCAACTTTTTATCTTCATTTTTGTTGTATACTCGATAGAATTGACATCAATGTCAATCATTAATTTAGAATTTTTCATATTATTAAAAATATTAATACACATAACATGAAAAGATAAACAAAGCTACACAGTTATTTTTACCACTTACAAATAGTCAACCCCTATCAGAGAGGCTTAAAGGTAATTAAGGTTAAAAAGGAAATTTTAAATTAAAAAAAAAAATGGTTGTTTTGTGAGTAACAATTGTAGGGGAGGATTAACATTTTCCTTAAGAAATGGTTATAGTTGTCCACCTTATTAGACTAGTGGCGCGCATGCTGACGTCTCGGGGTCCCACATGGCCGGGAGCAAAAACTTTCGTTTGTTGGCACCGTGGGCATTGTAACTAGCCCCCGTGGACTTATCCACAAGGACTTGACCTGCGTAACCCGGATAAGACCCCTTCCCAAACATTCCCGTGCAAGCACTGACTGCCTCCATCGGAGCCTCAGCTGGACCTTGAAAATAGCCGTTTTTAAACGGGTTCGTCACGGTTCCCGTCAAGACGGTGGCGAGGTTGATGATCATCCCGTCGATGCCAACATCTCCGTTGGGCGCAACTAGACGAGGTGTCTGAGGGCCCTGAATGGGCTTATGAAACGGCCATGCACATTGCCCCGGGCATTGAGTCTCCGAGTTACCCACCCAGGCGTATGCAACCTGTTTCTCCCCTGCCGTTGACCCGTGAGTGCCACACCTCTTGCAGAACCCGTCCACAGAAACATCCTTATCGGTCAAGACAACATTAACACTCCCCACAGTATTCCCACCCTTGGACGCCAATTGCTCAATCTGGTCATCCTTGAGTGTCTTTCCGAGCGGGCAGTTTTCCTCGAGTATTTGTTTTCCAATGACTATAGTGGAGGGTCCTCCACCCTTATACTTCTCGGTGGTCTTCCACCAAGACTCGACAGAAGGAGTCGGAACATCTACCGTCTTAAAGGACTCAAAAAAATCGACGATTATTGAGCGTTGGGTGGCCGTGAACTTCCCATACCATATAAGATTAACAGTGATCGAGCCCTTCAAAAGGGTGCCTTTGTGGTACTCGAGGACAACCGGCGGCTCCTTAACTAGTTCCCCGAAGGATGGCTCCGGAATGCCGGCGAGAAAACAGAAGAGCAAAGCAACGGCGGAAGCCGTGGCACAATTGTTAATGACAGCCATGATTGATAAGGCCAGAGCTTTTAGATGGAAGGAAGATTGAGCTTTGGAATTGTTTGAGAAGGGAGAAATGGGAGGTGTTATATATACAGTTCTGCCAACCTCAAAGCTAAGCTTTTCCCGGACGATACAGACCGTAGACCTCATTCAATGGTCAAGAGTTCCTAAATAATTTCGGTCAGAGAAAAAAAATGAATTGAATAAACAATATTTAGTTATATTGACTATCATTTTCCTTTTTGACATGTATCAAACATGTAACTGCGCGTTTGAGCATATATACCTTAACATCCTATGAATTGATCAATCATTATATATTTTGGTCGATTATATTTTTAAATAGAATCTTTACCTAATAAAAGGATTATATCAATGGTAATAATTAATTATATTTTTTTGTATTCTGAGATTTTGAAGAAAACATGCCAAGAAGAAATAGTAATATGAGATTTAAATGTGTGACGGTGGTGTGTGCATTTGTGTGGTAGGGCGTGAGCAAATTTCTGAAACTTTGCATCATGTCATTTTTGTTTTTGTTTCGTTTTGTTTTTTTTTTTTTTTTTTTTTTTACGATGGAGTATGCATTTTTTTTATATAGCGTGTGCAAATTTTTGGCAAAGGAACTTTGCTTCATGTCGCTTTTAAAAAGAAAATAATAATTACGCTGGTGTGTGCATTTGTGTGGTATGGCGTGTGCAAAAAAAAACATCATGGTTTATATACATTAAAAAAAAAAAAACCAACAAGAATTAAAGCACACACCGTACCAGAACAATGCACACACCGCTGTAAGATTGCATTTTAAAATAAAACAATAATAAAGGTGTGTGCATTAAACTGGTGTGTACACGTAATGAAGTAGGTGGATGCATAGGAATGAGCATGTAGGTATTTACTAAGTAGGTTATATTTCACAACTATATGGCGTGTGCGCACACGAGTGACAGTATGTGCGTTATGCTGGTGACAGTAAGAGAGAGAGAGAGAGAGAGAGAGAGAGAGAGGAATATTGGAAATTGATTGAGGCCAAAAATAACGCTACAAATCTTTATAAACATGAAAATAAATGATATTGAAATTAATAAATATAGTTATTAAAGAAAAAAACACCCATGACTCCATCTAAAATCAGTACCATGTGTGATCCAAGTGAAATCAATCTAAATTGTTAAAAAATAAAAATAAACGCACAGGATATGGCCTCACGATCTCACCTGGCTAGGGGGTTGCACTGGATTCAAAATATATATATATATATATATATATATATATATATATATATATATATATATATATATAAACAAAAGGTGGGTACAATGCCCCCACCCTTTGAGAGTGAAACTGGCGTGTGTTCGTCAGATGCCATGCACCTTGACAGATACGCTCTGCAGCGAACAGTGTATGAATTCCTTCTCTTTTTTCCCTATTCTTCCCCTCCTCTTTCTTCTCTCATGGGAGGTGCCCTAATAATGGAGTTGAGATCCAATTTTTACAATGTTATGTTACTTTTAAAATCTCTTTTATTATTGGGATAAGCGTCAAATAGGCCCTTCAACTATAGGTCAAAGTGTAATTAGTCTCATAAATTAACAAAAGTCTCAATTAGGTCCTTCATTTCTTTACTTGTATGCAATTAAGTCCATAACTATTAAAAATTATGCAATTAGCTCAATTTGCAGATAAATATAAAATAATAGCAGGTAAATTTAATTTTTTTTAAAAAAAAATTATAAAAAAAGAAAAAAGAAAACTGGCTGGGTGGCCTTCTTCTCCGTCCAATTGGACAGAGAATCCATTGTCGGCTTCTCCGTCCAAGCGGTGTCATTTTTTTTTAATTATTTATTAAATTATTTGAATTAAAAATATATTTTTTTTATTTTAATTATTTTTTAAAATTTAAAAAAAAAATACCTATAACTTAATTGTAACCTGCTAATTAACTTAATTGCATAAAAGTAAAAGGATAAAAGGATTTAATCGAAACTTTTGTTAGTTTAAGGGACTAATTACATTTTGACCTATAGTTGAAAAGACTATTTAGCTCTTATCCTTTATTATTTGAGTGTTTAACCCTAACAACACTCCCTTCAAAAAAAATCCTCACATCCCCTCTCAAGTTCACAATCCATTGTTTAATAAATAAAAAACAAAAATTGATTTAAATTAAAAAATAAATATTTTAAATGATGAATTTTAACAAATTAAAAAATCATTATGCTTAATTGAGTTCCAAATGGGATGAACTAACCCAATAGAAATATACCATAACGGATTAAGCTTGAATAACCCTGCAGAGCAGCCTAAATATATATTGAAAGAATTCAATGAAAATATATAGTGACAATACAACATTCACATCCACCATTTCCTTTTCCAGATTTCGATGAACAATCTTAGGCCTTCTTCTTCTTCTTCTTCTTCCACCAACACCAAGAGGATTCATTCTCTCCCAGAGTCTCCTCTCCTCCTCCTCTTGTTGATTTTAGTCTGTGAGTATGTATATTGGTGTTTTTGGTATGATGGGATGGATGATGATGATGAGATCAGGAGGGTGGGAAGAAGCGGTTGAGGTTGAAAGGGAGGGTGTAAAACTCTTCGTTCCTGCTATCTCCCTTGAAAGTTCTGAACTTTGCCCACCATGGCATCCCCCTGTCTCTTGCACTGTCTTTGTACTCCAGCGTGTTGTCCAGGAACACCGCCACTATCAGCGCCACCGTCGGCGATGACAGGAAGATCGTGTTCAGGAAATCGTTGAACTGCAACCAAATAGAAAGATGCACCAATTAATGAATCTGTTGGGCGAAGACCGGTAAAGGTCAAGTCTAGCACCTTATGGGGCTGGGAGTTGTTAGGCGAAAACTGGTAAAAGGCCAAATTTAACACCCAGTGGTTGGAGATTGTTAGGCAGAGGCTGGTAAAGACCAAGTCCAGCACCCAGCATCAAGTCTAGCACGACGTCGGTGGTTAGGGGATTGTTGAGCTGGTTAAAGGTCAAATCTAGCACCCAGCATCAAGTCTAGCAACAGGTGATTGTGGATTGTTGGGTGGAGGCGGGTAAAGGCCGAGTCCAGCATCAAGTCTAGCATGTCGGTGGCTAGGAGATTGTTGGGCTGCTTAAAGGCCAAATCTAGCACCCAGCATCAAGTCTAGCAATCGGTGACTGGGGATTGTTGGGTGGAGGCCGGTAAAGGCCAAGTCCAACATCAAGTCTAGCATGTCGGTGGCTGGGGGATTGTTGGGCAGAGGCAATCAGGCTGGTAAAAGACTAAGTCTAGCACTCGGTGACTGAGAATTGTTGGGTGGAGACCGGTAAAGGTCCAGAGTCCAACATCCAGCATCATGTCTAGCACCCCCAATAAGGGATGGCAATTTCAATCCGACCCGTGGATATTCACCCGAATCCACCCCGCATGGATCGGGTTTTTTTAGGTGATGGTGGGTGGTGGGTCGGGGGTGGGTCTTAAAAAAGAAAACCCGCAGTGGGTCGGGTTGGATTCGGGTTCTATGTACAAGATCCGCCTAGAACCCCACCCGACCCACCATGTGTGTGTATATATATATATATAATAGTAAAATAAATACTAGTATGTAGTTATTTATAATAGTTTATATAACTCCGTGTATCTTTTTACTATTTTTTATATCAAAACTACTAAGTTTATTTTTAAAAATTAACAATTTAGTTATTATATTTAAATATTTCCATTATTTATGTTTTAGTATCACTAATGGATTTTATTTTTTTATTATGTGTAAATAATTTAAATATTATTTTTTGAAAAACATAATAAGATGATAAGTGGTGGGTACCCGTAGTGGGCACCCGCACCCGGTGAGGGTGGGGGTGGGTTCTAAAAAAGTCCACCCGATGCGGGTTGGAGGTGGGGGTGGGTGGAGAAAATATAAGGTGGGTCGGGTGATGGATGTAGCCCTCCCCGACCCATTGCCATCCCTACCCCCAATGACTGGGGGATTGTTGGACAGAGGCTGATAAAGGCAAAGTCCAGCACCCAACGTCTCAAAAATGTATGACGGTATAAGAAAATAAAATTGGACATTCATTAAAATTGACAAGTGTTTGATCCTAACAGAATGGAATAATGTGTTTCTATTCATCTCAACTAAAAGTTTAAGTTCATCGGGAGGGGGAGATGAGAAATGATTTGGCTTACTTACCCATCCAGCCTTGGTATGAGAAGGGCCATGAAGAGCAGCAGAGGTATATTCCCTGAAGTACTCCGGAATCGACAATCCAAGGAAGAGGGAAACGCCAGCAATGAAGAGGTTTCTCATGGAATTCATGTTTGTAAATTGCAGGAATGACAACCCCACCGAAGCTGTAACAACAACAAAAACAACTTAACATCCTATGAAACTGAAGTATGCGTTCCATCTCAACTTTAATATTTTATATACTATACATTCAACATGACGGTATCAGGTCGAGACGAGATTCTCACCGACGAGGCCAAACATTACACAGTACACAGCAGCGAATATCGTAAAAGGAATCGATGCAAACAAGGCCCCGAATTTCCCTGCGAGTCATGAAATCATCACAAAGAGCAAGCAAAGAGAATTATTATATAGTGAAAAACCGAAAAAACTCACCTAGTATTGAGAAGAAGATCATGAAGCCAGCTGAGATTTGGATAACTCGGCGGCTACCAACACGAGTGCTCCCCAGAAGCCCCACGTTTTCTCTGCAGATTCATAACGCAGAAGACACAAAAGCAGTGTTGTTATGGCAACGAAAACTAGATATAGGGGCAGAAAATTAAGGTAAAGCGGCTGGCTTCGAGTACTAACACTGAAACCGAACATCCAGTAGCCGTCCCAAACAGTCCACTCAACAGGATCCCAATTCCCTGAACACAACGAGGATAGTTATACATCAAATTCATCCAAATATTCGAGACCGTTGTTCTTAGCTGCAGAGATTTTCAAGAACGAGAATAAATTTCAATTTTGGCTCTATTCACCTAACGAGTTAATTATATTCGTGTTCAATTGTGTTGAGTATATAGTCATTAATGTGCAATCTAACTATCAGCTTAGGTTTTTAGTTGAGATGGAGCACATGCTTCAATTTGGTAGGGGACTAAGAGTGTGTGTCTACAAACCTGCCAACCAATGCCCCGGCTAAGAACGTGAGCGGGAGGTGGTGTAGCACTTGCCAGACGAGAAGCCGCTTTATATGCTCCAGTAGACTGCCAGCCAGCCAAGAACACGAGTTTTAGTCACAAATCGTGACGATACAAAATTTTTTTTTTTCGATTTTTAGTTGGTTACCTCAATCAAGGAAACTAGCACAGCTGCCATCATTCCAAAGGCATGACCAGCCTCAAAGGTTGGTGCACCCCACTGAAGTGGATATGGAATTTTAATCCTGGAGACCAAATTACAAAGACCATCCAATTATAACATATGTATCAAAGATACGATATGATGATAAGAGTCGAAAACGCAACTAATACTAACCATGGTGCCGAAGAAATAAGGTATGCTCTATCTGTGCGGCAGTGTTTCTGAGTCTCCTCGGGACGATGTTTATATGCACCACTGGCAGTGAGGAGGTGTGCGTAAGCCCAAATTATCGTGACCGAGATAATCAGCGCGAATCGTTCCAGAACTGGAAGCTTTCTGAACTGGAAGTTCTTCAAGTACTTCGCAAATGTGAAAGAAACCGAGTCATTCAATAGTGCAAGAGAGACTATGTATGCCACACAGAAATGACATTTCATTTTAAGAATAACAGTTTTTTTACATATGATGTTTGATACTAAGACGAGTAATGAAAGGTGAATTTGACAAGTCGAAAGAGCAACAAAATCGTGTACCTGAGAGAAGGCAACAAACAAGATGAACATAGGAACACCGATTTCAACACACTGTCCAACCTGAAAAAAATTTTGTGTTTCTGTAAGCCTAACGAGAAATCATGCATATTTGAGCAATAAAAAGGAACAATTTTTGTGTTTCTGTGAAATATTTCACCATACCACTGGGAATCCTTTATCGAGCAGTCCAAACCCCACCAACGAAACAACCGGAACCATTCCAATCGGGCTGAAAAACCTGATTCAAACAAGGAGAGTTCTTCAATCTATACAAAACAAAAGATTAAGCCCCATTTCAACTATCATTAATTATTCGTCGAATTTGCACCTGGAAAAAATAGCCCAGAGTTGGCTATATCCCAAAATAATTTGCACACTAGAAGCTACTATTAGAGCACCCTGTATCGCTCGCATTGTGCTGAGGAATCTCTGCAAGAATCAACAAAGTTTTTATCAAAGAATCAGAAATCTGAGATTCCCATAATCAGAAATGGCAGAGATTCTACTCACTTCATGAGGATCAGCAATCCTTGCCAAGGAAGAATCATGAATAATGGAAATTATGGGAACTGCAAATGCCCATGATCCTCCAACCACAGTAGGTAATCTTGTTCCAAATAATGTTTGTAAAAGAGTGTTGATTCCTTGGACAAAAAGTAGAGTCTGCACCACCCTCACAGTATCACCCTGACATCAAAAATTGTGAAAAAAAAAAAGTTCAAAATAAATAAATCAGATCCTTTTTCCTTTTCACTCTCAGTGCATGCTAACCAAGAAACTGAAACACAAGTTTAACACAAACTTAAATGTCAATGAGAATCTATTCAAGATTCCTCCAGTTTTTCAGATGTTATGTCATTGGATATCAATCTTCTTAGGAATTAAAGAACCCAAAAAAAAAAAAAAAAAAAAAAAAAAATTGCAATCTTCTTACATGATCTCCACCCATAAAAGGAACAAGAAAAGATGGAATCATCACTGCAGTTCCTAATGCCATGATATAATGCTGAAATCCCATCGCTATCGCCTCCCCTGTTTTCCACACCAGAAAAAAAAAAAAAAAAAAAAAAACACAAAAGATAAAATAACTGACAACCCAGGTATTTGACAAAAACAACACAACTTTGTATCTAAAAACATAAAGAAACAAAAAAACAAAAACAAAAATTAAATTTCGTTCATACCCCAAGAAGGATTGGAATCAATGCAGTACTCTAAACCTTGAAGCTGGTCCATGGGGAGGTGGCTGATTTCTTCAGGCTTCGGAGGAGTTGCCATTTCTGAGCAAAAAATTCCACACACCACTACTACCCTTACCTTTCCCTTTTCACCCAAAACACAAACTTATTCAAGAAAATGCATAAAACAACTAAAGACTGAGTCTTTGATTGTTCAACGTGGTGGGGGGAGTGTTTTTGAGTGAACCAACGAGATAACAAAAGAAAAAGAATTAAGTAAACAATGAGGATTAAAGACTGTCTGTCAAGCAAAAGCAGAAAAGAAAAAGGCAATTGCAGAGAGAGAGAGAGAGAGAGAGAGGGAGAAGAGGGGTTTAAAGTCAAGCTTGATGTGATCTGTTTAACATATATATACACATATAGAGAGAGAGACAGAGAGAGAGAGATTGGAAGAGTGAGAGTGAAAGAGGAAGAAGTGACAATGGATTACACTAAAACAGGGTGCACTTTTTTTGATTGCGAGGGTGTCCGTTAACTTTTTACGAATATTACAGAATTACCCCTTAAGGAACATACATCCAAATCAAATGTTACCGTTAATTGCTGTTCAGGAGCTGTACTGTTCTCTGCCAATCTAAATTCGCACTTATTTCTTTACTGTATATTTACTCTTCCCCACTTATTAAATAACCCCTCGAATTTTTGTTCCCTAGTTACTGCGCCGTGGGCCCCACCTCTGTAACACTACATCTTATTCGTCACTACCATTCTTTTCAAAAGGTTGAATCTCCTACCCGATCGAACATTTAGAATGATATAAATCATGATAACTCAATTATCACAGGTGAAATTCGATTTCAGGTCATTGTTTTCAAACTTAACACTATAACGATTGAACTGTTTATGTGAGTTTATTCATCGCTATCATGTTTCTATAGATACACAATACATAATTAGATACTAGAGTTAATTCCAGCAATAGTCCTCCGAATATATTAATTTTTTAAAATTAGTGCCCGACTTTTAATTTGGACACTTTACGTCTCTTGACTTTTAATTTTTTTTAATTGAGGTCCATTCGTTAGATTAAGGTAAATTGGACTTTAAATGAAAGGGTAAATTAGTCATTTCATCTACCTAATGTATAATTCTTCGTAATTCTCCCTTGTATGGCCGACTTCGGACATCAGATTTACTTAATTGCTTAATCCCTAATGGAATTTTGTTCTTCGAGTGGATTTAGTGATTAAGCAATTAAGTGAATCTAATGTCCGAAGTCGCGAATACAAGGGAGAATTACGAAAAATTATACATTAGGCAGATGAAATGAGTCATTTACCCTTTCATTTAAAGTCCAATTTACCGTAATCTGCGAATGGACCTCAATTGAAAAGAAATTAAAAGTCAAGAGACGTAAAGTGTCCAAATTAAAAGTTGATGACTAATTTTAAAAAATTAATATAGATGGAGGACCATTACTGGAATTAACTTATACACAATATATAATTAGATACTATAACGTTTTTAAACTCAATATTATTGTAATTATGATAAATTTGTATTATCATCTTATATCTGGAATGGAAGAGTACCAATGAAGTACCCCACAAAAAGAGTAAATGTAGTATTACTTATTTTATATCATGTATTTATCATTTATATAATTTAGATAAATGTGTTGTTTACTCCAATGTTTCCGCTTTCATTTCTCTAATTTTTCAATTTTTTTTTTCAATCTTTGTTTTTCAAATTAAAGAAATATACAAATAAACATATATATGTTTTTTTTTTAAAAAAATGAAAAAAAAAATCAATTAGTAAATGCATATGAAGAGGACATTAATCATTCAAATTTTAGAAAATGATTATATTGGACTCTTTTAAAGAAAATATTCATTACATTATTATACTTTGTATTCTCTCTGTCTTATTTACTAATTCATACGTTTTTTTAAAAAATATTTTCTTATAATTTTCAAATTTAATTTTTGTACATAACAATAATTTTAATGTAATTTATAAAAATATAAATTTTATGCGTTAATTAAATTTAATATTAAAGATTGAATGGTAATAATTTGAGTAAATTTTTTGTTACTGTGCTTGACATGGGAAGATGTGAGTAAATAATAACGGGGATAATTTTGAGGAGGGAACAAAAATATATATTGAGTTGTGACTATCATCTTTTCTTTTTTATGGTAATTAGGTTTACACCTTAAAAGTAGAGAAAGAGGGTAGAAAAGGATGGTTTTTACTTATCTTATTTATTTATTTTCTTTTTTAGGATATTCATATTTCTTTATAAGATAATATATGTTCTATACTTATTTATTTTAAAGGATGACAGATTGATTTTGTTTCCAACACGGTAACAATGGAAACACTTAGAGCAACCTCAATAGTTGTAGATTTTTGTAGGGTTTTTACATGCCAAGTAGGAGAGAAAAGCAAGTGAGAAGAGGAAAAAAAAAAAAAACTAAAAGGCATTAAGCGCCCGAAGGCACACGCCTTCTGGGCGCGCAGCATCTGTGCATATTTTCCCCTTCCCCTCCCCCCCAAAAGTGGACCCCACCCAAAAATCATATTTGCATGAGAAAAATCTAGCCAAAACCCCCATTTCCTATTAGATAAAAATCAATTCATAGCCCGCATGGACAGCTCAGTTGGTCATACGGGTGAAGTTTGGGAAGAATGACCAGCGGCAGTGTGGGAGCAACCTCTCAAAGTGAGGGGATCTCCTCGTGCACAGTAAGCAAAGATCTAGCCTCCGTGATTCAACTGAGTTACCATGATTTACATCCTCCAATATGCTTTGTCAGGTCGGGGTGTGGGACCCCTCAAAATTGAGGATTCAACCTTTGAAAAGAATAAAAATCAATTCTTAGTTTTTTTCTTTTTCAAAAACTAAGTAAAAATAATTATTGTGGTTGCTCTTATGATTCTCCGTAACCAATGGCTAGTCCATTAATTTAGATGTCACAAATTGTTCGGTGTTTTAATTATTCTAATTGCAAAGGGTCCTCATGTAGATCATGCATAAATACAATGCATATGCTCTGTCGAGTCGGAGTGTAGGGGCACTTAGGATTGGGTACAGCCTTTTGGAAGAATAAATACCATGCACATGTATTTTACTTGGTTTTTTAATGCTTTATTTTTATATTTTGTTAATTCCTTCGGTGGAGTGGATTCTATATTTAATATTTGACTAGTTTCTAGAATAAAAGCGGAATAATACAAATGATATAAAATTTAATTTATTTAATTTTAAAGTTTCAATCAAAATATCATTTTATTATTTTTAAAGCATCATTTGAATATTACTTTTTATTAATAAATAACTTCTAATATAAATCATTAAAAATTTATAACGGCTTAAATAAATTATACTTTAACTTACTTTTTATTTTTATCTACTCAAATATAAATAAACTTAGTTAAGCATGTTATTAATCCATATCTATCAAAAAATCGCTCAACACAGCCATTTATAAATAACATTTATTGTAAAACTAACTTATTCAAGGACAGATGAATAGTTAATGAAATATAAATTAAAGAATTTGTAACACTCATCACAAAATTATAACATTGCAATTTTTATATAAAAATATTAATACAAAATTAGAAGCTACGTTTTTCGTAATGTGTTGGAGAGGTTACTTAGGGAAGTGTATTTGATCATGAATTTCATATACTTTTAAACACTTTTATAAACTTTAAGATGTATTCAATTCAAACTATTAGGAAGTTATTAATGATCCGTTTGAGAAACTTAGAAAATGACTTTTGAAACCCATTTTTCAAATTTTTCCGTGTTTGGGTACTTAAGGAAAATGAAGTCAAAGAAAAAAGTATTCCTTCTAGTCAACGAGAAAAAAGTCCAATTTGGTAGAAAATGTCTTCCTTATTTTTTAGTCGGAAGACATTTTTCGGATTCTTTATTTTTCATTACTCTCTTCACTCTCTTCTCTTTTTTAAGTTAGTTTCCAGATTGTTAATATTATTACCACCACCACTACTACCACATCACCACCACCAACATCAACATCAACACCACCACACCACTACTACACCACCACCACCACTACCACCACCACCACCACCCCACCATTGCCGCCACCACACCACCATTGCCACCACCACTACCACCACCATTGCCACCGCCGCCACCACAACATATTATCATTATTATTATTATTATTATTATTATTATTATTATTATTATTATTATTATTATTATTATTATTACAACAAATAATATGTTCATTTTAAGGAAAGTGAACCAAATAGAAAAAATACAATTTCTTAACTTTCAACCAAATAGAAAAAAAAAAAAAATTTCTAACACTCAGTCAAACACTAGAAAGTTAAAATATTTTTCAGAAAATTGTGCATTTTCTAGAAATCATTTTTTGAAAAATATTTTTTAGGTTTCCAAACGACCCTGAAAGTTGGTCAGTATTCAATTAATCTCCTGTTGAGGAGAAACCAAGGGTCCTTTTACTAACTGGAAATTTTCCCTAATTTTCTGTAAAACTGGAAAATTCAAGAACAGAAAACATGTTTACTAACACAGCTTTTCATTTTCAAAACATGAAACAATTTTCCAATTTTCTAGAAAATTAGAAAACTAAGGCCCGTTTAATAAACGAAAACTGTTTTCTATTTTCTAGTTTTTCAGTTTTCATTCTCTATTTTTCATTCCTATTTACTAACGTAACACTTGTTTTTTCAAATTTTTTTTTTATTAACCCTATAAAATGAACACAAGTTTAATTTTGAGTCATATTTAAACCTTTTATTTAAATATTTTAAAATATATTTGATTTAAATTGAATAAATTTAATTTTTACTTTTAAGTCTAATATATGTAAGATTTTTACATTTGATATCCGAACCAAATTTATATATGTATATAACTTAACTAAAAATATATCTGAACTAATAACATATTAAGTTCACCTAAAATTTAGTTTAGATAATATTAATATTTTTTGAGCTAATATTTAAAATATTTTTGGATATATTCATTTGAATGACATGTATATAAATATATAATTTTTACTTTGAATTCTAATATAATAATATATGTGAAATTCCAATATCTGATATATGACCCAAACTTGTATTATGATAGAGTAAATACTCAAAATGGTCCCTCGACTATAGCTAAATTCACAAATTGGTCCTTGACTTTCAATTTTAACCAATTAAGTCCTTAACTTTGCAATTTTAACACGATTTAGTCCTCCGTATATTTGACCGTTTGTTGACTGTGATTTTTGAGAATATATATGTAATTTCATGGTCCATCGTCGATTTTTTAAGGTTCCGGTTGCATTTTCAGACCGCACTGTTACATTTGAATCCACTGTCGAAAGCAATCTACCAAATCCTGTCGCCTTTCTTCATCCTCCCTTTGGATTCAATGTAGTTGAGTTCGAACCAGAGTGAAGAAGACAACGTGTTTCCGAACTGGTGCAGCGTCATCCTGGGAGCCTCCATGTGCTCCGGTGAGAACTGCGGGTTCTTCTGGAGATCATCGATGACGACGCGGGCGCCGGCGTTAATGCAGAAGTGTTCGAAGGACCAAATCGTGTTAAAATTGCAAATAGTTATGTTTAAATACGTAATGCAAGTAGAAAAGATAAGAGATAGTGATAAGTAAAAGAAATGATAGTGAATGTAATCATATTAATGAATAAATATGTAATAAATAGATAATGGTGAGAATGTGGTTGTGATATATAGCCAAATAGATGATGGGTGGTTCTATTTTCAATTTAAAAAAATATTTTTTTTCTCCTTCAATTATTTTAAAAGGAAAGAGATAAGAAATTAATTAATTCTAACAAATATATCTATTTTAGAAATAAGGAAGTTCCCCTAATAGGAAGTTAGGTTTGTTTAATTTTAAGAGTCACATTTGTGTGATACTGATTCACAGATATATTGGGTCGGGTTGGATTAATATGAAAATGTAATACTTATACTGTAAAATATAATATATATTTTTTAATGTTATTGACTCTATTACAATGTAGTATTTGTTCATAAACTACTTTCTCAACCTAATGATTCACAGATATATTGGGTCGGGTTGGATTAATATAAAAATGTAATATATATATATTTTTAATGTTATTGACTCTATTACAATGTAGTATTTGTTCATAAACTACTTTCTCAACCTAATGAAGCACAAAAAGTCAATGCCGCCTCCATTAAAGCTCAAACCCACAACCTCCGATATGAGAATCTAATCTTGGTGTCATTAGACCACAAGGTCTTGGCAAATATTTGTTACTTATAAGGAAAAAATATAATACTTTTGACAACAAATATAATACTTTTACATTTTGATGTAAAAGTATTACATTTCCTTTATAAGTAAAGTTGATGAGTGTTTGTTACTTATAAGGAAAAAATGTAATACTTTTGAAGGAAAATGCAATAATTTTAAATCAAACTATAAAAAATATTACATTTTTTCTTCAAAAGTATCACACTTTCCCATATAAGTAATAAATATTTTATCCCTTATTAGTATTATATTTTTTAATATAAGTATTACATTTGATCTTGACCTAACCCATCTTACGAATCCTGAAACGGTCTCACACAAATTTTTGCCTAATTCTAAATTAGTTAGAATCTCAAATGGTATAATAAACCAAAATTTTTTAACTAAATTATTGCTCAAATTACAACATAATATGTGAGACCAAAAATTGTGAGACGGTTAGATATATAATAATTGTTTGTTACTTATGATAGAAAGTATAATATTTATTACTATTGGTCAAAGTGAGGGGATTCTTTGTGTGCAGTGAGTAAAAGTCTAGTCTCTATGATTCATGTTCAGTTGAGTTACCATGATTTACATCCTCCTAAATGCTCTGTCGGTCGGAGTGTGGGGAGCCCTTAGGGTTGAGGTTCAACCTTTTGGAAGAATAATGAAAATAAAACTTATGTTAGTGAAATAATGTGAATTGATAACTTGTACATTTTGATTTATTCCTCGTATAATAATGAGATATTTTCAAAGTTACCATCTTTTTACCTTTTACTTTTTTTTATATATACAAATTTTAGTAATGAAATATTCCGTTAACTATTTATTATTCTTAATTTACTTATGGCAAAATATTTTTTAACTTTTTAATAATAATAATAATAATAATAATAATAATATTTCAAATGGGTGATCATTTGATCGAACCCTGGTGGTGGAGGCATTAATTTTTTGGACTAAAATGTATAGAATAAATATTACTATGTAGATTGTAAATAATCATGAGTGTTTTAAAATAATAATAACAATAATAATGGACATACAATTAAATTAGATCCACAAAATGGAAATCGTGTCAATTTTTTTTATTTTTTAATTTTCTATTATTTTTTCAACTCTTTTCTTCCTTGTGATAAGAATATTAAAATATAATAATATTTACTTCATTTGAATTGTTATTTTTTTTTCAACTATATATTACAAGAATGAAAACTACTATTTCTTGAATGTCCATTCTAAAAGAATATGAATGTCATACTATAATTATTTTATGAATACATTGTATTCTTTTTACTTAAATAAAACAAATAGAAAACAAATCAAACTTTATTTGTTATAGCACAAAATTTAATTTTCTATTCATCCAAAAGGCTGAACCCCAACCCGACAGAGCATTTGGGAGGGTGTAAATCATGGTGACTCAACTGAACATGAACCATAGAAGCTAGACCGGTGCTCACTGCGCACAAAAAGCCCCCCTCACCTTGAGAGGTTGCTCCCACACTGTCGCTGGTGAGACTCAATCCCTG
Organism: Ipomoea nil; assembly: GCF_001879475.1. NCBI lineage: Eukaryota > Viridiplantae > Streptophyta > Magnoliopsida > Solanales > Convolvulaceae > Ipomoea > Ipomoea nil. The sequence goes on from NW_017616745.1 coordinate 6,774,772, forward strand.
GTCATTCTTTTAAAGTTTCACCTCTATGACCAGTTGAGCTACCCATGCAAGCATTCTTAATCTATATTGCTTTAATTAAAATGTACATTTTATTACAAGTACAGTTAATTTATTATGTATGAGACAAAATTTCTCTCTATTTTACGAAGGAAAAATGATCATTTTGGTCCCTCAGTTGTTTCCCAATTATCAATGTAGTCTCTAATTTTCAATTTCAACTAATTTGATCATCGAATTGTTTAAAATTTTGTCAATTAAACACTTTCAAGATACCAAAAGAGTGATTTCTTCATTTCTAAAATTTCGTCAAGTTGATCTTCGAAGGATTTAATTGACGAAATTTGAAACACCGATGATCAAATTAGTTAAAATAAAAAAAAACTATGGACTACATTGGTAGTTGGAAAACAATTGAGGGGCCAAAATAATGATTTTTCCTTTTAAAAATTTAAATGTAAAAATTTCATTATCTAATCAATCTTATTGGGAAAAAAAATAATATTTTAAAATATCAATAAGAGTTTATAAGATGAATAATTCATATATAACAACAATTGAGATTACAATCATAAAAAAAAAAAAAAAAAAAAAAAAAAAAAAAAAAAACCCTTATGTATTCATATGTTATAACTTAATTGCATAACTCTTCAACTGCTCTAATATCAATCCTTATTTTCATCCTTAAATTTATTAACTATGGTATAACAATTGATAATTGTACAAGGTGGTATTTACACTGTAAATTTTCACACTTAGGCTGTGTTTGGAAACCCGGAAAATGACTTCTGGAAGTCATTTTCCGGGTTTTTGGTGTTTGGCTACACCTGAAAAATCCAGTCAACGGAATCCATTTTCCGTTGACTGGGGAAAATGAGGCCAATTTGGCGGAAAACGATTTCCGCCAAATTTGGGCGGAAGTCGTTTTCCGCCTCTTCTCTTTCATTTTTTTTTTTTTTTTAAAAATTCTATGGTTTCCGGCGGAACTGGGTTCCGCCGGAAGCCATAATTTTTTTTTATTTTTTTTTTTGTTTTAAAGATTTAAAATAAATTTTTAATTTAGAATAAAATAATTAAAATATTTAATTATACCATTCTACTCTCATTTTCCAGAAAATGAACCAAACACACCAAAACAGTTTTCCAAATGCAACCAAACACTGGAAAAGGAAAATGTTTTCCGGAAAATGACTCATTTTCCAGAAACCATTTTCCAGAAGTCATTTTCCTGCTTTCCAAACTGACCCTTAATATAATACAAGATAAGACTCCATCTAAGATTCAAACATATGAAATGGTATTGTAACGCAAATTATGTTGTGGACCCGTGTTCACTATGTGCATGGTGGACACACTGTACATTCATAATTTCTATACTGTAGACAGTGTTGCAAAAATTGCGCCTAGGAGCTCTAGGCGCCTGCCTAGGCGATCCCTAGGTGCCTAGTATTGACTGTAGATTCATAATTTCTAAACTGTAGATTCATAAAATTTATAATGTAGATTCATAATTTCTATACTGCACATTCATAATTTCTGTACAATAGATTCATAATTTCTGTACTGTAGATTCACAATTTCTGTACTGTAGATTCATAATTTCTAAACTGTATAGTTATCAAATTATGAACACATAGTTATCAAATTATGAGTCTACAGTACAAAAATTATGAATGTGCAGTATAGAAATTATGAATCTACGTTATAAATTTTATGAATCTACAGTATAAAAATTATAAATCTACAGTATAGAAATTATGTATAGAAATTATGAATCTACAGTATAAAAATTATGAATTTATAGTACAGAAATTATGAATGTGTAGTATAGAAATTATGAATCTACATTATAAATTTTATGAATCTACAGTATAGAAATTATGAATCTACAGTATAAAAATTATGAATCTACAGTATAGAATTATGAATTTACAGCGTGTCCACCATGCACATGGTGGACACGAGTCCAGGGCATAATGCTCCACAAATTATTCTGTGAATCCAGGTCCACCTTGACCCAGGTTCAAATCTTTAAATTTTACAATGTTCATAATTTATTTTTTAAAAATACACAATTTGTATACTATAAACATACAATGTTAACATACATGTAATTGATTACCTTATTTTGTATTCACAAATTCCTTTCAAATACTGTAGTCACACAATATTAACATATTAGAATTTGATGATCCTGTATAGTTTCTTTCTACAGCTGTTATGTGTTTTGACTTAAAAATACGATTTATATTCTAGAAGTTCACAATTCCAATACTAAAAATGCACAATTTATACGTCGTTTAGGACCAGAGTCCATCTTGCAAGGTGAATCCTAGTCCATATATGCTATAACAACTCGTATTGTAAGACACCAAAGAAAAAGTTATTAGGGAGCATAATATAGTATCCGTATAAAGTTAAAAGACCCCAGCAAGAAGATTCATTCAGTTAACCTAAATGAAAATGCCGCACTTTATGCACTATTTTATGTGTAACGTAACACTATCTGAGTAAGCCCAACGTGTGAGGGACGAGGGCACAGTCAGTATTACTGTAAAATCTTCAACGTATCCTTTTTGATGTAAAGACACCATAGATAAACGAGCCACTTTATTCACGGTCTTCCCATTTCTCTATATCTTAATTAGGCTTTCACAGCCTCACTTTTCCCCTGCAAAAATTGCGAAATTAACGGCCACCTTGGCCCACCCACATGCAAAACCACAAATTTCTTTGGGATGTACATGTATATTTCATAAGACAAATTTGGGGTTTCCTTGAGATCCTATTAAGAGTATCATAGGGATATTATAAGAATAATTAAGAAAAAAAAGATAAAAAAAGGACAGAAAAAAGAAAGAAAAAAATAATAAAACTGAAATTTTTAAAAATAAATAAATAAATAAATGAAGCAGTGCGACTGACGCATCACACGGTTTGTGACATTCTTTTTCAAACTTTGCAGGAGAAATAATTCCATAATTAATCTCACCCCACATCAATAATAACCCCACCCAAGTTATTTCATCTTACATTAACCCCATATTATGCTCTATTGTGGATGCTGTATTAAGGAATCATCCCAAAATCTTTGATCATTATACCATGGAGTTGGTCCACCTTATAAGAGCATTTACATCAGTTTGATTTTTGCACAACATTTAAGAAGTCAAGTAAGAGAGAGAGGAGAGAGAGAGAGAAGATGAAAAACGAAGAAAACCTTGAACTGACGCAAAAGAAAAAAAAAAAGCATTTAATGCGCCAACCAACACGTGCACTATGCCGGGCCCTATATGTGCGAGAAATCGCGCATCTGCGCATTTCCTTCGATTTTTCTCTCTCTTGGGGGCTCACAAAAAACCAATAGTTTGCAAGAAAACAAAATGCATTCTCTCTCATTCTTCTCATTAATCTACCTCATGTTGGACCCCACAAAAAAACCAAGAAAAAACTATAGATGGACATGCTCTAAGATAAATCACTAACATAAAGTGCATTTTTATTATACTGAAGATACAATTTTAATCAACTAAAGGTTTATTTTTAAAAATACATTATTCGAGTATTGAATATACTTTGAATACACAAATAATATATATTTAGTATATTAAAAATATACCTTTATTCTGATCCACATTGCACTATCTCCACAATTTAATTTGCTCAGAATCTTAGAGCAATTACATGACTGAGGTTGGGTTTAAGATTTTATCTATGACATCAGGACAACATCCTTAAATAAATACTCTGTGATTCATTTTTAATTCCTTTGCATATGATGTTAAGATTCCATTTGAGAAGTCCGTATGGGCAGCTCAGTTGGTCACATGGGTGAAGTTTGGAAAGAATGACTATGGATCGAGTCTCATTAGCGACATCATGATTTACATCCTCCCAGATGCTCTGTCGGTCGGGATGTGGGGGCCCTCAAGATTGGAGATTCAACCTTTTGGAAAGAAGATTCCATTTGAGAAAGCAATGACATTAGAATATATGCATGAGATTGTAATGGTTCAATTGCACCATTTTCATTGAACCCTTATCCCTCAAATTGAAATTTTTGTGATAATAGTGGATTGCTCCAAACATTCCAACCTCAGTTCATCTAAACCAATCTTCAAAAAAGTAATTAAAGTGCTGGATGACTCCAACTTCTCTAATTGTTCTTTTAAATACACTTTAAAAAGGTGTAAAGTTGCATTTAATTACAAAGCTCTGTGCCTTACCTCAGAAGATTTTGGCTACATGAAGTCATTCTTTCAATCTCCCTGTTTGTAGTGATGGTGTCAAAAAAAAAAAAGAGTCAAGATCTCTCCAGCTTCTTGTCAGTAGAATCCTTATCTTCTGCCTCCAGCCATCTTTGTTGCCTAAAGAATTAGACAAATAAATTAACAAACATTGAAACAGTGCTGGTTGACAATAATTTCTGGCCCCAAAAGTATTCTATTCATTCTTGATGAGCAAAACAATTAAGTAAAGACTAAAAGGCAAAGCTGAAGTGGCACACACACCAGCACAATGATCTTCCCAACTATACCACTGAATGTCAACAGATAACGCAGTCAAGATAGTTAAGGATACAAACTTGTAATTACAAGGTTATGAGTTCGAATCTCAGTCTTCTTGATTTGAACTAGTCAGCTATAGATAACTTAGCCTGATTTACCTCCTTGTGGTCATGGGCGGACCCAGTGTGGCACAGTAGGGGCAGCTGCCCCCACTCCCCCCACCCCACCCCTTTATATATAGCATGAAATATTATATAAAATTTATATTTATGTTAAAAATATCAATAGTTTGAATAACTTAGTTGGTTAAATTTTAAATTTCGTGTTATAAAAAGCTTATGTCATGGGTTCAAATCTCATTAGCAACACTTTTAATTATCTTCTCTCTTTTATTTCTTCACAAGATAAATTAAATATTTTTTTGAAAGTAATTAAATATTTTAAGTCTACTTTTTATGAATCATTTAATTAACAAATTAAATGCACTTTTAGTCTAGTTTTTAAAAATCATTTAATTAATATAGTATACAAGTTTATAATATACTTTATTGTATTCGAATTAATTTAGAAAAATTGATCTAACTAAAAGAAATTAAAATTTAAAAGTATTTATGAATATATTGTTATTCAAATTCTTTTATCTAACTGGTTATTTTTTATATTTTCTCATAAATATATTGTAATTTATAATGTGTTTTGTATTTTAACCTTATTATGGTTGTTTGATATTTTGTCATTGACATTTCTAACGTCATTTAATATTCACCTCCACTCAGATAATTTTCTGGGTCCGTTAATGCTTGTGGTCAGTCGTAAGACGCATTATTTACACAGTGCATACTCTCAAGTAGTGGCTACAGGTTTCCTCTGTCACGGCGAAGAGAGCGGAAATCGGAAAATCGATAGAGGAATCGGAGGGAAAAACAACTATGAGATTCGATGGAGGGGGGAAAACGGGTTGAGAAACGGACTTGGCGGTTATACCCGCGAAAAATTCCAATTTGTTTTGGGCTTGAAAGTAGAACCACGAATTTGCCCAAATATGGCCCATGGGCCTGTTATCCCGACCCAAGATATCAAGCAATCGTCCAATTGCGGCAATTTATATCCTACACCACGGCGCGCGTTGCAATATGCGCCCAGATGCAAAACGACGTCGTTTTAATTTTTTTTTTTTTTGAAATTTTCCGCCCCAGTGAATGGCAGTAGTTTTTTCTTAAAAAAAAAAACCCGTTGTTCAAGAATGTACATAATGTTATACTAGAATACATATAATTGTATACATGAATGTACATAATTATATAACAAAATATACATACTCTTTTTAAAAGATAATACACATAATCTAACATAATACATAATAAACATAAACTTTTAACATAATACACATCAACTATTAACATAATACACACAAATTTTCTGATTCGGATGTACATAATTGTATAAAAAGAATGTACATAATTGTATAAAAAATGTACATACTGTATGAACCAATACACATAACTGTATGAACAAATACACATAACTGTGTGAACAAATACACATAATCCCAGCAACTTCCTACCGCGCCTCCCAAAACGACCCCAAAACGACGTCATTTTGGGAGGCGCGCGGCGCACAGTGCTATGTGCGCCGTGGTGTAGGCTATAACGATTGTCCAACTGCAGGCAATTGTTATATCATGGACCAAGGTTTATATTATATTGTGAACCCTTATATAAAAATTCTATACCTTCATGAATATATTTTGTACCTACAATTAACAGTTTCTGTAAATGTAAACAAATAACTTGATAATTGCTGACACGTGATATGATAGTCACAGCTACAGAAATTGTCAACTACAGGTACCTAAGGTGCCAACAATAGATACAAAATATGAAGGTTACATAATATGATAGCTACAGATACAGAAACTATCAACTGCTCTGCAGGTACAGAATGTGCCAACTATAGATCAGAGTTTGAAGGTTATTTTTAGACCAGAGTCTATAATGCAAGGTAAACCCTGGTCCATGGTATAATTTGCGTACTAAAGGCAAATATTGTGTGGACCATGGTCCACAGTGCTACATTGATTATAACAAAAAGTAAATTTTAATATATTAAAAGAATATTATTTGTGTACTGAATATACATTATTTGATAGTATGATTTTTTTTAATAGTGTTTCGTATCTACATCACTATGAGACTAACTAAACCAGGAAGAGCCAATAATAACATTTCTACTGAAGCTTGAACTCATAATCTCTCATATGAGAATTCAATCTGAATACCATTAGACCACAAGCTCTTAGCTACTTATCAACTGTCTGATTAGTGATTATGTTAAATAATATTTCGATCTTTATAAATAACTTAAATTCATAATGTTAAACAAAAAAAAAAAAAAAAAAAAAAAAAAAACAAAACAAAAAATTCTAGAATGTTTAAAATATATATATCATTGAAAAGTAAAGTTACCTACTCGCCTTTGCTTGGCTCCATTAGATTGAAAAGTCTAGAAAGGCAGGACCTCTATGATCAGTCAAATAATTACCTTCTGCAGACAATTACTCACTAATTACCTTTCATTTAAGGAAAGGAACAGGTGTAAAGAAAATTATAAAATCCTTTGATGCGTCCAATAAGTAGGAAGGATCCATCATCTCAAAAAATTCAATCTAGGATGACTAATATTATAAGTGTTCACAATGTTTTTATTTTATTTTATTTTTATTCTTTATTCCATGCTAATATGAATGCTACTATTGATTCAAGTTGGTCAAATTGTAACCTTCTTAGTTTCAGACGGTGAATTATGAACAATTTAGATTGATTTACTTTCCTTGTGGTGCTTTGCCACTAGGGTCACAAGGTAGAATTTATCTGTGCACACCTTTGAGTAGGGATTGTAGGTTTCCCTCATCATAATAAAAAAATCACATTTTTAATCTTTCAAATGTGACTAAAGTGTATATTATTGAGTCCTTTAGTTGGATAATTTAGTCACTGTGATATATTTTTGGAATAAGGGTCAAATAGGCCATCGAACTGCACACCATAATTCAATTAGGCCACTGAACCTAAAAAATCAACAATTGGGTCTCTAAATGTGGTGCTTTGCCATTGTTTGAAATTGGTTAGTTTAGGGTCCTAATTGTTAGTTTTTAAGTTTAGTGGCCTAATTGCATTATCGTGTGCAGTACGATGAACTATGTGACCCTTATTCCTATATTTTTCTATTCGACACTCGTATATTGTGATTGATTATGGTGATCGATCTCACACCTCTTAACATTGTTCCACAGCTTTGTCGTTGTATAGTACCATGTAAGAAAGAAGACGCATTTCAACTAGGTAACTCAGCTAAATTGATCGGGCAATTTGCTTAATAGTTACAAAGTTTCGAATCTAACTCCTTATAGAATTGTATATTGACATTTTCAGTTTGAACTCTACTAGTCAACTATTTCATCCCCTTCTCCAATCTATTGAAGAAAAAAGAAAAATAGAAAGCAAAGAAATGTAATAAGAAAATTGAATTGAAGATCAGGGAAGTCAAATATGAAAGCAATGGTCTTTGTTTCATTCCAGCTAGTGACCATAGCAGCATCGCCTATTCCATGTAGTAGGTCGCGTGGTTAGTATTGACTCCCATAGTACAGTGTTCTTCCAAGTAATGGGAAAAGGAGAGAGGTGATGAGGCCCCACCATGGCTATGCTTTTTCTATTATTAAATAGCCTCTATATTAGTTCATTAATTTGATGATCAATTATGTTGATTATGTTAGGGCACCCTAATGAAAGACTTTCCTCATCAACCGATCAAAGCTAACTCAACCCTCTACAAGTATGTGGATACCTACACTTTTGTATTTACATATTTACACATTGAGTTTGGCCCTGTTTAGTAAATGACTGTTAGTTGATATCTGTTAGTTGTTGGCTGATTAGATTAATTAGAGGGTATAACTAGTTGATAACATTAGCTGATTGTAGAAAAATGTTTGATAAATTAGCTGTTACCTGATAATTATTTGGTATAATTTCTTTTCTCAAAAAAGGCAATTAAAAAAGTTGCTTTGAGTAGTTTTTTGAATTTAACATTTTGGAGTTACAAAAAGTTAATTAACCAAACACTTATATTAATTTTTTAACCAAGTTAAACAACTAATAATGATCAAATAAGTTAAAATTGACCTATAAACTAACTATTTTACCAAAGAGTGCCTTAAAAAAAAAATTATAAGGATAAAAGTAAAGAGTACATGCATGTCCAACGAAACACTCGTTGGGTGCGTCATAAGTGACAAACAGTTATCCGCAACTTTCTTTCTCTTGTATTTATATATAAGATAAATAATATTGAAGGATGATGTAGAGATAGATGAATATATATTGGTTGAAGATGTAAAGGACCAAAGGGAAATTCCCCACCACAATGTTGATGCCCTTACAAATGGATTTAATATAAAGTAATGATGTTCGTTTTCGAGAGCTTGAAGGGTTGAACTTGTAAAAATTTACTACAAGCCAAGTGTTTGAGTTAAATCTATGTAATTTTGGTTTGTTCATTTTATTTAATTAACTCGATAGATAAGGTTCAAATTAGCCACTCAATGTAATCTAAAAATGTAATTAGGTCACTGAACGAAAAAAAAAGTACAATTAGGGTCACTGAACACTCCAAATGTATGCAAATTCACCTGATAGCAGGTTACCATCAATTTTAATATGTTACCTGCTTACGTGGCAGCTGAGTTGGCATTTTTAATAATTATAAATAATTTTAAAATTTTAATAATAATTTAAAAAAAAAAAAAGAAAAAAAAGGAGAAGAAAACGACGCCTTGTCGTTTTATTTATTTATTTATTTATTTTAATTTTTTTAATTTTTAAAATTTATTATTAAAAATTATTAAAAATGACAACTCAGCTTCTATGTAAGCAAGTAACCTGCTAAAATTGATGGTAGCCTGCTATTCGGTGAAATTGCATACATTTGGAGTGTTTAGTGGCCTAATTGCACGTTTTTGAGTGTTCAAATGGTCTAATTGCATTTTTTTTTCATTCAGTGGCTTAATTGCATTTTCAGGTTACGTTCAATGGCCAATTTGAACCTTATTCCTTCGATAGTATTAATGACTCTGTTACAATAATGTAATATATGTTTATACATACTTTCTCAACCTATTAAAGGACAAAGAGCCAAATGCTTGTGACCTCCCATTTGAGAGCGCCACAGTTATGCCGCTTGTTCACTAAGGTCTTTGGCAAATGACTAAAGATTTAATTATAATAACAATTTGTTCTAATCTATTTTACCCAATGATGTATGTTGGTATGGTCCCTATTGTTTTAGGTGTTTGTGCTTTAGCCCCCAAATTTTGAAAAATGGGGAAAGTATTAATATGCATGGTGTCTAGCTGGAGGCAGTTTAGTCCATAATTAACACCTAGTATAGGTAGCTATCTTCATTTCAAGAATCCTTTGAAAAGTAGGAAACATATAGTCAAACATGTGAAAACAAGTGCGAGAAATTTAAAGAGAAGAGGTACCATGTTTGTTTGAATAATATGATGTGGTCGATGGAGCCCCTAGCTCGGTTCCTAGCTAGTTCAAAGGTTCAATTATACTTGTTTAAGAATTATGTTTGTGTTTATCAATGACCATGTACTCAAGTTGTAGAAATAATGAGACAAGTTAGGGATGTGATATATAATTCATCGATGTAAAAGATCGGATATCGATCTATGAAGTGTGGATGAGATTGCACGGGTGTTTATAACTTAAAAACTTATGAAGGAGTATTTTGTCATCATCATATTAGTCTCAGTGTCTACTTTAGGTCTCTAAGAATTTAAGTTATTCATAAAGTGATATTTTGATCATTATTGCTAGGGTAACACTTGTGTGAGACCGTCTTACGGGTCTCAATACGTGAGACGGGTCGGATCTTTGATTAATGGGTTGAATTTTTTACCTCATTAATCAAAGATATAACCCGTCTCAGAGATTGAGACTCGTGAGACGGTCTCACACAAATTTTAGGAGAAAGGCTATTTAAAGCATTATTACCAACTCAATTTTGCCCAACTCAAAATGGGTACACTTTGAAAATCAATTTCTCATTCACTCATTATTGATTTTGAGCATATAATATATTAAATCCATTCTCTCACTTAAGATCCTATTAAAACTTATACCACAAAATGATCACTTTAAATGTCATTTTAAGTCAATTTTTATTGCAACTTAAATCTTCTGTGTGATTTGTGAGATATTACATATGATCAAGATTTATCTAATACACACTTTCATATAATAGCTGCGAGTTTTTTTTGTCATAAAAAAAAGTTTAGCACATATATATTATGTTGAAAAACAGAGGTAAATAATTTTCCCAATTCTAAATTAAAATCCCTAGTCGTGATTTGCACGTTCTGACTTTTATGCAAGAAGTTTTGAAATAAAAAATTTATATTTTTATATGAAAGACTTTGATTCAATTGTTAGAGAACATTTTTCATTGCATGCCTAACTATTTTTGTTTTCTAGTATATAGGAGGATTAAAGTCATATTTAACCCAATACTAATAAGGATAAGAATAATAGGTAAATTACTTTTTGAAAAATTAAATATCAAGATTGGGACACTGAAAAAGGAAGATTATGATCACCTTTATTACCTATAAAAACAAAAATTCCTCGCCCTAGTGTTCTACACCTCGACCCATCAATTTATTATAAACTTTGTTGTAAAAATACTTTTCTTGATCTCAAAGGACCTTCACAATCGTCACGCAATATCCGATTTATAAAGGAGTAATCACCTCCCTCCATCGATCCATTGTCACCCAATTAGCTAGCAACTTTGATTACATGATAATATGTCACCCTATTCTGCTCGCGATACACATAACAAATTGAACCCAACCTCCCATTCACTTTTTAGGGTAGTCTTGTATGCTTCAATAATAGTACATATGAGACCTCTAGGGAGAACACCTCCTTTTTAAGTGATTTCACCACTTCCTAAGATTGGAATTACTCAATATATAAAGAATAAAAAATTAAAATATTTTTTTTTTTAGAAAAAAAATTACAAAAGGCTGTCAGAGCGCAATTTTTTGTACGAGTTGCAAACTTGTGCACCCCTCCCTCACGGAGCAATAAAAATTTGATGTTATATACAATTGATTTTATTTTACAATTTTTTTTAAACTTTTCCAAATTTGACTATTTATTAATATAATTAATCACACCATTAGAAAAATAAGTTTAATCTCATAAATAACTGTATTATTTTCCAGTTGATGAATAGGGGTAGACTAGAGGGCAGAGGCCTCTTAGCTTGCTGTTGACTAAACCACTAGCTAGGGCCTAGGGGTAGGTTAGAGTGCATCATCTTCTTTACTAAACCATATATGTTTGATACTAATCTACATTATATGATAGCGACACGTTGATGCTTGAATTTTTACACATTAATTTTCCCCCTTTTATTTCTCAAAAAAATAGTTCAATTAATTTTTTCTTACAAGTAAATAAAATCAAACAAAAGATTATTATAAAAGTGTCGATCCTTTTTTTTTCTTTTTCTTTTTTTTTTTCCAATGAAAATGTTTTTATTTTTATTTTTTTTTGCAATTTTTATTTTAATTGGAAAAATAAAGTTGGAGAATTGTGATCATTGTAGTTAAAAGTGGGGTGAACAATAAAATAGTATTATTCACCCATCATTTTTTGAATACAAGGTTGGAAAAGTGACTCTTGTAAAGGTGCGCGATCTTAAAGAGTTTTGGGTTAAATCTTTACGAGTAGAGTTTGAGTAAAGAGCTCTTGTAGGGGTGTCTCGTGTTATGTGGCAGTATTTGATTTTTGTTTTAAAAAAAGATTTGGGAAAATTGTAAAAAATACCCCTCTATAATATGTCAATTATCAATGTCACCCCTGAATTATGAGTAGTGTAAATTTTTCCCCTTAATTATTAAAACGGTGCACATATAGCCCCTCCCGTAACGGACATGTGGTTCCCCGTTAGTGTACGACACCGTTAAGTCGGAGTAAATATGTAATTTAGTTGTTTTTTTCTCTCCCTCGATTCGAAGTACGAGCGATGGACAACGATGGGGAACCACAGGTCCGTTACGGGAGGGGCTATATGTGCACCATTTTGATAATTGAGGGGCAACATTTACACCGCTCATAATTCAGGGGTGACATTGATAATTGACATATTATAGAGGGATATTTTTTACAATTTTCCCAAAAGATTTTGATTAATAAGTATATTCTTTTTTTAACATATTTTTATATTTGATTAATAAATATATTTTTTTAAACATTGGGTGGGGTTAGCCAAATCATGGTAATCAAGGAATAAAATAAATTTTTATTATCCTGCGGCCCACGGGGCACAACTCAACTAGTCAATCAACTTAAAATAAGTTTATTATAAGCTTTAATTTGTTTGGCTAGCCGCTGCATGGTGAAGTGTTTGAATCATACCAATGACCAAGAAAGGGAGGTATTGATTTGACCTTGCTATGGACAGTTGGACACTAAGAGCATCCTCAATAGACATAGATTTTGAGGAGTTTTTGCATGTATGACTAGAAAAAAAGAACATGGGAGAAAGAAGGGATAGAAGAAGAAAAAAACAAAGGAAACGCGCCCGACTGACGCTTTTAGTGCGCTTCACACGACAAACACAAAAGCCTTTTCAACTTTGGTGGGGTCCACTGTGCATATAAAAACCAGGTCTTCCTGCTAAAACCTCAAATCTTCTCTCATCACTCTCCCTCCTCTACATGTGCATCAAAACCTGCAAAAATCATATAAAATTCACTATTATGGATGCTCTAATGTACAAACATTTGAGGGCCAAATAGCCACTTGAAACATATTCCACAAATTTACTTAGCTTCCTCCACCAATCTTGAAGATAGGAACGGTGAGGGATCTTTAAGTTTGGGATTGTGTATGGGGTGGGGTATTAGTGGTCTTAGGTAATTTGTTCATAAGCTTAGGGACCAAATAGTAATTAAACTGCACTAATCCGACTCATAATGATAATATTTAAATTTAAATAATTTAATTTTAAAATATTTAACTCTTGACCTATAAAAATAAAAATAAATACTTAATACGGTGTAGTTAGGGAATCAAATCAAGTAATTAATGTAATATTTTAATGACAATAATAATTAGTTAAATCTTCCCATGCAATTCTTGGGTTGGCCATGACGTAACGTACGCTTAGGTTAGGAGTATCTATCCACAACCATAATAGACTCTTCCTTCATAATAAAATCATTCTTTGACAGAATCTTACGACTTGAAAACAAAAGAATGTCAACTCTCCCATGCACACGTAAAGACAATTTCTTCCCCCCTTTTTATTATTATTATTATTATTATTATTATTATAAAAAGAAACATTATATTTTTCCGCATTTTTTAATGTTTATTTTTCTTGAAATAACATATTTCCTATTCTTGTACCGTTTTCATGTCAATTCAAACATCTGTTAGTATATATAATACCCCCTTCAGTCCCTTGAATGTCTATCTTTCTCTCACTATATAATACTTTTTATATATGTATGTTTGTATACTGTGAGCCAATTCTGGTTGTCTCTTTCTTAATCCCATTCCTTTTCTATATAAAAAAAAAAAGGTTAAAAAATTTTGATAAAATAATAAGAAGACTAATTAATGTGATTTTAGTTTGATTTAGAAGTTTGGGTTTGTGAATTATTGTTATCTTTTATCTTTTGTTGACTTTTTTTTTTTTTTTTTTAATTTGTAATACTAATTAAATATCACATTTGCACGATTAAATAAATATTGAATTGAAAAATTAAAATAAAATTACAAGAAAATTGTTGTAAATAAATATATGTGAACATTACTAGAGATATTATATTATTAATTACAATACATCTTCATCTTTAATTAATAGTCTTATGACCCTATTAGAAGTATATATCTTGTATATATTGTACTGAATGATGATTAATAAAAGTATTCATGATTCTTTGTCATTCTCTTTACATTATTACTTTACTGCAATCGGAACTATACAACAATTTACTTGAGGATACGTCGGATTATTTCACAACAGAAACAAAAATAATGAATATATTAGGAATGTAGAAAAATGTACGTACAATAAAGTAAGCATAATGTACAAGTTCTTACTACAACTAATTGCACCAAATATAATTTCTATTCCTACTAGAATCTTACCACTAAATTAAATTTTCAATTCAAGTAAACTATGTCAATTACGAGAGGTGTTAACCAACAGAGCTTTCAGTAAACTACTCATGTTTGTGTTTGGTAAACATTTGTTTATGTTCATTTATTAAGGTAAACGAACATAAATGAACAAATTTTAGAACTTATTTAACAAACGAACATAGTCTGAACATTTGTATGCTTGTTTGCTAAGAGTTAGTGAATGCGATCGTTAGTGTTCATTTAATAATGTTTATGAACATGCTATCTCGTTTAGTGTTCGTTTAAGACGGTTCATGAACAAGCTCATTTAAGTGCAATTTATTTTATTATAATTTTTTAATTTAAAGATACTAGCTACTTTGGTGTAGCCTAATAATTATTATTATTATTATTATTATTATTATTATTATTATTATTATTATTATTATTAGTTGTTATGTTGTTTGTTTTGGTTATTATTCTTGAACCTAGATTATTTGTTATTCACGAACAAATTATATAAGATCATGAATATGTACATTTGTTTGTTTATTTACAGGGCGTTTGGTTGGAGGGGGGGAATTATGTGGGAAAGGAATTGTAATTCTAGGGGGTTGAATTACTGGGAATAAAGTGGGAATTTAAATTCCAGTGTTTGGTTGACAGGAATAGAATTACTGGAAATTTCAATTCCAATGTTTGGTATATATGGGAATTGAAAGGGAATAAGTAGTATAAAGTCAAAAATGTCCATTATTGTTGTTAGACATTAATTTTAGGTTAAAAAAGAAAGGGGTAATTTTGACTCATCACTATCTTTTTTTCCCAGGAATTAAAATCCTAGGGGGGGGGGGGGGGGGGGGGGGGGGGGGCGGACATGGGATTTTAATTCCATGAAAATGGGGGAATTGCAATTCCCTCCAACCAAACTACGGAATTTAATGGCCTTTGGAATTAGGTGGGAATTAAGTGGGAAGGGAATTTAAAATTCCTCCAACCAAACACCATGTTTAGCGTTTGTAAACATGTTCGCTAACGTTAACGAACAGATATGTTCGCGAACGTTAACGAACACTTAACAAATGTATATGAACAAAATTTTCATAAACCTTAACAAACAAATATGTACACTCTAAAAATCTTAACAAACGAATACAAACAACCTCCATTCGTTCGTGTTTGATTTATTAAAAGCCGCCCTATCAATTACCAAGAAGTAAATTATAGCAAAACAAGGTTGTTATCTTCCTTGTTGGGATGTCCCTAGAACACGACCGTGGCTTGCATGTGGGTGCTGAGAGAGTTTTATTTGATGACAAGTTGGGTTTTTCTCAGTCAAATGGTAGTCTGGAATACGCAATTGTCAATTGTGTCATGTACCCTATATATTATAGCAATTCAATTGGTCATAGGGATGAGGTTTGAGAATAATTTTTCTGGATCGAGAGCCACCAGCAGAGTGTGAGAGCAACCTCTCAGAGTGAAGAGGGTTACTTGTGGGCAGTAAGCAAAAGTCTAGCCTCCTAAATACTATGTCGGGCCCTTGGGGGTCACTTGTTAAACTGTTAGTTTGATGACCATTCCAAATTTGACTCCCAATGAAAGCAATTTACTATATATCTAGTAGTGGCCATGAGTTTTCCTCGCCGTCCAAATAAATATAAATTATTACTCCATCTGTTTCATTTTATGTGTCTAGTTCGGTTAACGCGGCGACTTGACTGAAGTTATATTTAATCTAATTTTTCATATTATTAAGTTTAGTATTAGTATACAAAATTTATATATTTAGAAACTACACTAAAAATACTATTAAACACCAAAAAAAAAATTAAAAATAAGTAAAAATACTATAGAAAATATACAAAGAAAAAAGAGTTAGTTTGACCAATGAATAATAAGTTGGACAGGTAAAATGGAGGAGATGGATTATTATTATTATTATTATTATTATTATTATTATTATTATTATTGTTATTATTATTATTATTATTATATTATTATTATTATTATTATTATTATTTGAGATGGCGCTTTTAATGACCTTAATTGAGTATGACAACTATATCCCATATGATCTGATTGATCAGTGTATATATAAATATATATACTTGTAGTTGGGCTTTGGGTACCCTAGTTTATTAATTATATGATTTAAATTCCTGTGCTTTCAAGCATGCACATATTGCATTAAACAAATCACATGCAGATAACTGCATGACAAAGACTACTTAACCTTTCCTAGAAGATTGCAATCAAAACCTTAAATTAACATAATTAGGTGCCCTTTCAATGCCAACTATATTTTATTATAATTCCCCTAATAAAATTTAGAATAAGATTGAATCCAAACTTAAGAGTCTCATTATCATTACGGGATATGTCTCTCAATTGTTTTATAGATTTCTAAATGTTTGTCCAATTTTTTACCCCTTCTGTTAGTCCTTAGTAGATTCGAACCCTACATCATGTGATTGTTAATAAAGCAAAGTTTATAAACTTATTTTAGGTTGATTGACCAATTGAACGGTGTAAGAGACTAATTAAATCTAGGATGCATGCATGAATGTGCACATATATTTATTTGATATTTTGGTGGTAATTATTTTGTGTTAATAATTTAAGTAACATTCAACATTAGTGACCCGCAATTTATGTTATAAAGCTTTATGAAAGAGGTAAATTACAAGATATGTTCAAGATTCTAGATGTATATGATGCATGATTGAGTGCACATTTTGGAGGCACTAAGCTAATTGAGAATAATTATAAATATATGAAATATTTTGATTATATTCTTTATATCTACTATATATATATATATATATATATATATATATATACTAATAAGAGCCCAAGAGAGTTAGGCCTATAATGGGTATAAAAAATGGCGGTCAAATTTTTTTTAATTAAATGAATGGCTCAGATTGATCAAATTTTAATTTTTCTTTAAGATTTCCTAATTTATCCTTAATGAATATGATTATCCGTTAACTTTTCCGTTAAATATTATCTTTTCCATTAATTTCTGTTAGTTCACCGTTAATTTACTCATTTCAATAAGAAAGGTCTTAGGTTCGAACCCCATCTCAATCAAAGTTGGCATAATTAGTACTCTATTTTACTCTTATTAAATTATGTTAAACAATAATTTAGTAGCTACAACAAAAAATAATACATGTGCATTTCTTTAATTTAGAATTATGTGTCTACAATGTCTTTATTCAAAAAAAAAAAAAATTATTCATTATCAATAAATTAAATAAGAGAAATAATTTCATTAGTTATTAGTTATATTGTCTTTATTTTTCTCCAATATAAAAATTATTTACATTCGAATTCATCAATTGATTATATTCGCTACATTGTCTCTAAAATGTCTTTATTAAAAAAAATTATTCATTATCATTAAATTCATTAAGATAAATAATTTTATTAGTTATATTGTCTTTATATTTCTCCAATGTAAAAATTCTTTACATTCAAATTCATCAATTGATTATATTCACTACATTGTCTATTATCTTTTTTGTGCATTATTTTTTAATTAAATATCAAAGTTATAATACAAAATAATGCTATATGTTTATTTACCAAGTATTTTATTAATACTATGAAAAAATTAAAAAATATATAATTAATAAAGTCAATCATATTAAGTACTTGAGGAATTTGTTGACAAAAAGAGTATTCAAATCACACAACAAATTGAAGTGAGAACTACCTCGCAATGTCCTTGTTTGACAATCAGCAGTTAGCGGATTATATCATCGGATTTGACCAACGAATTATATATATTAACGGGTGATAAAAAGATATTTGAAAAAATTAGTTGTTTAAATTAACATGTAAAATGACGTAAAGGTATACAGTACATATATTTAATAATAATAATAATAATAATAATAATAATAATAATAATAATAATAATAATAATAATAATAATAATAATAATAATAATTGTTTTAAAAAAATAATTAAGTCAATCATATTAACTGTACTACTTGGGAGGTTTATTGACAAAAAGAGTATTCAAATCACACAATAAATTAAAGTGGGAAACTACCTCGCAATGTCCTTGTTTGGCAATCAACAGTTAGTTCTTCAATATTAATATATATTTAATATTTTATGCCCTAATTTTTATTTGCTCTCCCTTATGTCCCGTATTTGGTTTCAACCATACCTATACAATTATTTCATTGACAATTATAATTAATCTTAACTACATTATCTTGCATTTGTAAACTTAGAATTACCTATTTAAATATGCAAATTCAACATTCAATTATCTATGCATGAACATTTCCAATATAATTTTGTCTTGATATACTTTAAAGTACTTATTTTTAAAAAAAAAACATTGGACATTATCTCAATCGTGCAATGCGCGTAAAAAACTAGTCTACTATATATATATATATATATATATATATATATATATATATATATATATATATATATATATATATATACTAATAAGAGCCCAAGAGAGTTAGGCCTATAATGGGTAGAAAAAATGGCGGTCAAGTTTTTTAATCAAATGAATGGCTCAGATTGATCAGATTTTAATTTTTCCTTAAGATTTCCTAATTTATCCTTAATGAATATGATTATCCGTTAAATTTTCCGTTAATTTCTGTTAGTTCACCGTTAACTTACTCATTGATTCAATAAGAATGGTCTTAAGTTCGAACCCCATCCAAATCAAAGTTGGCATAATTAGTACTCTATTTACTCTTATTAAATTAAAATAATAATAATTTAGTAGCTACAACAAAAAATAATACATATGCATGTCCTTAATTTAGAATTATGTGTCTACAATGTCTTTATTCAAAAAAAAGTTATTCATTATCAATAAATTAAATAAGAGAAATAATTCCATTAGTTATATTGTCTTTATTTTTCTCCAATATAAAAATTCTTTACATTCAAATTCATCAATTGATTATATTCGCTACATTATCCATACAACGTCTTTATTAAAAAAATAGTCATTATCAATAAATTAATTAAGAGAAATAATTTTATTAGTTATATTGTCTTTATTTTTCTCCAATGTAAAAATTCTTTACATTAAAATTCATCAATATAATTAAAAAATATAATTAATAAACCCAATCATATTAACTACTTGAGGGATTTGTTGACAAAGAGAGTATTCAAATCACACAACAAATTGAAGTGACAAATATCTCGCAATGTCCTTGTTCGACGATCAGCAGTTAGCGGATCAGATTATATTAGCGGATTTGACCAGCGAATTATATCAACGGTTGGTAAAAAGATATTTGAAATTAACTAAGTGAATTGTCACATATAAATCTAAGACAAAAAATGAAATTAACTCCAAATAAAAGTGTAGGTTTGCAAAAGTGGTTAAGTAGCTAGGTGGAGTATAATTCAATTATTTCTGTTAATATTTTAGTTTTTTTTTAAAGTTTTTTTTGTTTTTTGGAAGTAAGTTGATGCATCTCAACCATTAAACCAATGCCCCAAAGATGGAGTGATTTGTGTTATATTATGCTTTAATTTTTATTTACTCTCCCTTATGTCCTGTATTTGGTTTCAACTATACCCATACAATTATTTTATTGACAATTATAATCAATCTTGACTATATTATCTTGCATTTGTAAACTTAGAATTACCAATTTAAATACGCAAATTCAACATTCAATTATCTATGCATGAACAATTCTAATATAATCTTGCCTTGATATACTTTAAAATACTTATTTAAGAAAAACATTGGGCATTATCTCAATCGCGCAATGCGCGTAAAAACTAGTTTATATATAAAGAGCATGTAATCCCGTTTGGAGGAATCGCCGTACTGATCGAGACTTGATTCGAGCGGACACATGGGCACTTTGATGCTTAGAATTTCTTAATGGGGGCTCTCTCTCCCATCCATTGCACCGAAAAAAAAAAAAAAAGAAAGAGAGAATATAATAAATTAAATTAATTTTCTTTTCATTTTAGTAATGGTTAATTGTTGAATTGTATACTTATTTGTTATTATTATTATTATTATTATTATTATTATTATTATTATTATTATTATTATTATTATTATTATATTAAAGAATAAAGAAGGAGCTGGCCCCACTTTTGCTTATTATTATTATTATTATTATTATTATTATTATTATTATTATTATTATTATTATTATTATTATTATTATTATTATTATATTAAAGAATAAAGAATGAGCTGGCCCCACTTTTGCTTGTCGACATCAAATTTAGGAAATTCCACATTCTCATCGATCAATTCATGTTTGACCTTGTACCTTAAAATGTCAGAAACTAAAAATCACACCCCTGTATATTTTACCGTTTTGTTTATTATTCAAATTAATTTTTTAAAATTTATTTTATTCAATATTTTAAAATTTTTTTAATTTAGTTTTTTTTTTGGTATTTAATACTCTATTTTTAAATATAAATTTTATACACTAATATTAAACTAAATATTACAAAAAAGTGAGTTATAAATAACTTAAATAAAGGCTCTGCACCAGGACTATGTGGTCTAATGGTATCCGGGTTGGACTTCCATTTGGAAGATTGTAAGTTCGAGCTTTAGTGGAGGCGTTATTAGTTCTTTGTGTTTCAGTAGGTTGAGAAAGTATATGAACAGATACTACAATGTAATAGAGCTAGTAGCAAAGGCTCTGCAAACCTTAGACGATGACAGGCTTGGGATTCCTATTTGGCAGCCACCAACTTGTAATTTTTGGGTATTTCCCTTCTACTTGTTCTAAAAAAAAAAAGAAAAAAAAACTCTTTAATCGAACTACACACATAAAATGAGAGAAATGACTCTTTAGTCGAATTACGCACATAAAATGAGAAAAAAGAAGTGTGTGTGTGTGTGTGTGTATATATATATATATATATATATATATATATATATATATATATGTTGATGTTAAAGTCAAGGATAATTACTATCTAGGGGCCAACTTAAAGACTGTCTAAATATGAAAGTGCATGATGTATTTGAATACAAAAGTCCTACCAAATTTGACTAATTTGGTTTAGAATTTAGATTTCAACCCCCACCCCCACCCTAAGATGCAACAAACCAATTGAAACTGGAATGACTTTTATTATGGAATTACAACACATTTTGTTCATGGAATGAATTTGGAAGGAATATGAATGCTATTCCACATGAAATGGAATATATACGGAATAGAATTTGAATTGTATTTTATTGTTCGGTTCGCTAAATAATTAAATAGACTTTAAGAATTGTATTATAATGTTTGGTTGGTTCAAGGAATATAAATGGAATATGTTTTAAAGACACAAATACCCTTATATAAAATAATGATAATGATAATGATAATGATAATGATAATGATAATGATAATGATAATGATAATAATAATAATAATAATAATAATAATAATAATAATAATAATAATAATAATAATAATAATAATGATTATGATGATATACTGAATGTTTATATATATATATATATATATATATATATATATATATATATATATATACACACTACTGGTAATTCTGAAATTTCCGACCACCTGAAAGTAATCTTAAATCAAGTTGAAAGCCTTGTTTCCGACCACTTTTGATATCCGGAAAAACCTTTGCTGCTATTTCCGACCACTTTTTGCTTTCAACTTGATTTAAGATCACTTTCAGGTGGTCGGAAATTTCATAATTTCCAGTATTGATATATATATATATATATATATATATATATATATATATATATATATATATATATATATATATATATATATATATATATATATATATATATATATGTTCAGCGGTTGTGCGGTTATATATGAGTCATTGATCTTGCCTAAATCAACATTCAGGATTAACAGTGGTTAAAAAATGCGCAGTAGCAATTTGGTCTTTTTGCATATAGGTCAAATTTAAGGTGCGTGGTTTTCTTTCTTAAGGTACGTGGTTTTTATGCTTAAGGTGAGTGGTTTTTGTACTGTGTGGCTTAAGGTGTGTCAGGTGTTGAAAACTTAAGTGCGTCGATCTAAAGCTTTAGGTGCGTGATTTTCCTTCTTAAGGTGCATGGTTTTCCTTCTTAAGGTGCATGGTTTGTGCGCTTGAGGTGCGTAAGTTATTGAAGTGTCGGCCTAGAGCTTTAGGTGCGTGATTTTCCTTCTTAAGGTACGTGATTTGTATGCTTAAGGTGCGTCAGTTGTTGAAACTTAAAGTGCGCCATTTTAAAACTTTAGGTGCGTGGTTTGTGTTCTTAAGGTGCTTTGTTTGTGTGCTTAAGGTGTGTGGTTTGTGTATTTAAGGTGCGCCATTTTAAAACTTAAGGTGCGTGATTTGTGTTCTTAAGGTGCTTTGTTTGTGTGCTTAAGGTGCGTGATTTGTGTACTTAAGGTGCGTCTTTTTGTGTTAACCGCACAATCACATGGGAACTTATATTTGCACCTGATCCCTCTATATATATATATATGACAGAGAGAGAGATAGAATAACAACAACAACAACAACAACAACAATAATAATAATAATAATAATAATAATAATAATATATTTATATAATACATTATATTTATTAAATAATGTGCAAAGAGAATTTTTGGTACGTATTTGTAATATAAAAGTTATTCACAAGAATATAGAAATAGCTAATACCAAGGCCCTCCCTAGGAATGGCTATTCTCATAGTAAAGGTAATAGCTCATTCATTGAAATGTTATTTCCATATCAAAATAACTAAAACAAACAATGGAATATGTCTATTTAAAAAAATATTATTATATTCCTGCCCTATTCCATGCATGAACCAAACATGCCATTAAAGAAATACTCAAAAGTTATATAACTATACTGTAACTCTGTAAGCACAAAAGTGGGGGTGCTACACACAAGACATTAATTTTTATTTTTATTTTTTTTATAAATCTGGTAGGGGAGACCCAAAGACATTAATTTGGTTAGTAGAAATTGAAGTAATCGAATTGAATTTTGATTGATTCAGTTAATTGATTGAATGCGAATTCATTTGACTAACCGAATTAATCAAAATTTTATTTTATATAATATATTTTTAATATTTATTACCAATTTGATGAATTTTAAATTTTTAACTGAATTAATTAAATGATAATTAAATTTTTAAATTTTTTTTAATCATTAATTGAGTTCTTCATGAAGAACATACTGTGCATTGCCGGGTCTTTTTATGTCCGTTTAACGGCTGGCCCAAAAGGAATTATCACTTTTGAGAATTGAATCCGAGTTATTTCAAAATTTTTCTTCCAAAAAAAATTCATTTGTCACTTGAACTACCCTATTGCGTTTACATCAAGTGAATTGATGATATAGATAACAATATAACATATTATTATTATTATTATTATTATTATTATTATTATTATTATTATTATTATTATTATTATTAAATCATCATCATTATTTATTGAAAACAATATCGTCTGCAACATCATAGACTCATAGTTAGGGACCTGTAATAATGAGAGTGTTTATTGCACATGAAGTAACATTTCGTTGCGGATAATTTAATTTCATAATTTTATATATCTACTGACAGCTCGTGAATTAATGAATTAATCGATTTCATGTTGTACAAAAAATTCTTAAAAGAGTACTTTTCATATTATGAACACATTTTTTCAAGAAACTTATAGAAATCCTCACGAAATATTTTGACCTCATCATTTCTATAATAAAAAGAAATGGAATCACATCTCTTAAAAGTGAATGGTAGTCATTTAAATATATTTAAGAAAAAAAAAATTACAAATATGTTTGATGGAGGTTTGGAGGACCAAATTCATCGACGCACATGAACCCAGCTTTTGTTTTCGCAAATCATATAAAAAAAGGTAAACTTGTACACTGAGTAGACCTTGTGGGACGACGGGCTTGACTCAGAGAGTTAACAATAATTAAACACGTGACCTTCTAGTACATGAATCATGCTCAGCCTACTTGGCCACCATTTTTAGGACTACACCTACCTTCATTTTGAGTTATAACTTTTAGCGTAACGACAACGTTTAATTCAGACCAAATTTACCATTTTTGCCTGCACATGCTTAACTCACTGGTTTAATAGGCAGTGTGGGCAGATCTCTTGTGCGCACCGATATTTAGCCCTGTCTGCTGAGCCATTGAGTCACTGTGATTTACATCCTCCCAAATATTCTGTCGAGCCCTTGAGGTTGGGCATGTTGAGCATATAATATATATAAATATAAATGTGTAATCCAACTATCAACTTAGGCTTTTTGTTGAGGTAGATGCTACAATTGAGCACTCAACCTTTTTTGGGAGAAGAAAAATTTACCATTTTCTTTCAAAGGGTAAACCCCAACCCTAAAGGCACCCCACATTCCGTCCTGACAGAGCATTTGGGACCATTTTCATGGTGCCTAAATGGTGACGATGAGATGATTCAATGAGGGGAGCCCCCAAAAACATATGTCAAACAATTAAGATAATCACATGAGAGAGAAGGTAGACAACTGTCAAAGGAAGGATTAATTAATCAGAAAATATATATACACACATAACTTTTTAATTAAGGAATCACATGATATTCAAATTCTACACCCACAAAGCTTAGGGACCAGTCAACCTTAGCTTCTCATCTCCATCCCTAGCTAATAATGCATACATTATTACATTATTATGATGCTCGATTGGACTGTCCTGCCACGGTTGAATTACCCACTTTAATTTTTATTAATTATAATATATACATTATTTTAATTTTAATTTTTTTTTTTAAAGTAAGAAAGACCATAAAAGTCACAGCAATATCTGAATCTAGTGATGACTAATGGCATTGAAATTTAATTCCTTGTTGAATGAAACAAACGCCTCCCAACGCCCAGAGAAAAACAACACCACCGCCCACCCTCCTATTTCAACCTTATCCCCCCGCCCTCTCCGGCGGCTTCACCCTCTTATCTTTCCCGACGACGTCAACACCGGCCGATCGCCGGAGACAGAAGAGCAGTACCCGCCGCCGATCATCCTCCGATAAGTCACACAACAATTCTTGCCCAACAAGCTAGCTAGCAAGCTCATCATCGTTTCTTGATTGACATATACATACATATATACTTACATGGTTTGTATCTATATATATATATATAGCTAAATATGTTTCATCTATATATACTTGACTTCCACATGCACCTAAACTTGTGATTGATATGATCAGTTCAATCTGCAGCCTTTTTCATCCAAGGTTTTAATTTTAGTAAATATTATAATCTTTTTTTTTTTTTTTTTGTTTCATTTAATTTTCACATACTTTTATGTGAAAAGGGTCTTCTTCTTCTTCTTCTGATCCTTCTCCTTCTACTTCTTCTTATTCTCCTTCTTGCTTGCATGGATGGATGGGAATGTGTTTGTATTGAATTGGGAGCTAGAAAATATGAAATAATGGATGAAAGGGTGTTGTTTATTTTGATCTTTTGATATGAGAATTATGTGTATGTGTGTCTATTTGTTCTTCAATTTAAACAAGTGTGCTAATAACAACATATATGGATTTAGATAAAAGTGTTGTTAGGGTTTTGCATAGTTTTGTTTGAAAAAATCTTTTAATTCCCCTCTTGGGATTTCATTAATAATGATTAACTTCTTACAAAGTTATTCATTTATATTGTTTCCAATTTCTTCTAAGCATGCTTGCTAGCTACCTCATCAAGTTTATCTATGTATTGCCTGCATGTACAAACTTAGCTCACTGGTTCAGTAGTCAGTATTTGGGAGAAGTTTATATATGTGTATATACATATATAAATATATATCATCCTCTCAATCACGCACCTTCTTCAGCTAAGATTCCCTTTTTCTTCTTTTTTTAATCGAAATGGTGAAACTAACATCACAAAAGATAATTGCTTGCTTATTCGAGCTCAACACTACAACCAAACTTGTATAGAAAAGTCTAGCAAAAACACCCGAACTAATAAAATATTTAAGATGGAATTCAAATATGAAATTCCTAACTCAAATAAAATGTTCAAATTTCAAAGTGAGGGTGTATGTTGGTAACTAAAACTAACTCTCATCTAATTCTTCATTATTCTTATTCATTTTCTTTTTAGATTTGTAGTTAATTAATTTCCTCTCTTAATTACCTTTTCCTTGATGATTTTTTTTTTCTCTTTTTTTCTTTTTTTGGGGGTATAAATCTTGCATAATACAACTGATTTAATTAAGACAACCTACAAACTTTAATGTTGTGGGTTAAGAATTCTTTAAATTCACATCTGCTAACATTTATGTTGGTGGATAATTCAATAAAACCTTGGGAAGTCACTTGTAAATTCACAACATGTTTTAGGTACTCTGCTGTTTGCATCGTATTGGTCAACTTAAATATTGTCAGAAATGTTTTTTTTCAAATATATATATATATTGTCAGAAATTATTCCCAACCTTGTCAGAAATAATATTTATAGGGGCAGTGGACATTTTTAAAAGTAAAAACACAAGAGAACAGTAGAGTACGAGGTAAATAATCTTGTAAAGTTAGTCAGAATATTGGCGGCTAAATAACCACCTTCAATTGTTTCAGAATAAAAACATAGGCGGCGGCATGGAAGCCGGATTATCCGGAGAAATGCAAGAGAAGGAGAAGACGCCGTTATTATCGCCGGAGACATGTTCGTCGGAGAGTAAAGGAATGGCGTCGATTGATTTGAACAGCAGAATGGACGGCGGCGAGGATGATGATGACGACGACGACGACGTAGAGTTACTCAGCGAGAAAGCGGGGCCGGATGGAAACTCGTCGGCGAACAATAGCAGCTCTTTCTCCGGCGAGTTGGAAGGAAACAATGGAAATGGCAATGGTGGTGATGAGAAGAAGTCTAGTGTCCGGCCATATGTCCGGTCAAAAATTCCCAGGCTCCGATGGACTCCTGACCTCCATCTCTCCTTTGTGCACGCTATTCAACGACTCGGTGGACAAGAAAGTAAGTTGATAATATTTTTCCGAGTTAATTTCATTTTTGGTCCTAAATTTATAGGTCACAATTAGGGATGGCAATTTCAATCTGCACCGCGGATATTCACCCGAATCCACCCGTATGGATGGGATTTTTTTGGGTGATGGTGGATGGTGGGACGGGTGTGGGTCTTTAAAAAGTAAACCCGCGGTGGGTCGGGTTGAATTTGGGTTCTATGTACAAAACCTGCGTAGAACCCCACCCGACCCACCATATATGTGTGTGTACTAAGTTTATATAACTACTAAAATAAGTACTAGTATGTATTATTTATAAAAGTTTATATAACTTCGTGTATCTTTTACTATTTTTATATCTAAACTAATAAGTTTATTTTTTAAAATTAACAATTTAGTTATTATATTTAAATATTTCTATTATTTTATGTTTTATTATCACTAATGAATTTTATTATTTTATTACGTGTAAGTAATTTAAATATTATTTTTTAAAAAAATAATAAGATGATAAGTGGTGGGTACCCGTAGTGGGCACCCGCACCTGGTGGGGGTGGGTGTGGGTTTTGAAAAAGTCCACCCAATGCGGGTTGGAGGTGGGGGTGGGTGGAGAAAATATAAGGTGAGTCGGGTGATGGATGTAGCCACACCCGACCCATTGTCATCCCTAGTCAGAATCCACTTTTAGTCCTTTTTTATTTATTTATTAGAACATCATCATTTGTTCTCGTATTATTGTTACATGACCATTTTTAGTCCTCCATCTTCAAAATCGTTAAATACAACAAAGACATTGCAACTTTTTTTTATATAAATTATGTTGAATCGCTATATTTTTATGTTTATTTTTTTGAAAACATTCATAATTGAAGACCAAAATGTCCTTGTATTTAACGATATTTAAATTATTTTGTTGATAAAGGACTAAAAATGGTCATGCCACGATAATACTAAAATAAAAAGTGAATGTTCTAATAAAAAAGACTAAAAATAGACTCTCACCTATAAATTTAGAACAAAAAATAAAATCAACTCTATTTTTTTTTTTTTTTTTGCATAATTTAAATTTCACCTCCTTTTGTAGTCTATCCAAATCTAATAATTCACCAAGAGTCAATGAATATAAAAAGTTTTTAAAACCTTTGTCAAGTAAATTTCTCTTTGTATGACCAGGACTATGTGGTCCAATGGTATCCGGGTTGGACTTTCATTTGGAAGATTATAAGTTCGAGCCTCAGTGGAGGCGTTATTGGTACTTTGTGTTTCAATAGGTTGAGAAAGTATATGAACAGATACTACAATGTAATAGAGCCAGTAACTTTCAAAAAAAAAAAAAAAAATTCTCTTTGTATGTGTTTTACCTAAACTCTACTATCGAATATTCTATATTTATCTTATGAAAAATCTACCATAGCTATTTTGGAAAACTTAACTGAAAAGGTAGATGAAAGCTGAAAAATTATAAGCGGAAAATTAAAGAGCTGATTATACTTAAAAGTGTTTGGTAAAATTAGGTGTTTGATAAGTTGATAAATATAAAAAGACTAAAAAGGACATCTTAATAAAATCAGTGTTGAAAAATCGCGCCTAGGTGCTAGGCGTGTTGAGCATATAACCATTAATGTGCAATCCAACTATCAGCTTAGGCTTTTAGTTGAGATGGAGCACATACTTCAATTTGGTATCAGAGCCAGATCTCTACGTCACCCCATAAGCGACTACAATCCACGTGTTGCTTGAAACCCACCGCACACGTGAGGGGGAGTGTTGAGCATATAACCATTAATGTGCAATCCAACTATCAGCTTATGCTTTTAGTTGAGATGGAGCACATACTTCAATTAGACGGTCGGCCTCCTAGGCGTTCTAGGCGCCCGCCTAAGCGCTCTAGGCGCTAGGCGCTTAGAGGGCTCCTAGCGATTTTAATAACAAAAATAAAGATAAAAAAAAAAAGTTAAAAAACTACTAGCTCATTTTTGAAGCGCTATCTAATGTAGCATTTCAAAATTCTAAGTTAATTTCTTATTTTAGAAACATTATCAAATAAAACTTATAGATTATTAATAGCTTAAAATGAGTTAAAAACTCCAAAATAAACTTTGTCAAATACAACCATGTCAATCCGTACAGATGTCTTTCACACGCCAAGTATAAGTATTATTTATACTTAATTTTAAGGTTGTAATAAGTATGCTTGTCAGTTGTCACCACAAAACCTGGTAAACCAAAATATATATGATTATATTCAAGGTAAAAGGTACTAGTATCAGTATCGATAATGATTGACACATTGAAAGTTTTTCAATAATTTTGTGCAGCAGGAGCCCTATATTTATACCGGGCGTTTGGTTGGATGGAGAGAATTAGAATAGAGAAGGAATTGTAATTCCATAGAAAAAGAATAAAGTAGAAAAATTTAAATTACATTTTTTTGGTATGAAGGAATAGAATGATTGAGAATTTAAGGAAGAAGTGAATAAAGACTAAAATGTCCTTGTATAATAATAATATAATAATTATAAGAAGGATAAAATGGTAATTTATCATGAAATTACAATTTCACAAAGTGTGAAATTGTAATTCATAGGGGCCCTAGGAATTGCAATATCATGGTTAGAAGAAATTATAATTCCATGGAATTGCAATTCTCTCCAACCAAACCATGGAATTGCAATTCCATGGAGTTTGGTACGTAGAAATGGAATTATAATTCAATCCTACCAATTGTTATGCCGTGGAACCGTGTCCATCTTGCAAGGTGGACACGGTTCTATGTTTATAATTATAAAACTCTATGTTCATAATTTTTGAATTTCATATTCACAATTATTGAACTCTATATTCACAATTACACAACTCTATGTTCATAACTCTAAGTTCATAATTATAGAACTCTATATTCACAATTATGACAGTTTTGCAAGGTGGACAAGCATAATTTGCCCAATCCTACCAAACACCCCATATACATTAATGTCACCCTTAATTGGTAGTCTTACTTTTGATGATAACTTATGTGTTAACATGAATTTGGGGTTGGCAGGAGCAACACCCAAATTGGTTCTCCAGTTAATGAACGTCAGAGGGCTCAGCATTGCTCATGTAAAGAGCCATCTGCAGGTAATTTCATCATCATCATCATCATCATCATCATCATCATCATCATCATCATCATCATCACTAATGACTTGATTCACAAGTAAACATATATATATATATATATACATACATACATGTACAACGTTAATTAATTGTGTTATTATTGCAGTACAGTCATATATGCATGTAAATATTAATATTAATATTAATATAACATGGTTGTTGTTGATGCATTGCCTAATGTCAGATGTATAGAAGCAAGAAGCTTGATGCATCCGGCCAAGGTATAGTAATCAATCAAACTTGCTATTTCTAAAAGTCATTCACCTAAACTCATATATAATCTGGATGCTATTATTTGATTTTAATATTTTAAACTTACGAGATAATTATACAAACTATATTATTTGTACAAACTCAGAATTCGTTTTTATCTAGAATATTATAAGGATCTATAATTGTTGGGTTCAATTTATTTTTCTCTTTATATAGTATTAGGTCAAGCTAAGAGAGGATTTAAAGGGAGGAGTTATGGATATGGAGACATGAACTGTAGATTTATTCCCCATCAGCATTTCAAAATGCAAAACGGCGCAATCGTGTTAACAA
Source organism: Ipomoea nil (assembly GCF_001879475.1). Classification (NCBI taxonomy): domain Eukaryota; kingdom Viridiplantae; phylum Streptophyta; class Magnoliopsida; order Solanales; family Convolvulaceae; genus Ipomoea; species Ipomoea nil. The sequence continues at coordinate 6,806,172 of NW_017616745.1, forward strand.
GAACTTTTGAAGATGGTCGTCATCAAATGCTCAATAATAATATTGCAAGGCATTCCATGTTTCAATCCCCAACTTATGACCTCAAAAGCATCATCTCAAGGTACCCATTTAACCCCTCTTATTTCCACATTATTTGAGTAAATAGTATAGGAAAATCTGTAGTTACTATCCGATAATATGCATTGGGTAAATCCCCGCTATGTGACCATAGCCAGTAAAGAACCACAATGAGATAAACCAGCCAGCCTAAGTTGTCTATCTCAAACCAAGAAGGTCACTAGGTCATTTCTGCTAGGAGGAGAACTTGTAATCTTGTAATTACCAAATGAAGTAATCTTGTAGACTTGTACTTACCAAATCAACAATATGGCCAACTTATACTCATGCAAACATTGTTACTGTTAGGATCAAACGCTTATCTATATTTACGCTAAAAGTTATAGTTAGTGAAGACACAACTTTATTTCCTCATTTATAGACCGCTAGCACATTTTTGAGACATTGACTGTTGGGCTTGACCCCACCCTTTACCTGCCTCTGCCTAACAATCACCAATCACGTGGTGTGACCTTTACCGGCCTCCTCCCAATAGTTACATTTATATGGATTTGAACTCCCGGCCTCATACTTAAAAGCTACATACATGTTTCAGATATCAACAGAGGTCATCATCCAATCAAGAAAGTGTTCTTCTCAAGCTCAGCGGGGCGGCGAAAATGGAAGATCATAGAGAAGGAAACGTGTTGAGAATGAGGATGCTACATCAGCATCAAGAGAAGCTGCCATTATCATATGCTCCAAAAGATCATCAGTTGCAATATTCATCACCTGCTAGTAATGGTAGCCATCATCATCAAATTGTCCCAATCAGGCCTAGCCAGTTTCTTGAAGAAAAAAGATGGCCGCCGCGGGGATCCATGGCGGCCAATCATTTGAAAGAGAAACCTGCAACCTTCACTACATGTGGCCTTTGGTCCAATGCTGCAACTCCCCAACCATTGCTTCACCACACAATCCCTGCTGGGACAAACTCCAGATTTAGCACTCTTGGCCCTAGTTTTGACCCCCCATTTCGGAGACTTGAGGTAATATATATATACTTGTAATATATCCATGATCATCTATTTTTATGATCCCATTTTATTTATGGACTCAACTCCAATCGACCTTGGTCCTATTTGGTAAAATGACTGTTAGCTGATTGAGTTAATTAGATGATTTAACTAGTTGATAACATTAGCGGATTGTAGAAAGGTGTTTGGTAAATTATTAGTTGTTAGCTGATAATTGTTTGGTATAATTTTTTTTCTCAAAAAGCTAATAGAAAAAGTTGCTTTGAACAGCTTTTTGAATTTTAGCATTTTGGAGTTACAAAAAACTAATTAACCAAACACTTATATTGATTCTTAACCAAGTCAAATAGCTAATAGTGGTCAAATAAGCTAAAATTGGCCTATAGGCTAATTATTTTAGCAAACAGGGCCAAGCTTGTCTCAATCTTGTTTCCAAAAGGTTGAATCCCAAACCCTAAGGACCTCTACGCTCCAGCCCGACAGAACATCTGGGGGAGGATGTAAATTATGGTAACTCAGTTGAACACAGAGACTAGACCTGCTCGATCCTGGGTCATTGTGTTCAAACTTTACCCCTGTGACCAACTGAGATGCCCATGCGGGCTTGTCTCAATCTTAATGCAGGTCCATCCCGCTTCATTTGTTCCCTAATTGTTATATCATAGACTATGGTCTACCTTGCATTATGACTCGGGTTAAAATTTATGTGTCTGAAGTTAACATATTATGTGCATGTACTTAACTACTTAACTGTGCTCTCAATTTATTTACATGCACATAATATGACACATGCCTTACTAATCTCATGGGTGAGCCTGTTTCTGCAATCTTGGGTAAATGATAGTAAATTTTTTATCTGCAGATGATGAATAAGGAGAAGATGAGCTTCAAGGAGAATGGCAGATTGCTGGATTTGCAACTGAGATTAAGCCAAAGTGGAGATGATAATAATAATAATAATGGTGAGAAGTCTTATAAGAAGGAAGGAGATATTAACACCATGCTTTCTCTATCCCTATAACCATCAATATATATTTTGTGTCAAGTTTAATTAGCTGAAAATTATTACTGATAGCTATATATACTAGGAGGCTGAGTACTTGAGATCTGACCATATATGCAGTTGGCCTGGCTAGAGCAGTGGAGTGAGATCTCCAAGTACTTGCCTTAATTAGCTTATAGGCTTGTGATAGTACTAACTAATTAATTACAGTTTAATGTTTTGACACATTATTTTTATGGAAATGAAACATTTTATACCTGTTATATATAACCAAGATGAAATAATGCTTATTTTATATTTGTATATTCATGCATACATACATATATATGACACATGCTCACACATGGGAGGGTTGGGTGAGAACAAGCCTCCAGGTAAAAAGTGGGGCCGGACTGATTTTATCATCCATCTGGGTAGATCAACGGTACAAGGTTGCTGAAAGATAAGCCCTGTTTGGTAAATGACTGTTAGCTGTTAGTTGATTAGATTAATTACAGGGTATAACTAGTTGATAACATTAGCTCATTGTAGAAAGGTGTTTGGTAAATTAGTTGTCAGCTGATAGCTGTTTGGTATAATTTCTTTTCTAAAAAAGTTAATTGAAAAAGCGGCTTTGAACAACTTTTTGAATTTTAACATTTTAGAGTTACAAAAAGCTAATTAACAAAACACTTATATTAATTTTTTAACCAAGTCAAAATAAGCCAAAACTGACCGATAGGCTAACTATTTTACCAAACAGGGCCAAGGAGAAAAAGGGTGGTGTCAGTTCTATAAATATTACAAACTTAAAGTTTTTCGACTGTGATTTGTCCTTACTTTTCCATTACAAGCAAAAGTGAAACTTCATATGAATCAAAATCATAGCTTGCATAGAAAACATGAAATTCCTTGGCTCACTACAATCTCATTCAAAGAGTTCATAAAACTACTATGAATTACAAAATTAGGCACTCCAAAAGAAAAACTTCATTTCTTCTTTGCCCTCACAAAAAAACATCCTCAAGAAGGGATGTCTAGATAGCCATCTAGGAAAAGATTGGAGAGTGTTGAACCTCAAGTTTTGATACTAAACCGGAACGAGAAATTCCATCCATTGAGGAGATGAAAAGAATCATAGATTCTTACCAAACGTGGGAACCATAAGGAATAAGTTCCTGCGAAGGCAAACAGATCAGTGAGGTTCGATAAATGTGTTTACTTGTGCACGAAAAGCTTTTAGTACCGTAACCAAATGGCTCGATTATGAAGTTAGAAAGTAAAAGCAGAAGTTACCTCGGTGTAATAGGAGTTGCAATGGTGCTCACTGCAAGAACTCACAGTTATCTCCCGTTTCGTGGCAGTGTTAGTAGCCCTCGGGCTCTGATTCGTTTGGTCATTATGGCCCCCCCGGGAAGGAATCGAAGGCAGTGTGCGCCAGAGCCATGATTCTGATGGTGATTTGGGTAAGGGTGGGTAGGGGGATAGCGAAGAAGTAACATCAGAATAGCTTCGATAATCTGGTTTAAAGTTTTCTCGACTGCTTCTACTTGTACTGGAACCTCGTTTCTGATTTGGTTCTTGATTCGGGTTTGAACTCGTCCTTTCTGGGAGGTCTTTGAACTCTTCAGGGTCCATAAGACCCTCGGGTTTCGAAGAACATAAATCCAAACTCGTAGTTTTCACATAATTCACAGAATCTACATACACCGTTTTCTCAACCACATCACTCGGGGAATCTGATTCACCTTTGAATGAACTCTTTATAGGAGTGTCCCAAAGATGAGTGTCAACTTCCCTAAATGAACTAAACATACTACCCTTAAGATTCTCAGCTTCTCTCGGTACCCCAAGAAATCCCGTTCCTTCACTAAAACGAGACGAAGTGGTGACATTCCGGTAGGGAGATATAGCACCACTTCTGGAGCCCCCGTGAGGGTACTGTCCATCTGCCTTTAAGCCTCTTTTATCAGCTTTACACAGCTCCCCCGAGAGGGCTCCAGAACGAAATCTTTGCTTGCATATGGCATCATAACTTTGCTGCACAAATAGAGGGAATTTAACATAACATAAGCATAGTACACATGTGAAGTAAGTTTAATTAAGATGTTACTATATATACCTTCTCAATAGGTCCACTATAAGCTTTTCGGGCTTTGTTAAGAGGTCCACTAGGAGCATTTCTCGTCAGTCTTTTCACCTCGTTCGTTGAGGAGGATGCGGGAGTCTGAGTTTTGCTCTTCATTCCCGGGAATGGATTTAGGAGGCCCAAGGAAGTCTTTACAGAAAGACGAGGGAAAAGCTTCCAAAACTTTCGTGACCATTTGTGTTGATCAATAGTCATATTGTCATTCTCTTCGTCTTCATTTTCAGTGACTACATCCCCTGCATAGTCACTATAATATGACATAACGTAAGGCTCGTACTTCTTGGCTTCCTTCACCAGCCTCGGTTGTTCAGTAACCAAAACCGCAGCTTTGGCAGCAGGTAAGAACCGGCTCATCATGAAATCCCGAGAGTCTCCAGATGGCTTTACATCGTCCCGCCCTTCCTCAACGTCTAGGCCTTGGCAACCACTCAAGTCACCAATGCTGCAGTTCAACGACAAAGACTCGAGTACATCAGGATTAGTGCATTCCCTCGAGTCCCGTCCTTCCACATCAAATTCCCCTTTCCCGAGCATACTCTCCACCAAGCTATCCATTAAGGCAGCGTGGTTTTTCAGTGCAAGGGGTTCGGTTTGGAACCTGAAACTATCCTCGTGGCAAGGCCTCTCACAGGAATAAAATCGCCTAGAATCTGGCTTCCTTCCCGGAGGGAGTCTTGGCATAGTTGAAGGATCCTCACACGGGTAGACTTTGCCTCCATTTTCTCCTCTCCGCTTCCCAGGAGCTTGTTCCCAACAAAACGGAACCGCAACTGGTTTCGTAACTTCACTCAACTCACAATCGGATTTCGGGACACACAGAGGTTGTCGTTGTTGTTGTCTATTAGGCTGTGGATTCTCGACATTCTTCCTATTTACACCCTCCAAGTGACGAACATTGGAATTGATTCTCCTCACTGATATAATTGGCACACTAAGATTAAGCTTTGTTTTCTCCATTACAACACACTCTTTCTATGGCAATGCCCTCCCCTAAGATTCAACCCTGGCAACTCAAAATAGCACACACTTTTTGTCTTGTTGGATCATGGACCACTTACTGCAAACAAGAACCATAAATATGCTAAAATCAAGAACCAAACTAACCAATTCAAATCAGCAATAATAGACCCAAGCTCGGTTGGGCAGAGCTTATTTAGGAGCTTATCTTAAGCTATTAATAAGCTATAAGTTTTCTTTGGTAATTTTTCCAAACTAAGCTAGTATCTTAAAACAAGAGCTTATTTTGAATTTTAAAAATAAGCTAGTAACTTTCTAACTTTTTCAGATGCTTTTCAGCTAGGTTTGCCAAACATAGCCTCAAACTCAGATACCGGGGAAATTGGAAAGGGAGTTCAATATATTTCACTAGACAAGGCCCAAGGGCAAATAGCTAATGCAAAAGCTTTACTTAACACACAATCATATGCAATGGTTCATCAATCTTAACTAATCACATATCAACACCAATGGTTTCAATTCAACAAGAAAATGAGAAAAAAAATGAACTTTCTTGAATACACAAGAAAATGTGGGGTACCCATAAATAAATAAACAGAGATAAACCCACAACTGCAAAACCAAGAAAATCAAGAAGGGCACTTACATGCATCCCGGAGAGGAATAATCAAGACAAAATGTGAAGTTTGAGCTCACGAAATTCAAATGAAACCCCAAGAAAAAGAGGGAAAATAAAAAAACATATATAATTTTGTAGTATCATTGTTGCCATACCTGTGAGAGGGGAGAGTGAGAGTGTGGGACTTTGGGTGCGCGAGTGTTGGCTTGATTGAATCCGAGATAGAAGGGGAAAAAGTTGGTAAATTGGAGAGAGAGAGAGAGAGAGAGCAAGGAAAAGTGTTGGTCGGATGTGCTTTGTTTGTGACTTTTTTGACTGAAAACTTCAAGTGTAGAAGACGGGCTACGGCTTTGCAGAAATGCGTTGAAAATGGGATCAATTAGCTTACGAGATTAACGGTAATCAAATGATTACGCGCCAATTTATGGAGTTTTCAGATGGAAAAAAGGGACGACTAGTTGACTAGAGAATAGAGATCAGTTACTTCGGCACCGGCTTAGCTCAATGGTTTAGTAGGTAATATTTAGGAAAAGATACCAATGTTTAAATTTCAATGACTGAAGTGTGGGATTATGCACAAGGTGACCAGATCTCCTGTGCATACCGACATATGGCTATGTAGCCATTGAGTCACGGTGACCTTAGAGTTTGGGATTCAAACTTTTGGCAAAGAATAGAGATCAGTCAAAAATGTTAGATTATGAAGAAAACTTTTTAAAAAGTACTCGTATTTCCTCTCTTCCTCTCAAAAAGTACTCGTATTTGAGAAAATTGTACGTTTTGTTCATAAATTATAAGATAATTGTAAAATTCGTCTCTATAAGTGTTGGTCTTGCTTACTTTTCGCTCTAAGCTATTATTGGCGTTGTATTTTTTGTCCCTAAGATAACTTCTCGTATCATTTTTCGTCCCTAATATTTTGTTAGTAAAGGAACGAAAAGTGCGACACCAATGATAGCTTAGGAATGAAAGTGAACAAAAAATTTTATAATTATCCTATAATTTAGGGATGAAAAAATTTTTTTCAATTTATTTTATTATTAAAAGTTCAAAGGTTCTATAAAAGTTAAATGATCACTCGATAATCAGTTTCTCGTACTAAAGATACTATATATCAAACCATTTTAAATCCATCTTTGCCGACTTATAGATCATTATTATTTTTTAAATAAAAATATTTTTGTCAAATTTAATAAACCATGGGTTATTAGGATTAGTACGTAAAATATCACAATTAAAGCTTCTATTAAGTTTAATACTATTAATATTATAGTGTACTTGACTATCAAATATTATTAAGTATACTTGAATTGAGACTAAATTTGAGTACAAATATTTGTTTAAATGTAACAAAGTAGCTGTATAATGGTGCCACGGGAACAACTCTAGTGTGTGCGCATTAAATCCTATTAATAATAGCCTAACGAGCATGCTCAACATATAATTATGTTCCGAATTTAGTGATAATTTTACTAAATAATACAATGGCGGCCGCCCTGTTTGGTAAAATATTAGCCCATCAATTCGTAAATTATGCTGTAGAAACATGTTCACCATGTGTATGGTGAATACATGGGTAGATTCATAATTTCTATGCTGTAAATTTATAATTTTATTTTTCATTTGTTGTTAGCGACGTTTTTCTCTTCGCAATCACATTATTTCGTCTTCGCAGTACAGATATTATGAATCTACAGTACAGAAATTATAAATCAACAGTATAGAAATTATGAATCAACAGTATAAAAATTATGAATCTACAGTATAGAAATTATGAATCTACATTATAGATGTTATGAATCTACAGTATAGAAATTATGAATATATCCCGTGTTCACCATGCGCATGGTGAACACGGTTTCACAGCATAACTATTGCCCATAAGTTAAGTTTGGCTTATTTGACATTATTAATTGTTTGATTTTGTTAAAAGATCAATTCCACAATACTAAAATTCAAAAAACTGTTCAAAACAGCTTTTTCAATTAGCTATTTGAGAAAAGAAATTATATTAAACAGCTAACAGCTAACAGCTAATTTACCAGACACCTTCCTACAATAAGCTAATGTTATCAACTAGTTATACCCTCTAATTAACACAATCAGCTAACAGCTAACAACCATTTCCCAAACAGGGCCAATTAAGAATTAATTTTAACACTAGGACCAACGAGGATGTTCTGTTAAAAAAAGACTAAAAATGGACTGTCACCTATAAATGTATAACCAAAAATGAAATTAACTCCTATTAAAAGATATGATAGTTTTTTGTGATAAATATTTATAGTGAAATTCAAAATTAGTTTTAGTACTCTTTTTTTTTTTTTTCTTCTAAAGATAAGAAGTTGTTGGGTTGTAGTGTCAACTGTTGTGTCTCTGTTTGTTTGCTAGCCAACCACTTTAGTGGTACAACATAACTTTTCCTATGAAAGGTTTCCTATGGGGAAATATGCAGCTATAATTTGTATTGAGGGGTTGAAACTCAGTGGGTAATATTTGGGAAAAGATGTCAAGGTTCAAATTCGGCGGTAGGAGTGTGGGGATTATGTTCAAAATAGGTAGATTCTTTGTGCGCATTAATTTGGTGCTGAGCCATTGAGTCACCGTGATTTACATTCTCTAAAATGCTCTGTTTAGTCCTTGAGGTTGGGGATTCAACTTTTTCGGAGGAAAAAAAAAAAAGAAAATTAAATAAGTACAATCATCCCTTAAAATTAATAATTTGGCGTTACTAATTGAACCCCAATTATTTATGGAAATACACTGTAATATGAATTCATTGATTTTTTTTATTATATTTAATATTAACAAAGACATCGGTTATATACTTACCATTATGATACTATTCTAGATTTGACCTGAATTGTACTCGTTGAGTTTGACTCTTATTCGGGTGAATGTTTGACTTAGAGCTCTTTAATATGATGCACGTATACAAGATTCCATTTGGCTCAATTAGCAATATGTCTCAAGCTACTCGGTTAAAGTTAAATTCTTTTGCAGGGCGATTTGCTACAATGAAGGGATTGAGGGGTGAGGGGCGATGGGGTTACAATCCTATGGGAGAGGAATACTATGAGAGTAAGTAGGTATTCAAATTTTATTATGGTTAGAGCATCCACTATAGTGGATAATTTCAAGTTATTTTAGAATGCATCCTTCCCAAACAAGGAGCAAAGTTAATGTGGAGAGGGAATAAATAAAAAAGAATTGTCCTGCAAGGGGTTGGAATAATTCAAAATTGGTGGGACCCACCAATATTTGACAATCATAAAATATTATTTTATTTTTATTTTAAATTCAATTTTCCTTTTTTTTTTCTCCCCTCTCACATTATCTTTCCTAATCGCTCTTACATTCTCCCCACATTCTTCCCAACTAATAATGTCGCTCTTAGTAAGAATAGAATTACTAGAAATTTATATTCTAATGTTTGGTTTATTTGTGGATCAAAAGGGAATAAGTAGTATTATTTTCACAATGTCCATAGAATGAGGGATAATTTCGTCATTACAATTCAACTTTTCTTCTCACATGTTATGAAATTACAACTTCTACAGTGGAGGTAGCTAGAGTTTGCATTCCTTGCCACCAATTTGTGAAAATTTTCATTTTTAAAATTCAAGTGAAAAAAAAAAAATCACAAATTTTGACCTTTATCAAACATTTCATTAATTCTACAAATACTTTTGCTTTTCAAAATTGTTGGGCGCGCAACGGTCGAGTTGGCTGAGTTCAGCTCCTGTTCGATTTGAGACATGACGTTGTTATTTATCATGGAGAGATGTGGTTAAATGCTTAACGTTCATCTACTTATCAAAGAACTTTGTGGTTAAATGGTTAACATCCATCTACTTATCAAAGAACTTTGTGGTTAAACGTGCTTGACTTACAGTAATCAGCACTAACGAAATAGTAACCCACTGGGAAGTAAGCATAGTGAATCGCTGTATCAAAAATAAGAAGAATACAAGGAGTATATAAAACAAATAGGCCCTTCCCTGAAGCAAAAAGTCAAAATGAGGGTCCCAATTAGGCCCTCCAAATGGCCCAAAAGGAGCTTAATCACGCCCCTCTCTAATGTACACAGACAGTATGAACAAAACACTCAGTCAAACCCTCTGCGTTGATCAAATAGACAGTTAAAAAGAGGCATCTGGTCAAGCCCTCCTAAAAGAAGGCAACCAAAGAAAAACAAATCAATAAAGTCAAAGGCATTGTTCATGTCACATTATACTTACTAATTACTATATATTATAAAAAGTTGATTGTCATCTTAATTAGGATACTACGGCATACCTAATCAAGGATTATCAAACATTGCTAAACTAGATAATGGAGTTAATGACTAGCTAGATAATGGAGTTAATGACTAGATGCAGAAGATGTATATTTTACGTTATAATTGTCTGAAAAGTAACCTTTTAATTTATATCTTTAATAATTATATGTCATCAAAGTTTATATAAATACGTATTATTTGACTCCTTGATTATCTGCCCGCTTTTCTAGTTCTTTCCTCTCATTCCTATAACACACTTAATATCCATTCATCCACAATATAGTTGAACAAATTAATACCAAGCACACCTTGGGATTTGGATTGACATCGTCAAAAAACGAGTCTTATATAATTTTTTTTATCTTTGTAATTTATGTGTAAAAACAAAAAAGTATCATGTGCATTTTTCTAGCACTTATTGAGACACCTTTGGAATGTATATATGTTTGAGAGTAATTGTCTTCCATACATTTCTTGATTCAAGAAGTGTTTCGTTCATGAGTTCAATTTTTTTTAACACCATCTCAATCAGGCCTATTGCACAATGTATTTTTACAGTAATTTGAGTACTATTACATAGAAGCAAAGTTGACCCACTATACACTTTTAATAGTAGTTGTGATTTCAGGCAATTTATATCCTACACCACGGCGCGCGTTACATTGTGCGCCCAGATGCAAAACGACGTTGTTTTAATTAATTTATTTTTTTTGAAATTTTCCGCCCCAGTGAATGGCAGTAATTTCTTCTGTAAAAAAAACCCGTTGTTCAAAAATGTACATAATGTTATACTAGAATACACATAATTGTATACATGAATGTACATAATTATATAACAAAATATACATACTCTTTTTAGAAGATAATACACATAATCTAACATAATACATAATAAACATAAACTTTTAACATAACACACATCAACTCTTAACATAATACACACAAATTTTCTGATTCGGATGTACATAATTGTATATAAAGGATGTACATAATTGTATAAAAAATGTACATAATTGTATGAACAAATACACATAATTGTGTGAACAAATACACATAATCAAGCAACTTCCTATCGCGCCTTCCAAAACGATCCCAAAACGACGTCGTTTTGAGAGGCGCGCGGCGCACAGTGCTACGCGCGCCGTGGTGTAGGGTATAACGATTGGTGATTTCCCACCTCATCCAAAAGTGAGGGGATAAAAAAGAAAGTGTTTAGGTTCATCTCACCTCACATATATGGTCCTATGGAAGGACAAATGATAAAAGTCATAAAACCCATAATCAGTGTGTAAAATAATATATTGTTGGTTGGTCTGCCAGTACTTTGTGCATTGGCCCATTATTGACTATGACCTCCATTCAATGATCATGGGATTTGATACCACTATTGATCTACATGATAAATGATGATTGTGTTTAATAATAATAATAATAATAATAATAATAATAATAATAATTATTATTATTATTATTATTATTATCAATATAAGTGTTTGATTAATTAGCTTTTTGTAACTCTAAAATTATGAAATTTAAAAATATGTTCAAAACAACCCTTACAATTAACTTTTTGATTATATATATATATATATATATATATATATATATATATATATATATATATATATATATATACCAAACAACTATTAGCTAACAGCTAATTTACCAAACATATTTCTATAATGAGCTAATGTTATCAACTAGTTATACCCTCTAATTAACCCAATCAACTAATAGCTAACAGCTAATCAGCTAACAACCATTTACCAAACAGGATCATATTCTTTTTTATACATAACATACCTACAATACTTTTTTTTTTCTCAATGTTTCAATTAAATGGAGGCCGGGGTGGACCCAGCAAATATATACATAGTTTAAACTCAATATACATATATATTTTCTATATTTTGGTATAGTACTTCCATATATTAAATGAATAATACTAACCAATTCAATATATGGTCTTTAAAAAAAAAAATTCTTGTCAATCACAATAGTCAAATATAATTTTACTGGTACTTTGTTTTATTGGAGAGATAAATCGCACTAACAAGATCCTGTGTAACAAATTTGACTGAAAAGGTGTTGACAATAATCAAATTCGTGATCTTCTAATACGAGAGTCATGTTTCACCCACTTAGCCTTATAACAAGTGTCTTTTTGTCTTGCAAATTCAATTCATAATTTTCATCTTCCTTAACATTTTATTCAATGTAAAAGGTGATCTAAAACATAAAGCTAAATATGCTTGAAGTATTTTTATAGACTACATTGAAAATATTAAAAAGAGTACATATCCTTTAATTTTGGACTTCTTTTTTGTTTTTTTTTTTGAAAACTTAATTTTGGACTTAATAAGGCATCCATAATGGTTCTCCCATTTTCTTCCAAATTTATTATTATTTGGTGTTGATGCGATGGAGGCACCACGGCAGGCCCAGCAAGCGCAGGAGGTTCCTGCCCGAGCGGAGGACCCCGAAGAAGTTACTCGAGCGGTAGCTTTTGATCGTCTTCGACCGGAGCTGCGACAACCGGCAGCCGGAAGACGTGCAGATGCAGGAAGCCAGCCAGGAGGCTTCGTCCGGGCATAGTGGGTCGAGATCTCACCGTCGGCGACGCGCTCGGGACGCAGCCCAAGCTGCCCAAGCCGCCGAGCTCAACGAGACCCGAGGAGTGCTCTATAACCTCCAGGCGGAGTTTGCGCAATTCAGAAACGCGCACCCTGCAACGCCCCCGGTTGACCAATCGACCTTGCTTAGGACGCCTTTCACGGCCGAGGTAATGGCTCAGCCCTACCCGCTTGATTTGAAGGTTTCCGAGGAGAAAAGTTACGATGGCCGGACGGACCCTGAGGTCCATGTTAATGATTTCTACGGCAACATGATGCTGAAGGGCGTATCAGATGCCGTGATGTGTAGGGCTTTTTATTCCACGCTTACCGGCCGAGCGGCGGAATGGTTCCGAACGTTGCAGCCGGGCTCGATCGACAAATTTGATGCCTTGGCGATCAAGTTCGTGAGGAAATTCATCACCTCCAAGGTGGTGAAGAAGTCCTATATGTACTTGGAGAAGGCCAAGCAGCTTGAAGGGGAGAGCTTGACCGACTTCCTCATCAAATGGAAGGCAGCGGTCGGGGAGGTCGAGCCCATGGACGATTCGACCGCCACCCACATGCTTCACATCTCCCTCCGGGCGAGTTATTTGTATCAGGATTTCATTCTACACCCCTCGGCCACTTATGAGGAGGCCCTTCGAAGGGTCACAGATTATGCCAACGCCGGCGAGGCGAATGCCGTAAAACGCTCGCAGGAGGTCAGGTCTTCGTCCCGTAAACTCACCAGGCCTGGTGCGGGATCGGGGATGAATTCACTTCTCTATAATTAATAATTTCAATTTTAAATAAAAATAAATTTAAATAATAAAATAAAATATTTATTGAATTATAAATAAATTTCATAAACTATTCAAAATATAATTTAATAAATTAATATTTTCCTTCAAAATCGTAGATTAACATTTGAAATTGAGTATAAAACTTTTTAAATATTATATATACCAACAATTAATACAATTAAAAAATTTAAAAATAAATTCAAATATAAAAATTAACAAAAAATAGAATAACAAATAAAAAACTAAAAAAAAATAAAAGAACCAAAAAAAAAGACAATTTGCCGCTGCAAAATGGCTAAGAAAAAAACAAAACAATTTTTTTTAATATATTAATGGCAGGGCTGTCCCATGCACCATGTGCGAGTGAATTGTGGCGCGTGGCCATGGGTGCGCGCGCCTGCGCCATTCTCTCCTTTTCCTCCGGAGGCAAAGTTGTCTTCGGAGAATAATCTTCCTTTCCTTCCCCTTCCAATTATGTTTTTCTCATTTTTTTTTCTTTTCTCCTTTTTAATCTCCACCATTAGAGATGCCATAACTATTTCCTATTATAAATAAATGCATTCAAATTTTTTTTTAAAAAATGGAAATATTCAAAGATTAAAAAATGGTATATCTATCTAAGATTCTGTTTGATTTTTATTTATTTATTATTATTGTTGTTTGTATTACTACTATTCATTAATTAATAAAATACAGGACTATGTTTATATTATTCATTTAAACAGACTTAAATAATGTGAGAGAACCATGGTAATTAAGTAGATTCACCTACATGGTGAGGGTAGCTT